>NC_134713.1:147131663-147879163 GCF_049634645.1 Pelodiscus sinensis | reverse complement strand
GTCTTCTCTTTTCCAAGGTAAACAAGGCCAATTCCTTCAGCCTTGCCTCATATCTCATGTTCTCTAGACCTTTCATCATTTGTGTTGATCTTCTCTGGACTTTCTCCAGATTCTCCACGTTTCCTGAAATGTGGCGCCCAGAACTGGACATGACACTCCAGCTGGGGCCTAATGTAGATGGCTCATTCCCTGCCTAGGGGATGTGAGACTGGGCGGGTTAATTTCCAATCCTCCTGTTTATTCTTTTCCTAAGCCAGGAGGGCACGGTAGTTCTGATGGGGGTTCTGCAGGTAGGCAGCCCGCACTGCCCCCTGCTTGAAACCTTGTGCAGGTGTTAAACAGCTGTCCAGCCCACCCTAGAGGTGACTGCATTTCAGCATGCCTGAAGCACCAGCAATGGACAGGAGAATGGCTCCAGGCATGGTTTGTCCATGACTACTTCACTCCCGTTGATGGGCCTCAGCCTCTTTCCTTCCACTCCTCCCGCTTTGCAATGGGGCTGTAGACTCTGGGGGGAGAGGGGTGGAGGCAGAGAGGTGTCTCCCTGCAGCAGATGTAGACATGCCTCTGTATTAATCATTCTCTCATTGAGGTTTTTAGCTTTGTAGTGAGTCCTTTTATATGGAAACTTTGTATTATGTCTTGGCAAAATAGTCCCTAGGAAAAAAGTGAGGCAGAGACTGTCCCTGTGGGGTGAATGAGGTGGGAATGGATAAGGTGGAAGGTGAGCACCTCTGGGCAGTTGCAAAGGTTGGAGAGGGAATGGAAGCCAGATCCAAGATCAATGAGCCCTGGGAAGTGGGCCGATGGAAAGGAGACTGGACCTGTGGATGCCTTGGGGGTCAGCAGCAAGGGCCTGCTTTGGGAAGCCCCCTCTTTGGAGGTGAATGTGGCAGCATTGAGACACCATCCAAAAGCAGGCACCACAGACACTAACTGCAGATTCATGGGACGGCTCTCACAGATCTTGCACATGCATAAGATGATAGATCTGCAGGAGGGGGGGCAGTGGCGTATTGAGGGGGCCGGAGGGGTCAGTTGCCCCTGGGAGAAAAATAATATAAAATGTAGTTAAAAATAGATGTCACACGTTTTTAAAAGGAATACCCTATCTCCTGCCTTTTGTCTATTTTGGTCTCTTTAGGCCCCGGGTTAAAATTTTCAAAAGCACTTGAGTGACTAAAGTCATTTTTGAAAATTGGACTTGGAAATCTAAGCCCAGATTTTCAAAGGTAATTAAGCTCCTAAAGCTTGGATCTTCAAAGATATCTATCTGATCTTTCCACACCTTTGAAAATCTGGTCATAAGTGTCCTAGTCAGTTCTGAACGTGAGATGTAGGAGCCCAGTCCTAATTCCTAAAGTTTTTTTTTTAATTTGAACATTTATCTACACTAATTACCCTCCTTTCTCTTTCACTATCCAATAAATGCATGGATCAAAATTATAGGTGCTTTCTGAATATGCTGACTTGAGAGTGGAAAGATTTCATATTGTCATGTGTGATTCCTGGTAACCCATCTCAAATATGAAAAACTAGGTTGATACCTGTTCATATCAGGAGCTGTTGAATTCAGTTCACCATTTGCAGTATCTCATTAGGATGTTTAGTGGAGAAGATATTGGGTTTTTTTTTATTTATACTGCGGGCAAAGCATGGGCTCACAAGAATTCCTCCATTGTCTTACCATGAGTATCAAAACATTTGGTGTTTTTCTAAAGGCCTGGAGTCTATTGATTATGTAGGAATCTCAACTTTCATTTAAAAAAGTTCTCTATACTTCTGGGCCTTACAGCTAAGGAGGAAAGCTTTAAAACATGAGCCCTAAAATACTCAAGAAACAAAAGGCCAATAAAAACCCAACATGTTTTATTTTTAAAAAAATCTTATGATTTGTAGACCATTCTCATAACTTTGTGTAGGTGTTCCTTGTGATTTTGGGGTTGGCAATACTGCTCTTTGATTGGTGAATTTAGAGAGGTCTCTCCCTTCAGTTTCCCTTTCCACCCTCCTTTTTTGTCACAGGTCATCAGAGAATCATAGAGACAATGGAGAGTAGGGTGAGTCCATGACTATGGTTAATGACTGGTCAGGGTGACTAACTATTATCAGCCAATGGTCTGAATGAGCCATCTACTGCCATCTGTTAATCAACTGTAGGAAAAGGCTTCAGGAGCAGACCTTATTTATATAGACAACTTACTTTGCCACAGAGATCAGTAGACACACTTGCTGTGTCAAGGTGATCAATTTTGGCTCTTTTGGGTTGAAATTCACTTAAGACTTGGAGCTGGGAGAATGAAATGTTGTTATCCATACTGTATGGTTAAAAGGTTTAAGACCTGAACCTAATATAACCTGGCTTAGGGTCTACCATAACTTGAACACTAAGCGAAGGGTAGTGAGTCACATCTAACAAAGTCACAGAAGATGGAAACAGGTTTTATTTCTGGTGGTGTAGAGTCTATTTGGGAGTCTTCAATTATATCTGATACTTTACATCCAGTGTTTAAAGGCAGAGCTGACTAGAATCAATTGAGAGTCCTTGTCTTGTCTCAGTAATTGATTGAGCAAAAATCATTGATAAAATCTTGTGTAGACTGACCTTGGACTCAACGTGCAGGCAATATGTGTTGAAGGGCAGTGCAAAGGAGGCAATGGTGGGGAGGTACCATATTACCTAGTGAAATCATTGGTGCTGAAATCACTAAGGACTGGAATTTGACCACAGAACTGACACTTTCTTAAAGACTCCATTTTTGCAATTTAAAAAGTAAATCAATGTAACAGAAAACTGCAACACTCTCTGGTAACTTTTTAAAAATCAAACTTTAATTGAAAGAATTGGATAGTTTGCAATTGAAAATATTTGACCTACACTTAAGGCAACTGATTTAATTTTGTGTAAAATTTTGCATAAGAAAGGATGGCTTTTTTTTTTTTTAAATGTTCAACTATCTTGATATACATTTTGATCAGATCTACTTCTGATGTGATATTTGTGTGTGGTTGTGGTTTTGTGTGTGTTTTGCTCAACAAAAAATCCTGGGGGGGGGGGCCGCCAAAACGGTTTGAATTGGGCCCTGCACTTCCTAAAGCCGGCCCTGCCAGCAACTAACCCTATAGACCAGTAGGCTGGAATTTTTCCAGCCCTGGTCTAGGCTCACAAATCAGTTTTTGGAGTGGGGAGTGTATTGTTTTTCTAAACTAACAAGGCAAGAACGGGGCGGGGGGGGGAGAGTCTCACCTCAGTAAACTGCAGTGACTGAAACAGCACAATTTTTTAAGTCTAAACTCTTAAATACAACTCAAGACTTAAATAACAGAAACATTCTGAAAAGGTGTCAAAGAGCCAAATAGACTGGAACCTACATCAACACAAAACGCATACTGAATATTTGAACTGTTCCATGAAGTGATTGCAAAACTTTTCAGCTCATCAACTCTTGCTGTCTCAGTTGGGCCACTAGCAATTACAATACATGGAGATAAGAGGTGGAAATAATAGATCACAGTGGCTTGGCTGTGCACTATATGCAAGTGCATGCACTTATGTAAAGCCATGTAAAAAAGCATTTTTTTTATTGACTGCAGTAAAAAAAAAAAAATGATCACACTGATGGCCCACATTTCCTACACTCTGACCCCTGATACTCTCAAGTGGGCAATCTTATGCTGCTTCTGTATTTGGATGGCACAGCCTTTCGGTTCTCAACCATTAAAGGCTAGGTTCGCAAAGCGATTTAGATGCCTAACTTCTCAATCAAACCTATTAAGAACATAAGAACGGCCATAGTGGGTCAGACCAAATGTCCATCTAGCCCAGTAGCCTGTCTGCCGACAGTGGCCAGTGCCAGGTGCCCCAGAGGGGGTGGACTGAAGACAATGATCAAGCGATTTGTCTCCTGCCATTCTTCTCCATCCTTTGACAAACAAAGGCCAGGGGCACCATTCCTTACTCTCTGGCTAATTGCCTTTTATGGACCTAACCTCCATGAATTTATCTAACTCTTTTTTAAACTCTGTTATAGTCCTAGCCTTCACAGCCTCCTCTGGCAAGGAGTTCCACAGGTTGACAATGAGCTGTGTGAAGAAGAACTTTCTTTTATTAGTTTTGAACCTGCTACCCCTTAATTTCATTTGGTGTCCTCTAGTTCTTATATTATGGGAACAAGTAAATAACTTTTCTTTATTCACCCTCTCCACACACTCATGATTTTATATACCTCTATCATAACCCCCCTCAGTCAGGCTCCTCTTTTCTAAACTGAAAAGTCCCAGTCTCTTTAGCCTCTCCTCATATGGGACCCGTTCCAAACCCCTAATCATTTTAGTTGTTCTTTTCTGAACCTTTTCTAATGCCAAAAAATCTTTTTTGAGGTGAGGAGACCACATCTGTATGCAATATTCAAGATGTGGATGTACTATAAGTTTTATATAGGGGCAGTATTCTGGCACTTTTGAAAACCCACCTAGCTGCTTATCTGATACTGACTTTTGCTTATCTTTGAAAATCTGTCCTTTAGTGTTTTCAAACAGATTTCTTGCCTGAAGCCTTTTTATCCTAAAATCATCACTGCCACCTTCAATTCTCTGAACCTCTTAGACAAACTAGAATAGTAAATTCTCAGGGATACCACCATGTCTTCTATTTTTTCTCCAGTACTGTGCACATCCACAATGCTACCTAAATAAGAGTAATACCCTTGATGTGCAAATATGTGAACTGCCGTGCATAAAGATTACAATGGGTCAAAACTAGTACCTCAAATCATGCTTCATGGTTATGCAGGAATCAAAATGAATCTCTACAGCCAAACTGACAATGCTAATTTCCTAGATACAAATACTAGAATACCTTAACAATAACAGACACATGACAATTCAAAGTTTTAACAGCTGGCTCCGTTAACAGCACTTTAAAGTCCCATGATCCATGCCAATGTGTTTTTTCCTGTGCGGAGGGTGGGAAAAGTTCAGGTGAAGTACAGGAAAGCAATATGAAATTTTCCCCAATGGGTTTCATCCTGTGATGTAACCAGCACTATTGGACCAGAATTACACACACACATACACGACAGCTTTTCGTTTGCAAAAGTTGTAGGACTAAAGCATGAAACAAAAACATTTCAGTTCAGCAGATTCCTCAATTATTTATTCCTCTAAAGGTGGAAAAATACCATAGTTTTTCCATTTCCACTCTGTTCTTGATGCCCCAGTGTTCACTTCAACTAAGTGCTACAACATGGAACACCGTGCAAGTTTAATATTTTCTGAACAGAAAATAAGAGCAGTTGTAACAGCTGATAAAGCTCATTGGTAAACTGCATCATCTATTTTTGTACCAAAAAAAGTTTTAAAAAATACATACATATTTTAAAGAGTCAGCAGCCAATGGCAATGCTAACAAATACGCTACCATAAGGAGGACAAAAAATCACCGGATGGAAGGAAGAATACAGCACAGCACTAACTGTTAATTCCTCAACTGGAATAAAAGGCAAATTCGCCCATTTTTATTCATTTTTTATTTTCAAACACATAAATTATCATTTTATACATTACCTCTTTTCTTGTGCTTTTCTCTTGCTCTTATTTCAAATGCATTTTTTTTAAGAAAGGCTCTTTGTACAAGAAGCAAAAAATAACTACACTGAATACTTTTGTAGATTCCCTCCCCTTACCCTCTGAACTGTAGTCACTTTTGTTTGTATAAAACAATAGACTAAGGGTGTCTTTCAGAAGAAAGATTTCACCCACAATTCTACTCCACTTCACAGGGCTTAAGCAAGCCTGCAAAGTGTCAGACTTAAGATTTCTGTCCATTTTAATTACTTTTAAAATCTCTTTCCCAGGAACTCTCAGTTTCTTTTTTGGGCATCTTAGCCTATAATGCTTTTCATATTTATCTTCTCTCCACTCCTAGAGCATATATTTGTTTTCAATTTAAATCTTGGACAAAAAATATCAGCTCTGAAAGTTACTTTGCCCATGATCATGCTACTCTGTAAATTAGTTATGTAAATCAGCTCAAAATTCTATTGACAATGTATTCTCCACTTAACATTGCAGCATGCAAGTGCTGACATGGCACCGATATTGGCTCCACATCCAATTTCACAGATAAGCTAAATAAAAATAAAGTTGACAGCAATTATTTGGAAGAGAGCAAAAGCCTCTGTAATACTTTAGGGGGTTCTATGCAAGAACCCATAAAATCCACATCACAACTCAATTTTCTTGTAATCACTTACATGTTTCATAGCCACGATTAGTTATCAGAGGTAAACACCATTTTGTGTAAATGCAACAGGATCAGGTAACACACAGTGACCCCTACAATTAAGGTTACTTTACATTCTTCATTATCAGACCCTGATTTCAGTAGCTTTTTAAAACAATTTTTTGAAAGTTTAACTATTCAGGCTAAACTTTTCCAAAATGGGCACCTGCCTCAAAATGAGTTGTATTTGGAAAGTTTCAGCTGAACCATTCTCTGAATAAGTCTGGTGCTCTATGGGACAAAATTGTAGTATATGATCATGTAATGGAAATCTATTATAATGTACACACACAAGGGGGTCAAATTAAAATTGAACCATCTAAATTCTAGCATTTCCAAACTTTCAAGTGCTTGATTTTGCAACCTAAGCCTTCTTTTAAAATAAGTTTCTATGTGCAATGGTAAGTAGAGGATACAAAAAATGCACATTGTATCTTGACAAAACAAAGAAAAACTAATGAATGTGGTAATTCTGCCAAGAAATAAAGACCAATTCTGCAGTCATAGTGAGTGACGCTCTTTCATTAAAGTTTACAGGATTTTTGAGCATAGAGTGGGGTCTGATTTGTGCATGATCACTGTCAAGAGACTACCAAAAATGTCCTAAAACTATTATAATAGACAGGTCCTTAAAGTATCCATTAGCTTTGAGGTATCACTTCAGGATACTAATTCAATTAATTCAAAACATTAATGAGAATTAGATTTTTATTTTCAGTCTAACTACTTACATTTTAAAAAATCCAGACTGTTCTTAACTAAGAAGTTAGGTATTTATTTATAAAAGTTTCATGTGTTTGCCTTTTCATCAAAACAATGAGAAGTCCTATGGCACCTTAAAGACTAACACATTTATTTAGGCATAAGCTTTTGTGGGCTAATGCCCACTACATCAGATTCATGAAGTGGAAACTTCAGTTTGGCAAGGTATTTATAGGGTACTATACACACAGGCATGATTAAGAGACGTTAGTATTGCCACTGAATTATAATTATTTTTTTAAAAAATCCTTACAGTTAGAATTTTCGGTTGGGAACATCGAGTGTTAAGCTTTGTCAGTTTGAAATTTGGCAAAAAATGATATAATCGCTTTTAATCTTAAAAACAAAATTATAATGGCTAAAATGTAATTATTTTGAAAATTATGCACACACATACATACAAGTGTTTCCTAGGTACTCATATAGGGATAAGCAAAGTGCCTAGTACTGGCAATATCCTGCTCTAGTATTGACAACGCCCTCAAGCATTCCTAAATTCCACACACATAATATCTCAGAAAGAGAATGAATGAAGTAAGAGAACATAGCCCCATTTTATCCCGCTGAGCACAAAGATATCTGAATTTGTAACCCAGAAATGTCTCTAACCCATTTTAGAGAGGGAGGTTCCTACAGCAGTTAGGCTCAGTTTCAACTACATAATAAATATCTATGGAAAGTAGAGGTTTATTCTTAATTGACACAGCTGGGGTATAGCTATGGAACCTATTTTCCCTTTGATGTTTTAAAGGTAATAGGAATCATATGCACTTACTGAAGTGTGCTTAGTACGCTATAAAAAAATCTACAGTAAGCTTAAGGCTGTGTCAAAAAAAACCCACAAGCAATTCTATATTGAGGAAATCAAGCCCATCTCTCCTTAAAACACAGCACATTAATCTACTAGAAAACCTGAATATTATATTTCTTTGGGACAAAAACAGTTTGGAACTTTTTTGGATTTATTATAATTATGCAGTTAATTCCAAGAAAACTTCCAATTCCTGGAGTTGTTTCAATTTTTCAGAAGTTCATTTACTTTCATTTTTAAAGCTTCATCACCTATGTCAAAAGATAATCCTCAAATATTTTTTACAAAAATATTTCAGAAAAACACTCTAAAAAACAGGTTCTATTTAATAGCTCACATTTTCTGGAGCTCTTCCTTTTCTTGTTTTTATTACTAAAGGACAATAATACAGAGATAAAATCTAGGTTTCTTAGAGCTAGTTAGTTCTTGCTCCTTATTCCTCACTTTAACTTATAATCTTCTGATGCAATATTTGATTGCTCTGATGCAATAATCAATTTCTCTAAATATAATTAATAGCAAAAATATACAGTAATTAAATAAAACTGGAAATTAACATCAAATGTAAATTAATTTCCTAAGACACAAAAATCTTTTCCTTCGCTAAATGTTTACTAATTTAATATTAAAAAATCTTGAAAAATTACAACCACCTTTTCTGGAGTAAGAACAAATGTGAAATTATTTTTTAGCTGACAATATAGAAGTGTTCACCATACAACTAATACTAGTTATATACAGTAAAACTCCAACAGTCCGGCATCCAGTTGTCCGGCACTTCTGATAGTCCGGCATCAACTCACAGCCAGGCCACCGTGAGCCGCATGCATGTTCACGGCCCATGCCGTTCCGCTCATAGTCCCCAGCACACACAGCGTCTAGCCTGCATGTGCTAGCTTTGGGCAGCTGCTTCGGGACCCGGACATAAGTTTGGAGGAGAAGGGAGACTGGGTGACAGCAGGGAGGGGAGATGTTTGGCTCTGGGGAAGGGAAGGAGAGGAGGGGAATTGGGGTGCACATGATATCCCGGCCAACTCACTGAAAAGCCGGCCGCTCAGCGCACGTGCCCCAGCGCCTGAAGAGAGACGGGCAGCTGTACCGGCGGCTCCGGGACCCGAGCATAATGTGGGTAGAGGGATTGGGCTGGGAGTATGCCCCCTTATAATACCTGCTGGTACTCCAGCATATCCGATAACCCGGCACCATCTAAGTCCCAAAGGTGCTGGATTATTGGAAGTCTACTGTACTGCAAACTGCTCAGAACAGGGAACTCAAGATTTTATGCCTGTGAAGTGTAACATGCATCCATACACACACAAAAGACATCATTGTTTATCTGAAGCAAACAAGAGGATATGGTCTAAGTTAGTCAGATATCTTCAGAACAAATCACATTTTTAAACCATGGAACTGCGATCCATCCCATATATTATTAAGATCCTCATAAGACAAAAGGAGTTGACTATTAAAACCAACATAAGTTTTATCAATTGCACATACAAAGGAGTGGCTGACCGCCTTGAGAATGAGATATATTTATGACTCATTAGCTATTATCAAACAATTCAATTTCAGCAATTCAAAAAGAAGATATGCTTACCAAATACTATTGCTTTGGCAAAAGGTGGAAACAATTCTGTATGCTTATATATGTTGTTATGAATTTGCCAGAGATCTTTGTGCAGTTTCTTAAAGTCACTGTATCTTTTCCAAACGACTATCTGAAGCAGAAAAAGGAAAAAAGCATGAAAGAGTTTAACAACACTTTGTAATAACTGTGGCTAAGTATGTCTGAAAGAAGGAGCATTTTATCATTATTGCACGAGATCATCCAAAAATCTTTAAGAAAATCAACAGGCTGTCTTAATCCATATTAAATTTTAAGGTGTAACAGTGACAAACACATGGCTTCGCAGACCACTTTGAAAAACACTGATCTAGAAACATCCCAGCTACTCTACAAATTTTAAACATGTTATAACTACCTCTACTCATACAGTTATGGCTCAAATTCTACTAAACTTAGGCCTAGACTATACTATAAACATAGGCTGAGGTAAGCCAATTTGCATCAATCTAGTTGTGCATGTCTATACTCGTTTCTCCCACCGATATAAGTGCTCCTTTATACTGCAGTATCTCTCTTGACACTAAAGATTTACCTCTTGATGAAAGTCCTACGGAGTGGGTGTGTCTAGACTACAGGGTTTTGTCGACAAAAGTGGACTTTTGTTGACAAAACTATACCTGCGTCCACACTGCCTTTGAGTTATGTCGACATAACGTCGACAAAACTCAGCAGTTTTGTCGACGTATGTAAACCTCATTCTATGAGGAATAACGCCTTTTGTTGACAGAGTTCTGTCGATAGAAGGCATTATTGCATCTACACTGTCCTTTGCGTCCACACTGTTATGTCGACAAAGCGGCTTACTTTGTCGACAGAACTGGCTGTAGTCTAGACGCTCTTTGTCAACAGAAGCTTTGTCAACAGTTTCTGTCGACAAAACCCTGTAGTCTAGATACACCCTGATGGACAAATGTTGTCGGATGCAGGTGGAGAATACCACTGGAAGCATTTAGTCACAAACCTGCACATAGGCAGCCCAGGTGTGATGGCCGTCTGTCTGCTGAATTGGAACAGCAGCAGCTCCCGTATCCGGCCTGGGCGTCAAAGCAGCCCTATTTAGGGACCGCGCTGCTTTCTTCAAAAGAAGACGGGGGAGAGAAAATAATCCCTAAACACAGTTTGTTCCAACTGCGCCCTGTCGCCTAAGTGCGACCAACTGGATATCCAATTTTTGCAGTCACAAGGGAAAAACGACTAAGCAGAAACTACGCTTTACATCCTGGAACGTATGCACACTTCTTGATCATGATGACTCCCATGAATGTAGGACAGCAATCATTGGTAGAGAACTTGCATGTTATAAAATTGATGTAGCAGCTTTAAGTAAAACACGTATTTCTGGTACCAGCCGGTTCACAGAGGTTGGAGCAGGCTACTCATTCTACTGTGTGGGCTACCCTGAGGGTTATTCAAAGCAAGCAGAAGTTGGCTTTGCCATCAGGACACCACTAGTCCCCCAGCTTGAATCCAAGCCACATGCCATCAGTCCTCGCTTTATGACCGCAAAGCTTAGACTGAGACAGGGACAATGCCTTGTACTTGTTAGTGCATATGCGCCCACTTTGACAGCTGCAGATGATGAAAAGGAGGCTTTCAACACTAGACTGAATTCAGTGATCTCTTCAGTACCTTTTAAATCAAAGCTATATATACACTGGGTGATTTTAATGCTAGAGTTGGTCAGGGCTATATCACATGGCCAAAGGCGCTTGGACATCATGGTATTGGAAGTGAGAACTCAAATGGCACTCTTCTTCTTCAAACTTGTGCACAGCATGAGCTTGCTATTGCAAGCACATTCTTCCAACAGGCAAACAAATACAAAGCAACTTGGATGCACCCTCGGTCTAAGCATTAGCATATGACTGACTATCTCAGCACAAAACAAAGAGATCTTTATGATGTCAAGTTGACTCATGCAATGCGTGGCACTGGCTCCTGGTCCAACCACTACATGGTACACAGTTTTATCTCCTTGAACCTTTGTCTACCAAAATGTCACCATTCTGCTATATGCTGCAAAAAGCTAGATGTAAGTAAACTTGAAATACCTGAGACACAAGTGCTGTTTCAACACAGTCTTGATGCTTTCTTAGGCATCCACAATGAAGGCCCAGAATGGTCACCCACTATTGAGGAGGACTGGATTGACATCAAAGAAACAACCTACAGAACTGCTGTTGAGATCCTTGGTTTCCAAAAACGCAGGCATAAGAACTGGTTTCATGACAAGGACAGAGATGCCCAAGCTCTTCTTAATAAGATGTATGTTACACATCTGGCTTGGATCAACAATAAAGAGAATGCCTCCAGGAAATCGGCATATATTCAAGCTAAACAGGAGGCACAAGTCAAATTACAGCAAATGAAAGAGGACTGGTGGAAATATCAAGCAGTTCAACTTCAAGATGCGGCTGACAGACATGGCTTTAAAGCATTTTATGACGGGCTGAGGGCAGTTTATGGGCCACGCATTGCTGGCTGTACACCAGTGTGCTCCACTGATGGCCTTACTTTGATCTCAGATAGTGCTAAAATCCTTGACCGCTGGGCTGAACATTTCCACACAGTATTGAACCAGACCTCAACTTTTGACAGCAGCGTTCTTGAAGAGATTCCTCAGTGGGCTAATGATTTACAGTTGGACATTCCATTAACTCTTGATGAAGTCCAAAAAGCTGTTAATCAGATGAAATCTGGAAAGGCACCTGGCAGTGGTGCAATTCCATCAGAAATTTATAAAACTGCTAGGGGCCAGCTGATGTACCGCCTCACCCATTTATTTAGCATCATTTGGGAGACGGAGCTAGTCCCCTAGGACTTCAAAGATGCCCTGACTGTACATATATATAAGAGGAAAGGTGACTGTGCATGTTTTGATGACCATCGGGGCATCTCTCTGCTCTCTATAGCTGGTAAGATCATGGCCCGCATCCTTTGCAACCAGCTTTCGCTATATGTGTTCAAAAATAGCATAATTCCTGAAAACCAGTGTGGATTTTGTGCCGGTTGAGGCACTGCTGCTATGATATTTACAGCCAGACAGATACAAGAGAAATGTAGAGGGCAAAATCAGGACTTCTGTGTGATTTTCACTGACTTGACCATGGCGTTGGACACGGTCAACAGAATGGGCTCTGGAAAATGCTTGGGTAAATTGGCTGTCCTGAAAAATTCAACATTGTTCGGTCTGTCCATGATGGCATGCTTGGTCACATCCTTAACAATGGAGAGACATCAGCACCTTTTGCAATATCAAACAATACAAAGCAAGTATGTGTCCTTGCTCCTCTCCCATTCAACATCTACTTTTCAATGATGCTGTTAGTTGCTTTTAAGGATTGCACGTTGGGCATACCTATTCAGTTCTGAACCGATGGCAGTATTTTCAATCTCCAGAAATTCCAGGCTCCTACCAAAGTGGTTACTACAACTATTCATGACCTTCTGTGCTGATGACTGTGCACTGTTGGCTTATTCAGAGAAGGATGCACAGGAGCCTTTTGATCACTTTGTTACTTCTGCTCACCGCTTTGGACTCACAGTGAACCTCAAGACGACAGAAGTTATGCCTCAGCCTGTCTGGAAAGAGCCCAGCACTCTAGTGATCACTGCTGCTAGTACAGTCCTTAAGGCTGTTTATACTTCCCAGGTAGCAGAACTTGTCCTGTCCTCTAGCATAGACGTTACATATCTGCTCGATTGGCCAAAGCCAGTGCTGCCTTTGGAAAATTTACCAAACGTCTATGAAATGACCATGGTATCAAACTCCATACCAAGATGGCAAGTTTATCCTGAATACCCTGCTGTATGGCTCGGAGTCATGGACAATGTATCGTCACCATGTTTTGAAGCTTGATCAGTTCCATATGCGTTATCTGAGGAAGACTGCCCACGTGAATTGGTGGGACAAAATTCCTAATACGGAGGTTCTTAAGCTGTATGGTGTCATGGGCGTGGAAGCAATGCTTATGAACAAACAGTTTCTCTGGATTGGTCACGTTATGAGGATGGATGATACATGGATACCAAAGATGGTCTTCTATAGCCAGCTTGCTCATGGAAAGCACTCTATTGGTGTTCAGTATATAGACATCTTAAAGGCCAATATAAAGTCATGTGGCATATCTCCCAATGATCTGGAAACTCTAGTTCAGGACACATTGTCCTGGCGGCAAACCACTGCACAGGCTCTTAATTGCTTTGAGAGTCAGCGTATCCAGGCATTACAGGAAAAGCGGAGGATCCGAAAAGAATGTACTACACCTGCAGCTGGCAGTTTTCTATGTAATATCTGTAATCGGCTCTGCCGATCAAGGATTGGGTTAGTCGCTCATCAATGGCATCACAGAAGATGAGATCCGTTGATTGATGGCTCAGTCCAAGATACTGCCACAGTAACATCACTTCCCCAAGTAACATTGGGCCATGGTTGATGTACTAAGACCAACACAGCGCAAGCACAGATGTTATGTAACCTGCAAGTACAGATGTTATGTAACCTGCTGGAGCCTATGTCAAAACCAACAGCACTCCAGCAGGTGTCTCACAATGCCAGACACTGACCTGGCTGGTTGCAATCATGAATTCCACAGCCCAGGCATCTGGGACTGGAAGCCATCCACCCATTTTAAAACCCTTTGAATTTTTGAAATGCCTTTTCCTGGCTGTCCAGCCTGGTGAGGACACCTAGTAGATGCTTACACTATTTACTACGTGGTTACTAGTTACACAATTTGCCACTTGGTGAGGACATTGCAGATGCAGCACTGTTGCACACAACTGCCCAGTTGAAGTTGTTAGGTACATACTCCAAACTAGGGGTGGGCAAAATATGATCTGCAGGCCAGATCCAGCCTGGCAAGCCACCAGATCCGGCCTGCAAGAGCCTCAGGTGGCTCCCTGCCTGCCCCCCCTTGCTCAGTACTCAGTGAAGCCAGTTACAGCAGTGCCATATGCTTCTGTGAATGCTGAGAGCATGGAGGGAGGGGGTAGAGGATTCTCACACTGATCCTCCCCCAGTAGCTCCCACTGGCCAGTTTCCAGCTAATAGCAGCTGCCTGTTTGCAGGACAGGCAGCATGTGAAGTGCCCCTCCCCCCTCATCCGCCAGGCTCACATGGCCCCTGTAGCTGCTGTGAGCAGTACCGGGGTGTGGAAGGCGGGGACCCTGGTTAAGCAACCTGCTGGGCTGCTGGCTGGGAGCCACTCAAGTAAGGTCTCCCAGCCAGAGCCTGTCTCTGGCACCTCAGCCCCTCGCTCCCCCCAACCTGCTGCTCCCCTCCTCAATGTAATCCAAACCTTCTACACTCCTGCTTCAGCCACCATACATTTTCCCAGACACTGAACCCCCCCCCCCAAACCCTTCCTCAGGTCACAACCACCTACCAGACTCTGCACCCCAATCCACTATCTCTGGTCACAGAGCCCACCCCTTCTGGGGTGGCCCATGACCACTTCTGAAGTTCATGAAGTGATCCCCCTTCAAAAATTATTTCCCACCCCTGCTCCAGACACTCTCCAGCCTGGAACAGACAGGAGATATTGGATCTCCTGGGCCTGTGGGAAGAAGAGAGAGTGCAGGCACAGCTACAGACCAGCTGTTAGAAATGTCAATATCTCTAAGCAAACTGCTCAGGAGATGCAGACAGGGATGAGCAGCAGTGCTGCATGAAAGCCACAGAACAATAATAGGCACCTGAGAAGGCCAGGGAACAATATTCCCTCTAAAGTCCGTGGCCACGCACAAAAAAATTCTAAGCCCGCCCACCTCCTTCACATAGCCACGCAACCGCACTCACCTACCAGGTGGATCTAGAAGGTGAGTGGCGAAGCTGCTCCAACGGCTGGAGCCACATGGTGGGCAGGGCTGAGGCTGCTACTCTGGCAGCTGGAACTGTGTTGGG
This sequence comes from Pelodiscus sinensis, assembly GCF_049634645.1. NCBI lineage: Eukaryota > Metazoa > Chordata > Testudines > Trionychidae > Pelodiscus > Pelodiscus sinensis. Next base: position 147,863,772 of record NC_134713.1, on the reverse strand, counting down.
AGCCACCTATTTCAAGTGCTGCTGGGCTTTGGGGTCACTTGGCGGGCCAGCAGGTGGCTGCCACAGGGCTTTGGGACCACTTGGCAGGTGAGCGGGTGGATGCCACCAGAGTTTGGGGCCACTTGGCGGGCCAGCAGGTAGCTGCCACGGGGGTTTGGGGCGGTGGGTGGCTGCTGCCAGGGCTTGGAACCTCTTGGTGGGCCTTTGGATGGCTGCTGCTGGGGCCTGGGACCGTTTGGTGGGCCAGTAGGCAGCTGCAGGCAGGCAGCTGCCACCAGCGTTCAGAGCTGCGGGCTGCCACCAGAATTTGCAGCCACGTGGCGGCCTAGATTTGGGCCTATAGGTGGCTGCTGCCGGGGTTTGCAGCCACATGCTGGCAGCCGCTGGAGTTTGTGGCCACGGGCACGTGGGGTGCTACCACCAGGAGTTGAGGTAGCGGGAGGGTTGCTGATCTGGTCTGTGTGGCTCAAACACTGGGGTGGAGGTGAGGGAATCAGAAAAAGACAGAATCAAAAAGACAGAATCAGATGAAGTGAGAGCAAAATCAGCATGTCTGGAGTGGGACTGATTCTGCTGTCACACAGCGGTAAGTCACCAATAGTGATAAAATAGGTATGCAAATAAATGTTTACACTTCTTTTAAAAAAGAACAAATGCACACAAAATAGCATTTTGGAGCTTTTTCTGTTTATAAATGTATATTCTGATGCATTAGAAATGGAATCACTCTGTTTTGAACTGTCCTTGAAGACTAAAGTGTAGGGTTATTACAGCTTAACATGTTTGGTGTTAGATTTCATTCTCCCAACTTATACTGAAATAAAATAATCTTTAAAAATGGAAGGAAAAAGAGATTTGCTGTAATCATAAACTGTGGAATATGGAAAATCTAAACATTCCTCAGTATTACACAAAGCAAAACCACGGTCCATCTAAAACATACCTGTCTGTATCACCCTTAGCTTTAAAAAGAGAGTCAGGGTGAGAGGAAAGGTTCTGATTGTCAACCAGAAACCAGAAGCTGCTGGTGGTGCTTCTAATAGTAGCAATACCAGTGCAGGCAGGAACAACTCTTCCTTTGTATTCTTCCTTGAAACAGTAATTAACCTGAAATTATTACTTTTTAGGTGCCCTCTGTGAAACTATTCATTGTGAAATTGTTACTACTAAATGCAACTAAAACTCTTGTCAAATGCATTCTTCATCTCCTAGTAGTGGCAAAAGCATTATTTACCAGCATACCATAAGCTTCTTGTGCTTTTGCCATAATTACATGAGTCATTAATGGTACCCATTTCTGGTTATTCTTCCCAATACGGGCCAGGAGACACATTCAATTTTCCTCTATAGCTAAAGTAAAAGTCGTCCTGTATTACATTAGTGTAATTTTGAGTCTGCATGTTCCTTTGGAAGACCCAATGAATTAACTGTAGATGCACATGGATAATAAATAGTTCTCCCCAGGTAGTGATTTATCTGGCTAGGACACTGTAGAAGTGTCTTTAACTATACACTGAAGACAGTTGTCTAAATATCAAGCATGAATTGGCCCAGTGATGGCTCATGTACATGTGATTCTGTTATTGTCAGCATGTGCGCACAGGGTTCTGAGAAGCTGCAGTTTTCAGGCTGCTGTGGCTCACTTGTCTGTTCAGCAGGCTTGGCTATGTCTACACTGGCCACTGAACGACAAAGCTCATGTCCTTCAGCGGTGTTACCCCTTGCCTCCCAAGGCAAAAGTTTTGTGTGCTCAGTGTGTGATGGGTGGGAGCGCTCTCGTGCTGACAGCTTGAATGCTGCTCATTGGGGGAAAGTATTTTGTCAGCAAAGAGCTGATAAACAGCAGTTGCACTGCCTGACTTTTAGCGGCATGCATGTGTTGTCGCCGATCCCAGGAGCTAGTGCCCTGCCAAGCCCGTCGGAGTATGGGGGCAAAGAGGGCAGTTTCCTTGGGACTCACTGATGACAAAGGGCCTGGGGTGCTGGCCACTGCCACCACAGTATGAGCTGGGCTGCAGTGTGCTGCTTCTTGGCCTCCTATGACTTCTATGGAACTATGGACAGCGCAGATGTAGAGCAGCCTTGAGGCTCATCTAACATACTGAAAACTTTGCAGTATTTTCTTTTTATTTGACTTCATATTAAATAAACATTTAAAGATATGTACCTTGTTAATTATACCTTGTTTTAGTATTCCTTCTTCCACAGCATTGTAATTTTATATAAATTTATATAAATAAAAATAAAATTAATAACTTGGGAGTCCTGATGGCACACATCCGAACAAGTGAATGCGAGCTCAGTGTTGGTGCATAAAATTCACTCTACTCATAGGTGGAATGTCTTCGAGGGAACTCTGCCAGGGAGGCCAACAGTCCATCTGGTGCTGAGCTGCAGACTTGCCACTTTTACAAAGAACTGCGAGTTGCACTAGATGGAGACTCCACCATTAGAGCCCTGCACAGAAGCAATATTTATATCCATGGGTGTGGCTATTCATGGTCAGAAAGAAGATATCTGAGGAGCTGCAGGGCTCTATAGGAGATGCAGACTGCTGCATGAAAGGGACTCCTCTCTGGAAGCGTGCAAGCTGCTTGCACGTACTAGCATAGGGCCACAGTGCGGTTTGGGTTTATGCAGGGCTCAACACAGGTGGGATCCTTTGAACATGGCCTCCACTGGGAACACCCTCCACAATAGCAAGGCATCTCCCAGGCAGGGTGAGCATTGAAAGACTCACAGGAATCTAGGCATGCCACAAACCAGGACTTGTTTGAAACTCCAATGCAGTTCAGTCAGCCCCAAGAAAACAAGCACAAGAGAGCCTGATGAAAAGGAAAAGCCCTCCGATAAGCATGAAAATGATTTCTTATTACAGGAATGTACTAATGGCACCCTCAACTTAGCAGGATACAGCTATCGACTTTTCATTAAATTTATTCTCACTAGAAGTAGCCATACAAAGAAGCGGGCTTTTTATCCTCTGGATAGTTATGTATGGGGGCTATAGAGAATAGTTTATATACATTTGGGGGCCACCAGCTTGAGTTGAGGGAGGCTTAGCCTCCTCTGGTCTATGATAACCACCGCTCATGCTAAAGGAGATACAGCTATAGTCTCCACCACTGAGCTGGTATCTAAATCTTTCCTTGCTGTTACTGAGGTGACAGGTGTACAGCGTCAAGAGCCAGGGAACAAGAGGTAGGCTGGGTCCCCCAGGATCACTATTGGCATTTCAAACTCTCTAAGACGATAAGGTAATTGCTGAGAAACTAAATGAATTCTTTGCTTTGGCCTTTACGGCTGAGGATGGAGTTAGGGAGATTCCAAACCTAAACAATTTTTTTTAGCTGACAAATCTGAGGAATTGCTCCAGACTGAGGTGTCACTAGAGGAGTTTCAGAATAAACTGATAAAACTTCACAGTAACAAGTCAGCAGGACCGGACGCCATTCACCCAAGAATTCTGAAAGAAGTCAAATATGAAACTGTGCAACTATTAACTGGGGTTTGTAACCTATCCTTTACATCAAGCTTCTGTATCTAATGACTGGAAGATAGCTAATGTGATGCCAATATTTAAAAAGGGCTCTAGAGGTGATCCTGTCAATTACACACCGGTAAGACACATAGATGAACATAATTTGCTGGGGAAAAGTCAACATGGTTTCTGTAAAGGGAAATCATGCCTTACTAATCTGCTAGAGTTCTTTGGGAGGGGGGCCAACAAACATGTGGACAAAGGGGAAGCCAGCAGCTATAGTGTACTTAGATTTCCATAAAGCCTTTGAAAAGGTCCCTCACCAAAGGCTCTCACGTCAAGTACATTGTCATGGGATAAAAGGGAAGGGCCTCTCATGGATTGATAACTGGTATTGTTTTTATTAAAAAGAAAGGAAACAAAGGATAGGAAGAAATGGTCAGTTTTCAGAATGGAGACTGATGTCCTCCAAGAGTCCGTACTGGGACTGATCATATTCAACCGATTTATAAATCATCTGGGAAAAGGGGTAAACAGTGAGGTGGACAAATTTGCAGACAATACTAAACTGCTCAAGATAGCTAAGACCAAAGCAGACTGTGAAGAGCTTCAAAAATATCTCACCAAACTAAGTGATTGAGCAACAAAATGGCAAATTAAATGTAATGTTGATAAATTTTAAGTAATGCACATTGGAAAAAATAATCCCAACTATATATACAATATGATGGGGACTAATTTAGCTACAACTACTCGAGAGATCTTGGAGTCATTGTGGATAGTTCTCTGAAAACATCCGCTCAGTGTGCAGCGGCAGTCAAAAAATCAAATAGAATGTTAGAAGTAATTTAAAAAGGGATAGAGAATATCTTATTGCCTCTATATAAAATCATGGTACACCCACATCTTGAATACTGCATACAGATGTGATTGCCTCATCTCAAAAAGATATACTGGCATTAGAAAAGATTCAGAAAAGGGCAACAAAAACGATTAGAGGTTTGGAATGGGTCCCATATGAAAAGACTGGGACTTCTTAGCTTAGAAAAAAGGAGACTAAGGCAGGTATGATAGAGGTCTATAAATCATGACTGGTGTTGAAAAAGTGAATAAGGAAGTGTTATTTACTGGTTCCCATAACATAAGAACTAGGGGTCACCAAATGAAATTAATAGGTAGCAGGTTTAAAACAAACAAAAGGAAGTTTTTCTTCACACAGTGCATAGTTGGCCTGTGGAACTCCTTGCCAGAGGAGGTTATGAAGGGCAGGACTATAACAGCGTTCAAGAAGGAACTAGATAAATTCATAGAGGTTGGGTCCATCAATGGCTACTAGCCAGGATGGGTAGGAATGGTGTCCCTTGCCTCGGTTAGAAGCTGGGAATGGATGACAGGAGAGAGACCACTTGATGATTCCCTAGTCTGTTCACTCCCTCTGAGGGATCTGGCATTGGGATACTGAGCTAGATGGACCTTTGGTCTGATCCAGTATGGCCGTTCTTATGTTCTAACATCACCAACAGTAACAGACCAGTTTAAGAAAGTCCCTGCTTGTAGCTTTCTGGAAAGTCCTGTTTTTACAGATGGGAGCATCATGCACCCTCTGTCCCTTTTAGAGCTGTAAAGGGAGGGATAGGTCAGGGGTTTGAGCACTGGCCTGTTAAACTGTGAGTTAAATCCTTGAAGGGGCCATTTAGGGATCTGGGGCAAATCTGTCAGAGATGGTACTTGGTCCTGCTGTGAGGGCAGGGGACTGGAATCAGCTGTTCTGGCTCCCGCCCCATCCCAGACACTGCATCTCACCTTTTACTACATTTAAATGACACAGCCACAGCGGGGTTAATTCCCAGGGCCAGAAGCAAACTCCGCTGCAGCTCTAATTTCCCTCCTTATCGACTAATCAATGGAAATTCCAATGACCACTCAATTAGCTGATTAAATGAAATTTAACATCCCTACTGGCCAGCCAGCACTGATGTTGGTAAGATATCCCTGGTGATCCAACAATGCTTGCATAACCATAGAAAAATAGTCCTCTCTGTTTTATGACTCTGTAGCAAGGTGAGCTGGTGCCACAGTAGGAATGTGTGCACCATCTATCACTCCACCACAGTGTGGGAATCCCACTGCTGCAAATCCATCCTCAATATCCTCCACTGCAGGAGATAATTTATAGCTTTGAACACTTGCATGACAGCTGCCCCTGAAGCAGGTCTTCCAACTATGAAATTATTTCCAACTGACTAGTAGCAATCCTGTGTTGTAAGTTTCTAGTATGATAGCCATTTGTTTCTCCACTGTAAACGCAGCTCTCCTTTTAGTCTCTCTGGGTATGTCTACACTACCCCGCTAGTTCGAACTACCGGGGTAATGTAGGCATACCGCACTTGCAAATGAAGCCCGGGATTTGAATTTCCCGGGCTTCATTTGCATAAGCGGGGCTCCGCCATTTTTAAATCCCCGCTCGTTCGAACCCTGTGCCGCGCGGCTACACGCGGCACGAACTAGGTAGTTCGAACTAGGCTTCCTAGTTCGAACTACCGTTACTCCTCATTCCACGAGGAGTAACGGTAGTTCGAACTAGGAAGCCTAGTTCGAACTACCTAGTTCGTGCCGCGTGTAGCCACGCGGCCCAGGGTTCGAACGAGCGGGGATTTAAAAATGGCGGAGCCCTGCTTATGCAAATGAAGCCCGGGAAATTCAAATCCCGGGCTTCATTTGCAAGTGCGGTATGCCTACATTACCCTCCTAGTTTGAACTAGGAGGGTAGTGTAGACATACCCTCTGAGCTGAAGCAAACCCTTCACATAGATTCACAATTACAGACCTGTGCATCCAAAAGTTCTGCAGCTATTGCTCATCAACCCTAGCCTGCATTATGACAATTCCAACAGTGAATGTTTGTTTCTTGGACCCAGAATGGTGCTCCACCATCAGCAGATGATCTATGAACACCACTATCAACCCTGAATTCCCACAATTATGTCACATGCCAATTCAGTTTTTCTTACAGCTCTGCAAATAACTAAGGATTGTATGTCCAGTGCTTGCTACACTTATGACAATAATGCAGAGTTGCGCAGCCTGCCTGCTTCTGCCAAAGATGTCAGACAGCAAGAATGGCCACCTGAGTTTTAGGCTTTTAAAAAAAAAAGTACAAAAATAAGGGGACATAGAGGGCATTGTGTGATGGATTAAGTATAGCTGTAGCCATGTGGGTTGCAAGCTATGAAAGAGACAGTGTGAGTGAAAAGTTGGCCCAGTAAAAGATATTGCTTCACATACCTTCTCTAATTATAGCATGGAAACAGTTGCAAGCTGGGAAGTTTATTCCTTGCTCCTAGCTACGGCGTGTAACCTGTTTCTGCTCCACCATGCATTGCCAGCACTTTCTGAAAGACAGTGATGAGCTTCACACTTGGAAACCTACCCATGATGCACTGCACTGTGAACCAATACAAGCACCCGGTGATTGCATGAAGCACCAATACAAGGAGCCTAGTATGCAAGTATACAAGCAATATACTAACTATGGTGTCTTTACGCCAACAAACGTGTGCCAGCAAAAGTTAGCAGTATAAGTACACTCTGGCTACGTCTACACTGGCATAATTTTGCGCAAATACTTTTAACGCAAGAGTTTTTGCATTAAAAGTATTTGCACAAGAGAGCGTCTACACTGGCATGTGCTTTTGTGCAAGAGATGTGCTTTTGCGCAAAAGCATCCATGCCAGTGTAGACGCTCTCTTGCGCAAGAAAGCTCCGATGGCCATTTTAGCCATCAGGCTTTCTTGCACAAGAAATTAACATTGCCTGTCTATACTGGCCTCTTGCACAAGAACAGTTACGCAAGAGGGCTTATCCCTGAGCGGGAGCGTCAGAGTATTTGCGCAAGAAGCACTGATTTTATACATTAGAATGTCAGTGTTCTTGCGCAAGTACATGCGGCCAGTGTAGACAGGTGGCAAGATTTTGCGCAAAAGCAAGTGCTTTTGCGCAAAATCTTGCCAATGTAGACACAGCCTCTTTGTAGTTCTCAGGTCTCAGGAGAACAAAGCAAGAAATCTAGCTCCTGATGGAGGTTGGATGCACACCTGGCTCCTAGACAGGCATGCACGCGTTAGTACAGCTAAAAATGATCCTAACTTTAGCAACTGAAAACTAAGAGCTACTCAGGATCTACCTATTTACTAAAATTTGTGTAGACTATAAAATTCAAGAGTCTGCCCATTAAAAACATCAGAAAAAACAAGCAAAAAACTACACAGAAAATCCAGAGGGTGCACAAAAACTTAGCCAGTTGTGGAACTGGCAACTAGCTTTTCGAGAAAACACAAGAGTTTAAACCCACTTTCCAATGCAGTCCCAGGTATGGAGTCAATATCTGGGAGCTTCATAGTAGACATGTTAAAGTTTAACCAAATAACCATTTAACCGATATGCTAATACTTATCTGTTAAATTGAGCTGGCTCCTGAATCCAGGTGGGCAAGGACTGGCAACCCTGCTCCTAGAGAGGCTGCGCTGTGGGCTCTAAGCTTCATACTGCAGAGCCCGAAGTGCGAGTAACCGCAGAGATTTGTAGAGATTACATGGTTTAAGGATGTGAAGTGTAAATGACTAGACAATTAACCGATAAACCTAGGCTTATTGATTAATCTAGTCAACTACTCACATTTCCCACCCCCCTGCAAGCCAACTTAAAAGCCAGTTCCCCCACAGCACTGCTTCACGGTGCCTCCTCCCCTGCCCCCAAACTACTGCTTCCAATCAAAGGCAGCAGCATGAGGGGTGGGGCACCAGGGAAGGCTGCCACAAAGCAGCCTTTGCCCGCAGAAGACCCTGTCCACAGGGGGTCCCAGCTCCCCGCAGACAGGGGATGCTGTCAGAGCAATCTCTGTCAGCAGCGAGTGTGGACCCCCCACGGACAGGGGCTGTTTCACGGTAGCCTCCCCTGCCCCCTTTCCCGCCCCCAGAAGCCTCTATCTGCAGGGAGCTTGGATCCCCTGCAAATAGGGGACAACCCTACAGGGACTTCTATGACTCATCCCATCACACAAGTATTTCTCATTGACCAGAGAATCACCCCCCCCCATAGCTGAAATAGAGAAACACCTTAAAAGATAGCTACATGTCATATTCTGAAGTATTTAGAAGTCAAAATACAGCAGACCCTCTCTTCAAGGCTATGCTAAAGGAGCCAAAGAGCCAGCAATGAAGTAACTTTTATTATTGTATCACAAACTACTTCTTAAGGAGCCCGAGAGCACCCTATAGTAAGAGAGAATTAAAATCTACACTCTCTCCCTTTACGACCCTTCAATTTACCCTGTTCATAGACAGCAATAATTCAGGCTTTTCAGTGACATATAAGGTGAAGCGAGAAAAAGAACACATACAGCTGAGACCTAGACTTAGATGGTGAATGTAGCTCTAATTTTACCAATAATGGTTAAAGTAAAACTGAATTTCCAATTTCAGCCATGAGAAGCTGCCAAGTTGGCAAAGCAGTTTTGTCATGAAAAGACAGTTTACTCTCTAATAATTTTATTTGAGGTCGTGATCATGATTCCTTCCTTCCCCATCACCGATGTCAAAGTTGCAATATGCTACCTTAGCTATTCAGTTTTGAATTAAAAGGCAAAAGACAGATGGATACAAAAAAAATGTTTGTTTTGTTTCTATGACAACACACATAAAATACTAAATTAAGTAAAAGATACTTCAAAAGTTAATAATGAGTACATAAAGTGAAGTACAGGCAGTCCCCGGGTTACGTACAAGATAGGGGCTGTAGGTTTGTTCTTAAGTTGAATTTGTATGTAAGTCGGACCTGGTACATATTGTAGGGGAAACTCTAGCCAAACATTTCTCCAGAGCTCAGTTTTATTCTCCCACACCTCACTTCCCTCAGTCCTTTATTCTCAAGCTGAGGTGTCTGCTAAGAAAAGCCACTCTGCGTCTCCCTGGTCTGCTGGGGGGGGGGGGGGGGGGCGCTAGCTTCGTGTCTCCCTGGTCTGCTGGGGGGGAAGCAGCTAGTGCGGGGTTGCCTCACCCCATTTGTAAGTAGGGATCCGATGTAAGTCAGATCCATGTAACCCGGGGACTGCCTGTATTTCATAAGTGTAAATGTGTTACCTCCCGGACATCCTCTGGATTTTTTCTTGAAACAATCTGAAAGACAAAACAAAAACCTGATCAGTGCCTGAATTTCAGACTGCTGAGTTAAAATAGGAACATACTGCGATCTGCTGCTGATAAAAAGAAGCCATGCAGAAGGTGCAGTGATATTGGCTTTTTTTTTCCAATCTGCAATCAGCAGATTAGTTTAGTGATGTTCGACCTATCAAAATACAAAACAGAACACAAAACCCCAAAGTATTTAGTAACAAAGCTAATTGCTATGTTAGGAACTGTCGCAAATAAATTACAAAATGGGTAACAACTTATTCCCTCTTCTACATCCCTAAATAAGTTTCTTATTAGGGACTGGCTCACATATGAAACATTTTCCCATCCATTCTTCCAATTCTTTCCCAAAGGAATTGTTATTAGAAAGACAGGAGGGAAGTCACATCTCTTCTCCCCTCTTCATCCTCTCCCCCGAGATGTATCAGATTTGCTCTTGTATATTTTCCTTATGGTTTTCAAGAAGCCCCCTGACTTGTTCCTCCACACTTCCCTAACTTCAGCCTATCATTAATTCAAATAGTTGGCATGAGGAAACATGGGTTAACAACCCCATAAATCTCAAGCTGATAAAAAAAATTGAACAGGAAAATCTCAGAGTGGAATGATGTAATCAGCATCTTTTGTAAACCCTTAATGCAAGCAGCTTTCATGCACACAAAAAAATCAATAGGCACACCAACATATATAAAATGCTCAATGCTTAAGAAGTTAGTCAGAGTATCCTACTTTTTTGCCTGCACTGCAGCTCTCGAACTTTAATAATTGGCAGCCTTTTTTTTTTTTTTTAAAAAGACACTGATTTTTTTTAAAAATCTCCCATATTACTACTCTGGATACTATCTTCTTGTGATTCCTCATTTTTTGTTTTAGTCCTTTCAATCTTTTCTTGAATTGGACTGTTGGAATTAAATACAGAAACTGCAATGCATCTTTAACTTTGCAGATGTATGTAAAATATCTCACGATACAAAGTTTAAATATAAAAAGGAATTTTTCCCTACTGTTAAAAGCTGGCTTCTTTTAAAATCATCTCCTAAGAACAGACCTTTAGAAAGATTTCCCAAAGTTAGCCCATCTTAGCATTCAGAAAGTTTTTGATGCGACCTACACCTCTGGTTTACACATTCAAGAAACTTTCAATATAGAGCTCTCCTACTCACAAATATTAAAGTGGTATTTTAATAGAGTGTATTTGACAGTAAAGCTCTTAAACCAGTTTTACACATGATCCATAAATTCGGAACTGGAAAGAAATGAGATCTTTAGTATAATGTGCTGAATACCCTAAATAACTGGCATAAGAGGGGTATTCAGTACACTGGGAAGGTCAACCTTACTTTTTTCCAGGCAGTCCCCCAAAGCTGCAGGTCACCAGTTCACAGTATGAGTGACACAGCCCCAGCAAGCATTGCGGTAGTGATGTCATATCAACCATGGAGCCAGCCAACTGCAGGGATGGGAGGGAGAGAACAAAAAGTGGTGGGGTCAGACAACTGCCTTAAACAAAATATTGTTGCATAGTTCTGAACAGCTTCTTTTAATATTCTCGACTGTCAAAATTTTAACCCTACCCAGTTATTATTACATGTCTGATTAGAGGATAAGCCCTTTAGAAGCCAGAACTGTGCACATTTCTGTGTATGTGAAGCCCCAAGCACAGTGTTTGGGCACAATGAATAATATTTTATCACCTCTGGGCTATCAGGTGTTAAAATACTTAAAAAAAATACTATCAAGGGGCTTTAAATTAAGAAGAATCTGAATTACTCTGTTCACCAGCAAATTATGTGACCCTACCGTGTGTCACGTCGAATAGAAGCTGAGAACCTGCAACTTCAGGGACCTGATAAAACATTGACATTTCCCTATTACTTAAATACAACTTCCATTCCGATTTGAAGAATTCAGCACATGTACTACAGCTGTGTGATGCTGAATTTCAAATTAACATAAGCCAAGCAGAATTCAAAAATTAGTGACGAGTACTGTTAACCCTGAACAGTGCACCATATGGACAGTATGCAAAATGGAGTTTGTGAACTGAGGGACAATTCAAGATGGAAACCTGAGAAGCTCTTGCCACCAAAATCACTATCTGCACACATGGCTGTGCACACTGCACCACGGTGCTGCACACAGTACGGAAGTTTGCACCCGGTTCTAGTTTTGCACCCAGCACCACACCCTGCTTTGCACTAGAGACCCTTAGAGTTTTATAGAGTTTCTCTATAAAATCTGGAATCCTGAAGAGATCAGGTCGGCAGTTTCTCGCACCATCTTGGAGAAGAAGGAGTCCTGTCACAGAGAAGACCGTGGTGAAGGTCCAGTCTAGCTGACAGACCTACCTGATTCCAGTCCTGCCACCCTTAGGGTGCTTCGGCCCACGCTGGGGCGATAGCCCAGCATCATGAGCCTTAGCTGCCTGATTGCTCCCTACATCATTGGGACCGAAATAGAGCCTTAAACATCATTCAGCACCTGCTGTGGTAAAGGCCCTCACAGCGCTTAGAACCGCTCTTTGACTATCACTCACAAACTGCGCGTCTGTCCATTGTGCAAGCAGAGACTTAACATCAAATCGAGCATCTCCCCACATCTTCAAGGACACCTTAGTGTTCCTCCCCGACAGCTACCTTAAGCTAAAGGGTTGAAGGTCCTGAACATCAAGGCTGCCTCTGACGGACTAAGTATATAACATTCTGTTGCCAGTTATATCTCTCCTATCTTCTTTTATTTCAGAGGGTGAGGGTCTGGGTTATCGATTCAGTGTTTTGTTGTTGTTACTTACTTGTTGTATTTTCAATATACCTTTTAAATTTGAATCTGACACGTGTCCGTGTTTATTTAACGGGACTGGGGGTAAATCCGCTAGTGACAGATATGCTGGTTTCCAGGTCAGACCTCCTTCTGGGGACAAAGGCATTTTAACATCTAATCAGAGCAGGTCCCATTAAATTTTGTTTACTAGTGAGCCTTTGCTGGTAACAATACAATTAAGATAATTCCAAAGACTGGGTTCTGATATCCTCATTAAAAAGGTATTGCTTTCAGTTTCACTGATGGAATTACACAATTATATTGACCTCTTGGATTCAGCCTGAGTTCACCAGGATGAGATGTGAAGAAACTAAATGCCATATCTTCCTTGCCTCAGTCCCAGGACAAGCTTCTTTAGCACTGAACCTACAAGGGGAAATTGTTTTCTCACTAACTCATTTTTTTTAAAAACCTGGTTTCATTTCACTTTAGTGTTTCAACATCTTTCATTGCTCTATGGAATAAAGAATCACATAGACAATGTTTTGTTCTATATGATTTTACAGTTAATGCAGAAAACTGACACGTGACAAACACCTTGAGAGCTATGTTTATGTATATATCTACATTCTATACAGACTACTTTCTACATCCCTCTTTATTTAAGAGGGTATGTGCAAATATGGACATCTCACACAGATGGAAAATTTACAACAACAGTAATTGTGAAAGGATATTGCTTTGTTGGGAAGAGGGATAGCTCAGTGGTTTGATCATTGGCCTGCTAAACCCAAGATTGTGAGCTCAATCCTTGAGGGGGCCATTTAGGGATCTGGGGCAAATCTGTCAGGGATGGTATTTGGTCCTGCCATGAGGGCAGGGGACTGGACTTAATGACCTCTCATGGTCCCTTCCAGCTCTATGAGATGTGTGTGTGTATATATATATATATTCGATAAAAGTTAGCATTTCTCAAACACTTTCTTTCTAAGTATCTCAACATCCCCCCCTCCCCCCCAAAAAAAGGTCAACCTACTAAACTCACCAGACCCTCCCATGCATTACCATGAAGCATTATCCATCTGTGAAGAACAAACGTAGAGATACAGTAAAACAAATGGCTTGCCCCAGAGAGCCAAAAAGACTTGAGCAGAACTAGGAAATGAAACCAGATATCCTAATTTCCAGGGTTTGCTTCCAACACAAGGCCATCCTCCCCTTCTTCTGGGGTCAGATTCTGTTGCCTCAGTCAAGTTTGTTCTGCAATTAGTCCCACTGGTACTTCTCATGCCTAAACAGTCATTGAGCCGCAGAGAGGCTGTGTCCAGACTGGCAAGTTTTTCCGCAAAATCATCTGCTTTTGCAGAAAAACTTGCCAGCTGTCTACACTGGCCGCTTGAATTTCCACAAAAGCACTGACGATCTCATGTAAGATTGTCAGTGCTTTTGCGGAAAAACTATGCTGCTCCTGTTCGGGCAAAAGTCTTTTTCTGAAAGACTTTTGTGCAAAACGGCCAGTGTAGACAGCAGAGATTTCTTTTCTGCAAAAAAGCCCCGATCGCGAAAATGGCGATCGGGGCTTTTTTGCGGAAAAGCGCATCTAGATTGGCCACGGATGCTTTTCCACAAAAAGTGCTTTTGCAGAAAAGCGTCCTGTCAATCTAGATGCTCTTTTCCGAAAATGCTTTTAACGGAAAACTTTTCCGTTAAAAGCATTTCCGGAAAATCATGCCAATCTAGACGTAGCCAGAGAGAGAGAGAGAGAGAAAATGACTATGTAGTTCAGTGCTTTAGGCACTCACCCTGCGGGTAGAAGATGCAGGGTCCAGTCCCTCTTCTCCAGTTGCTCATTATTTATCCACATCAGAGTAGCTTCAACAGAAGAGACTGAAGGAGCCCCACATCAATCTATGACATATCTAAGAGGTTAGAACAGTGTCCTGAAAGTGTCAGACCTCTGTTCAAATCCTATTTCTCTCCTTGTCAGAGAGGACAGAATTAAGCCTGTGTCTTCCCCATCCCCAGTGAATGCTCTAACAGGGCTAAGTTACAAGGTGGGCACTGCTTCCTCTGGCCATTTTATGTAGAACAAACCAGGAGCCTAACTCTTTCTAACAAGAAATGCCCCTGTGCCTACGCCATCTCACTCCCAGAGAGAGATTGCCAAGAATGGACTACTACACAGAAAGGCACCTCCCAGTACCTGACTCTCCATTCCTGAGCTTCTTGCACTCTGAGCTGTCTGACACTGGCCGCTATCTAGAACACAAACCTGTGATATATGGACTTTTGGACTGGTCCACTTTCACAGTTTCAAGGCAGCTAACAATTTTAGCACAGCATAAACCCTCAGACAAAACAATTATTTTTTGTCACTAAGCAGCATAACATCACCCGATTTAAGATGCTATCAGAATACCTGTGTTAGTCAGAAACTGAACAATAAAAACCAACAGTGTCTCATAGCTTCTGAGAGATGATGCACATTTAAGAAACATGCAAAATCAAGAGTTACTGCGTATACACTGTTAACCTGACAAGCATTTGGACTCTAGTCTGTCAGTCAGGTTAGGGCAAATCCAAGGATTACTCATGAAGGTACTGAATGCTTTTCACAACATCCGCACATTTGGTCTTATGAGCTGGTTAATTGTATGAGGGTGTAACCCTGACACCTGTAGACTTGGCAGTTCCTATCCCCAACACCTCTGGATTTGGCATGTTGGTTATTAAAAACTGGTTGGGCCCCTGCACCGCTTTCATTGCAAATTAAACACTGGTCTTGTGTAACCTGCACTTAAAAGACATTTATCCAAACACAGTCTTCCCTCTGGCTTTATTGTTTTAAATAATGATAACAAAGAAATTCAAACTAAATTAATCAGCTTCAAGTACTACTAAGGAAATGCTGCAGTCTCTTCTCCATTTGTAAAAGGCAGAAGTCCTCATTTGGAAACTCATTTTGAGGACACCTGTTGAATCCGACTCTCAGTGAACCAAGCTTAATTAACAACCAACCAACCAACCAAACAAACAAAACAAAACCTGCATTCAAAGTATCAGTGCTTGAGACACAACAGGCCTGGAAACAGGTATCTAGTGGCCTGGAAAAATCTGAAGAGCATGATGCAGTGTCCTTTAGGCTGGAAAGGGAAACCCCTAGGCTGTGTCTACATTGGCACCCTTTTCCAGAAAAGGGATGCTAATGAGACAAGTCGGAATTGCAAATGCCGCAGGGGATTTAAATATCCCCCGCGGCATTTGCATGAACATGGCTGCCGCTTTTTTCCTGCTCAGGGCTTTGCCAGAGAAAAGCGCCAGTCTAGATGGGATCTTTCGGAAAATAAAGCCTTTTCCGGAAGATCCCTTATTCCTGATTTTAAGAGGAATAAGGGATCTTCCTGAAAAGGCTTTATTTTCCGAAAGATCCCATCTAGACTGGCGCTTTTCTCCGGTAAAGCCCTGAGCCGGAAAAAAGCGGCAGCCATGTTCATGCAAATGCCGCGGGGGATATTTAAATCCCCCGCGGCATTTGCAATTCCGACTTGTCTCATTAGCATCCCTTTTCCGGAAAAGGGGTGCCAATGTAGACACAGCCCTAGTGTCAAGGTTACGACTGTTGGAATAATCTGCACAGATAGACTATTAGGCTATGACTACATTGCAGGCTTTTTGCGCAAGAGCAGCTGTTCTTGCGCAAAAGCTTGCTGGGTGTCTACACTGCATGTGCGTTCTTGTGCAAATAAATTTACAGTACAGCATTGGAAAACAGGGCTTCTTCCGGAAGAGTTATTCCTCTCCCCACAAGAAATAAGCCCTCTTGCACAAGAGCTCTTCCACAAGAAGGCAATGTGCATCTAAGGGGGCTCCTCAAAAGCATAAGCAAGTCTGGAATAAGGAACTGGGATGGCTTCTGCTCTAGCCACCCACATCTTTCCATGCACTGGAGCAGGTCTAAGCTTCGTCCTGGCCCTCCCTTGGGACAAGAGTGGATGCTTTTTGCCTGAGGATACATTCACAGAGACAAATTCCTGGACAGTGGGGAGAGGAGGGATACTCTCTGTCCCTCTAGGCAACGTGATTTACTTGCGCAAAAAACCCCTATGGCTAAAATGGCCATCAGAGCTTTCTTGCGCAAGAGAGCATCCACACTGCCATGGACGCGCTTGCACAAAAGCACATCTCTTGTGCAAAAACACATGGCAGTGTGGACGCGCTCTTGTGGAAGACCTTTTGCACAAGAACTCTTATGCAAAAAGCCTGCTGTGTAGATGTAGCCTTCATGATGTGGATTCAACTCCTCGAGTTAATACTTATGAAAACATTACAATGAGTATACAGCAAAGTGGAGGCAGTATATGTTGAATCACAGCAACTATCTACTTTTAAATGTCTCACTGCCATATCAAGATCATCTTCTCCCAATCCCCTAACAGTGAGACTCTGTAAAACAGATTCCTTTATGAAGAAGTTTCCTTCCTCGCTCTCTTCACCTCCCCAAAACATTCCTCACCCTTTCATTCCCACCAATGAGACTCGCAGCACATCTATGGAAGCTGAACAGATGCGCTGGGGATGCACAGAGCCAATCCCACCTTTGGGATAAACAACTGGGGTGTAGGGAAGATGTTTTCTACTTCATTCTCTCATTTAGGAAGGCAGGAAGTAGTGAGGTGCATCTAAGGGGGCTCCTCAAAAGCATACACAAGTCTGGAATAAGGAACTGGGACGGCTTCTGCTCTAGCCACCCACATCTTTCCATGCACTGGAGCAGGTCTAAGCTTCGTCCTGGCCCTCCCTTGGGATAAGTTCTGTGACAAGAGTGGATGCTTTTTGCCTGAGGACACATTCACAGAGACAAATTCCTGGACAGTGGGGGGAGGAGGGATACTCTCTGTCCCTCTTCACAAAGGCAGATCTGATATGGGGGGAAAGGATGGATGCTCCCTTCCCGCGCCCTCCCCCCCCGTTCACAGGCGAAGGGGGTGCTGGCTCCCTCCCCCATTCAAAGGAGCAGGCCGGGGGGGGGAGGGGTTCTGGATTCTCTTCTCCCCGCCCCCGTTCACAGGAGCAGGTCGGGACCGTGGGGGCTGGCAGCGAGCGGCGCTGTCGGACTCACCCGCGCGGTGACCTTGTACACGGTGTGTCCCCGAGGGTGGCGCTGGGGTTCGGTGACCGTGTAAAACCGGGCCAGCTCCCCCGCCAACTCCCGGGCGCCGCTCATGCTGGCCCCGCCGCCGCGATCCACTCCCGGGTCAGGCCTCGGCTGGGGGCGGAAGCGGCGCCGAGAAAGTCCCCTCCCCCGGCGGCGTCACAAGCAGCTGCTCTCCCAATCTGCCCCAGTAGCAGTTACTGACACGCTAGTGCAGCAGTTTGGGCTTTGCTCAGTTCTTGCTGCCCATTTTCATTAGCAGTGGGAATAGGTCAGTGGAGTTGCTATAGAGAACTCTCTGGGTGTCTGGCTGGTGAGTCTTGCCCACATGCTCAGGGTTTAGCTGATCGCCATATTTGGGGTCCGGAAGGAATTTTCCTCCAGGGTAGATTGGCAGAGGCCCTGGAGGTTTTTCGCCTTCCTTGTAGCATGGGGCACAGATCACAGCTGGAGGATTCTCTGCATCTTGGGGTCTTCAAAGTATTTGAAGGCTTCAATATCTGAGACATAGGTGAGAGGATTATTCTGGGAGGAGTGGGTGAGATTCTGTGCCCAGCACTGTGCAGGGGGTCAGACTAGATCCGTGGTCCCCAACACGGTGCCCGCGGGCGCCATTGGGCACTTGCATGCGCCCGCCAGGTGCTCGGGGCTGGCCTGGCCCCGGGCACATGGCGCGGCGCTAGCAGGGAGCGTCAGCCCCGGGCACGCGGCGCTTGCGGGAGTGCCGGCCCCGGGCGCGCGGCGCTTGCTGGGTGTTTGCGGGGGGGGCCGGGCACGTGGCTATGGGGGGGCCCCCGGCCCTGGGCAAGCGGCTATGGGGGGGCGCCCCCAGGCAAGCAGCTATGGGGGGGCTGCCCCCGGTCGCGCAAGTGTCCCCGCCCCCTGGCACCCGGCGGGCGAACAGACACGCCCCCTGGCACCCGACAACCTCAAAAGGTTGGGGACCACTGGACTAGATGATCATAATGGTCCCTTCTGACCTTAAAGTCTATGAGTCTATGAGCTAATGCTGGGAGATGGGGGTTCACTGTGTCAGACTTGGTTGCCTGTGTCCAAAAGGCAAAGGCACAGAATGAACTCAAACTAGCTACGGGAATACAGGCAGTCCCTGGGTTACGTACAAGATAGGGACTGTAGGTTTGTTCTTAAGTTGAATCTGTATGTAAGTCGGAACTGGTGTCCAGATTCAGCCGCTGCTGAAACTGACCAGCGGCTGACTACAGGAAGCCCGAGGCAGAGTTGCTCTGCCCCGGGCTTCCTGGAATCAGCCGCTGATCAGTTTCAACAGGCTGAATCTGGACACCAGTTCCGACTTACATACAGATTCAACTTAAGAACCCCAGGCGTCCCCAAGTCAGCCACTGCTGAAACTGATCAGCGGCTGATTCTAGGAAGCCCAGGGCAGAGCAACTCTGCCTCGGGCTTCCGGTAGTCAGCGCTGGTCAGTTTCAGCAGCGGCTGACTTGGGGATGCCTGGGGCAGAGCAGCTGGGGTGCTGCCAGGTTGCTCCAGTAGCGCCCAGAGCGGCGCTGCGGGACCAACCGGCAGTGCCCCAGCTGCTCTACCACAGGCGTCCGGAGAAATGCCTGGTCTGCTGGGGGGGGCGGGGATGCACTAGTTGCACCCCCCCCAAGCAGACCAGGGAGACGCAGGCGGCAGACCGAGACGCACCGTGGTCCCGCCGCCCGGGTCCTCCACAGCTTTGCTCCACAAAACGCTAATTCGAACTAGTTTTTTAGTCTGGATCCGTTAGTTCGAATTAGCTTAGTTCGAATTAACTAATTTGAACTAAGTTAGTTCGAATTAGCGCTGTGGTGTAGACATACCCTATTATAGAATGACATGGGAATTTTTTATGCCATCTTTTTCTCCAAGGATTCAAGGAATGGATTCCAGATTAATTTAAAGGCTCATTTTCCCATGCATATAGTAAAAAGTCTTTCTTCAGATTTCCATATAATTGTGTAACCTTTTTAAGAAAGCTAACATACTTTTGCATAGGTTTTGGAGGGAATACAATTGTCCTGAGGTAAGCAGGGAAACGTGAAATGTTAATTGAAATCTTCAGGACTTGCTGATAGTCCATGGCATCCCTTCCCTGGCCCCCAACTAGCCTAGCTTGGACCTGCACTGGCTGTGGGGAGGGACAGGTGCCCCTTCCCCGGCCATGCCCCTGGAGCTGCCAGGGCAGTAGACAGGTGCTTCTCACCTAGTCTCAAGCTGCTGGAGTAGAGTGGGAGGGGGAGTCCTCTTCCCAGGGCAGCCTGCACCCCAAACCCTTCATCCTCAGCTCTACACTAGAGCCCTCTCCCCTGCACCCTAACCCTGCCTCAGGCCTAAGCCTCCTCTTGCACCCCAAGCTAGGGATGTAAGTGACTAGTCGTTTCTCCCCTCCCCCCACTTGCTGCCTCTGTCACAAAGAGGCAGAAGGGAGGGGGGCTGGCAGAGGGGCAAGTGTTGGGGGGAGCCAGCTTAAAAGCCAGTTTCCCCAGCACCATCTCCAGGGTGCCCTCTGCCCTCCCCGCAGGGGTTCCAGTGGGGAGCTAGGCCTCCCCCTCCTCCCCCCGCGGACAGAGGCTGTTGCTGCCAAGCAACCTGTTTGTAGTGGCCAGCACTGACTGCCATGATCAGGGGCTGGTGCCGGAGCAGTCCTGGCTCATGCTGATCACTGCACCTCTGCATTTTAAATGTAGTTAAAGCCCAGTGGCTCTTACTACATTTAAAACGCAGAGCCACAGCATGAGTGGCTCTGGAGCCAGCACATGCCAGGACTGCTCAGTCCGAACTCAAGTCAGTTCCTCTGGAGCTACCCCTGCTGTGGTTCTGCAGAGGCACTTATTGACTAATCATTGATACAAATTGTATAGTATAGTCAATACAAATTGTATCAACTATATGATTAGCCAAATAATCACATTTTAACATCCTTACCCCAAGCCCTCCATCCTCGCCATGTCATCCATGTGCAGAATGAGTTTTTATGTGCATTAATACGGATGTAATGTATCATCTTCAGATTTGTATACTTAATAAAAGTTGTTCCTCACATGGACATAAAAAATTAGAGGAAATATTGGTCCATGATACGGTACAAATAGGTTGCCCAGTTTTGGTCAGAAACAAAATATGCATCATGGCACCCTACTTTATTTTATAACTAGGTATTTTGCATATACTAAAGAGGCTATCTTCACATAAGTAAAATCTTCACAACATGTCTTATATAAATTAGTCATTTGATGGGATTCTTTTTAGATATAGGAATTACATACAGTACACAAACTCTTCATAAAGCAATCCTTACCACAGATTTTCTTTCACAGAATCATAAAAGCATTAGGAATAGAAGAAGCCTCACAAGGTCATCTAGTCTAGTTCCCTGCTCTAATAGGGTATGTCTACACTACCACCCTAGTTCGAACTAGGGTGGTAATGTAGGCAACCGGAGTTGCAAATGAAGCCCGGGATTTGAATTTCCCGGGCTTCGTTTGCATATTGCCAGGCGCCGCCATTTTTAAATGTCCGCTAGTGCGGACTCCGTGCCCCGTGGCTACACGCGGCATGGACTAGGGAGTTCGGAATAGGAAGCCTAATCTGAACTACCTAGTCCATGCCGCGTGTAGCCGCGGGGCATGGAGTCCGCACTAGCGGACATTTAAAAATGGCGGCGCCTGGCAATATACAAATGAAGCCCGGGAAATTCAAATCCCGGGCTTCATTTGCAACTCCGGTTGCCTACATTACCACCCTAGTTCGAACTAGGGTGGTAGTGTAGACATACCCATAAGGACTAAGTCTACCTCCTAGACTACCCTGACAAGTGTTCGTCTAAAAATCTGTTCTAAAAAAGGATGTGAATTCCACTAACTCCCTTAGAAAACTAGTCTGGTGCTAAATTATCTGCCTACACTGCCCAGTTGCCCAGGAAGGGCTAGGGCTACGTGGCATGCAGCATCTCCAGCTCTCAGCTGGGGATGGGCAGGACTTGATGGGAAGAAGGTTGTTGAAGGGCTATGGTCTTGTGGGAAAGGGCAGGGCTTTGGGCAGAAGAGTCAGGGATTTGACTTGCCTTCCCCATCTGGGCCTTTACCCTCTCTGCCCATGCTATAGTTAGAATTTGTGTTCCTAATATCTAAGCTAAATCGCCCTGTCTCTGCAAATTAAGGGTATGTCTACACTACAGAGGAAGTTCGAAGCTGCTGCTGTCGATCTTCTAGGGTATGAATTAGCGGTCTAGTTAAAACAGCTAATTCGAAGCGAGAGGGACACTCCAGTCAATACCAGTAACCCTGCTTTCACAAGAAGTAAGGGAAGTCGAAGGAAGATTGTTCTTCCTTCGTCTTCCTGCAGTGTGTACAGAGCCAAATGTCAACTGAAGCTACTTCGACTTCAGCTACGCAATTAACGTAGCTAAAGTAGCATATCTTAACTCGACTTTGTCCTGTAGTGTAGACATACCCTAAGTGAATTCACTTAGGCTGTGTCTACATTGGCACCCCTTTCTGGAAAAGGGATGCTAATGAGACAAGTTGGAATTGCAAATGCTGCGGGGGATTTAAATATCCCCCGCGGCATTTGCATGAACATGGCTGCTGCTTTTTTCCGGCTCGGGGTTTTGCCGGAGAAAAGCGCCAGTCTAGACGGGATCTTGCGGAAAATAAGCCCTTTTCCCGCAAGATCCCTTATTCCCAAGTAGGAATAAGGGATAAGGGATCTTGTGGAAAAGGGCTTATTTTCCGCAAGATCCCGTCTAGACTGGCGCTTTTCTCGGGCAAAACCCCGAGCCGGAAAAAAGCGGCAGCCATGTTCATGCAAATGCCGCGGGGGATATTTAAATCCCCCGCGGCATTTGCAATTCCGACTGGTCTCATTAGCATCCCTTTTCCGGAAAGGGGTGCCAATGTAGACACAGCCTAAGTGAATTCACTTTGGGTATGTCTACACTACAGGACAAAGTTGGACTTCTTGTCCAACCTTCAATGCATACGGAGAACAACTGATTACCATCCTCTTTGTAAAAGTCCTTAACATATTTGAAGACAGTTTTCAACCCTCTTCTCTCCAAGTTTCTCATGGGATATTTTAACATATATTCTCCCAAAGATAGATGTTTATTTTGTTTATTCTGTTTTAAAAAGTTACTCAGCAATTTTTAAAGGGAGAAATCAACAAGAGGGGAACCTGCTTGCTATTCAATCACATTGCTTTTATGTTTCATGCCTTCTCCTTCTACCCTCCTTGGTATGTGCTTTGTTTAAACATCTCTCTGAGGTATGGTTCTTGTATCCATGCACCAAGCTAACACGTGGCAAAATAAAATTGTACAAGTAATGAGGTACAGTATTTATATTTACAAAGAAGCATACTTTTAGTCTATGAAGATATCCATTTGGATGATGGAATTATGAGGAATCAGATGTTGAATTAGCTGGTTGCACGGGAGTCTAAATAGGCTGAGTGCATCTCATACTTACATGAACCCTAAACAGTAAGAATCTGTTCCTTTTATAATTAAAATCATGCAGTAGCAGTTTAAAAAAATAGAACCAGTCTCTTATTAGTGTGTTATGCAGAAGATCTGATACCAGAAACTTCGATAAAATAAAAAATACTAAGTGAGGTTCTTATTAAAAGAAGCTCATGAAAATAATTCCTTTAAGGAAAATTGCACTGCCTCTTGAGTCTGACAATCTTCTAAGTCATAAGACAGATTAAAATATTTTAATTAAAGTCTGTACTGCAATATTTACTTTATTTTCCCAAGCTTGTATTGGTCAGATTTGTTTCTGAATTTCAAAGTGTAGTTCTGCTTGCATATTTCACATTCATTTGCGATTTGCTGTTTGAGCACTGGGGTAAGACACTTTAATCGTAATACAGCTATAACTTTTGATCTGAACATTTCTTTTTCCTGTTACCATTTCTGATCATTCATTTTAGATGGTCTTGACATTACCAGCTGGATAACATATGAAAAATGTACTGCAGAGATTCTTTATCCTTTTATAGTTTTTGACTAGAGTCAGAACTGCTCTGCATATGTAGGATGACCACATGGGGGCATTTTATTATGATAAAAGGACAGCTTACAATCAGACTGTCACATTTATACATGCTGAGTGATACTTTATGTATAGTTAATAGGCCTTTAAGGAGTAAGGTCCTAAGTAGCAGAGGCTGCTCCTTGAAGAGAACGAGAACTCTTTTCTTCTCACTGCATAAGAAGTGGTCATTTTGGTTTTTTTTTATTTAGATGTTATCTCTGGAAGATTGCATTTCCACAAGACTTGCCTGATCTACTGAAAAAAAGTCATACATTTTTAGGAGATTCAGGGGGTAGCCGAGTTAGTCTGTACAGGATATACTTCTTCAGAGGCCGTGCCCACAAAAGCTCATGATACCATCTACATGTTTTGTTAGTCTATAAAGTGCTACCGGACAATTTGTTTTTTATTTTTAGGAGAGAGAGCTCTTGTCCACTATATCTTTTCACAAGGCTCTGATCACAAATCATTTCTGGCAAGCAAGCGTCAAAGAGAACTCCTCTGAGATCATTTGCTCTTGTCTGTCACTTCCCCAGAACATGATTCCCTGTCCAAAAGGCCAGAGTTCATCTCATTAAATCTGGGGAAAAGCCTTGCTTTCCTATACAAATGGAGTCCACACAAAGGATGCCTTTTAGCAGCAGACCCTCTGTTTGAGGTCTTTTTAAATGAAGGTCTAAGAGAAAAAAATTTGGCCAGATGAAGATTTGGAAATCTCTTCAAGGCTTGAATGAAAAACAAAACAAATTTAAGCCCAGAAAAGGTCTATTTATCTTTCCCCTGTTGTATCCCCAGATTGCATTTGCATTTTGCAGACACCCAAAAAGGATGAAAGTGGTTGAGGATGAAAATAAAAGACCTTTTAAACAAGAGTAAGCAGGGGCTGAACTACTGCTTGTTATCAGCCACCTAAAAGGAGGAAGCTGCTCTGGGGGTGGGGGTGTTCACTCCAAAACTACATCTACACTGTCACGTTCTCATGCAAAACCTCTTTTGCAGAAGAATTTTTCTGCAAAAACTCTTCCAGAAGAGAGCATCTACACTGGCATGTACTTTTGCATAAGGGATGTCCTTTTGCACAAGAGCACCCGTGCCAGTGTAGACGCTCTCTTGCGCAAGAAAGCTCTGACAGCCATTTTAACCATAGGGCTTTCTTGCGCAAGAAATTCATGTTGCCTGTCTACACTGGCCTCCTCTGGAAGAGCTCTTGCGCAAGAGGGTTTATTCTTGAGCAGGAGCATCAGAGTTCTGGCACAAGAAGCCCTGATTTGTGAAGCGGCTGCTCTTGCGCAAAAACTTGCTACCTGGCTGGCCACGTGTTTTTGTGCAAATAAACTGAAGTTCTAATGTATAAAATCAGGGCTTCTTGTGCCAGAAGTCTGACACTCCTGCTCAAGAATAAGCCCTCTTGTGTAAGAGCTGTTCCAGAAGAGGCCAGTGTAGACAGTCAACATGAAATTTCTTGCGGAAGAAAGCCCTATGGTTAAAATGGCCATCAGAGCTTTCTTGTGCAAGGGAGCGTCTACGCTGGCATGGATGCGCTTGCGCAAAAGCACATCTCTTGCGCAAAAGCACATGCCAGTGTAGACGCTCTCTTCTGGAAGAGTTTTTGCATGAGAATGCACCAGTGTAGACGCAGCCCATGAGGAGTCTTTTTGTTGCTAGTCCAGTGGAAGCGGGAATCTTTTGTCAATCTAGGTGATGGCTAAAGAGTTGAAATCACTAAGAGCTGAAATCACTGGTTTGGCCAGGAACCAGACCCATTGCAGCCAGCGGAGCAGCTGGTGGGAATGTCCAGCAGGTGGCCGGTAGGAGCAGTGGCAGGTGACCAGCAGAGCAGCCAGTGGGAATGGCAGGCGGCTGATAGGAGCGGGGCAGGCGATCAGCGGAGTGGCCAGTGGAGTGGAACAAGACAGCTGTTGGAACATGGAGTGGCGGCTCGTGGTAAAGGCTGCAGCAGAACCATATGGAGAGGTGGCGCCATCAGCCTCGGACCACGTAAGGTGCCCCTATCAACCCCCCTGCCCCTCTTTCCACCCAGGCTGGGAAGTAGAACGCTGCAGGTGAACTTTTGAACTCGGAGGCACTGACCAGAACAGAGACTTTAGGGGTGTCAGACTCTAGATTTTGGGCTGCTGGACTCCAGAAACTCTTGGGGTGTTGGACTTTACACATGGTTTGGGCTATGAACTCTGTTTGTGGTATTTTCCCAAGTTAATGCCATGTTACCTCTCTCTCTGTTTCATTAAAAGTTTCTTTTCTACACTCAGACTCTCTGCTTGCGAGTGGGGAAGCATTGCCTCTCAGAGGCGCCCATGGGTGTGTGAATTTCCCAGGCTATTGGGTGGTGGCTCGAGCCAGTTCTGTGTGAGATGGACCCCTAGATATAGAACCCAGCCATGGTTACTGCCAGGCCTACCCGGCAGAAGGGTTACACAAGAAACTCCCAAACTTTCTAACATGATAGTCTCTCTTTACAAATGTCCTCCCATTCCTGTAACTATTCTAACCCATAACCTGAGATGACTTCCATATAATACAGCCACACAGCAACATTACTTCAAAATAACTAGCGCTATTCTGAAATAACTTAGACTGTGTCCACACATCAGGCAGTTATTTCAAAATAGTGTCAACATACTGTCAAGCTAGAGAACTTGTTACTCCGATTCCTGTAACCCTCATTGTATGAGAAGTAAGGAAAGTCGGAGGAAGAGTGCTCTCTTTTGAAATAAGTGCTATGTAGACGCTCCCAATTTTGAAATAGGCTACACAATTGACGTAGCTCAATTTGCATAGCTTATTTCGAGTTACACCCTGCTGTGCAGATATACCCATAGAGCAAACTAACATTTCTGGTAGAAGTTCATCAAAGTGTAATAGGTTTTTAACCTTGGAAAAACACCTTGGGAAGGACATGCATACTACACATTGGAACCACAGTCCACATTAATCCATGGTAAATACTGAAATAGAACTTAGTTAAATCACATAGCCAGCCCAGTTATCTACCAAGAAGGCCTCTCCTTTTTAAAATGTGGGTACACTGCAACAGATGTTTTGTCCCTTCAGTTATTAACAAGCTAGAACACTGTACTAACTGGTGCTTTTGGGGGGAGTAATTCTTGTAATCCTTTGGGGATACACCAGCATCTCCAGTTCCTCATTACTATGTCATAGGAAAGTATCAGAAAGTGAAACTCTTAAACAGCTGTTCTTTGAGGCCACTTCTTGAAAACAAGAAACTGGCAGACTCTTAACTTTTACAGATACCATTCTCTCATCCTAATCAGTCAGTATTCCAGTTCAACAGAAATGAAGCCCATCTATAAAAAGGAAGAGCTGGTGTGATGTTCCCTTAGCATTTCTAAGGGCTATGAGGTACCTTATGCTAAGGGCTGTTGGTAAGAAGAGTTAGCTGTGTCTGTTTTGGATCAGCTCCCTGAAACCACCACCATCACTGCCTTCCAGATCTTTGCAGGAATTGCTTGGTCTATATAGGTTTGCAAAAGGCATGCACCAGGTGTTCTGAAGCATGGGTTAGGACTCCAAAGTTGGCTGCAACCCCCTTTCAATGATGTTACCAGGGCTGACTTAGATTTGCTGGGAGCTGGATTTGAACTCTGAGCCCCACTGCCCAGGATCAAAGCCAAAGCCCAAAGGCTTCATTCCTGGGCAGTGGACTCAGGTTGCAGCCACCCTGCTTGGTGCTGAAGCCATTGAGCTTCAGCCTTACCCCACCCCACCCATAACAGTGAGGCTCAAGCTTTGGCTCCTGCACCCAGAGCAGTGGAGCTTAGGTGGGCTCAAGCTTTGGTGTGTCCCCTCTCTCTCCCCTCTGCAGGGGTCATGAAGTAATTTTTGTTGTCAGAACAGGGGCATGGTGCACTGAAATTTGAGACCCCAAGCATACACCAACCCTAAAGTCTTCTGACCATTTTTGCACAGCTTCTTGTGCGCTAGATCCTCACACCATTACCAGACCTGCTGTTCCTTAAGCAACAGCACACAGCAACTAGTAAGAATCAAATCAGGACCATCTCTCCATAACGTAGCTCAGATTTATATATAGCATTATTACTAGTATACAGTATTTTATTTATAATGAAAACAAGTTCATTATTCGAAGAACAGAGATTCAAATGATAGTAAGAACATTGGAAAGAAAATCTCACCGAAAATTCCCTCCAGTATTTCCAACCAAGCCTGGTTGAGACTTCTTTTCACGAAGCAAACTCAGTGTCCATTTACTTCTTATGTGAAGATGACAGGGTGTCCCTCTCTAGCCTCAAATATACTAGAGCAAACCTTTGATGTACATATTAAATAGGATAAACTTAAAAAACAACAAATAGTCTGGTAGCACTTTATAGACTAACAAAACATGTAGATGGGATCATGAGCTTTTGTGGGCACAGTTTTCCGGTCATCTGAAGAAGTGGGCTATGCCCACAAAAGCTCATGATCCCATCTACATGTTTTGTTAGTCTTTAAAGTGCTACCAGACTATTTGTTGTTTTTTTAGGTTTATCCTGTACAGAGGTGGTCTCCAACCTTTTTAAGCACAAAGTCACTTTTTAAATTTAAGAGCAATCCAAGATCTACCTCAAACCCAAATACCCTTGCCCCACCTCCTTTGTGCCCCTTCTCCAAGGCCCTGCCCCTGCTCACTCCATCCTCCCTTCCTCCCCCATTTTCCCTCACTTTCACCAGGCTGGGGCAGAGGGTTGGGGTGCAGCCTCTGGTCTTGGATTAAGGGATCTTGGATTAAGGGAGCTCTGAACTGGACTTGGGGCAGGCAGTTTGGGAGCCGGAGGGGGTTGTAGGTACAGTCTCTGGGAGGGTGGTTGGATGCAGAGGTGCTTGGGGATTTGGCATGGACTTGGGGTGCAAGAGGGGGTTCATGACTGGGATAGGGTTTTGGGATGTGGGCATCAGCTGGGCACTACTTACCTCAGATGGCTCTTGGGGGGTGGTGCAGTGGGGCTAAGGCAGGCTCACCCCTGCCTTGGCTCTGTACCACTCCCAAAAGCGGCCAGCAAACTCCATCCCAAGTCCTGCTGTGCCCCCTCTCTGCTCTGTGGAGATGGGATACAGGATGGGAGAGGGGGCACCTTGATCAGCACCCTGCTCTGTCTCCCCTACCCTACACAGAAAGCAAAGGCTCCTGAAGGGACAGCTCCAAGGCAAAGGACAGGAGGTTTGCAGCAGTCTGGGGACAGCTGAAGTGCTGTGCTTGATAACCTCTCGGCCAAACCAGTCAGAATCACCTGTCAGAGGCTCCAAGATCTACCAGCAAATCCCGATCTACTGGTTGGTGACCGCTGCTGTACAGACTACTCAGCTACCCCCGAAGCATATTAAATAGGGTTCTTCCCTCAAACACAGTTCACTTGTTACTGTTCTCTCATTAAAGTTTTCATTGTCCTTCTTTAGCATTTGATTTAGACTGATAAGAGGAGACCCATTGTGAACCAAACAGTACTTACTCCTGGAGGAAGTCTGTGCTGCTGTGCATATGCAGAATTCATGTCCCCCTGCAGACGTTTTTCTCCACAAAAAATTCTGCTGAAGAGGCACTGCAGTTACACCTTCTGCCCACCAAAGGTAGATGTGGTACAACAACAGCGGACAGCCAGCTAGCTCATCAGCCACAGCAGCCAGGAGCTGTTAAGACAGAGGTGGGCAAGATACCTCTCGCAGGCTGGATCCAGCCTTCTGACCACCCTGCTGGGACCCTTAGGCATGCAGCATCCACTGTTTTAAGCACAGGACTGCTCCATGTGACTCTGTATTCTGGAGGTAGGGGGGGCGTTTGGGTGCTCTCCCCGCTTCCAGCCCAATCCTCAGCTCCTATTCACTGGAAACAACCAGCCAATAGCAGCTAAGAGATTGACTGAATGATGAGGGCAGTGCAAGCCTCTCCACTCTCCTGAAGCGGAGAGCCAAATGGAGGAAGCAGCCTGCATTTTTAAGCGATTTGGGGGACTAGCCTCTCTCGGGGGGTACTGCAGGGCTGCTGACTGGGAGATGCTTAAGTAAGTGCCTCCCAGCCCAAACCTATCTCTGGCACCCCTGCCCCTCCCACACCCCAACTCCCTTCCCCGGATCATCATCCAAACCCTCTGTACTCCCCCCACCCCTGCCCCAGGTCATAACTCCCTCCCAGACTCTGTATCACCTCCTACACCTCTCCCCCAGGCCAGAATCCTCTCCTGCACCCACACTCCCTCCCTGACTCTGCACCCCATTCCCCTGACCCACGTCAAAATCCCCTCCTTCACCTAAACTCCCTCTCAGACCTCACACCATCTCTTACACTCCAGTCCCCATACGCCCGTCTGCACTTAACCTCCATCCTAGATCCCGCACCTCTTCCACAGAAAAGTGTGGCCCTTGACCACTTTCCAAGATCTTGGAGTGGCCCCACCACCGAAAATTATTGCCTACCCCTGTGTTAAGAGGAAAGGCTGCATTCTCATCTGGCCCCCCAGGCAGGATCCAATCAGGAGTCATGTGATATGGCGTGGAACAGAAAGCAGGGCACACGGAGTTGCTGGGGGTGGGAGGGATGTCACAGACTGAGGTTCAGAAAGGCTGCAGGAGGCAGACTGAGGCAGGAGCCAAATGGGAGTGGGGATGCAGTGACAGAGTGATGCGGGCAGATATGCCTGACTAGATGGGAGAGGCTAGGGGTCAGCCAGGGTCTGCATTGGAGAGTCTCCCCCCAAAATACTCCAGGTTCACTATTCCCAGGCTCCTACCCAGCAATTACTTCTCTCCTCTACCTCAGCTCCTCTGTTACCTCTGATTCCCCCAAGCCTTTACTCTGCTTCTGAGGGGAGTGGGAAAAATGTGTCTATTGTAGTTTAAATGAATTATTATTCAAAATTATGTACTAATATACCCAGTAAACAATCTATTTGTTAAAAACATTTCCTGTATCTTTTTTGTTGTCAGTATTGTTATAGACATACTTGCTGACAGGTATTTTGAGCTACAATTATGTTGGTAATTTGTTATTTTGACAACTATATGTAGAATTTTGCAAAAATAATAATTTTTTGCATAGGACTCCCCCAGGAGAAAATACTAAATTTACATATAAACATCCAGACAGCTGAACATTTCTTGTCAGCCAGAAAACCTTTTTTTTACCTTTGCTGGTGACACGGCACTAGACACAGACCTTAAGAACATAATTTTTACTGTACATACACAACTCCTTATATAACATCTATACGCATATTTTACAATGATGTTGATAAGTAGTGTGATACCAGCTTTTATCTGAGACTTTACTTGACAGCCTTTGGTGAATTAGAATGTACACACCAAACCTAGGAGATCCTATGCCCCTTCCCAAATGGCATTACAAGAGGTTCCTGGGTCATAGCTTGTAACTACAAGACACTAGCAGGTTCATAGTTCCAGAAATGGTATCTAACTGCCTTGGTAACCCTAAGGAAACTTTCCACTGAGAGTCTTCTATAGCCTCAAAAAGACACTGAATGCAGCAAGAAGTCATTTGAAAGCTCAGTTTCTGTAAGAAACAAATTTGAGCAATGTCATGGCTGCAAAGTATAGTACCCCAGTGTTTCAACCCGTGTATGTTAGCAAAGAGAAAATTACTATCTTAGAGATGTTTCCTCCGTGTGATCCTAGTAGAGACAAGTACACTGTCTCTGGCTATGTCTAGACTGCCCCCTCTTGCGCAAAAAATATGCAAATGAAGCGAAGCATGGAATATCGCCACGCCTCATTTTCATAATTAATGAGGTTCTGTTTTTGCGCAAGAGGGGGTTTTTGTGCAAAAAGGACACGTGTAGACATGTAGAAAATTATTTCTTTGCTGAAAACAGTGCAGAAGAATGGCCCTTGTACAGGAGAAGGGTTATGCATAAAAACAGAGCCTCATTAATTATGCAAATGAAGCACCACGATATTCCACACTTCATCTCATTTGCATATTTTTTTTTGCACAATGGGGGGGCAGGGTAGACATAGCCAGGATGGATTTATACACTAGTATGTACAAACTTTGAAATTGCTTCCCTTGAATCACATTGGCATGGGCAATCAGATTTGCTATGACTTTAAGATGGAGTGGAATCCACATATCAGTGATGAAAGGAGCCTGCGGCAATTATATGTTTGCACACATCCAGATATATAAAGCCAATAATGAAGTAACTTATTAAGTTTCACTTATTCATTATTTCCTAATCAATTATTCCTATAATTTAGCAAGATCTCTTACTCACTGTTGCTTGCTAGGTGTAAAGTCACAAAATCAAATGGTTTAGATTATTGCATTGCAAGATGACATCTAAATACTACATTTTCTGCCATACAAACAGGAACAAGTCAGTGATAGTCCTACCAATACTAGCCTTCCACTCACACCACCATTGTTTAAATTCCATGTGTAATTTCCCTTCTGTAGGACTATTGTTTAACAGTAGTTTGCTGTAATTATTTCTTTGCTGTCCCTCATCTCGCAGACTCTGTTCCGGGCACAAGGATTGTTAGGAAGAGATGGGATCCACCTAACAAAGAAAGGAAGGAGCATCTTTGCGGGCAGGCTTGTAAACCTAGCGAGGAGGGCTTTAAACTAGGTTCGTTAGGGAATGGTGACCAAAACTCTGAGGGGAGTGGGGAAGTCGGATACCAGGAAAAATACGAAGAGGAACGAGCAACAAAGGTGGACCCCTGATTCGAATGGAGAGGGTAAGGTGATCAACTGGTTATCTAAGGTGTTTATACACCAATGCAAGAAGCCTGGGTGACGAACAGGAAGAATTGGAGGCCCTGGCCCAGTCCAAGAACTACGATTTGATTGGGATAACAGAGACTTGGTGGGATGATTCGCATGACTGGAGCACTGTCATGGAAGGGTATAAACTGTTCAGGAAGAACAGGCAGGGGAGAAAAGGAAGAGGAGTTGCACTGTATGTAACAGAGCACTATGATTGCTCAGAATTTCAGTATATAGATGGAGAAAAGCCTGTTGAGAGTCTATGGGTCAAGTTTAGAGGTGTAAGCAACAACAGTGATGTTGTGGTTGGTGTCTGTTACAAGCTGCCAAATCAGGTATGTGAAGTAGATGAGGCTTTCTTTGGACAACTGAGAGAAATTTCCAGATCGTAGGCTCTGGTTCTCATGGGGGACTTTAATCACCCTGACATCGGTTGGGAAACCAATACGGCAGTACACAGACAATCCAGGAAGTTTTTGGAGAATGTTGGGGATAACTTCTTGGTACAAATGCTGAAGGATCCGACCAGGGGCTGTGCACAGCTTGACTACTGCTCACAAACAGGGAGAAACTAATAGGGGAAGTAGAGGTGGGTGACAACTTGGGAAGCAGTAATCATGAGAAGATAGATTTCAGGATCCTGACCAAAGGAAGAAAAGAGAGTAGTAAAATACACACCTTAGACTTCAGAAAAGCAGACTTTGAATCCCTCAGGGTATGTCTACACTTGCACCCTAGTTCGAACTAGGGATGCAAATGTAGATGACCGAAATTGCTAATGAAGCAGGGATTTAAATATCCTGCACTTCATTAGCATGATATCACCGGCGTGTCACTCCGCTGAACAGCTGTTTCGAAAGTGAAAGTGCGCGCTGGGACGCGTTAGTTGGAACCAAACCCCTATGTTTGAACTAACATTACTCCTCATTTTTTGGAGGAGTAATGTTAGTTCAAACCAAGGGGTTTGGTTCGAACTAACACATCCCAGCGCACACTTTCACTTTCAAAACAGCTGTGCAGTGGAGTAACGCGCTGGCGAGATCATGTAATGAAACACGGGATATTTAAATCCGCGCTTCATTAGCAATTTTGGTCGCCTACATTTGCGTCCATAGTTCGAACTAGGGTGCAAGTGTAGACATACCCTCAGAGACCTGATGGGCAGAATCCCCTGGGATGCTAACATGGAGGGGAAAGGAGCCAAGGAAAGCTGGCAGTATTTTAAAGAAGCATTATTGAAGGCACAGAGAGAAACCATTCCAATGCGTAGCAATAGAAGCAAATATGGTAGGAGACCGGATTGGCTTACCGGGAAAATCCTTGGTGAACTTAAGCACAAAAAGGGAGCTTACAAAAAGTGGAAACTTGGTCAGATGACAAAGGAGGGGTATAAATATATAGCTCAAGAATGGGGAGTGTAGTGTGGACGGGCAACAGTGATTTCTTGCGCAAGAAACGCCTATGGCTAAAATGGCCATCAGAGCTTTCTTGTGCAAAAAGCACATGGCTGTGTGGACACACTCTTGTGCAAAATAGTTACTGTGCAAGATGCCTACACTGTAGATGAAACCTTAAAGGTTTATAAAACTAGCCAGAAATGACTTGTCTCCCCCCATGAGGGCAGCCAGCTCAGCAGCGCTAACACTGTATGTTCAGTCTGTGTGAGCATGCTTGTCAGGACAAGCCAAGCAGAAAATGATCAGTGACCACACCCCAACCCGCTAGCAATAGAAAATTGGAGGCGTTCAGCAACGGCAAGAACAGGTACCAGATCAGGGCAAAGCCGGAGCCCGCGGGAGAGAGGGAAGGAATCGGCCCCCTTTGCACCCTCCTATCCCCGTATAAGGGCCTGAAACCTGCAGACGCGCATTCATACGTTCTGTCCAAAGGAAGCCACGTGCCAGAAAGGCCTGCGCTTTGAGGCGTGGCCAGAGCGAAGATGGCTACTTTGCTTCCGCCTTTAATAACTGAGGGCTTTCCTGCCCGGCTTCAGCCCTACACCTCCTGCCCTTAACTAAAATGGCTTCCCGGCGGTCAAACTCCGGATACTCCGCCCTAGACCGAGACGGCTGTTCAGCTTCGGTGCTCTGAGCTAGTCCGGCTTCCCTTAACAAACATGGCCGCCGTGAGCGGTGCCTAATGGAGCGAGGCGGTAGAACTACGTTTCCCACGGGCCTGTGCGCGCAGGCCCTGCCGGCCGGCCCGAGCAGCTGCCTGGAGCGGCTAGTGAGGCTCCCTGTCTGGAGGTAAATACGGGCCGCGCTGGGGGGGTTGAGGTGGCGCGTAGGGCCGGCGGGCCCAGCTGAGCGGGGAGGCAGGCAGTGGTAGCGCCTCACATGGGCCAGGGAGCTGCCTTGGTTGGAGTAGCTACATTCTCCAGCTTGTGTGGTCCGCCCTGTACACTCGGCCCCATTCTGCTTCACAATCTGTTGAGTGAATTGAAGATTAAAACGGCGAGAGGGGTTCAGTTCCAGTAAATTGGCACCACGCATGCCAACAGCTCGCTATGCCAGGGAAAGGAGCATTTCTCCTCCTGAAAGTAGGGCTGTAGGCTTTGAATGAGAACCAGTAAATCCTAGACAGATAACTTACAGTTCAATCAAATTCAGATAAGCCATTAGAATACATGAAGATAAATATATTAAGGAAAGTAATCAAATGTTAAAATCCTGCGTTTAGCAGAATAGTTTTAGTTCACTACAAGTGTCTCATCTCAGGCCTCTCACTTCCTGGTAGAAATGTAGCCATGTTAGTCTGGTGCAGTCTAACCAATACGGAGCTGACTATTTTTCCAGTGACACAGCTTGTTGTGAAAGTATCATTACATTAGCAATTGCAAGTTAATGATGTGTCTGCAATTTCATGAGCAGCAACTGGACAGTAGCTTCAACTGGCCTAACCTTAGTTCTGTGAATTCAATGCTTTACCAAAAACTGGAAGGCTACTAAAAGGCAAACAAATGCTTTGGGAAATTTGATAGTGAAAGAAGAGCATATTTGTATGCTTAATACCCTTACAGATTAGAATCAGCAGGCATTCAGGTAATACAATTAAGTCAAGCATGTTTTTGTACTTCTCTTTGTAATTCACTTGTGGTTTCCAAAACACGGGAAAAATGGTATGACTTTAAAAGGCTTTACATCTGAACTATGAACAAAATCTAATCTGAGTGATTATAAAACAAACATTGTAAAAAAGAACTTATCACATAATGGTGTAAACATCACTTACATCTTAAGTGAAGCATGACACTCTCATTTGTGTTAGTTTCTCTATGTAAATGACCAGGAATGGTTGTAATAAAAAGTTGCTGCTAGAGAAGAATTTGGTTCAGTTGAGAGCTACAAGTCTGTTTATACAGGTAGACCGAGTGGAAGTCAGGAGGTAGGCCCCGCCCCCAGCTGGGACCAGAGCAGTGCCTGTGCTTTGCCCATTGCATTGTTGTGAATTTTAATGGTTTAACCAATTAACTATTTTAATGTGTGATCAGATATGGCTGTCTGTTCGTATGTTCTTAAAGTGTTAACTGTGAAGGATGTAGAGATGTTAAATGGTTAATCAGTAAGCATACCAGTAAGCATGAGGATTACCACTATGGTTACTGGTTAACTGACTCTTGCTGGTGAACTCCAATGGCACCTAGCTGGTGCCACAGCCAGGGTCTGGTGGCAGAGTTAAAACAGTTAACTAATTAACTATTTTAACATCCCTAATATGAATCAGTAGCAGAAGTGGGGCTAGATCACAGAACTGTCCAATTTTGGGGCTTGGGCTTAGCTCAGTAGACCATGTGGCTGCTGGCAAGCTTCTACCATATTTTCAAAATTCACAAGTATGGCATGTTGAGAGTAAGTGGATTTTTGATTCCTTGCAAATTCCCTCTAATGAAAAAATGCATGCAAAATGTTGAAACTTTGTAATGTGCTCTAGTTTTGTACACTCAAAAATAGGTAAATTGTCAGAAAATGTTCTGATCATTCTTTACTCAGCTATAGTTGATTTAAGTTTCTGTTTTAAGACAGCTTCCCACATGCCTTGGTATAGTAAGGTAAGTGAGTATAAAAGGCACTTAAAAATAAAAACAACTGAATTATTTGCCCAAGAACATCCAAACTCAGAATAAACCAGTTCCACTAGCCTGCAATCTTGAACTTTTACCAAAAGAAAGAGAAACTTTAATGGGAAATCATTTTAAAAATCTTTTCAAATATTTGTATATATTTTTAAAAAAAAGAGATGCAGGCGCAATTTCTCTCTCCTCCCTTGCATCCCTCTTCCCGTTGTCCCATCCTTTTAAAATTATTAGCCTCTTTAAGCTAAACATTTAGTTTTAAAGAGCAAAATACGATTTAGAAAAACTAAATCTCTTTGTGGTGCTAAAGAACAAAATATGCTATAAAGAGGAAACCCACTTATGAATATGTTCTGTGACAATTTTTCTTCTCTAAGGAAACTTCAGTGTAGAAGTCATAGTGCATGGTATAAGAATCTGTATAGAATAAATGAGGTCTCAGCACTGTATCTACCATCTGACCTCCCTTATCAGTACTCCTCATATAGTTATGGAGTGAAAAACCATAATCAAATATGAAAAAAGTAATAACTAAGACCCTTCCAAATTAATGGCCCTGAAAAATGTGTCAAAATCTGCTCTTGTGTGCTTTTACTCTCTATTGTAAGTATTTCATGGGGGAGACCAGCACTTCTCAGCTATGTCTACACTGGCACCCTTTTCCGGAAATGCTTAAAACGGAACAGTTTTCCGTTATAAGTATTTCCGGAAAAAGCGTGTCTACATTGGCAGGATGCTTTTCCGGAAAAGCACTTTTTCCGGGAAAGCGTCCGTGCCAAGGTAGACGCGCTTTTCCGCAAAAAAGCCCCGATCGTCATTTTTGCGATCGGGGCTTTTTTGTGGAAAAGAAATCTGTGCTGTCTACACTGGCCCTTTTCCGGAACAGTTTTCCAGAAAAGGACTTTTGCCCAAACGGGAGCAGCATAGTTTTTCCGGAAAAGCACTGATGATTTTACAGTAAATTGTCAGTGCTTTTCTGGAAATTCAAGGAACCAGTGTAGACAGCTGGCAAGTTATTCCAGAAAAGCGGCTGATTTTCCAGAATAAGTAGCCAGTGTAGACACAGCCCTCAAGTTGGGGGTCCTGACCTAAAAGAGAATTACAAGGAAGTCGCAAGGTTATTTTAGGGTAGTCACGGTGTTGCTCACTTCTGTGCTGCCTTCAGAGTTGAGTAGGTGGAGAGTGGCAGTTGTTGGCCAAGCACCCAGCTCTGAAGACTGCACTCCACCAGCAGCAGTGCAGAAGAAAAGATGTCAATACCATACAATGACACCCTTACTTCTGCGCTGCTGCCTTCACAACTAGGCAGCCAGAGACTAGCAGCTGCTGACTGAGGATCCAGGTCTACAGGCAGCACTCGGTGCCGTAGTAAGGATGTTAAATTGTTATCTGGCTAATTGTGTAGTCGATACAAATTTTAATCGACTACACATGATTAGTCAATAAAAACCACTGTGCAGAGCCACAGCAGAGGTAGCTCCAGGAACTGGCTCAGCCAGGACTCAAGCCAGGCTTGGGATGGGCAGTCCTGGCTGGTGGCAGCTCTGGAAGCCACCTGTGCTGTAGCTCTGCATTTTAAATGTAGTCAGTCGCCAGGGCCACCGGGAACATGGGCTGTTCGGTAGCAGCAGCCCCTGTCTGCGGGTGGGGGAGGGGCATTTCCCCACTGGGACCCTCTTGTGGCCAGGGGCTGCTTTGCAGCAGCCTCCCCTATCCCTCCCCCCCTCCGCTCCCACTGCCTTTGATAGAGGCAGTGGGGGAGCAGGGCAGCACCACAGAAAGAGATGATGCTGGGTGGAACTGGCTTTTAAGTCTGCTCCCTCTGGCATTGGCTCTTGTTCTCTCCCTTCCCTTCTTCTCCCTCCCTCCCCACACCCTCTGCTGCCTCTGAGGCAGCAAGTAGTAGATACTTCAGTCGACTACTCGATACGTTTATGCTTATCAGGTACTTGACTAGTCAACTACTCGCTAACATCTCTATACCGTACCATGCCATCCATACCTCTGGGGTGCTGCTGGCAACAGCTCTGCCTTCAGAGTTGGCCTCCTGGCAAGCAGCCACTACTTTCCAGATGCAGCACAGAAACAAGGGTAGCAGTTTGGGTTGCCAACCCTCCAGAATTGGCCTGCAGGCTCCCAGAATTGCATACATCTCCCATTGACTATTGAAAGCAATCCTGGAGATTTTAATAGGATATTTTAAGAAAATGATGTTATGACTTGGAAAAAATATTCTTCTGGAATAGCTTCAGAGTTGGAAATGCTAGTAGCAGTACTTTTTGGGGTAAGGACCCCTACAGTTACAGCACCATAAAAATTTAGATTTAAATTGCTGAAATCATGAAATTTATGGTTTTTTAAAATCTTGTTACAGAATTTTGTGGGACCCTAGTTATAACATAGCTTGTTAATCTATATATTTTAAATAGGCCAACTGTATCTGAAGGAAGAAATGGAAGTTTTATAAAACATGTTTGGCTTTGATAATGAGATTCTTATTCTGTGCATCCAAGCGTCTGAGTGAGTTCTAAAAGGAAAATAATATTTCTACTATCTTTGTATACATTAATGTATTGGGAAGAAATATCCTATAAGAAGTTATGATCAGTAATTAGGAAACTTATACCTGCAGAGAAGTCTGCATCTCTTGTTCTGTAAGCAGAACTAGT
This sequence comes from Pelodiscus sinensis, assembly GCF_049634645.1. Lineage (NCBI taxonomy): Eukaryota > Metazoa > Chordata > Testudines > Trionychidae > Pelodiscus > Pelodiscus sinensis. The sequence continues at coordinate 147,824,648 of NC_134713.1, read as the reverse complement.
TGAATAAAAAATAATGTTTTTATTCATTTATTGTAGACACCCCATGCTGCCCCGTCACATGCAGAGGCTGGGCAGAGATTGGGTTGCCCACTGGGATGTCCCTCAAAGATTCTGCTGGAACAGTCATCTCTCCAGTTGTATAAGGTGGGATGGTCATCATTCTTGGGCTCCGTATCTCAGCACTGGGGACTTTACAGTGAATTGGAGACCGCCCCATTTTTTGGAGCCTTGGAGACCACCCCATTTTTTGGGACCTTGGAGACCACCCCATTTTTTGGGACCTTGGAGACCGTGTCAGTACTGGAACTGGCAGCCTGATAACTTCACACAGAACTCTCTTTTTCATCCCTTTCGTCCTAATATGATATCTGAGGGAGATGAACCTTCTTCAAAAAGGAGAAGACACAGTGGTCAGTATGATATTTGCAGTCCTAGTGAAGAAATTAACAGCTCTAATCAGAATGAAGCAGTCTGTCTTTCCATTCCACCAAAAAATGAAGAAGCAAATACTGCAAACGTAAGAGGTAAAAAAGGAGTTTTCTATTTCTGTAGTGTTTTCCTAAATATTTAACAGGCTTTAAGCATCATTTTCTAGTGCCCTCTATATTCCATCTCTTTACTGGTAACTACACTAGGAGAGCGTTGGCCTTTAAAAGGTACTACAAATGTCAAGAACTGTAACTTAGAGCCCTTTAAACTGTTTTGATTTTTGTGCTCTTAAAAACCTTAATCCAGGAGACGGAGCTGAGTTTATGCTGCTTGAGACTGTCAGAGTCTTATTTTATGAGTGGCATTTTTGGTTTTGTCACTTTATTTCGACACATTATAATTTTAGCAGGTTTGCTGCAGTTTTCTTTACCTATTTAAACATTAACCAAGTGTACCTATACAGATTGTGCATTAAGATGTGCACTATTTCTTAACTCAAAATAATTCAGTCTATAAAATTCCAGTCATATCAGGTCTAAGTGAGAAGCAATAGAATTATTTATGAACAGAAAGCCAGAATGCTTAGTTATTTAAAGTAAACATGCTTTCAGTGGTAGGAAACCTGCAGCTTGAGGGCCACATGTGGCTCATCAGGGTTCCACGTGTGGCCCACAAGACATTTAATTTATTGTTACCTACACAAAGGGTTGCCAGATTCCACTGGTTTCTGCCCATTTTTTTTCCATACCGGTATTACTAAAGTAGCATGCATGCAAAGCAAGGGCACATGAAGTAGGGATGTAAGCAACTAATGGACTATCCAATAAGCAAAAACGTATTGGATAGTTGACACACTAGTCGACTAGTCTCTCCCCCCTTCCCTTGCTGCCTCTATCAAAAAGTGGCAGCAAGGGGGGGAGCCAGCTTAAAAGCCAGTTCCCTCAGCTCCAGCTCAGTGGGAGGGGGCAGGGGCGTGGCAGCGGTGTTCCACCTTTGAAATGCACTCAGAGTCCCCTGCTGGCCCCAGGTTCCATGTGGTGCTTCTGCTTTGAAATGTACAAGAGAACTGGGTACATGCAGTTAGCAAAACTACCCAATCCCAGGAGAATTTTGCAGCCCACTGAGCGGGTGGGCTACTCATGTGGTCCACTCACTAGCCTAGGTCGCCCATTGCTGTGCTTGATGCTAAGAGCACAGTGAGGTCAACTGCAGTAACTAACATATTCCCTCTAGGATGGATATACTCAACTGTTTATTTAAGAGCTTTTTAAAGTAATCAGATTCTGAGATTTGTTTGACATTATGAATAGCCCTTTTTTAAAAGGGGTGAATGAGGCAAAAAAGAATCATTTAAATTATTCCACCTACCCTAGCCCAACTTAATGTCTGCAGTCTGACCTATCCGCAGTAGCAGGAATTTCTAAGTTTTGTTGCTGCTTCTGATGCCTTTCATTTTTTAAATATATCCTTCCACACACAGAGGCAAATCTGGTCTCTTCTCTAATAGACTCCTTTCAGGTACCAGCCTCTGGTGTTACCAAAAGAAATTAGTGATAGGTATTAATGCCGAGAGGCCTCTGTCAGGTTTGTGCATGGTATTATAAATAATTTTTAAAAAGCAAAATAAGTATGCTATATATAAAATATGTTCAGTGACACTTCCCACATGCCCAGTTCTCAGCAAGAAATGTCAGGGTTTAGGTTTTTTTGGAGATGAAAAATATCAGGTCTGTCTGGAAAATGTCATCCTCGTCCAAATAACTTAGTCTAGAGCAGTGATTCTCAAACTCTGTCAGGATTCCAAAGTGTGTAGCCGCACCCTGTTTTAATGGGGTAACCAAGGCTTTATGGGGTCACCTGTTTTAATGGGGTCACCCTTGCCTGGAGAGCTTCAGCTTTGTCCCCCACTCCTTGAGGCAATAGGACTTTAACTTTGGCCTACACCACCTAGGGGGACAGGGCTAAGACAGACTCAGACTTCAGTCTCCTCTGCTCAGGTTATGAAATTTTTGTTGTCAGAAGGGTGTTGTGGTACAGTAAAGTTTGAGACCCGCTGAGCCTTTGTCCTGCAGTGTAAGAGTGTGTGTACAGAGCATCTTGCATAATTAAATCCCATAAAGGCAAGTGGCTTGCAATAGTGATGGAGAAGAGGTATATAATTACTTATACAAAACAAGTAAATGTATGTTAAAATTTAGATATGTATGAGCTATCCAGATCTGACCCTTCACCTAGACATCTTGAGTTTGCTGACTTCTTGCAGGAATCCCAGCGATGAGACTTGGAGGAGAAGATGGTGGTCTCAGATCAGCTCAAGGAGCACGTTCTGTGCACAAGAATGGCATCAGAAAAGCAGAAATGGGAGAATTATCTGAGCCATCATTGGTGGAGCACAGGGCATAGGAAAAAATGTGATAAATGACCATAAGATGAGGGAGGAACATGGTTTTAAAGGCCCTGATATGTGAGTGGAAAAAGAAGTCAGTGGAGGGATTCAAAAAGAGGAATGATGGGCAAAAAGAGGAGTGATCAATGGGCAGTGTCCCACCTTGAGTACTTTAGCATGTGCAATTTCTCTCCACTCTGAGATGTGGAGTTACAGTGATGAAGTGTATTATCTCTGGAAAATCTTTGATTGCTGAGGACTCTGGGCAACACCTCCCTATATTGTTTTTGAGTTTGGAAGTGGCAGGAGGAGAGGCGGGAGGTTGGGGGGAGAAGGACATTCACTGAATGCTTGACTACTTTAAGCACAGTGACAAAACTACCTCATTGCCAATCATAGAAGTCCATTTTAGGATTTAGAATGGACTAGCCCAAATATAGTTAAATAGCAGAGATGGGCTAGCCATTGGCATAACATTTCATCAGAGCATGGTTCAGGTATCTGTCCTTCCGCTTCCTTTTAAGGAAATAAGAGGCATAACTTTCATACATCTTTGGCCTCGGTTATATATAAAATATATACTTACACAAAATGGTAAAAATATATTTGTATATCAAGGTAGCTGAACTGAATAGCTTTTCATAAAATGTCAACACTTCCTAGGGGTATACTCATTGCTGTAGGAGTCCCTTAAATAAAAGTAAGGGTTTTGTTACCTGTTTCCAGATCCTCTATCCTTCTTGATTAAGGACGTTAAGAAGTGAGTAATTGACTAATCATGTATTCAATACAAATTGTATTGAGTACACAGTTAGAATACATGATTAGTCGATAGGGCAGCCCAGCTCCTACTACATTTTAAACTGCAGAGCCACAGCGGATGTAGGTCCGGGACCTGGCGTGAATTGGGAGTGCCAGGTTCCAGACTGCTGTGCCTCTGCCTCCCTTGCCCCTCTGTCCCCCCCTTCTCCCACACTGATGAGACCGTGCTGGGGGGAACCGGATTTTAAATGAGTAGTAGGATAGTGGCGAGGAGTCCTGTGGCACCTTATAGACTAACCGAAGTGTTGGAGCATAAGCTTTCGTGGTCAAAGACCCACTTTGTCAGATACTCGGCTACCCCTCTGATAGTAGGATAGTGACTTCTTGACTAGTTGCTTACATCCCTGTTCTTGATATGAGAGAATGCAAAGGTGTGAAATGGCATTTTTGGTAGGTTTTATGGCTCCAAATTTAGAACCATACAAAAGCTTTTGAGTCTCTCATCCCCAAACTTTACAGGAGAGTTATAAATACAGTGAGTAGTATATCTGTGGATGCTGTGATCATAATGAGCTTCACAGGATATATTAGATAGATTACTCCAGCTTTATAGAAGTCTGAATTGAGGGGCAGATAGTGGCTACAAACAATGGAATTTATACAAGCACAGTTTATTCTATCTCAAATGGAAGGTCTGAAATATTTCTATTCAAACAGATACAAACTTGCTTATAAATTTAAGGAAAGTGAGCTCTCAAGAGGAATAATAATTTAAGTCCAATATGTAGTATATGAAATAAGTTGTAAGATCAATATGTGGAAAAGCAAATGTATTACATGATCATTTATTTTGATATTTAATGTTTTAACAGGCATAATCAAAAGGCACTGGGAATATTTCTGTCACCAAAGTAAAAAAATGAAGATTCTTGAAGATAAGCAGATTGACCAAAACAATACAGAAGACAAGGGAAAATTTGATTTTACAGTAATGTCTTATAATATCCTTTCACAGAATTTGTTAGAAGATAACTCCCACCTGTATAAACACTGCAGACAGCCAGTGTTATTCTGGGGTTATAGATTTCCTAACATTCTGCGGGAAATCCAACAACTGGATGCAGATGTAAGTGGAAAACTAACATGGGTTTTATTGAGAACCATTTAACACGTAAGCAAAAGTAGTTTTAAATAAGCGGTGTAATGGATGTCCTTTGAGTTTTCACAACATGCTTATTAATACTGCTGGTTCATATCAAAATACAGTAAAACCTTTGTTATCCGGCATTCTGTTAACCAGAAAACTTTTACTGGCATTGCCCCCAGCCATAATACTGTCACATCTTCAGGCGCACAGGCTTGGCTTGGTTTACTATGGTTCGCTTAACAATTTTTTATTTCAGAAGTACTAATCATCTTTAACTCAAAATAGAAATGTGATACCAACTGCCTCACACTACAAAACTACCAATATTAAAAACTTGAGTTTTACTATTATTATCCATTGGTTTTTCCTACGTTGATGGGACCCTCAGATAACCGGAATTTTTAGATAACCAGAATGCCCTAATCCTCAAGCGTGCCGGATAACACAGGTTTTACTGTAGTATTTTCTCAGTGATCCAGGACTGAGGCAATGGCTACTGGCAGTGTTACTGTAATCCCCACTACAGTAGTTACACATCCACATCTGAAACTCTCCTTTGTGCATCTACTATCAAACAGTTTCTCAGTCCCATCATTCCTGCACTTTCATGACTCCATTTCCTGTTTCTCTTCCTGTCTTTTGAGTGTCTTGCTCAGTGAGTCATCATCCTTCTCTCTCTTTCTGTGGGAGGTCCACTGCAGAGCTCTGTCGCTGGCAGTCTCCTCTTCTCCCTCAATATCTTATCTGTAGTTGAGCTCACTTGCAAATGTGGCTTTGACTATCATCTTTATATAGTTCATCCACAAATTCAATTCACATACTAATTGGCTCAATCGTGATATGAGTTGGTTGGGAAGCTACCTACTTAACCACTGAAGATGCTAACCGCTCTCTGAGTGGTATCCAACACCACATCTTACAAACCTCTGTCCTCTGATCCCACTTCAGAATACCAAAAGAAACTACACTGTCTCCTTAAACTCCCTACCTCTACTCGGGACCAAATCCACACAGGCACACCTTCTGAACCCCGACCAGGATTGTTCTATCTGCTTCCCAAAATCCATAAAGCTGGACACCCCAGACACCCCATCATCTCAGGTATCGGCACGCTTACTACTGGATTATTCAGCTATGTAGACTCTCTTCTCAAACCCTATGCAACCAACACTCCCAGCTATCTCTGAGATACTACTGACTTCCTGAGAAAACTACAAAACATTGATAACCTCCCTGATAACACCATCCTTGCTACCATGGATGTAGAAGCTCTCAACACCAACATCCCATATGAAGACGGATTACAAGCAATTAGAAACACTATCCCAGAGGATACCACTGCCAATCTGGTAGCAGACCTATGTAACTTTGTTCTCACCCACAATTATTTCCAATTTGGGGACAACTTATACCTCCAGATCAGCGGCACAGCCATGGGTACCCACATGGCCCCACAGTACGCTAACATCTTTATGGCTGACTTAGAACAACGTTTCCTCAGATCCCGTCCCCTTTTACCTCTTCTCTACTTACACTACATCAATGACATCTTTATGATCTGGACCCATGACCAAGAAACACTGGATGCATTCCACGGAGACTTTGACAACCAACACCCCACCATCATTCTCAGCCTGGACCATTCTACATGAGAGATCCATGTCCTGGACACCACAATACAAATCACCAATGGTAAATTAGACACCACTCTCTACAGAAAACCCACTGACTCCTACAGTTACCTACATGCCTCCAGCTTCCATCCAGGACACACCATATGATCCATCGTCTATAGCCAAGCCCTTAGATACAATCACATCTGCTCTAATCCCACTGACAGAGACTAGAACTTCAGGATCTCTACCAAGCCTTTGTAAACCTCAATTACCTGGAGAAATCAAAACAAATTGAAAGAGCCAGTCGAATACCCAGAAACCATCTACTTCAAGACAGACCCAAGAAAACCAACAATAGAACACCACTTGTCATCACCTACAGCCCCCAATTTAAACCCGTCCAACGCATTATCAATAAACTACAACCTATACTGGAACAGGATACTACCCTCTGAGAGGCTCTGGGAGACAGATCCATAGTCTCCTATAGACAACCACCTAACCTCAGGATGATTCTTACCTACAACCACAGGACATACCACACTAATACCAACCCTGGAACTTTCCCTTGCAACAAACCCCAATGCCAGCTTTGTCCACATATTTACTCTGCTGACACCATTACTGGACCTAACCATGCCTTACAAGATCAAGAACACATATTCCTGTTCATCCAGAAATATAATTTATGCCATCATGTGCCTAAAGTGTCCGTCTGCCACGTACATTGGACAAATTTCTCAGACACTTCACCAAAGAATCAATGCACATAAAACAGACATCAGATTCTCTGAGAGAGAGAAAGCTGTTGCTTGCCATTTCAGCCAGACTGACCATTCTCTCAATGACCTTAAAACATGCATATTGCTTCAAAGCGATTTTTAACTCCTTACTTCAAAGAGAAGCTTCAGAATTGTCATTCATGCTTAAATTTGACACTTTATGTATGGGTCTCAACAAAGATGCTAATTATCTCACCCATTACAAAGATAGCTTCCCCAATTATCACTCCTAATGTCATTACCTCACAGACACTAACCTTCCCCCCCCTCACTCCTCCTCTGCTCTTAAACCTGATTTGTCCTTTTCATATGTGTTCATTTTTTTAAATTGTATCCTTTGGTATATATGGTTGTGCCAATTTTCTTCCACATATTGATCTGAGGAAGTGGGTCTGGCTCCAGTCTCAGCTCCCACAGTGCACTAGTTAATGAAGTGAAAATTTGTTAATATCTTTGTTAATGTATTAAATTCAAATTGGAAAACCTCCTTTAGGTACTGTGTTTGCAAGAAGTGCAAGAAGACCATTATGGAATGGAGATCAAGCCGAGTTTGGAATCTTTGGGTATGATAAAACAGTTTTGCCTCACATTTCATTACCTTTAACTTTTTAATGTTTTTGTAAGAAATAATCCACGTGGATTGAAGAGAGGTGCATTTTTGATAGGGTAAAAATTAGATATGTAGGTGTTATTTTGGTGCCTGGTCTTGTGCTCCTTTTCTTGGCAAAATCATTAATGCCTGTTTTTGCCTGTGTATGAAGTTCAGAACTGTGCCCATAACTGCTTTCAAATGAGTTTACTTAAGACCTAACCCTGTAAGTTGCTGAGTGCCCATAGCTTTCATTGGCTTCAGAGGGAAAAGAGGCTACTCATCACTTCACAGGAAATGCTTAAATTTGCATGTCGGTCTCTTAAGTTCTATAATAATGTAGACATTGGATCTCAGAATTCTAGTTATCATTGAAGCTTATGGCTCAAAACAGTCTTCTAAACTTTAAATTACATATACTTTAAAGATTAGTGCAGAGGTGGACAATAAGTGGTTCATGGGCTGGCCACGTTTTGACAAAATTAGTCCCTGGAGGGCCAAGAGATAGTATATTTACCTGTGCATCTGCAGGTATGGCTGCTCGCAGCTCCAGTTGGCTGTGGTTCACAGTTCCTGGCCAATGGGAGCTGTGAGCAGTCATACTTGCAGCTGCATATAGGTAAATAGAATCTGGCAACCGACCAGGAGCTAACCCTAGCGCAACAAGTCCAGGCCTCTTATTGCCCATGCCTGATTTGGTATAAGCATTTATTTAAGGCATTGTGTGTTCCTGAATTTCTAACTTGATTATTTAAAGAATACTTTCATAAGTAGTTGTTTTTAGTTGCTGTGGAAGATATAGAGCTTCAGTCATTCAGAGAATTGTAGAAAATACTTGCCTTGTGTGACAATTACAATTAATGGAAAATATTATAATACCAAAGTAGTGCATCTGTAATGTTGCATATAAATGTCTTGCTCAGTGTGAAAAGAAGTTTCAAAAAAGCTTGTCATTTCTAAGATGTGTTGGATTGAAGGCACTCAGTATATTTAGAAGGCACCTGGAAGCTTATCTTGAGACCGTTCAGTTCTTACTATTGTAAAGCAAATTTCAGAAATTTGGGTGATTATCAATCATAACATTATTGTTTTAATGAAAACTACTGGTGTTTTTAAAACAGTTATTTCTGACTTACAGGTCTGTCAAATAATGTTAATAGGAATATTTTGCAAGTAAAGCATTATTAAGCTGTTCTGTAGGCACCCTGAATAAACTTTAAAGCATCAGTCATTTTACGTTTGACATGTCCTATGACACATGGAAAAAGTCATGCTGAGTACAGTAGAGTCCCGATTATCCGACCTAAACGAGACTGATAGGTGATCGGAATAACGAAAATGTCGGATAATACAGAGTACAGAATTACCTGTACCTCGTCGCTCCGGACACTGCTGCTGCGCCTGCTCCTGCGGGGCGTGGGCCGGGAGAATGGCCCCGCTCGCTGGCCCATCGTTCTGGGCGCTGCTGCTCCTGCCACCGCCGCTCGGTCCCCATTCCTGCCTGGCCCCTTCCCTCCCTGCAGCGCCCGGAGCGATGGGGCAGCGAGCGGGGCCATTCTCTCAGCCTGCGCCCGGGGGCTGCAGGGAGGGAAGGGGCCAGGCAGGAATGGGGACTGAGAGGCGTCGGCAGGAGTTCACTGCCGTGCACTGCGATTCAAGGGACATCAGCAGCTGGGGAAGGAGAAACGGGCCAGGTCACATGGCAGGCTGCCGGGGGGAGCTCAGGGTTTTAGTTTTGCTTTCAGGAGCCGGCTACGTCGGATAAAGCGGAATGTCGGATTAGCAAAGGTTGGATAATCTGGACTCTACTGTATCTTAAATCATTAGTTTAGAAGTATGCACACCACAGAAGATACTGGCTTGAATTTATTGTTCAAATAAGAAAGAATACCAAGGTTTTCTTCCCTTCTGAGTACCCTGAGTGCATAATGTGTAGCCTCAGGAATCTGTTTTATTGTAATAAGTCAAATATGAACCTAGGCATGTCGGTAAAGGAGCATAATCTTTCAGAGAATGCAAAAGTGAACACTTTCCCTCCCAGAAAATGTAATTGTATCGGAGGCTTGATATTTGAATTGTTGAGCTATAAATTCTGTCCTCTTGAGATGGCACTACAATTCTACAGCGGAGCAACTTATACTTTGAAAGATGAAGGTTGTGAGCCTGATGCTCGCTTACACTAAGGCTTCATTTACACTGCTCAGTCAACATACAGAGCAGTATAAACAGGCTTTTAAGTAAATGAGCATCAGGCACTGGATTGTGATTCAGTTTTTTCCTCTCAACAGCAATGAAAGTAATGCTTTTTTGGGTAGGAATATGTGTCCGGAGTCATATTTTTAGACATTTAGACTTTTTTCTCTTTGCATATGTATTTAATTATGCAAAATAGCTTCCATTATAAGCTTTCAGATGCTTGCATTCTTTTTATAGTTAGTTTTCAGACAGAGACTAAGCATGGCATGTTTCTGCCCCAAAAGTGAAGAGCTTAATGCTAGGAACATTTGAAAATGGGCACAGTGGAAACTTTTTGCCACATTTACCTATAGCAGGCTCAGTTATTGACTACTATAGAAAAACAATAGCATGAGTTATGTTTATTTTTGTTTTTCCTTACAGTAATTCACATTTCTTTCTTGCAGGTTATCATTGTGAATATAAAATGAGGACAGGAAGGAAACCTGATGGGTGTGCCATTTGCTTCAAAATTTCCAAATTTAATCTTCTCTCATCAAACCCAGTGGAATTTTTTCGCCATGATATTCCACTCTTGGACAGAGACAATGTTGGACTAGTGTTACTTCTGCAGCCCAGGTTCCACTGTAAAGCTACTGCTGCAGTCTGTATAGCTAACACACATCTGCTGTATAATCCAAGGCGAGGGGACATTAAACTGACCCAGCTGGCAATGTTACTGGCAGAGATTGCCAGTGTTGCCCATCGGAAAGATGATAGATTCTGTCCTATTATCATTTGTGGTGACTTTAACTCTGTTCCTGGTTCTCCACTGTACAGTTTTATAAAGGAAGGGAAGCTGAACTATGAAGGACTACCTATTGGCAAGGTAGGTGTTCCTTTCATCTCAAGTAAGAATGTTGATGGAAAAGGAACATTTTATGGAGTGCCACTGGCCAATTATTACAGGACACACCACCTCCTGCTGATCATTGGAGGTTAGCTCTCAATCAGTGCCCCGTCTCATGGTCGCATCGCACTATCTGCGTGTGTCTCAACTCTGCAGCTCCTCCTGTCCCTAGAATGGCAACATCCTTGTGACTTAGCCCTCCAGCTAGGTCACTCAGTCCAGGGACTTCACACCCGCAATTCTCGGATTTCCTCTCCCAGCCTTCACTGCTCCTTTCCTGGACTGCTTCCTGCAATTCCTGGTTCCCCTTCCTGCTCTGGATATAACAGCTCCAAACGTTTCTCCCTTTTCCAGGGAGTGACTGCCCTTTCCCAGAAGCAGCCCCTGTCTTTTACAAGCTTCCTAGTTTTCTAGGCTCCTCCTCTTCCTACCCAGCTCAAACTGCTTGCAATCAATTCCCTACTCCCTGCCTTTCCTTTCCGGTGCAGCCGGTAGAGTTAATAGGCCCACCTGCCACCTGAACCCATGTCAGTTCTGTGTGGAGATGAGTTTCCATTAGAAGCCCAGTTTTGACCTCCACTCTAATAGCTACAAAAAAGGAAACTTCTGCCACAGAGTTGCTATGCTAGATCTGAGGCTGACTCAGTGTTTTGTTCCAGAAATATTATTTTAACTCCTGACTTGCTGACTAACATTTTAAACCTATAAACAATTGTTCTTGAAAGTAGCATATGTCCAGTTACAGATATGTATCTGAAGCTTAATTGTGACTTAATTAATTTACACCTTGTGTTCTCACAACACCACCGTAGCCCTTAGTGAAGACTTTGCTGTGCCAATGGAAGAGTTTCTCCCATTGGCGTAGTTAAGCGGGAGCTGTGTTGGCAGAAGAAGCTCTCCTATTGACATAATGCTGTCTACACGGGCATTCGGTCATTAAAACTATGTCCCTCAAGGGTGGACTTTTTATAGCCTTCAGTGATGGAATTCTATAGATATCGGTCTGTAGTCTACATCTGGCCTTATTTTTCTGGTAACTCTTTAAATGCCAACTCTAGCACATAAGTGTTCCTTTTCTTTTTGTAAAGGGTATTTTCCCCCAAAATACAGGTTGGACCTACAGGCTGGTCCCAAACAAGAGAATTTGCTGGACCAGGGGAAGTCCCCTGTCACCGGTCTCCCAGGCACCCACTGACTCTGCTTCTGGCCCCAGCTGGCCCCCACTGCCTTTAGCCAGCTGTGCTCCCGGCTCTGGCTGGACTCATCAGCCCTCGGATTCCTAGCTGTCCTGCCTGAGCCCCCTGTCACAGGGCTCCCTGTGCTACCTAAGCCTCTGCTGCGCTCTTGGCAGCGTTGCCAGAGCTCCTCACCCCACCTGATCCCCTTCTACAGGGCTTCTAGCTCTGCCAGCAGGCTCTCTGCACCAGCGGAGCCCCTACCGTGGGACTCCTGGCTGCGCCATCAGAGCTCTCCAGACTGACCACGTCTCCTACCGCAGGGCTCCTTGCACTGCCTGAGCTCCTGGCTGCACCGCTTATACAAGGCTGTTCCCTGTAGCAATCTGCTGCCAGTAGACCCCTAAGTTCTCCCTCAGGCAACGTGGGGAGCATAGCCTACAGGGAGCAGCTCTGTACAAACCACCAGAGCTCCCTGTGCCATCTGACCCACTTGTGCCTCAGGACTCCCTGCACTACCTGAGCTCCTCCTGCTGGACTCCTGGCTGTGCCACCAGAGCTCCCTGCACTGGCGGACCCATTGCTGCAGGGCTCCTTATGCCGCCAGAGCCCCCTGCCACAGGGCTCCTGGTCACATTGCAGGATTCCCCATGCCACCTGAGCCCTCTGGCGTTGTGCTCCCCATGTTGCCTGAGCCCCTGTCCACTCCTGGCCTCCCTGCCCCTGGGCTCTCTGGTCCAGGAACAGCTGTGGCTGTTGCCAGACCGGAGAGTCCCGGTTTAGGGAGGTATAAGCTGTAGTTTTAAGTAACTACTATGGCATTCCTTTTGCAGCAATACAGCAGGGCTTGTGTTATCAGTCACGTTACCACTGAGCTTTCTTTTTCAGTAACTTGGCTTAATGTCCGTCAAACTTGTGGTTCTCCTGACTAAGTAAAACTTTACGCTATTACTAGTTTTGTTGTAAGCGTTGCAGGTTTTGTGTGGAAGAGATTTAATCACAGACCTGCCGTTCTTTTTAGAAGGGTTCTCATATTATGGATAGGACCAACGCTGTATTGCTGAGTGAAGGTTTAAAGTCAAAGTTATTGTTGTTAAGTGACCAAAGCAGAAGTCCTGTTTTAGTGTGTCACCTCATTCTAAGCCATTTTATGTCAGTTTAGTGTGAACATAGCTTCTAGTGATATATGGAATGCTATTTAATTTGTAATGCTTAAAGCATTTACACTAGGGAAATGTGAAATTTTCCATTATTGGTGTTAACGTCCATCACTGCCAATCCCATTTTCAGCTCTCTTTTGAACATTCTCCCAGAAGAACAGATACTCCAATGTTAAAAGCAACATCAGCAGTCAGCAAACTATTTACACCAGAGCTCCTGATGCTGCTAACAAAAGGGCTTGGTATTCTTGCAAGATTAAGCTGAGAGAACTATTTTACAAAGTAGGATTGTTGTAAATATGTGAAGTGAGAGGAAGCAGTGAAGTTGCATATAAAGAATATCATGATTTAGTAGAGAAAGCTTTGAAGAGCTGCTACAAACATGCTGTTTGTAAGGCACATATAGAAGAGTGGATTCACTGCAAGTTTGCCCCCTTATGGCTGGGAGTAGTGTTTTAGCTTTGTTTTCTTTAGCACCTGCTACTGATGGTTCTTCTGGTCTTTTAGTGGTCCTCCTCTTCTCACCTTTTTTGTCCCTCCAGCCAGGTCACATTTTAGTTGCATGCTCTTTTCATGGTAACAAAGACCCACAAACAAAAGTCCAGCAAATCAGTTCCAGAACTTGTGTCAGGTCTTTGGCCTCTGCCTCTGGATCCTTTGGCCCTTACCCCCATCTCTCCAGACTCTGAATTGTCCTAAACCCCTTACTTCAGGGGGTTTCACATACCTTTCCCACTGGCTGATATGGAAATGGAGGCCCACTTTCTATGCTGGGTATTGGTCCTCAGGATGAGCAGCCAACGTCTTCTCTGTTTGACTTGTCACCACCTCTCTGAACTCCTGTGTGTCATTAGTCTTGCCACAGGCCTTTTTCTCAAGGCCTTTCCTTGGCTTTTTGTAAGGACCAACACCTCCCTAGGGATCTAGTTTGTACCCCTACATTGGGGTCAGCCACAGGACCTTATTCCAGACTTATGTTTACCAGATATCTTCCACTTTGTAGTGCCCTGAGTGTGACTGCAGAGTTTTTGCCTGTCTCTCTGGATCCACTCAAAGACCAGTCCAAATGCCTGTGAAGATTTACTTATCACAGCCTCTTGGACTTCACTGCTTCTGGTTTCCTGCTGGCTCACGATAACCTGTCTCTAGGCCCAGGCTTCATTGCCCATTGCCTCCCAATCTTACTCCTGACTTACAGTCCTCCAGTTTGACTCTAGGGTTTGGCCTACCAGACTTCTCAGGCTTCAGCCCAAGAGAGAAAACACCTTTACATCTCACCTGGATATCCTTGCCTTCGAAGGAAGCACTGCCCATGCTGCTTCCTTTCTAAAGAGCCAGCTCCTTCCAGTTTGAGCTTGATCACCATTTATGCCCAAAGCCTAACTGGCCTTAGCAGCACACTGTTTACCATGGGTTCACATACCCCATTGCCACATGGATAAAATATGTGAACTCTCTAGCAGTAAATGTCTTGTTAATTAGATCACAGTTAACATAAAAATAAGGGGGTTTATTAAAACTTGCCACAGGTATCTTGTGAACTAAATCAGATGCTGTTTGAAACAATCCTGTATCTTTCTTAGGTGTCTGGGCAAGAACAGGTTCCTAGGGGACAAAGAATCTTAACTATTCCAATTTGGCCTCCAAGTCTAGGCATTTCACAGAGCTGTCTGTATGAGGTACAACAGCAGCGACAAGAAGACAACACAGGTCAGTTTCTGAACAGGTAAACTTGGTTCTCTGAAAACATCACCCAGACTTCTTATTGAAAATCAGATATTTTTCCATTAGAAAAAAATGGGCCCTAGTCATGCAAACATAAGTTCAGGGGGACTACTTGGGAATAAAGTTTTTCACCTTCCTAAGTTTACAGACTTAGGCTTTAGATAAATACAGTGCAAGCTTTAAGGTGCCACAGGACTCCTCACTGCTTTTGCAGATTCAGACTAACATGGCTACCCCTCTGATACAGTGCAAGCTTTGTTATCCAGTATTCATGAAGAATGGGGGTTGCCAATTAATCAAATGTGCTGGTTACTCAAGCTTTATACCGATGGTTCTCTTTATTTTTGTAGATGGAGAGATAAAAGAAGGAAAACTGGAAAACACAGAAGAGATCATAATAGCACCTGAAAAGTAAGTCTTAGAAAATCTGAGAAGGCTGTTTATGTCTCCTATTTTTTTTAAAAGGTAAAACAAAATCCCGAGTATATGTAGTATGATGTCAAATTGGATATCTGATAAAACTATACTTGATCCTCTAATTGGGTTTTGTATGTGCCCGTGTGGGTTATTAAAATATACCTATTTGCAGGTCTCTATTAGCTAATGTGCATGTATATAAAACACACACACACAACAAAAAAGACATTTTCCAAAATAGTCAACACCACACCTAAACCCTCATCTTCTCAGTAAGAGTCTCAAAAATGAAGTCAATGCAATTTTTAGAGCTAATGTAGTATGTTTCCTCTGACAACATCTAGCAATAGACCACCCATATTTCACAACTGTGTTCTAGTGAGTTAATTCCTACACCCTTGAATTGATATGAATAAAAATAAACTAAAATTAAATTGCCTATTTCATCATTCTTACACAGGTGGTATTACCTTTAGCAACTATTCTAGTTCAAAAGCATGGCTGCCTATTGTTTTCAAAAGTAATAATTGGAGCCAGAACCAAGAAAAAATATGGATTAGGATAACTATGTAAAGGGCAAAAAAAAATCATCTTTCATTGAAAAGTGGAAGAAAAGATAACCACAGATGGGAAGGATTTCAATTACGTATTGTAAAGGACCATTTCTCTGTGGGGTACTGATGCATGTTATTTCAAATATGACTGGCTACAGGACAACTTCCGTCGCTCCTCATTAAACATTATTTTTGACAACTGTTTACTTTTAGACATAACCAGAACTCTTTGTTTTATAGACTTCTAGCAAAGCCATGTAATTTGGGGCCAGCTGCAGAAATCAGCTTATAAGTGGCAGCACTATCCAGCTGCTTAAATTCTCGTATTTCCTCCCTCTTTGATAATTTTGGAGATGCTGGTTTATAAATGCTAGCAAGTATCCTTATTGGGAAACCCAGAGCTGTGGTAACAGGGAGGAAATAGTAGATCAAACTGGATAGAACAGGAAAATGTTTAATTATTTTAAAACCCCTCATCCCCAAGAATTCTGTATTGAGAAGTCATGGAGATGGGTACTTCGGTTCTTTTTTAGTTAAATTCTTTAAGAATCATTAAGACTCATATATAAGGTTTTTAAAAGAAAAAGCCTAAAAAGCATTAAAAGATTCTATGTGAAAACTCCTACTTAGAGCCATGGGCGTCCCGTGGCTTAGGCAAAGGAAGGATCTGCCTTCCCAAACCGCCAGCCTGGCCATGCCCACACTCCGCCTCCAGGGCCCGCCCTCCCAGTGCTCATGGCCAGGGAGGCTGGAACCACTTCCTCCCCTCCCCTAGTACTCCAGGAGCCACACTGCGCGCACCCTCGTCTTCCCTTTCTTCCCCTCCCCAGTGCTCCTGGGAGGCTGGGGAGTGCCCGGCGTGCTGTCCCACCTTCTTTCCTCCAGGGCCTCAGCAGAGGGGGCAGGGCTGTAGGTGGGGATGGAGGCCTGCCTCCCCTAGCCTCAGCTACACCAGCTGCTTGTGCTTAGACCCAAAAATTCACTTAAACATCAAAAGTGTGGCTTCCAGTTTAGACGGGCCTGAGGTTGATTTCAAGAGGAAGGGAGAATACAGTACTTACATGGATGGAAGAGCTAATCAAGCACTACGGAAGCAAGATGAAGCACTATATAAGGACCAAAAAAAGCCAAGATTCAATCAGCTGAACAAGTTAAAGAAGAAATAAAACAAAATGGACTGAACTGAAAATGGAACGGAGACAAGGAGATAGTGAGAAATAGATAGCATTTGTAGGACTACTTGGGGAAACTTGGGATATGTCTACTCTGCAGTGGTGGCATCATAGTGTAGACATTTCCTAGGTCAATAGTAGGGATGTTAGCATTTAGTCATTTACATGATTAACCAATAAACCTGGGCTATATCAGAGGGCAGCAAGGGAGGGGGCAGTGCCCATGGGGAGACAGCTTTTAAGCCATCTTACTGCCTGCCTCCCAAGGGAGGGGGCGCGGGGAGGATGGCAGACAGGAACCAGTGCTCAGGTGAGCTGGCTTTTAAGAAGAAAAAAAGCTTCCGTGGAACTACCTGTACCCAACTCCCATGCACTGATGCCTCTGATAGAGAGGCAGCAGCATGGGGGGCAGGTGGGAGGAGGTTCATGCTGGGAAGCCAGCTTTCAACCTGGCTCCCTGCGTGTACCAACTCCCACAAATCCGCCTGTATCCGCAGCTCTGGGGGGCAGGTGGGAGCTGATATGTGCAGGGAGTCAGCTGCCTCTCCATGCGTGCCCACTCCCTGAAGTGCTGCCTGCCTCCCACAGAGGAGGCAGCACGGGGGGCAGTAGGGAGCCAGCTCCCTGTGCATACTGGCTCCCACGGAGCCACCTCCCTGTCCCCGTGCTGCTGCCTCTGTATCAGAGGAAGTGGGGGAGGGGAGCAAGTGGAAGCCAGTGGTCCCACGTGCATGTAAACATGTAACTGCTGAAAAATTCAGCAGTTAAACATTTACAAAAATAAACGTTTGCTGACACCCAGGGGCGGCCCGTGACTATAGGCTGACTCAGCCGTCGCCTAGGGCGCCACCTTCAACGGGCGCCTGATGATGACGTCACTCCATTGACGGCTTGTGACGGCGCATTGGGGGTCCCCCGTCTCCTGCACCCCGAAATGGCACAAACAGACTGCACCAGCCGGTGGAATAGAGGAAGTTTATTCCCTCTCCAGGATACAGCACAGCACAGATGTAATCTGGTCACAGAGCTGGGCTAGGATGCCTCAGGCCCCCTTGAGATGGGGGGAGACTGGGCCCCTAAACTCCAGCCCCTTTCCCTAGGCTGTCTCCTCCATGCTCCCAGACAGCAACTAAAACCACACTCTTCCAGCCCTGCCCCCCAGGCAGGGCAGCATTCCCCCTTCCTTTGTTCCTCTCCATGGGGGGTATCTGGTTCAACAGGTTTGGCATCACCTTTGCATAGTGAGGTTTTCCCTGCTGGGTCTTGCTCCAGACAGCAGAGGTCACCACAGCCCAGCAAGTACCCCCACTACGTCACAGTTCTCCCCCCTCCGAGAGCGAACTGAGCAGGGTCATTCCGCTCGTGGCCTAGGGAAGTTCGGGGCCCTCACCACGGGACAGCGCGTCGGCGATGATGTTGGCGCTCCCCTTGACGTGGATCACTTCCATGTCGCAGTCCTGCAGGAGCAGGCTCCACCGCAGCAGCTTGGCGTTGGTCCCTTTCATCTGGTGCAGCCAGGTCAGGGGGCAGTGGTTGGTGTACACCGTGAAACGCCGGCCAAACAGGTACGGCTGCAGCTTTTGCAGGGCCCACACCATGGCTAGGCATTCCCTCTCTACGGTCGAGTAGCTCCGCTCCCGGGGTAGCAGTTTCCTGCTCAGGTACACGATGGGGTGACGTTCCCCTTTCTCGTCCGCCTGCATCAGCACCGCCCCCAGCCCGGTGTCTGAGGCCTCCGTAAACACAATAAAGGGCTTGTCAAAGTCCGGGTTTACCAACACTGGGGCCTTGGCCAGGGCTTCCTTCAGTGCACAGAGAGCCTTCTGGCACTGCTCCGTCCAGACCACCCTGTCTGGCCTCCCCTTCCTGCACAGCTCTGTAATTGGGGCAGCGATGGAGCTGAAGTTGGGCACAAACCTCCGGTAGTACCCGGCCATCCCAATGAAAGCCTGGACCTGCTTCTTGGTCTAGGGCACAGGCCAGTCCCGGATGGCCTCCACTTTGGCCGGCTCTGGCTTCAAGCAGCCACTCCCCACCTTATGGCCCAGGTAGGATACTTCGGCCATTCCAACCTTGCACTTCCCAGCCTTTACAGTCAGCCCGGCCTCCCTCAGCTGATCCAGTACCTGGCTGACCTGGGCCACGTGTTCCTCCCAGGACTGGCTGAAGATGCAGATGTCATCGATGTACGCTAGGGCACAGTTCTCCATTCCCCGCAGCAGCTGGTCCACCAGGCGCTGGAAGGTGGCCGGCGCCCCTTTGAGGCCGAAGGGCAGGACTAGGAACTCATAGAGCCCCGGCGGCGTGATGAAAGCCGATTTCAGTCTGGCCTCCTGGTCTAGCGGCACCTGCCAGTAGCCCTTGGTGAGGTCCAGGGTGGTGAGGTAGCGAGCTCCCCCCAGCTTGTCCAGGAGCTCGTCGGGCCTTGGCATCGGGTAGGCGTCGGACACCGTGACGGCGTTGAGCTTCCGGTAGTCCACGCAGAACCGGATCGACCCGTCCTTCTTGGGGACCAGCACCACAGGCAAGGCCCAGGGGCTGGAGGACGGCTGGATCACCCCCAGAGCCAACATGTCCTGGACCTCTCTCTCCAGGTCCTGGGCTGTCTTCCCCGTGACTCTGAATGGGGAGCAGCGCACCGGGGGGTGAGTGCCCGTCTGCACCCGGTGGACAGCCAGGTTGGTGAGACCAGGCTTGTCGGAGAACAACTGCTGGTGGGAGCGCAGCACCTCTCGGATCTCGGCCTGGAAATTGACTCCAGCGAAGAGTCCTCTCCGGTCCCAGGGAACAGGCCTACCAGGGGATCCTCCCCCTGCTCCTCCTACGGCTTACACATGGCCAGCACCAAGTTCTCCCTTTCCCAGTACGGCTTCATCATGTTAACATGATACACCCGCTGGCCGCGCGTCCGGCTCGTCAGTTCCACCACGTAGTTCACCTCGTTCAGCTACTTAACCACCTTGAAGGGGACGTCCCAGGCGGCTTGCAGCTTGTTCTTCAGCACGGAGATCAGGACCATCACCTGGTCCCCGGTAGCGTAGGCGCGGGCCCGTGCATTGCGGTCATACCAGACCTTCTGCTTCCTCTGGGCCCTGCTCAGGTTCTCTCTGGCCAGGCCCATGAGCTCGGCAAGTCTTTCCCGGAATGTCAGGACGTATTTCACGACCGGCTCACCCTCTGGGGAGACCTTCCCCTCCCACTCGTCTTTCAGTAAGTCCAGGGGGCCCCTCACTCGCCTCCCATATAACAGCTCGAATGGCGAGAACCCCGTGGACTCCTGGGGCACTTCCCTGTATGCAAACAGCAGGTGGGGTTGGTACTTGTCCCAGTCCTGCGGGCGTTTGTGCATAAAAGTCCGTAGCATCTGCTTCAGAGTCCCATTGAACCTCTCCACCAGCCCGTTGGTCTGGGGGTGATACGCCGAGGCCCAGGTGTGTTGCACCTCACTCTTCTCCCACAAGCACCGGAGCAGGGCCGACATGAAGTTGGATCCCTGGTCCGTGAGGACCTCCTGAGGAAACCCCACCCTGCTGGAAATGGTCAGCAGGGCATCTGCCACCGTGTCTGCCTCGATGGAGGGCAGGGCCACGGCCTCGGGGTAGCCGGTGGCAAAGTCCACCACCACCAGGATGTATTTCTTCCCTGTCCGGGTCGCTCTGCTGAAGGGCCCCACAATATCCATCGCCACCTTCTAGAAAGGCTCCTCTATGATGGGCAGGGGTCTCAATGCAGCTTTCCAGCCCTGCCCCCCAACCACACTCTTCCAGCCCTGCCCCCCAGCCAGGGCAGCATTCCCCCTTCCTTTGTTCCTCTCCATGGGGGGTATCTGGTTCAACAGGTTTGGCATCACCTTTGCATAGTGAGGTTTTCCCTGCTGGGTCTTGCTCCAGACAGCAGAGGTCACCACAGCCCAGCAAGTACCCCCACTACGTCACACGGCTGTACAGGTGGGGGCGCCGATTGCACGTTCCGCCTAGGGCACCAGCTGCAGCAGCCCGCCTTGGGCCACTCATGCTGACATCCCTAGTCAATAGAAGGGCTTTATCTGTCAATGTAGTTAGCTTTCACCTCACAGAGAAGTTAAGTCAACAGAAGAATTCTTCTGTGAACCTAGCTGCATCTACAGTAGGGGTTACATTAACCTAACAGCAGTACTTAGCATGTATAATTTTTCACAGCCCTGAGCGGCATAGCAAGGTCTGTCTAATTTTTAAGCATCAACTAGGCCTTCATAACTCCGTAAACAGCTCTTAAATGCCTTCTGTACACTGCAGGTCTGAAGTTAGATAATTTAGTTAAAGACTTATTGTCTCAACTCGTTAGGACACGAATACAAATCCTGAGTACGTATAAGGGGAAATATATAAAAAGTGAGGGTATATTTTACATATGTGACTGCTTAAAAAACACAAGCATGCAGTAACATTTTCAGAAGTGCCTGTATAACTTAGGCTATGTCTAGACTTCAGAGCTTTTCTGGGATACCTCTGGTATCCCAGAAAAGTTCTACCGTGTCCAAGGAATGCATCCGCATTTTCAGAACAGTTTCCAAAAAAGCAGTCCTCAGTGAGAGGAAGAAGGGATGTTCCGAAAGAGGACATTTTTCCAAAATTTGGCCCCGGGTAGACGGGCCAAATTTCAGGAAAGCCTCTTCCAGAAAAAAAGCAGAAAAAGATACATACATTGTGGTTTGCAATTTGCGTATCTTTTTCTGACTTTTCTCTGCAGTGTAGACATAGCCTTAACCAAAAACTGGCCTATACCACAAAGTTAGGTAGACTTAACTGCATCACTCAGGGCAGTGAAAAATTTCACTCACTGTGCAATGTCATTAAGTCATCCTAAGCCATGATTGACAGAGGAATTCTTTCATTAAGTAGCTACTGCCTCTTGCTACAGCAACAGAATAATCCCTTTGCGGTATTTCTAGTGTAGACTGATCCTAAATCTCATTGGAAGTTAATGAGACAGAATCATAAGTATTAATTCACTTGAAAATCAGAAACTCAGGCCACGTCTACACTATCACTTACATTGACAAAACATAAGGCACTCAGAGAAGTGAAAAAACACCACCTGCATGGTCAACATACTTTTTTTGCTGGCAAAAAAGTGCTTGTGTGCACAGCACTGTCAGCAGAAGAACTCTCTCCTGTTGGCATAGAGTGGCTAGATGAGCAATCTTATAACAGTGCAACTGCATCGATACAGCTGTGCTGCTTCACGTTTATTGCTGTAGACATGGCCTTAGACTCTTGAAAACTGGACCTCAGATCCCTGCTCCAAGACACCAACAAGATGCGACACATGAGAATGTCACTTAGAACCTTCAAGGTGTGTTAAAAAGGAAGACTTTGTTTATTCACACTTATTGGTCATAGTAACTAAGGGTATGTCTAGACTGCATGCTTTTTTCCACAGAGCATCTAGACTACAACCAATACTGTTGACAAAGCAAGCTGTTTTTTCAAAAGAGAGTCTAGACACTCTTTTGAAAAAGCACAGTTTGTAAGCAATAGTGCCCATTCTCAAAAGAGTACTATCGAAAAAAGGCATTATTCCTTATAGAATAAGGTTTACCACTGTCAACAAAACTGCTGTGTTCTGTCGACTTACTTACTGTCGACAAAATGCAGCGGTAGTGTAGATGCAGGTATAGTTTGGTTGACAAAACCCTGTTGTCTAGACACACCCTAAGTGTGTTAATGACTGTCTTTTACTTAGGAGCTACAATAAAGTAAAATATTTCTGTGTAATTCCGGTTTAGGTTTCCTTCAAAATTACAACACCACTTTAGATTGTCTTCAGTCTATTCTCATTACATACCTGAAAGTGGGATCCGAGAAGTAACAACTTGCCACTCCAGAAGTGCTGTCACTGTGGATTACATTTTCTATTCTGCAGCAAAGGAGGATAGCGCTGCTCACCCAGGTAAAGAAGCTGAGGTCAAGCACCAAAGTTTTCTCTTAAAGACAATCTTCCTGTTGAATGATAAAATTGAGAACCTAGCCTAAAAGGATGCATATTGATCAGTTTCACAGATCTCAAGTACACAAAAGACACTAGATAGCTGCAGCGGCACAGGAGCCAAGCAAACAGAGCTGTAAAAAGGGGAGTTTGAGTGGGAGTTTGTAAAGGGAGTTTGGATATTGGAATTTGATTGGGGATTGTTTTTGCTGTGGTGGGGATGTTTTGGTCTGTTTTTGTGTTCACCGGACTAATAGGATTTTGGTGAGAAAGTAGATAAAATACAGAGGCAGTAGTGGCCATGGCCCAAGTAGTAGAGAACACAAGGAGGATGATTGGATGTGGTAGCTGCAGTATGTACATGATTCTGGAGGGGGATCCTGAAAGGAGTTTTGATTGCATGAAGTGCCGCCTGATAGAGCTGATGGAAGAAAAGATCCGAGGACTGGAGATGCAGGTGGAAACTCTGGTCAAGTTTAGAAGGGGGTTTGAGCAGATGATGGAGCAAAGGCATGACGTGGCTGAAGGGGAAATATGCAGATGGAAGCAGGACCAAGGGCCTCAGGGGGGGGACTGCTGGGCAAAGAAAATGGACAATGGAAGCATGTGACTCAGAGAACCAGGCAGAGGAAAAGATGGGTCAGTGAAGGAAAAACAGAGCTCAGGAACAGGTATGTGGAGCTGGAGAATGAAGAAGGGGTACAGCAGGTAGATAATGAAGATGGAAGGGTGAGGAAGAAGAGACGAGTGGCTAGTCCAGTAGATAAAGGGGAAGAGTTAATGGAGACAACACCAATAATGAGCATTAGGAGGATACAGGATGGGTTAAAGAAGATTACAAGGGAAAATAGGAATGGCAAGGACTTGCAGCCAGAGGAAGCTAGAGATAGACCAGAGAATTTTACTGTCACTAGGAAAAAGCAGATCTATGTGATTGGGGACTCCTTATTGAGAAGAATAGATAGGCCTGTAACCAGAGCTGATCCAGAGAATAGAAGGGTGTGCTGTCTGCCAGGTGCTAAGATACGAGATGTGGAACTGAGTTTGAAGAGGATTATTAAGGGAGCAGGAAGGAATCCATTGATCATCCTTCATGTAGGAACAAATGATACGGCTAGATTCTCGCTGGAACGAATTAAGGGAGACTATGCTAGGCTGGGGAGGATGCTCAAAGAAATTGAGGCTCAGGTGATTTTTAGTGGGATTCTGCCTGTTCCTAGAGAAGGGCAATTAAGATGTGACATTATTATGATGATCAATAGATGGCTTAGGCAGTGGTGCTATAAGGAGGGCTTTGGGATGTATGGTCACTGGGAGGCATTTATGGACAGAGGACTGTTCTCTAGGGAGGGAAATAGACTTCTAGGATGGAGGCTGGCTCAATTGATTAAGAGAGCTTTTAACTAGGAATTTGGGGGAGACGGTTGGGAGATGCCCAGGTAATCTCTACGCCAGATTTTAACACTGAGAGGGAGGAAAACAAAGTAAGAAAGGATATAGCTGGGGGTAGGAGAATGAACATGAGGAAGGGTGGGGTGGATTCTAGTCTAATAGGTCATATTGGAGGTATAACGTCCATGCCAAATTGGGTAAAGAATGTGAATGAGGCCAAACAGCAAAAATTAAGATGTTTGTACACCAATGCGAGGAGCCTAGGTAACAAAAAGGAGGCACTAGAGCTATTGGTCTAGGAAGTGAAATCAGATATTATGGGAATAACAGAAACATTGTGGAATACTAGGCATGACTGGAGTACAGGTATTGAAGGGTATGTGCTGCTTAGGAAAGACAGAAATAAGGGTAAAGGTGGTGGAGTCGCATTGTATATCAAAGATGAGGTAGATTGTAAAGAAATAAAAAGTGATGGAATGGAGAAGACAGAGTCTGTTTGGGCAAAAATCACGCTGGGAAAGAAAACTATCAGATCCTCCCCTGGGATAGTGCTTGGGGTGTGTTATAGACCACCAGGATCCAATTTGGATATGGATAGAGACCTCTTTAATGTTTTTAATGAAGTAAATGCTCATGGAAACTGTGTAATCATGGGAGATTTCAACTTTCCAGATATAGACTGGAGAACAAGTGCTAGTAATAATAATAGGGCTCAGATTTTCCTAGATGTGATAGCTGATGAATTCCTTCATCAAGTAGTTGCTGAACCAACAAGGGGGGATGCTATTTTAGATTTGATTTTGGTGAGTAGCGAGGACCTCATAGATGAAATGGTTGTAGGGGACAACCTTGGCTCGAGTGATCATGAGCTAATTCAGTTCAAATTAAATGGGAGGATAAACAAAAATAAATCTGAGACTAGGGTTTTTCAAAAGGGCTAACTTTAATAAATTAAGGAAACTAATTAGGGAAGTTGATTGGACTAAAGAAATTATGGACCTTAAAGTGGAGGAGGCCTGGAATTATTTTAAGTTAAAGTTGCAGAAGCTGTCAGAAGCCTGTATCCCTAGAAAAGGGAAAAAATTTATAGGCAGGTGTGTTAGACCAAGCTGGATGAGCAAGCATCTCAGAGAGGTGATTAAGAAAAAGCAGAAAGCATATAAGGAGTGGAAAATGGGAGGGATCAGTAAAGAAAGCTACCTTATTGAGGTTAGAGCATGTAGGGACAAAGTGAGAAAGGCTAAAAGTCAGGTAGAGTTCGACCTTGCAAAGGGAATTAAAACCAATAGTAAAAGGTTTTATAGCCATATAAATAGGAAAAAAAAAACAAAAAAAGAAGAAGTAGGACCGCTAATTACTAAGGATGGAGTGGAGGTTAAGGATAATCTAGGAATGGCCCAATATTTGAACAAATACTTTGCTTCAGTCTTTAATGAGGCTAATGAAGAGCTTAGGGATAATGGTAACTTAACAAATGGGACTAAAGATATGGAGGTAGATATTACCATATCCGAGGTAAAAGCCAAACTTGAGCAGCTTAATGGGAGTAAATCGGGGGGCCCAGATAATCTTCATCCAAGAATATTAAAGGAACTGGCACATGAACTTGCAAGTCCATTAGCAAAATTTTTTAATAAATCTCTAAACTCAGGGGTTGTACCATTTGACTGGAGAATTGCTAATATAGTTCCGATTTTTAAGAAAGGGAAAAAAAGCGACCCAGGTAACTATAGGCCTGTTAGTTTGACATCTGTAGTATGTAAGATCCTGGAAAAATTTTTGAAGGAGAAAGTAGTTAGAGACATTGAGGCTAATGGCAATTGGGACAAATTACAACATGGTTTTACAAAAGGTAGATCATGCCAAACCACCCTGATCTCCTTTTTTGAGAAAGTAACAGATTTTTTAGATAAAGGAAATGCAGTGGATCTAATCTACCTCAACTTTAGTAAGGCATTTGATACAATACCACATGGGGAATTATTGATTAAATTGGAAAAGATAGGGATTAATATGAAAGTTGAGAGGTGGATAAGCAACTGGTTAAAGGGGAGACTACAGAGGGTCATATTGAAAGGTGAACTGTCAGGTTGGAGGAAGGTTACTAGCGGAGTTCCTCAGGGATCAGTTTTGGGGCCAATTTTATTTAATCTTTTTATTGCTGATCTTGGCACCAAAAGTGGAAGTGTCCTGATAAAATTTGCGGATGACACAAAGTTGGGAGCTATTGCCAAATCAGAAAAGGATCGGGATATCATACAGGAAGATCTGGATGATCTTGTAAATTGGAGTGATAGCAATAGGATGAAATTTAATAGTGAGAAGTGTAAGGTTATGCATTTAGGGATTAATAACAAGAATTTTAGCTTTAAGCTGGGGACACCTCAGTTGGAAGTAACGGAGGAGGAGAAGGACCTCGGAGTTCTGGTTGATTATAGAATGACTATGAGCTGCCATTGTGACATGGCCGTGAAAAAGGCCAATACGATCTTGGGATGTATTAGGCAAGGTATTTCCAGTAGGGATAAGGAGATGTTAGTGCCATTATACAAGGCATTGGTGAGACCCCATTTGGAATACTGTGTGCAGTTCTGGTCTCCCACGTTTAAGAAGGATGAATTCAAACTGGAACAGGTACAAAGAAGGGCCACTAGGATGATCCGAGGAATGGAAAACCTGTCTTATGAAAGGAGACTCAGGAAACTTGGCTTGTTTACCTTAACCAAAAGAAGGCTGAGGGGGGACATGATTGCACTTTTTAAATATATTGGAGGGATAAATACCAGGGAGGGAGAGGTATTATTTAAGCTTAATACCAATGTGGACACAAGAACAAATGGATATAAGCTGGCTAGTAGGAAGTTTAGACTTGAGATTAGACAAAGGTTTCTAACCATTAGAGGAGTGAGGTTCTGGAACGGCCTTCAGAGGGAAGTAGTGGGGGCAAAAGATCTATCTGGCTTCAAGATTAAACTAGATGGGTTTATGAAGGGGATGGTTTGATGAGATAACATGATCTTGGTAACTAATTGACCATTCATTATCAGTGGGAAATAGGTCAATGGAGGGATGATAGGAGTTACTATAGAGAACTTTCTGGGTGTCTGGCTGATGAGTCTTGCCCACATGTTCAGGGTTTAGCTGATCGCCATATTTGAGGTCGGGAAGGAATTTTCCTCCAGGGTAGATTGGCAGAGGCCCTGGAGGTTTTTCACCTTCCTCTGTAGCATGGGGTACAGATCAGAGCTAAAGTATTTGAAGGCTTCAATATCTGAGATATAGGTGAGAGGATTATTCTGGGAGGGGTGGGTCAGATTCTGAGGCCTGCACTGTGCAGGGGGTCAGACTAGATGATCATAATGGTCCCCTCTGACCTTAAAGTCTATGAGTCTATAAATGTTGGGCACCTGTAAAATGATTTACAGGTGCCCAAACATTTTGAGCATGTGAATTGGTCCCTCACAGATTAAGGCTCATGGTTTTAACTCTTCTTGTCCTTTTCTTTTTCCCTCACTGATTCATGCTAGCTTGTTGCTTGCTGGGATCACTGTAGTATGTAGGGCATCCTCTGCAGAACACTGCCATCACTTGCATGGTCTCTTACCAAATACTTAGACATTTACATGGCCATCATGGTCTTCTGGACTGTAAAATTTAAGAAGTTGAGTGCTCTTGAGGAGCATTGATTAGCAAAATGAACACCAAGGTAACATCGCTGCCATTTAGAGTCCTGGATTGCACCGCTTACTGAATTTGTGGTCTTGTTGTGGGTTCCTGAGACAGAATTTCCATGTCTTACAATTGGCCATTCACTTTGCTTCATCCTACCTTATCAAGAAGGATGATGAGCCTTTTGTATTGCTTGAACAGTGCAGCTTGGCCAGCTGAATCATTCTGGGATAAATCCCAGAACAGAGAGACATGGTTTCCATTCCTACCTTATGCACAGTCTGATGTGACCTTTCCAAATTGCTTAACCAGCCACGTGCCAGTTTTCTATACACACTTATACTCTTTCATCTGGCAATCCTGGAAAACCGGGTGTGCCCAATTAAGGAGTTTTTCAGGCCATGGAGAGAGGGAAGGAGGGTGCTTAAGGGTGATCGGGAGCTTACCTGGCGTTCCACTCCTGGGGCACACATGGCTCCATGCCTTCTGCCTCTCCCAGGCCCTGCCCTCCACCATTCTGGGAGTGGCAGGGAAAAGCCTCCAGAGAAGCATGTTGTTGTGATGCTGTTCCCCCAGCAGGCCGTACACAGAGCAGCTTCATCCTCCCCCTGCCAGGGTCCGTACCATGGGTGCTTCCGGATCAGGGACACCCAGAGTACAGAAATTCAGGTGTACTACTAAATGTAAAAGGAAAAATGCAAGAAAGTTAATCTAGCTCCAAGGACTTGATTTTGCAAGGCCCTGAAAACTTCTTTGAGGTGCCATGTGCCTTCAGCTTCCCCTGATTTTAGTGAGAGTTAAGGATGCTCAGCACCTTGCAGGAATGAACCATAAATACTTATAGGGATATAAGTGACTAGTCACTCCTCCCCCCGCCCCTTTGCTGCCACTGTCAGAGAGAGGCAGCAAGGGGGAGAGTGGGGGCCAGTTTAAAAGCAGGTAGGGGAAGTAGAGGCGCAGCAGGAAACAGCACGAGTGGGGACTGAAGCAGTCTCCACTTGCACCATTTCTGCTGCAATTCTGCTTTTGAAATGTACAACAGCCCTCCGTCGGCTCTTGTACATTTCAAAGGCTCAGGCGCTGCAGGGAGCGCAGGGCCAAGGCTGGAGTCCCCTGTTGGCCCTATAGGGCTTCCACTTTTGAACTGTAGCAAGAGCCCGTAGGGCTCAAAGGCAGAGGCGCCCTTATAGACTAATCAAATAGTCAATGGAAATCCCATCAACTATTCGATTAGTTAATTAATCTAAATTTAAAATCCCTACTGTGGTAGTGCCATTGCACGCCGTAGTTAAGGTTATATTCAATTTTACTCTGAAAACAGGAGTTCAAGCTCTTTGTTTCATATGAAAAACAGGATATCTTCCCCCAAACTAAGCAAATGAGCAAAGTAAAACTTGAATTTTCTGAGCAATTACAAGAAAATCAGCTAATTAGTTTCCAGGTGCTAATACATTATTAATTTGCCTAATAAAGAATTTGCATTCTAAGTCTCGTAATGTTTGGATCGTGCTAGCTTACAAACTATAGGTTATAGAAATCTAGACTTTGTTCAGAGAAAGTTGCGGGGGGGATCTCCGGAGTTAGGTCATATGGTTTATTAACAAAAATTGGATTTTAAATCATAACTATTGATTTTCTTAGTTGAAGGAAATGATGGTTTGAAAGCTAGGGTCTTCTGTGAAGCAAGATCTTTTGTAGCCCAGGAGTTCTGTGGTACTGTTCAGACAGCTCAGGAGTGCCCCTGAGCCAGTGTCATCCATAAAGATCAGGATATGTGCCCCAGCAACTGTAGCAATGAAGATCAAGATATGTGTGAAAAGTTCAGCTGGTTCAGGATCTGTGCTCTGTACTGAAGCTGTGCTCTTGAGCTGACTGGCCAGTTTCACGACTAGGCTTGTCTCAATATAGTAGTCTAAGTTGCTGGCTTGTCAGAGCTCTCCACAAAGCTGTTCAGCTGCTTGAAGAATGAAGTTCTTGAACCAGCTGAGTAGATGCACAAAGTAGCTTGTTGGAAACCAGGAGTTCTGTGAAACTGTTCAGCTGTATTGCACATGCTTAACTCTCGCACAACATAGCGCATGTGTTGTGGCGTGATCTGTGCAGATTTTTGTATAGCATCATTGTTACCAAAGCACTTGATTAACACATCACAGGTATTCCTTCCCTGTACTGGGTGGACGCAGGTGTATAAGATCCGGCTCACACTGGTGTGGTCTAGACATACTTTTCTTCTTTTTGTTTATGTAGGAGCTGAAGATGTTTTTGATGGCGGTCTGAAGCTTCTTGGTCGATTATCACTTTTAACAGAGCAAGATTTGTGGGCAGTGAATGGTCTTCCTAATGAACATAATTCTTCTGATCACCTCTCCTTACTAGCTCAGTTCAGGCTTACTGAACAATAATTCCCAGATTATTTTTATATCTTCACTTGCCTTCACTTTCTCCCTGTAACTTTTTTAATTCAAGGACTGCCAGACTGGTTAGAGTTAATGTTATCTGCATGCTGAATTTTTAGTGTTATATAGAATTTTTAAAGAGATTTCTTTGTAAAGGTTGGACTCATTAAGACAAAAAAACAAGTTTATGTTAGCGTCCTCTTTTTTGATAATGGAAAATGTCCATGCCATAGTCTGAAAATGGCATTATTTTTCAAAAAGATGTTTTTATTGTAAATCGTAGTAAAATGTGTGATAGTTCTTAAGTACAGCATACTTCTTTCAATCCTTCAAGCAAAAGATTGTGTTTGTTGTAAGCTCAAAGCAGATTTCTATGTAATTTTAAAATGTGCTCTATTTCAGGTTGCTTTTGTTGCCCTCCCCAAATGTCTAAATATGTACAGCAGGGGTGGGGAACCTTTTTTGTTCCCCACCCCTGCTGTATATACAGAAAATTCAGTTGGGGGCTGCACACAGTGGAAAAACAAAAAATAACCCCAAAAATCAACCCATCCCTTGCTGAGGTGGCCCCTGACTGAGAAGGAGAAAGACACTCCCACATTCCCCTTGCACACCAGAGCTTGGGGGGGCAGCAGATTTGTGTGCTCCAGCGCTGCGGTGGGGCAATAGGTGGGCTGGAGCATCAGCACGGACTCCCCAATCCTGGGGGGAGGGGGCTTTGAGCCTCAGGGGCCAGATCCAGCCCAGCAGCGGGCAACATCCAGACCCTGGGCCTGTGGTTCCCCACCCCTGATTCACATTCACAAACTTGGAACATAGCTAGTATAGCAGGAATAGGCCTATTCTTGCAGTCTGGTTAATAGTTGTTCTCTAAAAAGTGTTTGAGTAATGATTAAGCTTACAAGAGTACATGTTTTGCTGATACTCAGATGCTTTAAAAAGAACCTGAAATGAAACCAAACAGTGAGTTGGTGGTATCTGAAAACACAGTGCTTTGATTCATGATGGAGTCTCTATCCTGGTTTTTTTTAAAAGGTAACTGTGGGTAGAGTGACATGTTTCCCTGTTCTTTTAACACCACAGTGGAACCATTTAAAAAGAACACTGGGAAAGTCTCTAGCTTTATATAACTGAAGTGAGGAAAAGGTGCGAGCTCAGCCCTTTTTCACCTCTCATGTGATAGTGCTAGAATGTCTGGCATATACGGCTTATTCTGACTTGCACACTATGCGGCTATGTCTACATTGGCACCTTTTTCCGGAAAAGGGATGCTAATGAGACACTTTGGAATTGCAGATGCTGCGGGGGATTTAAATATCCCCCGCAGCATTTGCATGAACATGGCTGCCGCTTTTTTCTGGCTCGGGGCTTTGCCGGAGAAAAGCGCCAGTCTAGACGGGATCTTTCGGAAAATAAAGCCTTTTCTGGAAGATCCCTTATTCCTCTTAAATTCAGGATCATTTAAATCCCCCGTGGCATTTGCAATTCTGACTTGTCTCGTTAGCATCCCTTTTCCGGAAAAGGGTGCCACTGTAGACACAGCCTGCATGTTTAACAGAGATGCTAAGTACTCTACAGTTCCTTGAATATCTTTTCTGAGGACAATGGACACATTTTCACTCAAAAGTGTTTGCTGGCTAAGGGGAACCAAAGATTTCCATTGAAGCTGGAAGTCTGTCAACTTTTATCTGCAACTCACATGATAAAGATAAATTAATTTAAGTTCTAATTATTTTACTGAGGATGTTACAATAAAAACATGAGCTTCCTTACAAATATACACGAGGGGATGCAAATGTAGCCTGTTCCCCTAATTAAGCGAGATGGGCAGAATTTGACATACTTTTCAACTCGCTTGCACAGCTAGGGCCAAGCCACTGCTCTGGCTCAACTAGTGCCTGAATTCTTGTGGTTTTTTGATGAAAGCAAGAGTCTGGCCTGAAAAACTAGAACTCCCTTAGCACTGACTGAAGCTCAAGCAACACTGTTCCGCCCCTTACAATTTTAGCAACACATCAACTCATCACTAACCCATCACTACATACAACATTAGGTGGTGGCATAACATCTGTCAGGGATGGAGTAGACCAAGCTTGGAGGGCGGGGGGCTGGACTCGATGACCTCTCGAGGTCCCTTCCAGTCCTATGATTCTATGATCTATGATTTTTTTTATAACAAGCTGGACTCTGTATGATACCATAGCTTTCTCCCAACTCCTGACTGCACAGGGGAAGGGGAGGTTGAGATCTCATTTTCTTTTGCCAGTGGCTTTTTAGTTCTTCCCCAGGGATTGTTTTGTGTAACCCTCCGCTTATGGCTTTGTAACAGGCAGTGCTGATACAAGCCAAGACTGTAAAGAGCTACACCCAGCAACATTTGCAGGCATGGTGTACTCAGTGCACATACTTGTCACCATCAGCTTCCATACTGCTGTAATCCATACTAACCTCTTAGTTCGTGCATGCAACTGGAGACCTGACAAACATATACAGAAAATAGTTCAAAGAAAAAAAAAGTTCATGCTGAAAAATTGAGTTTCTTCCTCCAGTCCGCCTCCCTGCCCTGCAAAGCATAAGCTTGGTTTGGTAGAAAGAGGATATTTTTCTTCTATTAACTGGCTTGTTGTATTGTAACAGCCAGTTAACACAAGTATTGAAGGAAGATCCCTGCATACCTCAAGGACATTCCCCCATGTCCTGGCTGCCTAAATCTAATCCAAAAAGGCCACTATAGCTGTTCTGCTTCATCAGCACATATAAACGGGCAAAGAACCTGAATTACTTCTCTCCAAGATAACCCCCCTCTGGTGACAGTGCTGTAGGAATCAAAGCAGAAACTTTACTGTGAGGGCAAAGCAGCAGCCATTAGGGGAGTGATGTAGCATTCAGTACTGCTGAAAGATGCTGAGTGAGTGAGTGAGTATTTATTTTTCCACAGAGATTAAGGCTATGACACTGTCTCCTTTCAGTTTCTTGACAAGTGCTTTCACTAGGGGAAACAAGAACTCACTCTATGATGAAGGGCTTAATGCTTATGTTGCTCTGTGCCAAATAGTCATCAGTTGATTTAATATTGAAGATTTATGAACATTTTCATTATCCCTTCTTCCATTCCAGTGCTACTAGCCTATAGTGACTGCTTTAAAAACACTTTTCCCCATACCACAAAGACTATTAATTGAGTTCACGCTGCTACTACCTGTACATTAATCTCAAGCCAAAAGTCATATTAGGTCATTAAAAAAGACTGCAAGACATTTTATTAAAATTCCATGCTGCACATAAACATACAAATGATGAGAAAAGCAAGACTTGGAACCATGCATGTGTATTCTTCTAGAATATCCTTTGACAAGTTTGCAATGAGCTAGAAAAATAGGCTGTTGAAATCACAGTTTTAAAGGTAAGACTGAAATGTAAGTGCAAGAGCAAATTGAAAAAGAATGAATAAAATTCACTTGTACTTCAAAACAAGGTACAAAATATGTCACACAGCTTTATAGCTTAGAAAAGCTTCAGTGTAGTAAGTTAGAAGTTCAGATAAAACATGTAACCTCAAATACTCTGAATGCCAGTAAAACCACATTGTCATTATTAAGCTGAAACAAAATTAAAATAGGGTACTGTAGAGAAAAATAATATTTTTCAGAATCGAGTATTCTAATGACACCAACATACAACTTTTTGTTATTACTTCATTAATGAGGAAGCAGTTGTATAAGCTTTATGCTTAGTCACAACATTCAAGGCAGCAATTCCATATTGCTTTAGAACTAAAATTCTCTTAATCATAATTGCTTAAAATTTGACACTAACAAACCATGATCTTTTCCCATTCCTCACCCTTGTACCTAACACTTTGTCCCCTCCTCCCAAAAAAGCCCATCTTATTCCAAACCTGATACATACACAAAACACTACTGTTGTGGGCTGAAATTAATCCTTATGTTTCACTGCAGGGAACCCTCTCCATCAGTGTTCTAATTTTTTCCATCCAAGTGTGGAATAAGTTGTGCTGCCTGCACAAGGCACGTGCAGATGTGTACCACTGCTAGAAACACATGCTGCCAGTGGTGGGCACTCTGCTAATCAGCTGGGTGGAATCTGAATCTCTCCTGAGTGGTTGCTCAAGCACTCAGCTTAGAGGAAACGCTGCACTCCAGAACTCAGTCAGGTCATCGTCTCCGGTACTATTCTTCAGACAGAAAGAGGAATACTTTTGAGTACTGTAATAAAAATAAAATGCAAACTAGGAAAATTTAGCAACTGTTTTGTTTGTTTGGTGTTGAGGACAAAAAATAACCAAAGAAAAAGGGGGAGGTATATGACCTCAGTCTTGCAATAGGCTCCACACACATCTGTGGCAAACTCAGCCAGTTTCAATGGAGCCCTTTCAATTGCACCAGGACATTCCAGGGCTCATTGCCAGACCAAAGGTTTAATTTATTCTTTAATCATTTTGTAGCTTATTTCATTGTGTATTGCAAAAATTCCACATTTATAAAAAGTCATGTTCTCTTCCTCCCACTTTTCTTCCTCCTGGCATAAGAAAGGTCAGACAACAGATCAATACATTATTCAGTGTTTATGCACTTGCTTGCTTGGGGAAACTTTTCCATCTGACAAACATAAAAGTACTGACTGTTAATTTACTGTAAACAAAAAACAGCCACATGTACCCCCTTTCTGCCTTGCACCTTTTGATTCTAGGATTCACACCTGACCTGTGCAAAGTGAGTAGTAATGCTAACACTCTGCACATGTAAACGTGACTATGAACCTGAAAGACCATGGAAAATCCGACTCCAACTCTGGGGACTGACTTCTCTTTAACTGCTAAATACTTATTAAAAATCTGGGACCCCTGCTTTTCATAAGGTTAAAGCTTTATCCTTATGTATCTAGTATGTTAAGAGGTTTACTGGAGTCTTCTGAATTATCTTGAGTACAATTGGAATTAACCTGAATGCTGTGTGCTAGCCAGAAAGTATGGAATGGAGGAAAAAAGTTAAAGTAATATTGCTCCTGTGATTTAAAAAAAAAACCACTATAACTTGTCTGAAGATATCTCATGGGTTGGGGGTTTCTGCTTTTTTGATTTAACCTAAGAAATATTTAATATTTATAACTTGTTTTGTACTGTCCTCTTGTCCTTTCAAAAATAACTAGTCAGCTGTTCTGGCCGAGTACTTGCCCACTACACAGTAAGAAAAGCTTCCTCGGCAGGACTGTATTTTCTTCAAATTACTGCTGGCATTGCCATCTGCTTCTGTACTCATTTCATCACTGGCTTATTCACATTGTTCCAAAAGTCAAAGTGCCCTAGTAAGATTCTAGTAAGTACTATTTTTGTCTGCTTTTATTACTTCTCCACCTCATCTTAGAGCAGTGGTCCCCAACCTTTTGAGGTTGTCGGGCGCCAGGGGGCGTGGCCGTTCGCCCGCCGGGCGCCAGGGGGCAGGGACACTTGCGCACCCGGGGGCAGCCCCCCCCATAGCCGCTTGCCTGGGGCCGGGGGCCCCCCCATAGCCACGCGCCCGGGGAGCCGGCCCCCCCCGCAAACACCCCGCAAGTGCCACGCGCCCGGGGCCGGCGCTTCCCCCTCCCTCCTGCAAGCGCCGCACGTCCGGGGCCGGCACTTCCCCCTGCCCCCTGCAAGCGCCATACGCCCGGGGCCGGGGCTCCCCCCTCACAAGTGCCGCGCGCCTGGGGCCGGCACTCCCGCAAGCGCCGCGCGCCCGGGGCCGACGCTCCCCGCAAGCGCCACGCCATGTGCCTGGCACCAGGCCAGCCCCGAGCACCTGGCGGGTGCATGCAAGTGCCCCCGTGGGCGCCATGGCGCCCGCGGGCACCGTGTTGGGGACCACGGTCTTAGAGAATGAGAAGGAGGACAAAAGGAACCAAATGCCCCATATAGCTGGGTTTGTTTTTTAAACTTTAAAAAGCATGGCATACTCTGTACATATTAGATTTTCAGAGCCGCTCACCTCCCATTTGTGCACCTAAATGAACTGCTAAACTTGCAATTACCCAGCACCCAGTAACTTCTAGAAGAATTCAGTGAGAATCCCTGGGTGCTGACCACTTTGAAAATCTGATCACTTCAGAAATGTAACTACTTCCATTAGGTCTCTAAGGGTGTGTCTACACTGCACCCATTGCTCGAAATAAGCTACGCAATTTGAGCTATGCAAATTGCGTAGCTTATTTTGAGTTAATTTCAAAATAGTACTCTTTCAAAATTAAATTTGAAATAAGCTATTCTGTGGAACGAGGTTTACAGGGACATCGGAATAGTGAGCCCGTTATATTTCAAAATAACAGGCTTGCTAAAAAGATGTGGAATAGCTATTTTGGGATACTGGAAGTATCATGAAATGGCACTGCAGTGTAGATATACTCTAAGAAGAAGCTGAGTAGGGCTATGTGTAGACTACAGAGTTTTGTCGGAAAAACGGCCGTTTTTCTGACACAACTTGAGTTATGTCCATACTGCAAGCACGTTCTTTCAACAGATTTTTGCGCAATTTATAATCCTCATTCTATGAGGAAAAGCCTTTCTGCAAAAGAGCTCTTTCGGAAAAAGGCATGTGTGGATGGGGAGGGAGGAGTTTTTTTGGAAGAAGAGGGAAAAGGAAAAAGCACAGGTGCCCTGGTGGTCATACTATCCATAGCAATCACTGCTTACATGAGAGATAGCGTCCAGACTGCCTGGATGCTCTCTTTCGAAAAAGCGCATCACTTTTTCGATGTGTTTTACAGTGTGGATGCTCTCTTGTGCAAGAAGTTTTTTTGGAAGATCTCTTCCGAAAAAAGCTTTTTGCACAAGAAACTTGTGTCTAGATGTAGCCTAGGTGTGAAAATCCTGCCAATCATCCTTAGTACTAGTTGAATTCATCAGTAAAAGGACACCATGAGGGAGGAGAAGATGGACAAACTTGATTTTCAGATATTTGTTTAACAACAATTATTATTGCTGCATTTAACTCAAACAAGAATTTCTTCATCCAAATCTTTGCAAAGGTTAACATAATGTATATAAAGAACCTTCTCTAAGTTGTGATGTACGATCTTAATATAAGACATGAAAGCATCGCCTCCTTAAACTGTTTAACCTCAGAGACAAATGATTCGAAGTTGCACAAAACATAGACAGAAAAGTACACTTTCAAGGAAGCCTGCTCATTTTGACATTGCCTTGTATATCTGAAAATGTACCAACATTTTGACTTGTATTACAGCAAATGCTAGTGTTTACAAAACAACGCTCCCCAGGTCTTGTGCTTTAACACTGTAGTCTGCAAAGTTTAAAAGCTCGTGACAAAGTTTTAAAAAATTGAGAAATTTTAAAAATTCATTGTTGGTCAGTTATTAAAAAAAAACCAACAGAAACCTCGACCAGTTCTCTGCATCTCTAATAAGACAGCAGTGCTTTCAAGAAGACACTTGCATATACTCACACCTTAAACTTTTTCATAGGCATGCACAGAATAAGATTGGTGGGGTGCATCTAATGTGCCATATAGTACTACCATAAATGCTTGGAAATAGTACAAATTGGTTAGAAAATTAAAATTCTGTCAGTTTTGCATATCTGTTGTATACTGAGGTAATAGACACTATAAAAAGTCACATCCACCTCTGCACTACTATTTTTATTGCTGAATAAAATTAATACTGACTTGATGTTTAAACCTACTGCACACCAGCACATTAACACTAATGACAAACATGATTTCATCATCACTCCTAATACTACCAATGTAGCACAATATTCAAAGCCAATTAAATAGGTTAGAAAAAATTATTTATATTTTAAAAAACACCACATTAATTCCCTCCTCTTCGATGGAGGGGAAGAAACCCTGGTGAAGGTAACTTAGTTTTTCATAGATGCCACTTAATGAATTTAAAAAAATAATACTGCCATCATTCTAGAATTTCTAGGTGACACTTTAAATAAATCCACAAGTTCTTAATAAATAGTCCTGTTTTTTTTTTTTTTTTTTTTACCCCCTTCCTTCCAATGGACCGTAGGGTAACATGCAGTGAGAAGCACCATGGAAGCCCTCCCTGTGGCCTATGGCTTTTTGTTAGATGCGTAGTTGATAGCCCACTTCATTCAACGTAGTGAGATCACCCACTTTCTTGTCCATCACTGCAGGCCTGCAATCAAAAAGAGAGGAGGTGGTCAGCATCTCTCACAGAGATTTGCAATTTAAAACACTACTGCTAAAAGAAAGAAACGAATGGGCCAAAGTCTCTTGTCACTTAATCCAAGGTAAAAATGAACTAAACAGGAAGCAGCCATGTTATCAGTTGAACATTGTAAGGGCAGGAAGATCAGAGCTGCATGCAGAGTCAGGGAACAGTGGGTAAGCCATTAAAACAGCAAAAGTATTCTCAGAAATGCAGGATTTATTTAGAAAAAGTGAGAGAAAGAGAGAGTTAAAAAACCTCTTCTAGCATTTTTCCTTTTTTCCCCAGTGAATATTTATTTAGCCTGTTCTATTTGGATCAAAAATTCTGGGAGCTGTTTTTGGTGGGTGTATCATTTACTACTTAGACTTTTTTTCCTGCAACACTGTCTCTACCACATTTGAGAACAACTTATACCTCCAGATCAGCGGCACAGCCATGGGTACACGCATGGCATCACAATATGCTAACATCTTTATGGCTGACCTAGAACAACGTTTCCTCAACTCCCGTCCCCTCCAACCCCTTCTCTACTTACGCTACATCGATGACATTTTTATGATCTGGACGCATGGACAAGAAACACTGGAGATATTCCACAGAGATTTTAACAACCTACACCCCACCATCATCCTCAGCCTGGACCATTCTACACGAGAGGTCCACTTCCTGGACACCACAGTACAAATCAACAATGGAAAATTAGACACCACTCTCTACAGAAAACCCACTGACTCATACAGTTACCTACATGCTTCCAGCTCCCATCCAGAACACACCATACGATCTATCGTCTACAGCCAAGCCCTTCGATACAACCGCATCCGCTCTAATCCCACTGACAGAGACCAGAAGCTTCAGGATCTCTACCAAGCATTTATAAATCTCAACTACCCACCCGGAGAAATAAAAAAGCAAATTGAAAGAGCCAAACGAATACCTAGAAATCATCTACTTCAAGACAGACCCAAGAAAACCAACAATAGAACACCACTTGTCATCACCTACAATCCCCAACTTAAACCTGTCCAACACATTATCAATAAACTACAGCCTATACTGGAACAGGATACCATACTCCAAGAGGCTCTGGGAGACAGACCCATAGTCTCCTATAGACAACCACCTAACCTCAAGATGATTCTTACCAACAACCACAGGACATACCACACTAATACCAACCCTGGTACCTTCCCTTGCAACAAACCCTGTTGCCAGCTTTGTCCGCATATTCATTCTGCTGATACCATTATTGGACCTAACCAAGTGAGTTATAAGATCAAGAACACATATTCCTGCGCATCCAGAAATATAATTTATGCTATCGTGTGCCGAAAGTGTCCGTCTGCTATGTACATTGGACAAACATCTCAGACACTTCGCCAAAGGATTAATGCCCACAAAACAGACATCAGACAGACAAGATCACAAAGAAAAAACTATTTCTTGCCATTTCAACCAGAAAGGACACTGTCTCAACTACTTCACCACCTGTGTTCTTCTACAAAGACCTTTTACATCTGCACTTGAAAGGGAATCCTCTGAACTGTCATTCATGTTAAAATTCGACACTCTCCGGGGGGGGGGGGCGGATTGAACAAAGACCCCAACTATCTTACCCATTACCAGGATAGCTTCCCCAATTATCACCTCTAATACCATTAGCTCACAGACATCTAACTTTCCCCACCTCTAATTTCATTAACTCACAGATACTTACCTTCCTTCCTCCCCTCCCCCCCCCCCCCCCCCCCGCATCCCCCTTCTGTCCTGAAATGTGATTTGTCCTTTTCATATGTGTTCATTTTTTTAATTGTATCCTTTGGTATATATGGTTGTGACTATTTTCTTCCATGAGGAAGTGAGTCTGGCCCAGGAAAGCTCATCATCTAATAAACCATCTTGTTAGTCTTTAAAGTGCTACATAGTCCTGCATTTTACTTCTACCACATTGTTTGGACAAAACTTTCCAAATGAGTTGTAACTGGAGCAGTTTTTGTTTTTGTTTTACTGTTAGCTGAATGTATAGCTTCTGCTCTGGTTCAGTGAATTGCACCCTTTAAGGAGAGGGCAGAAAAGAATATATTTCTACTATGAATTCACATAGTTTTTGAGATTTGGGAATATTATTGTGAGTAGCTAGTGCTCCTCTGACTATTCACAAGCT
Source organism: Pelodiscus sinensis (assembly GCF_049634645.1). Taxonomy (NCBI): domain Eukaryota; kingdom Metazoa; phylum Chordata; order Testudines; family Trionychidae; genus Pelodiscus; species Pelodiscus sinensis. The sequence continues at coordinate 147,783,859 of NC_134713.1, read as the reverse complement.
ATTTGTTCACTGATTTGGTTCTACAACTTGTTCTATAAATACTTCCATCCTCTTCTGAACTGTTACCATGTGTCCTATCTAGTGTCCTAGTTAGCTTCTGAACACTTTTCAGAAAGGAAAGTGTCTTAACTATAGGCCCAGTCACCTGTGAGAGGGGATTAAGCCTGAGAAGATTTCTGCAAGGCTTTTGTTGAGGTTTTTCACATATTCCATCCGAGGGGGTGGCGGTTGGCCTTCCAAAGGAAAGGTCATCGCTCCATCTCCCTGAGCCTGTACAGCCACAAGAAACCAAGCCAAGGCCAACACCCTGGCTCTGTTGCCTCAGCCTTAAAGGAGGAATCCTACCAGTTGGTTCAGCAAAGCCTGAAGTTGTATTAACTGTCCTCTGCAAGTCTGATGTAGATGGGATGAGTCCCTGGGGCCTGCCCACATCTTCCCAACTTGACTGCTCCCACCAGTCCCCCTGTCTGTGAATCCCAGTACCTGCAACATGCATTGCATCACGTGGGGTGGGGCGGAGGAACATTGATATGGAAACACCAGAGCCTCCTTTATTTTCCCCATGGTGGGGGAAGTGACTTGCATAGAGGGTCTCCTCCATGTGGATTATTATGGGGGATAGAATCAAGCCTTTTGATTGTGCTATTTAAATCCTATATGAGCAATTCCAATCTTCCTAGCTGAGATTGTCCATCAGACTGCATTGACTGTTGGAACTGTGACTAAAATGGTAGCCTCAGCCACTTATCAGCTCCTCAGTTCATACAGACTGTGAAACATCTTCAGGCAGCGGCGGATTTGGGACAGGGCGAGCAGGGCGGCTGTCCCGGGCCCCGCGCTTGCAGGAGCCACGGCGCATGCGCCGTGTCAAAGGGGGGGGCACGAAATTGTGCTGCCTGGGGCCCCGCGGCACTCTCATCCGCTCCTGTCTTCAGGTATTATTAAATGCTGCTTTAAGTCTCTGTGTAGATCCTAATGAAGTACATCAATCTCTAGCCTTCCAGAGAAGCACTAAAACCACTCGTTAGATACTGCATAGAAAACGGTAAAGTCAGTCTCACTAGAAATGCACATTACTACACTCACACACAACATGCATTTCACAGAATAGCAGCTAAAATGACATATTTTGTAGGCTGACATTTGGCAGCACAGCTGCGGCTGTTGATATTACATCCAGTCCCTAACACTTCATGGCTGTGTCTAGATTGGCATGATTTTCCGGAAATGCTTTTAACGGAAAAGTTTTCCATTAAAAGCATTTTCGGAACAGAGCGTCTAGATTGGCACGGATACTTTTCTGTAAAAGCACTTTTTGCAGAAAAGCGTCCGTGCCAATCTAGACGCACTTTTGCGCAAAAAAGCCCTGATCGCCATTTTTGTGATCGGGGCTTTTTTGCGGAAAACAAATCTGAGCTGTCTACACTGGCCCTTTTGCGCAAAAGCTTTGCACAAAAGGGACTTTTGCCTAAACGGGAGCAGAATAGTATTTCCACAAGAAGCACTGATTTCTTACAGTAGGAAGTCAGTGCTTTTGCGGAAATTCAAGCGGCCAATGTAGACAGCTGGCAAGTTTTTCTGGAAAAGCGGCTGATTTTCTGGAAAAACTGGCCAGTCTAGACACAGCCCATGAGATTCAAAATGAAACAAGCTTTCCAGTTTCATGAAGTTCAATCACAATGCCCAACCCCGCTGCTTAGAGTTTAGCAGAAAGAACAGAATCAACCAAAGGGCCCATTGTGTGCTACGGCAGCCCTTTGCAATTTAGAGGGCTTATGGGGAGTGTTTGGTTTTTTCGCTTTACCCTTTTAAATTTTCCCAAAGAGATAACAACATGTAGCTTTTTATTTAAATATATAATTAAATAATATGTATCACCCTGCGGCTTTCAAGTGAACGGGGCCTGGAGTCTCTTCTGAGCATTACGCTGGGAGGACGCCAGTGAAAATAAGAGGGGAGGGGACTCAGACTATGCTGGCCTGGTCCTGCAAACAGTGCCTGGCATAGTGCTCAGCATCCACAGGAGCAAGCTGTTGACCCAGTAGTCCCTGCAGGATTAAATTCTAATTCAAACGCAACTAATAATTAATCTCAATACTCATTTGAGTGCATTTCTGTGGAAAGCTAAATGCCTGGTGAGATTCTTCCCCCTGATTCGATCCAGATGGGTTGTCTAATTAGAAGTTTTCATGGATTAGTCTATCCCTGTTGTGGTTCACTTGTAACTACAGTAAATGCACAGAATTAACTCAAGATTATCTTTGGAAAGCCTGGATTAGCATTCTTCTCTCTCTATTACTAGGAAAATGCAAAACTCATTAACCCGTAATGAGCAATGGAAGGAACTGAAACTGTTCTATTTGGATGCATTTACACGGGGCTGGAGATACCCTATGGGTGTAAAAGGCTGGAACCTAACAACATAATAGGAGACAACATTTCAGACCACTCCATCCACTGCATCCACAGCACCGCACACCCAATGGGGGCTTATTAAGCACTGGCATGCCTGGTGGGGGAGATACGGGGCAGCTCTACCAGGGGTGCAAGTAAACTCACAAAAATCAAGATTAATGAATGTGCATTGTGTGCACTTGCAAGGGGCCAGTTAGGTTTCACCCAGCCACTTTGCTGTCAAAACAACTGCTGGGCCAAATTTGACGAGTGGTGTTCCCTCGTGCCACATGGGGTCAAAGCACCACTCAGGTTTCATGCATGCCCCAGCAGGGTCCAGATCCCACTGGTGCTGCCACTGGATTCGCTGCATTGGACCCAATGCAACCCCGCTGGCCAAGAGCCCAAAAGTAGGAGTGAGGTCTAGGGTACTACTCCCATGGCTAGTGGGGCCAGAGCTCTGGGAGAGACTGGAATGGGAGCAACCACATGCAGGTAGAGCACTCTCATCCCTGTAGAGCTGGCAGCAATCCCAGTCCCTCTCATGCCCCTTCCACCAACCCTGCGTCTATTGAATCATGGGGTGACACTGCCTCGGGGGCGCATATAATCCACCTAGAAAAGGAAAGTCACAAATCAGCTCTTGAGCTCAGGAAAACACTTTTGTGAAAACATTTCAACTTCAGTACATTGTCTCCTCCCAGGAAGGGCCTATATAATCTTACTGTCGACAACAAGCAGCCTGTAATAACAGCTTGCCATCAGCAGGTGAACACACTCCAGCAAATGCCACGTATCTTATTCAGCCTCTGCCAGCTTCACCCAGGATGGGTATTGTGGGAAGGGCCTCTCGGCTCTCTAACTGGCTATAATTAGAGCATACAAATAAGAGATTCATAAAGAGAAAAGATGCACAACACTCATATACACTCCTTAGCTGTTCATTGTTTGGTTTGGAATACGGATGCCTGAACATTTTTTTTTTGTTAGCTGAGTAATTTGAAGGCATCTCAAAACAGCTAGGTTCTTCCAATTTCCAGCAAACAAGGGTGGGGAGTGCATAGGTTCCGTTATGTATTTCCTTCCCTGCATTAGCTAACTTTTGGAAACCTTTTAACCTTGCAAGACTAGCATATGCTCAATCAATCCTCCCAGTCACTTACTTAGGCCTTGTCTACACTAAAAAGAAGATCACTGCTGCCCACGATCAATCTTCCAGAGTTCAGTTTAGCATGTCTACTTAAGACCTACTAAATTGAACTCGGTGGGTGCCTTTGCGAGGAGTAAGGGAACCCAATGGGAGCATTTTCTCCATCAGCCTCCCACTGTGGGGACACCACCGAGTTCAGCTTAAGGTAAGCAGAGTCCAGCTACATAGCTGGAGTTGCATACTTTAAGCTGAGCTGCTGGGTTTAGTTTAGACCTGGCCTAAGTGCCACTAAACACACCTCTTTGCCCATTCGCTTCCCCACCAAGTCTGAGGGTATGTCTAAACTACATGGCTTCGTCGACGGAGCCATGTAGATTTGTTTGTTCGGCAAAGGGAAATGAAGCCGTGATTTAAATAATCGCGGCTTCATTTAAATTTAAATGGCTGCCGCGCTGAGCCGACAAACAGCTGATCAGCTGTTTGTCGGCTCAGCGTGCTAGTCTGGACGCTCCCCTGCCGACATGAAAGCCCTTTATCGACCTCCCCGGTAAACCTCATCCTACGAGGCATAACGGGGAGGTCAATAAAGGGCTGTCAGGTCGGCGCGGGAGTGTCCAGACTAGCACGCTGAGCTGACAAACAGCTGTTTTTCAGCTCAGTGCGGCAGCCATTTAAATTTAAATTAAGCTGCGATTATTTAAATTGCGGCTTCATTTCCCTTTGCTGATCAGCCTAATCTACATGGGTCCATCGATGGAGCCATGTTGTTTAGACACACCCTGATAGCTCCACCTGTACTAGACAGGAGCAAACAGTTGTTTAGCCAGAGTGGGGCAAAGGCTCAGAAAGCCAGGGAATACTGGAATTGGAAGGAACCGTCTCCCAACAAGAGGCTGCCTACAATCATAGACCCGTCTGCAGGGCAGTTCCATATGGCTTGGCTGAAAAGAGAGGCGTGTGGCCACTGGCCGGTGCCCAAGCTGCTGATTGCAAGTTAGTGTGTTTTTGAAACAAGGGACAGATTCTGCTCATTCACCTCAGCATTTACAGCTGTAACTCCGCTGGCTTAGTCACGCTTCATTTACCCTGCGTAAACGACAGTAGGTCATGCTCCACGGGCCAGCGCGTTAAATATATTTTGCTGCCCTAGGACATAGCTAGTCTCCAGTAGGATAGCAGATGAGGCGATTTTAAAAATTCCATTAGATGCCTAGCTGCGTCTTTAGGCACCAAAATACCTTTGAAAGTCTGGCCCTTGGTGACTATAGTGAACCACATTCTAGTGTGAAGAGGCTGTAGAAATTATGCTCCTTTTATTCTGATGTGCCGTCATTTAACACCAGCTTTTTTAATCTGTACCTAAACCAGGCACCTCAATCCATATCCAGGCACTTTTATTAGAGGCATGATTTCCAAAGGAGCAGTTGCAACTCCCCTACAGGTCATAGAATCATAGAATAACAGGACTGGAAGGGACCTTGAGAGGCCACCGAGTCCAGCCCCCCACCCTCAAGGCAGGACCAAGCTCCGTCTACACCATCCCTGACAGATGTCTATCTAACCTGTTCTTAAATATCACCTCCCTTGGCAATTTATTCCAATATTTGACCACCCTGACAGTTAGGAATTTTTTCCTAATGTCCAATCTAAACCTCCCCTGCTGCACTTTAAGCCCATTACTCCTTGTCCTGTCCTCAGTAACCAAGAGGAACAAATTTTCTCCTTCCTCCTTGTGACACCCTTTTAGATATTTGAAAACCACTATCATGACCCCCTTAATCTTCTTTTTTCCAAACTAAACAAGCCCAGTTCATGAAGCCTGGCTTCATAGGTCATGTTCTCTAGATCTTTAATCATTCTTGTCGCTCTTCTCTGTACCCTTTCCAATTTCTCCACATCTTTCTTGAAATGTGGCGCCCAGAACTGGACACAGTACTCCAGCTGAGGCCTAACTAGTGCAGAGTAGAGCGGCAGAATGACTTCACGAGTTTTGCTTACAACACACCTGTTGATACAATCTAGAATCATATTTGCTTTTTTTGCAACAGCATCACACTGTTGACTCATATTCAACTTGTGGTCCACTATGACCCCTAGATCCCTAGGTCAGTGAGCAGCAGTGAGTACTGTGCACCTCTGAAAAGCAGGACTCTTTGTTAGATGCTTGAATATGGATTTAGACATCCAAGTTTAAAATTCTAAGCCTAAGTCTCGTTCTCTGATGGTAGCCAGTTAGTCTCACAGCTTAGTCTTTGTGAAAAGGCCCTAGACTGCACACAGATTGAAGAAGGCCACTTTGTGCACACATATAGTTCTTGTGGTGTTCCTCATAGAGTAGGTCTGATTAATCTACGTTCCAGGCTGAATGGCAGACCTGACATTACACCTTAGTGGTACAGGATGTCCCCACTCTACGACCAAGATATGTTCCAAAAAACGTGGACATGTAGCGAAACGACATAAAGCAGGCATTTTTTTTTTCCTGCAGCAGACTTCCGTTTGTGCTAATTGGTCTTTTGTGGGGGAGGGGTGCAATGTAGAAGCAGGGAACAGGAGGACTTAAAACACAACAGTTCCTACAAGCGTCAACAACTTTAGTGTGAGGTGACATATGCCAGGACAACGGATAGCCCGGGAGCCCTGCATGGCAGCTGCAGGCTACTGGTGGACTTCGGGTCAATGAGCAAACATCCAGAGTTACTATGTAAGTAATCATTTGGCAACTTTGACTTCTCCTCTTCTCTCCCTCCCAGGGAGTCTAAGTCTGGTCTGCTTGAGGAGAAAGGAGTGGCCTGAAATCTCTACAGCACTACATGCTGCATCCCCAGCCCCCAGGCAGGGTTGAGGGGGAGAGCATGGCTCAGAAAGCAGTCTTACAGTTGTCTTTCCAAGCTCCTGTGCCGAGGACATCCTTCCCTAGCTGGATGCAGAAATTCAGATCCCCTTCTTTATGCCACTAGCCTAGCAGGAGCAGCCTAGCCTAGTCTCATGCAAGGAGACTCAATTCCCCGCTCCAATCAGATCTGCTGCCTAGATACGAGTCATCACTATACAGTTAAAGTCTTTCTTTTATGATAACTCTATTTAATATAATTAGAAATGGAGCACAAAACCACCAGGCAAGCGTAGGGTCCAAGGTAGGTGTGTGTGTTTCACATGGAAATGCAGACCATGGACTCTCCACATGGCCCCAGCGGGTCAAAGCTAAACTACTTTTATTTTGCTTGTCCTTTCATAATAAAAAAGCAGTAAGGAGCAGGTTGCTGTGCAGCTGATGCTTGCTCAGCAGTTGGCTCTCAGAAACCCTGAGGCTTCTTTGTAAAACCAGCGGCATTGACACTTCTCTCCAAAATGAACATCTGTGCCATTTGAACAATTCTGGTAGCAGCGTTAGAAACCCAGAAATGGAAATATCCTTCGAGGTGCGCAGGGCAAGGGAAAGTGCCTGGAGTGGCAGGGCCTAGAACTACTATAATTATCCAGACACTAAAGGAGGATTGGAGCCCTGCTAATAGACCCAAAACATAATGAATATGAATTCACATGTAAAATGTAAACCTGCTATTAAATCGTCAGCTGCTCTATGCATTAAAGTATATTTAGTAAGTCAGCCTAACTTCTTTAGCTGCTAACAAAGAATTATACCAAAGGCCCTCTGGGAACTTACTGAAAAAGTGATCATTATAAATGCTGAATAATTTGTGGCCACATAAGTCCTTCCTTGTTGTGATTCTGCTGCACAGCATGGACTTGCAGAATTTCACTTCATCCTGGCTAGCATCCTCTTACTCCAGACCCACAGACCCTTACCACTTAAATTTAGTGACACTTTCCATTAGCTGCTAGCAGTACAGAGCCTCTGATACATAGTCTTGATTTTATCTTATAGAGAGCTGTGCCACATACAACTAGCCAGGATTTCACAAGGTAGTTAAAGGAAAAGTGCAACGACTAACTGTAAGCTTTGAGATCGTGAATTACTTTACTAAGAACAACCCCTGATACAAAGTATTTGTCTAACTTTGAGGGCAATGAGAGTGAAAGGAAAGTCTCTGCTCATTTCACTCTCTCCGCAATATGGCGTGTTCTCTCCACGAGAGCTGCCATGTAACCCAGTGGCTAGTCTTCGCCCACATAGCAGGGCAGAGAATTGAGGTCCGGTCTGAATGAACCCAAGAGCAGGAACTCTCCATGCCGCTGGCGTATATGTTCTGTTGTTTTTATTATACACCCTTTTGGTGACTATAACATCTCTCCCATCCCACTCATCTCCAGAGAGGGAGCCACACCAAAATTAACGAATACTTAACAATGGGATTCCTCTTCCAACATGCACAGCAGACACGCAGCATCACCCCAAACCTACAAATCCTCCCTCCCCCCAACCCCAGCAGCTCTGTTATTAACAGACCTTAGGAAATTGAGTAAAGAGTATGCACAGTACCACCCCTATGTTAGCACCAACAGCTAGAGCCAGAGTTAACTGGAAAACGCGGAGCAGATACAAACAGGGAAACTGCCATGGTGGATGAATCCCAACTCCAAATCTATGGTGTAGCTTTAACTGTGTCCTTACCCTGAATTTCCAACCCACCAATGAATGGGGCATCAGCTGAAAAAGAACACATGAGCGGTAGGAATGCAGAAATACTCACGACTTGTCTCTTCTGCACACACGTCTCTGAGGACTGCCTTGCCTTCGGCGAGGGGACAGTGACTTGCCCCGTGATCTCTCTTTGATTGGAGAATGGGCACTTGCTGGTTTCAGAATCTGGAAAGAGGTGGGGAAGAGAGGCAGTGAATAAAGATATCTAGTCATCATTATCTAAAAATTTAAAGATCCCGTGATAGCACTGGAGACACAGAGTGTAAGTCCGTTAAAGTCAGCTGGATTCTCAGCAACCCGTCCCTTGACCATTCAGACATCTGGGAAGAGTTTCTGTAGGGTGATTGTTTTCATCAGCATTACGTTCACACCAGTTTTTATTCTAAGGATCTGATCTTTTAGAGATAGCATATGCATTATTACAACCAATGAATAGCCCCAGGTAAGTCCAGGGGTGAAATCCTGATCCCCCTGCAAAAAATCAATGGGAATTTTGCCATTGATTTCAATGTGACTTTGATTTCACTGAATGAGATTACTCACATGTGCAAGATATGCATGTGCTGAAGTCTTCACAGGACCAGGGCCTTGAAATTGCAACATTCTCAAGATAAGGACTTTGTCTTTTCCATCTTCTGCACGAGGCTGGGCCCAACGTGTATACATAGTAAAAATAATCTTTACTTGCCTACTTGATTAGAATGCACTTCAGATACCAGCATTCTGTCTGGTACTAAACAGGTAACAGAAGGCTGAAATCATTCTAATTCCATATGCAATTAAATGTATTACACTAAAATTAGAATATAACTTAAGCCTAAAGCTTTCATACCATTGTAGAGCTTGATTTTTCTCTCATTTAGCTTCATTTTTACATTAATTCTACCAACTCCTCATTTACCCCAGGATGATAGAGAGAGGAATTAGACCCATTATTCTCTGTCTAAAAAACCCATAAGGATTAGACAGCTTTTAAAAATTGGGCAAAATATAGTGGGCCACAGTTCCTCAGCGGGCATAATCAGAGTCGTTCCATTGTGGCAATTTACACCAGCTGAGTGTCCAGCCCTCAGTTCCTTTGGTGAAAGGGTGAAAGAACAACAATGCAAATGCTGTTCCATTTCTCCCTGTGGCACACTGAGCCATCACAGTGGGACTGCCTTCCGTGCAGCAGTTCATCTCGTCCCAGGTTGGAAGATGAACACTAGAAAGCTTTGGGGTGTGTTATAGGAGCACAGGATGACCCTTGTTTTCCACATCTGGAGACCATGGGGAACGCTCTTCTCAGTTACATCAGTGTAGATCCAGAAGAGTCAGTGAGTTCCTCCAAATTTACATCTGTGGAACTGAGCAGCATATGGCTCCCTAGTTGGTTTGGTCCAGCATGGAAATCAATCTGGTGTTTCTTCCTGCATTTGGGTCTGATGGACACTAGGCAAATGACTCATTGTCAACAATGTTTATCATCCATCCACCTTCTCGACAACCTTCTGTTTAACACATAAGTTGGAGTTGATGGAAACAAATCTTTTCCTCGCCATCACAGGAAGTATATGAAAAACCACAGTCTGTCGATAGAGGGAGGGAAAACAGTGGGGCCTCAACTACAATGTTCTCAACGATCTGAGAAAACCCACTGGCAACATTTCCCTTGTGGATTTGGACTTTTGTTGGTGCACAGCATAGGCCACCAGAGTGTGGAAGAGCAGGGTGCTGCAGGTTGCTGCGGGTCCACTGGCAAAGCTGTACAGGGGAGCTTTTGTGTCACCTGAAAATTGTTGACACCCACACAGGTAGCCCCTTACTTGTATAACCTCTACATCGCTCAAGTTAAAACCTCCAGAAACATAGCTGTGGCCTAATTGTTACGAATTCTCCCCCTTTGTTACATAAAGGAGCTTCATTGGAATTTTTCAGCAGTTACATGTTTGCACATGGTGGGAGCTGCCCCCCCCACATACTGCTGCCTCTATTCACAGGCAGCAGTGGTGGGGGAGGGGCAGGTGGCTCCATGGGACCTGGTACCTATGCATACCCACTCCTGCCTCTCCTTTCCGCCCCCCCATGCTGCTGCCCCTAATACGGAGTCAGCAGCGTGGATGGAGGGGGCTGCGGGTAACTGCACCCAGGCTCATCAGTTTCACATCCCTAAGAGCTGCAAATGAAAAACACTATGCAGAAGCTTACTATTAGGCCAGCAACGTGCATGGAGTGAGAGCCCCACGTATCAATCTGCATTCTTCCCTGAACAGGGAATGTGCTCTGTCACACGGGTCTTGCTCCAAATCTTGCAACTTCTTTTTGCTTTCTCCCTTTCAGTACCCTTCTGGCATGCAGGCACATTTGAGACCTTACATGTCGTGGAGGAATCCTGCTTGGTCCTTACTTATGGAAGGAGTCCCCCAGACTCCAATGTGCAATATCTGACAATATCCCCTGAGGTTAAAAGGCCTAATCCAAATAATCTGCCAAAGGCTAATAGGCTTTGGGAAACCAAGAGATCTTTGTAAGCTGCCCTGACAGGCCAATCAGCTACAATGGGTCTGGACTGCAATGCAGAACTTTGCAGTGTTGCTGTGGGACAGAGCACCCTGGTGCTTCCCGAGTTTTTGACCAATAACACAAGCCAAGCAATGGGCTTCAAACTAGCCAGACCATCTAAGAAGCTAACAATGGGTGAAATTCCAAAGAATGATACACGGCATGAATCAGTTCCATTGCCTGCAGGTCAGACAAGTCAGATACTATCTGACTTACTATTAGAATACTACCACTGGAAGGGACCTCAAGAGGTCATCAAGTCCAGTCCCCTGCCCTCATAGCAGGACCCAGCATCATCTAGAACCCTCCCTGATAGATGTTTGTCTAACCTGCTCTTAAATATCTCCAGAGATGGAGATTCCACAACCTCCCTAGGCAACTTATTCCTGTGTTTAACCACCCTGACAGGAAGTTTTTCCTAATGTCCAACCTAAACCTCCCTTGCTGCAATTTAAGCGCATTGTTTCTTGTCCTATCATCAGAGGCCAAGGAGACAATTTTTCTCCTTCCTACTTGTGACACCCTTTTAGATACCTGAAAACTGCTATCATGTCCCCTCTCAGTTTTCTTTTTGCTAAACAAAACAAGCCCAGTTCTTTCATTCTTCACTCATAGGTCATGTTCTCTAGACTTGTAATCATTCTTGTTGCTCTTCTCTGGACCTTCTCCAATTTCTCCACATCTTTCTTGAAATGTGGTGCCCAGAACTGGACACAATACTTCAACTGAGGCCTGATCAGTGCAGAGCAGAGCGGAAGGATGACTTCTTGTGTCTTGCTCACAACACTCCTGTTCATGCATCCCAAAATCATATTTTTTTTTTACTCATATTTAGCTTGTGGTTCACTATGACCACTAGATCCCTTTTTGCAGTACTCCTCCCTAGACAATCGCATCCCATCATGTATGTGTGAAACGGATTGTTCCTTCCTAAGGGGAGTACTTCGCATTTATCCTTATTAAACTTCTTCCTGTTGACCTCAGACCGTATCTCCAGTTTGTCCAGATCATTTTGAGTTTTGACCCTATCCTTCAAAGCACCCTCCCAGTTTGGTATCATCTGCAAACTTAATAAGTGTACTTTCTATGCCTTCATGTAAATCACTGATGAAGATATTGAACAGAACTGGTCCCAAAACAGACCCCCTGCGGAATCCCACTTATGCCCTTCCAGTAGGATTGTGAACTGTTAATAACTACTCTCTGAGAACAGTTATCCAGCCAGTTATGTACCCACCTTATAACAGCCACATCTAAGTTGTATTTGCCTGATTTATTGATAAGATCATGTGAGACTGTATCAAATGCTTTACTCAAGTCTAGGTAACCCACGTCCACCACTTTTCCCTTACCCACAAACTCGTTATACTATCAAAGAAAGCTATCAGATTGGTTTGACATGATTTGTTCTTTACAAATCCATGCTGGCTGCTATCTATCACCCTATTACCTTCCAGATGTTTGTAGATGAATTCCTTAATTACTTGCTCCATTATTTTTCCTGGCACAGAATTTAAACTGACTGGTCTGTAGTTTCTTGGATTGTTCTTATTTCCCTTTTTATAGATGGGCACTATATTTGCCCTTTTCCAGTCTTGTGGAATCTCTCACATCTTCCATGATTTTTCAAAGATGATAGCTAAAGGCTCAGATAGCTCCTCTATCAGCGCCTTGAGTATTCTAGGATGCATTTCATTGGGCCCTGGTGACTTGCAGACATCTATCTTTTCTAAGTGAATTTTAACTTTCTTTTTTTTAGTTTATCTTCTAAATCTACCCTCTTCCCACTAGCATTCACTATGTTAGTGTTAGGCATCCCTTCATCAGACTTCTAGGTGAAGACCAAAACAAAGAAGTCATTAAGCATCTCTGCCATTTCCAAATTTCTGGTTACTGTTTCTCTATGCTCACTGAGCAATGGGCCCTCCCTGTTCTTAGTCTTCCTCTTGCTTCTAATATAGTTATAGAAAGTTTTCTTGTTTCCCTTTATGTCTGTAGCTAGTTGGAGCTTGTTTTGTGCCTTTGCCTTTCTAATTTTGCCCCTGCATACCTTTATTGTTTGCTTATATTTATCCTTTGTAATTTGTCCTAGTTTCCACTTTTTATATGACTCCTTTTTGAGTTGTAGATCATGCAAGATCTCCTGGTTAAGCCAAGGAGATCTTTTGCCATACTTTCTATCTTTCCTACACAGCAGAATAGCTTGCTTTTGGGCCCTTAATAATAGCCCTTTAAAAAACTGCCAACTCTCTTCCCCTTAGTTGTTTTTCCCCTTAGTCTTGCTTCCCATGGGACCTTACCTACCAGCTCTCTGAGCTTACCAAAATCTGCCTTCCCGAAATCCATTGTCTCTATTTTGCTGTTCTCCCTTCTACCATTCCTTAGAATCATGAACTCTATGATTTCATGATCACTTTCACCAAAGCTGCCTTCCACTTTCAATTCTCAACCAGCTTCCTCCATATTTGTTAAAATCAAATCTAGAACAGCTTCCCCCCAGTAGTTTTTTCAAACTTCTGAAATAAAAAGTTGTCCCCGATCAGGGTTGCCAACCCACAGAAATTTCACTTACAGACAAATTTACGGACAGACAAATTTTTTAACTAACATAATTTTTATACTATATTAAGACGACATAAATGGCCAAAAGTGAAAAGTAATTGTTGTCATTCATACATCACAAGAACAATGTATATAGATTTTGACATTGTAAACTTTAACGGTAAACAATATTAAATTACATAAATTGCCGATGTGCTGACGCTAATTCGGCGGGATAATGTAAATTATAACATCACATGGATCACGTGATTCATGTCACGTCACCTCAACTATTGATCTAAATAAACAACTAAAATGTTCAATTTCCTCTGCTCCACAGTAAAATGGCTGAAGCAGCACAGAAGAAATAATTGCTGTTTTTTGAAATTTTATAGCACTTTTTTTTTTACGGACTTTATGGACATGTCCAATTTCGGCTAATTTTTTACAGACTGTCCATAAATTTACTGATGGTTGGCAACCCTGTCTCCAATGAAGTCCAAGAACTCATTGGATAGTCTGGGCCCTGCTCAGTTAGTTTCCCAATAGATGTCTGGATAGTTGAAGTCCCCTATCACCACCAAATCTTGCGCTTTGGATGATTTTGTTAGTTGTTTAAAAAAGCTTCATCCACCTTGTCTACCTCGGTAGGTGGCCTGTAGTAGACCCCAACATGATATCACCCTTGCTTTTTTACCCCCTTTTAACCTAACCCAGAGACTCTCAACATATCTGGTTCCTACATACATCTCCACCTCAGTCCAAGTGTATACATTTTTAATATACAAGGCAACACCTCCTCCCTTTTTTTCCTGCCTATCCTTCCTGAGTAAGCTGTACCCTTCTATACCAGTATTCCAATCGTGTGTATTATCCCACCAAGACTCTGTGATACCAACAATGTCATAGTTGTATTTATTTATTAGCACTTCCACTTCTTCCTGCTTATTACCCATACTTCTTGCATTTGTATATAGGCATCTAAGATACTGATTTGACCTTGGCTCCCAGTTCTGCCTTGTCCCTCCTTTTTCTCTGCTATTATAGCCCACCTTCCCTCCCATTTCCAACCCATCTCCTAGGTCTCCACGTTCTTCACTTACCTGTGGCTTTTGGTCACCTGCCCCCATTAAACTAGTTTAAAGCCTCCTCACTAAGTTAGCCAATCTGCATCCAAATACGGTCTTCCCCTTCCTCAAAAGGTGAACTCCATCTCTACTTACACTCAGGAAGGCAGGGCCTCTCCCTCCACTGCCTTCTTGGATTCCTAACTGCTCTGCACAGCTCACTGACATTACTTTGAGGTGAGCAATCTGGGTTACAAAAGTACTTGAGAACAGAAAACAGGGTGAAGAGAGTCATGTCAGACTCACACTACCTCCCGCACATGTGTACATCGGCAGGAGAGGGGCTGTAGCAGCAATACTAGGAAGTCTCCGTTAGGCAGATTTACTACCCATTTTCCACTTGCTATTCAGAGCCTGACACAAACTGGCGCAGGCTCCTGAACACCATGTCACAGGCATTCTCGGCCAGACATGAGGAGAGGGGAATCAGAAGTGGCATCTGAAGTAATTTACAAAGGATGCCGCATAGCTCTTTGAAAAGGGAAGCAGCCCTGCACTTCCTGAGTGCACCTGCTTTACCCTAATTGCCGACAGATGGCTGTAAAGACATCAAAGCCAACGGCACTGCCACTGCAACTGGCTCATCCCCCTCAGCTGTCACTGAAGCACCCTCAGGAACTCCAGCCAGAAAGGGACTCATATGCTCAGCTCTTTGGCAACTGCAGACCTTTGTCTGCAAGTGTCCTCTAAGCTTTTCTATCTGATTCGCCAGCTGGGAAGTGCCACAAGTCTAAGGGACTAAACAATACCAAAGAAAAGTTATCATGCCGCTGATCCTGACCCAGAGCACCAA
The DNA here is from genome assembly GCF_049634645.1 of Pelodiscus sinensis. NCBI lineage: Eukaryota > Metazoa > Chordata > Testudines > Trionychidae > Pelodiscus > Pelodiscus sinensis. The sequence goes on along the minus strand of NC_134713.1, from coordinate 147,768,707 downwards.
TTCTGCTGCCATCAGTGACCAGTGGGACAGCACATGCAATGAAGGGCTAAGCCCGTTCCAGTCATCTGGGGAGGAGAAATTGTTTACAAGGACAGTGTGTGCTCGTGGACCCTGAAGACATAGGGTACTGCACATGTAACTCCTCCTCAGACTTAACTTCAGCTCTCTCATTGGATACCCAAGATAGGGCAGCAACTGGCAGGCTTTCCTATGCCACAGGAGGCCCTGGCTGACATACTTCCTTGGCCTCGTTAGGCACATGAGGGCCTACATCAGGGCTGGGGAACCTCAGGCCCAGGGGAGTCCGGGCTTACTCCAGGAATGGAGCACACAAAATCTGCTAGCCTGGCCCCCATTAGGCTCTGGGGTGTGAGGGGAATGTGAGGAGTGTCGGTCTTCTTAGGGACCACATCAGTGAGGGTTCCCCAGCCCTGTGCTATATTAACCCAGCAACTCAGAGGTAATAACAGAACTGCCTGACACCGCACTCTCACCATGTCCCTTCCATAATGAAATTCCCCACCTTCCAAAGCCCAGCAGGGCTCACACCCTTGGCAGGGGAGAGCAGGCTGGAAGGCAGTCATGACTCTGGCGACACAAAGGGGTGGGAATATAACCCTACTTCTGCCTCTGACGAGTCCTCAGTGGGGGAAGAGCTGGCATAGCTGGCTCCTACACTTCCCTCCCACTGCTCCTACTGCAGAAGAGAGGGCATCGCCAGAGTAGGCTGCCAATGGTTATACTCAGCTGCCTTGGAGCTGCTGTAAAATGCAACATGGCTGAGCAGCCAATCAAGTAGCCATAACAGGTTCCCTGGCAGTATGGGACCATCACTGTGCTGTCCCAAGCAGGAAGCTGATGCAGCAGAGAGTCCAGGCCAATAACTGGAGCATGCCCATGGCTTCCCAGACTCCTGTCCCCCACACCAGAGATTCACTAGCTCTGCTCAGTGATTTTCTTCTGAGCTCAAGACTCAGCAAGCTATTTGTTAACAGTGCACTGCTTGGGTTACAGAGGCAAGAGGCTGGCAAACATGGGCCACTTATAACTAGGAGAAGTTCTAGTCCACTAGTGTCAGATGAGAAGGGAGAGATCCTACAAATAATGTTCCAGAATAGGCCTTGGAAACATGCACCATGCAGTTCAGGAGAAACAGAAAAGGACAGAGTAGATGGACTTACCAACATACCTGGTCTGACTTTAATCTCACACTGGTTTTACTCTGGTTTGACTTCATTAACATCAACTGAATTATTCCCAATGTACTCCAGTGTAAAGGAGATCAGACCTAAACTCCCAGGGGCTTATGGAAATCGTGTCATACACTTACCTTCATTCTCATATCTCTGGCATATTTCTCCAACTCCTTCCTTATGTCTGTCCTCATCATCTTGGCTACATTGAGGACCAGCTGCTTCCACTCAATGGGCTGAAAGCTGTGTGGCTCATGCGGGACGTATAATCCAATTTTTACTTTTTTGACTGAATGTAAATACTTTTTATAGGAATCCTCAAATTCAAAGACCAGATCAGTCAGAGTTCGATACATCAGAGGTTTGTCCATCAGATCAGATCGTCTGCTCATGCCCAGTGAGCCATACCGACCATTGCAGTAAAGCCCAAGCACCACATGATGAAAATAATTTCCTGAGAAGTGGGTTTTAAAGCTGATTGGGAATCGTTCCACAGAAGGCTGCCCATTGGTCAGGTATCTGATACAGACTGTGTCAAGGCAGTTTGGGGTAAAGCTTGCAAAACAAATCTTGTTTTAATTCTAAGGCCAGTCCCCTTAGCCTGTCTACCCTAGGGGCTGAGATTCCATTACAGTGCCTCTGCAAGGGAGGTGCTAGAATACCCATTGCACTGACTGGTGGTGAGACATAGAAAGCACCAGGCCATGCATCAAGTCAGTAGCAGAGGCAGGAAGGGCCTGACTCCTAGGGCCCTGACCGTGCCTGAATGAAAAGCAAAGCTATATCAGGATAAAAGAAAACTAGCACATCTCTAATCCCAATGCAGAGTTCCTCAGTTTAGCATTCCCAAGAACCTTCCTCTGGTTCCATTTTGGAGGTGGCTGCTGTTCAGAGTTTTGAGAGGTGGTTTTCTGTATATCCGCAGCCTTCAGGTACTATGAAAGATCCTACTTCATGGATCTCTTTTTTATATTCCTTTACCTTTCTTCTGACAACCTGTGCCATGGGACTGTTTTGTCATCAGAGAGCCCATTAAATTCATGAACCAAGAACAGCTAGATTAAAGAAAGGATTCAGGCCAGACACTGACCCAAAGAGATGACCAGGAGTCTTTCAGCCTGGCCTGTTATGGTGATTCCAAACACACCTTGAGAAGTTTCAGAGGAGAGCTGAGTTAGTCTGTAACTGGAAAACTTAAAAAACAACCAATAGTCTAGTGGCACCTTTACAGACTAACAAATCATGTAGATGGCATGGGATCATGAGCTTTGTTGGGCCCAGCCCATGAGAAGTGAGCTGCCTTATAGCAGCATAACACAATACTCCACAGGGGAGCTACCTGTAATTCATTGCTTCAACCCGTGATGCCACTTCTGTGTGATCATCTGTCGAGTGGCTCCCTCCAGATTCAGGACGAGTGCTGATTGGCTCCTGTGGGAGCCAACTCTAGCCATCCTCTGCCAGCAAGGAGACTGGGTCAGGAAACAGACAGAACCCTGACAACCTTGGGCAGGCAAGTCTCCCTCTGCGCATTAGGACAGATGGGTTCTGCCTTTGGAAAACCTGGTTTCTTCATTTATTAATCACAACAAACCAAATCAGGCAAGTCCCTCTGGGCAGCAGCCTCTTTTTTTTCAGGCTGAGAGAGGCCATTACAAATTCTGGAGGTGACATTTGGCTGCTTTCTTTTCCCTTTCTCACCACATCAACAACTGACACTAAATACCTACCCTACTGCACGTGTCTGGAATGCCATGCACGTGACAGCGGCTGTCCCCTTGGCTGTCACGTTGGGGACTGAATCAGGGACCTCAGAGCCGAAAGCATTAGCTGCTATATATCAACACAGCATAACACCCACCCCATGACTGGCTTACAGATGCAAGGGGCACAGACAAGGTCATCAGCAGCACTTTCAAATTCCACTGATCTAAGATCCCTTCCCTCAGGGCCATGGTCATGGCTCACTGAAACAAAGCATGAGCTGCACACACCCATAGCACAGCCCTGCACTCCTCCCTCACACAGCCAGCTGGTTACCCATGATCCTCAGCTGCTCTAGTAGCATAGGGTACGTCTACACTACAGCGCTAGTTCGAACTAACTTAGTTCGAATTAGTTAATTCGAACTAAGCTAGTTCGAACTAACGCATCTAGAACTAAAAACTAGTTCGAACTAGCGTTTTGCTAGTTCGAACTAGTAAGTCCACATTGAGTGGACTCTGAACAGGGCTTAATGATGGCCGGAAGCAGTGCCGGCAGGGCATAAAAGGAGGACTTAGAGCATGGAGATACTGTCTCAGGCTAGCCGAGGGCTGCGCTTAAAGGGTCCCGACCCCCACCCTGGACACACAGTTCTAAGGGGTGCCCCGCTTGCAAAGAAGTTCTGGCTTGGAGTGCCCTGAGTGCCCACACTGGGCACATCACACCACTCGGCCATCAGCCCGGCTGCACTTGCCGCAGGCTGCCATCTGGGGAGAGGGAGTAATTGGGGGGCTGCAGGAGAGCTTCCACCCCCAGAAGCCCGCAGAGCCAGCCCAGTCCTCCCCATCGGGGGCTCGTACCCCATTCCTCCCTCACCTCCTTCCACTTGCCCTTCCCTAGCCCCCCTTCTTCTTGATGTACAAAATAAAGATAACGTTTCTTCCAACATTGACTCTGTCTTTATTGAAAAAAACTGGGGGAGACTGGGAAAAGGAGGTGGGAGAGGGGAAGAGAAAGGCTGGGAGAGGGGAGGGCAACTAACATGATCAGGGGTTGGGAACAGGTCCCAGATGAAGAGAGGCTACAGAGACTGGGACTGTTCAGCTTAGAAAAGAGGAGATGGAGGGGGGACAGGATAGAGGTCTCTAAAAGCAGGGGTTGGGTGGAGAGGGTGCATTCAGAAAAGTTCTTCATGAGTTCCCATAAAGAAGGACTAGAGGACACCAAAGGAAAGGAATGGGTAGCAGGCTTGAAACTAGTAAGAGAAAGTTGTTGTTCTTCACAAAGCAAATAGTTAACCTGTGGAACTCCTTGCTGCAGGAGGCTGTGAAGGCTACAACTAGAACAGAGTTGAAAGGGAAGTGAGATCAAGTGATGGAGGTTGGGTCCATGGAGTCCTATTAGCCAGAGGGTAGGAGTGGTGTCCCTGCCCAAAGTTTGTGGAAGGCTGGAGAGGGATGGCACGAGACAAATGGCTTGGTCATTGTCTTCGGTCCATCCCCTCCAGGGTCCCTAGGGTTGGCCGCTGTTGGCAGACAGGCTACTGGGCTAGATGGACCTTTGGTCTGACCCAGGACGGCCATTGTAAGCTCAGGGCTCAGTGTCGGGGGTCTCAGTGGACCCCCTTGATTTTCATGCACACCTGGTCCTGGGTGGCCAGGCTGGCAGCTCTCCTGCCCTAGCCGGCCACTTTCCTGTGCCTAGTGCGGAGATCGTGGACAAGGTCCACGATGTCCGCACTAGCCCAGGAAGGTGCCCGCCTCTTGCGGTCCAGGGCAAGCTCCCGGGAGCCGCCAGCCTGGTCCCGGCAAGAGGGGGTGGGCTGGGGGGCATCGGGTGGGTGGCTCTGTGCCGTGCCAGGTGCAGGGTCTGCTAGCTGGGTGCTGGCAGGCTTGCACCTGGCACGGGCACCGTAGCCAGCCCGTGCCCCTTTAAGGGGTCCGGGGCCGGGAGGGGGGCATAGAGTTTCCCTGGTGTTGGCCAGAGTGGCCACCAGGGAAACCTGGGGAGGGCTAGCCTCCCACTAGTTCGAACTAAAGGGCTACACAGCCCTTAGTTCGAACTAGCTAGTTCGAACTAGGCGTTAGTCCTCGTAAAATGAGGTTTACCTAGTTCGAACTAAGCGCTCCGCTAGTTCGATTCAAATTCGAACTAGCGAAGCGCTAGTGTAGCGCATAGGAAAGTTAGTTCGAACTAACGGACGTTAGTTCGAACTAACTTTCTAGTGTAGACATACCCATAAAGAGTCTGGAGCAGAGGCCAGGATCTGGGTCCTCAGCTGCCGTATGCTGCTCTGCCAGTGGGATTGTTTGGCGAGGAAAAGCCGCTAACCCCTCTCTGTGGTGGAGACTGGGGTCAGGCCAATGGGAATGGTAGTGTTGTGGGGATATCCTCATGCCCCATTGCACTCTGGCTGATGGAACAGGCCTAGAGCAGCGCTCTAAGTTGTACTGGGTGAGGGGGGAGGGGGAAGGGGTAGAGGACTAGGCCAAGCACAGATCAGCCCAGGCTCCAGAAGGTGGTGCACATGCACCCACCCTGCCCCACCTGTAGCTCAAGATCCAGACCAAAATCTCTCTCTCTGCAGAAAACAAGGATTGACCATTCTTGATCCTGGGATCTTTGGCATTCTCTCCCCCCCCCCCCCCCCCTCAAAAAACACCACTCCACATTCTTTAGCACAAACACAACACAACAGGCATTACATAGTTGAAATGACACAGAACATAAGTCTGAAAATTCTCCCTGCTTCCCTCCCCCCCCCCCCACACACTTTCTGCATGTCAGGAGTGCCTGGCAGCTGTTTAGAAAACACTTTTTACAAAGAAAAGAAAAGAAAAGAAAAGAAAAGAAAAGAAAAGAAAAGAAAAGAAAAGAAAAGAAAAATCAGGGTCCTGATTCTCATCTCACTTGAACATACATTACATCTTTGTGCCAGCAAAATGCCATTGAAATTGATGGAGTTACTCCCGATATACAGTAGCATGAACTCAAATTGAGCCCTAGTTTCTAAAGTTTCTAAAGAAGGAGAATATCCTGTAATCCTTACATATCCTCCAACATTTTTTCTTGAGGTGGTTTCACTGAGCTGGCATGTACCAAATCTCCTTCTTATGTTTCAAGCATCACCACGATCCAACTGAAACAGCTCCCAGTCCCCTGGTGCTTCAGCTCCAGGAGGAGAGAAGGGAGGGCTGAGGTTCAAGGCCTCAGGCCAGATTTATTGTTCTTGGATTCCAGGGTTAGTGGATTTTGTGGGGCCCCCGAAGCTCTGCGGTAGGGCCAGAAATGAGGGGGTCCAGTGTTCGGGACAGGGCTGCCAGAGAGTGGGATAGGGATGGAGATGCAGGAGGGTGTGAGGTCTGGGTGGGAAGTACGGTCCAGGAGCAAGCTGGGAGTAGGATATCTGGCTAGGAGGAGAGATCAGAAGTGGGGGAGGGGGCAGGAGCAGGCTGGTGGGAGGGTGTGGGGCCAAGGGGGAGGGTGCAGGAGCAAGAGAAGATGCAGGAGCAGGTTGAGGGGATGGGCTCTGGGTGGAGGGTGTGTGTGAGAGGGTTGGAGGGTCTCACCAGGGCAGTGATTGAGGGTGCTGGGTTGCGGGGGTCTGGGCAGGGCAGCGAGTGAGGGGGTTGGAGTGCGGGATCTTGGCAGGGCGGTGAGTGAGGGGGTTGGAGTGCAGGGGTCTTGGCAGGGCGGTGAGTGACGGGGTTGAAGTGCGGGGTCTTGGCAGGGTGGTGAGTGAGGGGGTTTGAGTGCGGGGGTCTTGACAGGGTGGTGAGTGAGAGGGTTGGAGTGCAGGGGTCTTGGCAGGGTGGTGAGTGAGGGGGGTTGAGTGCGGGGCTCTTGGCAGGTCAGTGAGTGGGGGGTTGGAGTGCAGGGGTCTTGGCAGGGCGGTGAGTGAGGGGGTTGGAGTGCGGGGGTCTTGGCGGGGCAGCGAGTGAGGGGGGGAGGAGGTGCAGGAGTCTTGGCAGGGTGGTGAGTGAGGAGGTGGGAATGCGGGGTCTTGGCAGGGCGGTGAGTGAAAGGGTTGGAGTGCGGGGGTCTTGGCAGGGCAGCGAGTGAGGGGGGTGGAGGTGCGGGTGTCTTGGCAGGGTGGTGAGTGAGGAGGTGGTAATGCGGGGTCTTGGCAGGGTGGTGAGTGAGGGGGTTGGAGTGCAGGGGTCTTGGCAGGGCAGCGAGTGAGGGGGGTGGAGGTGCGGGTGTCTTGACAGGGTGGTGAGTGAGGAGGTGGTAATGCGGGGTCTTGGCAGGGTGGTGAGTGAGGGGGTTGGAGTGCAGGGGTCTTGGCAGGGTGGCAAGTGAGGGGGTTGGAGTGCAGGGGTCTTGGCAAGGCGGTGAGTGAGAGGGTTGGAGTGCAGGGGTCTTGGCAGGGCGGTGAGTGAGAGGGTCGAATGCGGGGGTCTTGGCAGGGCGGTGAGTGAGAGGGTTGGAGTGCGGGGGTCTTGGCAGGGCGGCGAGTGAGGGGATTGGAATGCAGGGGTCTTGGCAGGGCGGTGAGTGAGAGGGTTGGAGTGCAGGGGTCTTGGCAGGGCGGTGAGTGAGAGGGTCGAATGCGGGGGTCTTGGCAGGGCGGTGAGTGAGAGGGTTGGAGTGCGGGGGTCTTGGCAGGGTGGTGAGTGAGAGGGTTGGAGTGCAGGGGTCTTGGCAGGGCGGTGAGTGAGAGGGTCGAATGCGGGGGTCTTGGCAGGGCGGTGAGTGAGAGGGTTGGAGTGCGGGGGTCTTGGCAGGGCGGCGAGTGAGGGGGTTGGAGGGCAGGGGTCTTGGCAGGGTGGTGAGTGAGAGGGTTGGAGTGCAGGGGTCTTGGCAGGGTGGTGAGTGAGAGGGTCGAATGCGGGGGTCTTGGCAGGGTGGTGAGTGAGAGGGTTGGAGTACAGGGGTCTTGGCAGGGCGGTGAGTGAGAGGGTTGGAGTGCGGGGGTCTTGGCAGGGTGGCGAGTGAGGGGGTTGGAGTGCAGGGGTCTTGGCAGGGCGGCGAGTGAGGGGGTTGGAGTGCAGGGGTCTTGGCAGGTTGGTGAGTGAGAGGGTTGGAGTGCAGGGGTCTTGGCAGGGCGGTGAATGAGAGGGTCGAATGCAGGGGTCTTGGCAGGGCGGTGAGTGAGGGGGTAGGGGTGTGGGGGTCTTGGCAGGGCGGTGAGAGGGTCGAATGAGGGGGTCTTGGCAGGGCGGTGAGTGAGAGGGTTGAATGCAGGGGTCTTGGCAGGGCGGTGAGTGAGGGGGTTTGAGTGCGGGGGTCTTGGCACAGCGGTGAGTGAGGGGGTAGGGGTGCGGGGGTCTTGGCAGGGCGGTGAGAGGGTCGAATGAGGGGGTCTTGGCAGGGCGGTGAGTGAGAGGGTTGAATGCAGGGGTCTTGGCAGGGCGGTGAGTGAGGGGGTTTGAGTGCGGGGGTCTTGGCACAGCGGTGAGTGAGGGGGTAGGGGTGCGGGGGTCTTGGCAGGGCGGTGAGTGAGGGGGTTGGAGTGCAGGGGTCTTGGCAGGGCGGTGAGCGAGGGTGGTCGAGTGCGGGGCTCTTGGCAGGGCGGTGAGTGAGGGGGTTGGAGTGCAGGGCTCTTGGCAGGGAGGTAAGGGGTTGGGGGTGTGGGCTCATCTGAAGAAGTGGGCTGTGCTCATGAAAGCTCATGATCCCATCTACATGTTTTTTTAATCTTTAAAGTGTTACCAGACTATTTGTTGTTTTTTAAGTTATATGTCAATGGACATGCACCAGAGTAAAATAAGCCAGAGGAGATTCAGACCAAAAGATTGAGAGGCTTTGAGGATGGGACAGAGTCTAGGCTGAGAAGTATTTTAACACATTAAAATATAAAAATTAATGTCATGCACCAAATAATCATTTCCTTTCAGTAGAAAAACTGGCAGATTCTTCATTCCAACACATTGGCTTAACTCCTGTGTAATTCTGCTGAAATCAACACAGTTATGCAACTGACCAGTCTGAATGTTACATATCCCTCTGTGTGGGTATGTGTAGACTACATGGCTGTGTCGACGGAGCCATGTAGATGAGTTTACTAGAAATAGGAAAATGAAGCGATGATTTAAATACATCAAAATGGCTGCCACGCTGTGCCAATCAGCTGTTTGGCAGCACAGCGGGGCAGTATGGATGCGCCACGGTCGACAAGGGAAGCTTTTGTCGACCGCTCCAGTATATCTCATTTTTTCAGGAAGAACGGCTCTTGCACAGACGGGGTTTTTGCACAAAAAGGAGCCATCTACACAGCTCCTTTTTGCGCAAAAGCCTCTTGAGCAAAAGCAGCTGCTAATTAATTATGCAAATGAAGCGCAGCGATATTCCACACTGTGCTTCATTTGATAAGCTCTTCTAGGAGAAGGCTACAGTGTAGCCGTAACCTAACTCAAGCTGTAACATCAGATTTGAGAATTGCCCAGTTCAGTGCCCAGGGTTGGCCAAGGTGGTGGCTACCACAGTTACACTAATGTAAGGCTGATGCAAGCAAGATCAATACCTGGAACAAAGTCATCCTAGAAACACTTAAGCATTTCCATTCACATCCCTTCACTTCAAAGCACTGTACAGACACATGAATCACACTGTCTACTGCTGAAAGGAAGCCACTTCCAAGGTGAAACATGGTAGCTGTTTAACTGTACACAGCCATTTAGGGCAGTGACTGAAGCAGAGTATTTAATCAACCAACTAATCGCCCACTCTGGGTGGGTGGCGGAGTAGCACTGTATGTGAAAGATAATGTAGAATCAAATGAAATAAAAATATTAAGTGAATCAACATGTTCAATAGAATCACTATGGATAGTAATTCCATGCTCCAATAATAAGAAATTAGCAGTAGGGATATATTACCGACCACCTGACCAGGACAGCGATACGGACATTGAAATGCTGAGGGAGATTAGAGAGGCTACCAAAATAAAGAACTCCATAATAATGGGGGATTGTAATTATCCCCATATTGACTGGATACATTTCACCTCAGGAAGAGAAGCGAGATAAAATTTCTCAATGGCTTAAATGACTGCTTCTTGGAGCAGCTGGTGCAGGAACCCACAAGGGGAGAGGCAATTCTCGATTTAGTCCTGAGTGGAGTGCAGGATCAGGTCCAGGAAATAACCGTTACAGGACTGCTTGGGAATAGTGACCATAATATAATAACATTCAACATTCCTGTGGTGGGAAGAACACCTCAGCAGTCCAGCACTCTGGCATTTAATTTCAAAAAGAGGAATTACACAAAAATGAGGAGGTTAGTTAAACAGAAATTAAAAGGCACAGTGACTAGAGTCAAATCCCTGCAAGCTGCATGGAAACTTTTTAAAGACACCATAATAGAGGCCCAACTTAAATGTATACCCCAAATTAAAAAACATAACAAGAGACCTAAAAAAGAGTCATCGTGGCTTAATCACCATGTAAAAGAAGCAGTGAGGGACAAAAAGGTATCTTTTAAGAAGTGGAAGTCCAATCCTAGTGAGATAAATAGAAAAGAACATAAACACTGTCAAATCAAGTGTAAAAATGTAATAAGAAAAGCAAAAAAATATTTTGAGGAACAGCTAGCCCAAAACTCAAAAAGAAATAACAAAATGTTTTTAAGTACATTAGAAGCAGGAAGCCTGCTAAAACACCTGTGGGTCCCCTAGATGATCGAACTATAAAAGGAGCAATCAAGGACGATAGAGCCATTGCGGAGAAACGAAATGATTTTTTTGCTTCAGTCTTCACGGCTGAGGACGCTGGGGAGATTCCCAAATCTGCACCGTCCTTTGTGGGTGATGAATCTGAGGAACTGTCCCGGATTGAAGTGTCATTAGAGGAGGTTTTGGAACAAATAGAAAAACTTAATGTTAACAAATCTCCGGGACCGGATGGCATTCATCTAAGGGTTCTAAAAGAACTCAAATGGGAAACTGCTGAACTATTATCTGTGGTTTGTAACCTATCCTTTAAATCGGTTTCTGTACCTAATGACTGGAAGGTAGCCAACGTGACACCAATATTTAAAAAGGGCTCTAGAGGCGATCCGGGCAATTACAGACCAGTAAGTCTAACTTCAGTACCAGGCAAATTAGTCAAAACAATAGTAAAGAATGAAATTGTGAAGCATGTAGAAGAACATAATTTGTTGGACAAAAGTCAACATGGTTTCTGTAAAGGGAAATCCTGTCTTACTAATCTATTAGAGTTCTTTAAAGGGGTTAACAAACATGCGGACAAGGGGGATCCAGTAGATATAGTATACTTGGATTTTCAGAAAGCCCTCATCAAAGGCTCTTGTGTAAATTACATGGCCATGGGATAAGAGGGAAGGTCCTTTCATGGATTGAGAACTGGTTAAAAGAAAGGAAACAAAGGGTAGGAATAAATGGTAAATTTTCAGAATGGAGAGGGGTAACTAGTGGTGTCCCCCAAAGGTCAGTCGTAGGACCAATCCTGTTCAACTTATTCATAAATGATCTGGAGAAAGGGGTAAGCAGTGAGGTAGTAAAGTTTGCGGATGATACCAAACTGTTTAGGATAGTCAAGACAGAAGCAGACTGTGAGGGACTCCAAAAAGATCTCACCAAACTGAGTGATTGGGCAACAAAATGGCAAATGAAATTTAATGTGGATAAGTGTAAAGTAATGCACATCGGGAAAAATAACCCCAACTATACGTACAGTATGATGGGGGCTAATTTGGCTACAATAAATCAGGAAAGAGATCTTGGAGTTATTGTGAACAGTTCTCTGAAAACTTCCATACAGTGTGCAGCGGCGGTCAAAAAGGCAAATAGGATGTTAGGAATTATTAAGAAAGGGATAGAAAATAAGACCCAGAATATCTTACTGCCCCTGTATAAAACTATGGTACGCCCACATCTTGAATACTGTGTACAGATGTGGTCTCCTCACCTCAAAAAAGATATTTTGGCCTTGGAAAGGGTTCAGAAAAGGGCAACTAAAATGATTAGGGGTTTGGAACGGGTCCTATATGAGGAGAGGTTAAAGAGACCGGACTTTTCAGTTTAAAAAAGAGGAGACTGAGGGGGGATATGATAGAGGTATATAAAATCATGAATGGTGTGGAGAGGGCCGATAAAGAAAAGTTATTTATTAGTTCCCATAATAGAAGAACTAGAGGACATCAAATGAAATTAATGGGCAGCAGGTTTAAAACTAATAAAAGAAAGCTCTTCTTCACACAGCATGTAGTCAACCTGTGGAACTCCTTGCCAGAGGAGGCTGTGTAGGCTAGGACTATAACAGAGTTTAAAGAGAAGCTAGATAATTTCATGGAGGTTAGGTCCATAAAAGGCTATTAGTCAGGGGATAAAATGGTGTCCTTGGCCTTTGTTTGTCAGAGGCTGGAGAGGGATGGCAGGAGACAAATCGCTTGATCATTGTCTTCGGTCCACCCTCTCTGGGGCACCTGGTGCTGGTCACTGTCGGCAGACAGGCTACTGGGCTAGATGGACCTTTGTTCTGACCCAGTACGGCCGTTCTTATGTTCTTAACTAGTATGTCAGTTCACTTCTATGGCTTACTAACAAGGTCTTCTAAAACTGCACTTCTCCCATCTTTGTCCTAAACTTCCCTGAGGTTTAATTATCTTCAGGCACAGAAAGAGCTTACTATTATTTTAAAATGGAATCACCATAGTTAATAGAGGTGAACCCAACCCCAAATTCTTGCTCTGAACCCCTCTGCTATTCAGATCCTTGGAAAAGTTTAGATCCAGATCCAAAGTTCATACACTGGGTTTCGCCCTGTAACTGACCTGAATTAGCACACAACACTGAAAGACACCTGAACCGCAGAGCTTGCCTGACTTTCCTTGCCACACTTTCCTCCGGTGTGAGTGACAGTGAGAAATCCCACCACTGCGGGCAATGGGATCATGTTGGCTTATATCAGTGTGCAATGAGAATCAGATCCCTAGCCCTCTAATTTGGATTGATCACATCTTGCATTGACACTTGAGTCCATCTTCTAGAGCAGTGGTCTCCAAACTTTTTACACCCAAGATCACTTTTTAAATGACAGAACAAGCCAAGAGCTAATGCCCTGCCCCTTCCTTGAAGCTCCGCCCCCTCTATTCTCCTCCTCTCCATCACTTGCTATCCCCAATCCTTATACTGCTGCTTTCCCCTCCGCCCCCCCAATTCTTCTGCAGGAAAAAGTTTTTCCAATATTTGGCCTGTCTAGACTTGACCAAATGTCAGAAAAACCCCTTCTTGTGGAAGCCCCCTTATTGCTCATGGAAAGAGGAATTTAGGAGTGACCGAAAGAGCATGTTTGCTCTTCCACTAAAAGAAGTGGAAGAACAAACACATCCCTGGATGCAGAAGAGTTTTTTCTGGGGTATCTCTGGAATCCTGAAAAACTCCTGCAGTCTCGATGTACCCTCGCTGGGTTGAGACAGGATGTGTAGGCTCTGGGGTGGAAATGAGGGTTTTAGATGTGGGAAGGGGTGAGAGGTGCAAGCTCTGGGAGGAAATCTGGATGCAGGAGGAAGTGGATAAGGGAATGCTGGCTTGAGGAGGGAGTTGCAGGCTGGGCACTGCAGGGGTCAGATGTAGTGTTAGGGTACTAAGTAAGCCACAGGCTTCTGGATGTGAGGGTTCAGGAATTTGGGTTGGGGGCTGTGAGGGGCTCAGGGCAGGGGGTTCCAGTGTATGATAGGCTCAGATGTAGGGTCTGGGGGAAAGAGGAGTGCAGGAGTGTTACGATGCTGTGGCCAGATGGGGGCTTGGCCCCAATTGGGAGATTGTTGGCCAGGCTTCATTTTTAAATAAAATACTATGTCAAACACAAAAAGTTTCTGATTGTCTTTATTTCTGAGAAGGGCAGGGAACCTGTTTGGACAGGGTGCCAGTGGGGACAGGTTTCTGCGGCTGGGGAGTGGGGAGAGGGAACAGGAGGCTTGGGGGGGGGGGGGACAGTGGGAAGTGGAGGCAGAGAATCCCCTGTTATCGCCTCCTCCCAGGATTCCCCCCTGTCCCCGATGTCCCTGAGAGAAGCCAGCGCGTGCATCCCACAGCACAGCCAAATCTCTGCAGGCACCTGTCCCAAGGCCAAACCCCCATCCCGCGGCACGGCCAACCCCCCCGTGGTGGGCCAAACCCCCGCGGGCGCCTGCCCCGGGGCCAAGCCGCCTCTCTCGCCTGCCCCGAGACCAAACCGCCTCTCCTGCGGCAGATCCAAACTCTCCTGGCGGTTCCAAACCCCCCTCCCGCTGCGCGACAAACCTCCGTGGGAGCATCCCCGGGCCAAACCCTGGGGCCGACCCCCGCTCCCGCGGTGCAGGGAAACTCACCCCTCCCAAGGAAGCTGCCGCACTCCTCCTCCAGGGCCGACGCCCCCTCCCCTAGTACATGACAGAGCTGTGGGAGGGGAGTAGCCCGCACACTTCCGGAACCCCCAGAAGTCACGCAGGCTTCACCCAGGACTTCTGTTCACCCCGGGGGAAGCCAGCACCACACTAGAGGTAAGTAGTGGGGCTTCTCGGGGGTGGAGGGTGGGGGTGCCCGAACGCCTCGCGATCGACTGGTCAAGGCCTCACGACCGACCAGTCGATTGCGATTGACGGATTGGTGACCACGGTTCTAGAGTGAACAGCCAGCCAGTGTGAAACATCAGGACACTATTTTGGGGGGATGGGGAATGTGTCTATAAAACAAAACCCCTAATATCAGGACATCTGATCATCCTAAGTCTGTCTAAAAGCAGCTCACAGACACTGCATTCCAAACCCCACTTCACTGTCAATGGAAACCAAGATAATTTCACTGACAGCATGATCATGGCTGTTAAGTTAAACGGAAGCACTCATTCAGGGTGCCAGACGTCGGTGGTCTCCAACCTTTTTACATCCAAGGTCACTTTTTAAATGTCAGGGCAAGCCAAGATCTACCCTCTCCCTTCCCCAAGACCCCAGCCCTTCCTTGAGGCCCCACCCTCTCAGTTTCCCTCCTCTCCATCACTGGCTGCCCCCAGCCCTTACTCACTCTCACTGGGTTGAGACAGGATATGCGGCTCTGGGGTGGGAATGAGGGATTTGGGTGTGGGAAGGGGAGAGAGGTGCAAACCCTGGGAGGGAATTGGGTGCAGGAGGAGGTGGAGAAGGGGATGCTGGTTTGGGGAGGAGGCTCCAGGCTGGAGAGTGTTGGGCTCAGGTGGAGGGTTGGGGTGCTGAGCAAGCCGCAGACTTGTGAGTGTGGGGGTGCAGGAGTTTGGGTTGGGGTATATGAGGGGCTCAGGGCAGGGGGGTCGGGTGTATGATGGGCTTAGGGCACAGGTTTGCAGTGTGTGAGTGGTGCAGAAGTGTTGTGACACAAGACTGGAGAAGTGGGGGGTGCAGGAGTTTGGGTTGGGTATATGATGGGCTTAGCGCACAGGTTTGTGGTGTGGGGGTGATGGAGGAGTGTTGTGTCAAGACTGGGGTTGTGTGGGTGCAGGAGTTTGGGGATGTGGGGGGCTCTGGACAGAGGCTTCAGGTGTATGATGAGCTCAGGGTTGGAGTCTGGGGGGGTGCAGGAGTTTTATGATGCTGTGGCCAGATGGGGGCTTGGCCCCAATTGGGGGCTTGCTGGCCAGGCTTCATTTTTAAATAAAACACTATGTTCAACACAAAAGGTTTCAGCATTGTCTTTACTTATGAGAGGGGCAGGGAACCTTTTTTGGGCCAGGGGCCACTGACCCACAGAAAAATCAATCGGGGACCATACAAGTGAAATGCAAAAAAACAACTTCTCCAAAACCCCCCAAACCTCATTGATGTGGCCCCATCTGGGACACCTCACTCCTCTGGCACTCCAGCCCCATGATGAGGGGGAGGGTAGGTAGGACTGAGGTTCACGGCCTTAGGCCAAATTAACTCTTCTGGAGTTCCAGGGTTAGTGGATTTTGTGGGCCCCTCTACGCTCTAAGGTGGGGCCAAAAACGAGAGATCCAGTGTGGGGGACAGGGCTGCCAGTAAGTGCAATAGGGATGGGGTTGCAGAATCTGGGTGGAAAATGGGGTGCAGGAGTAAGCTGGGGACAGGTATCTGGATAAGAGAGAGGGGGCAGGAGCAGGGTGCTGGTGGGTGTCTGGCCAAGTGACAGGGGCAAGGTGCTGGTGAGGAGCTGGACAGGGGCAGGGTGCTGGTGGGGGTCTGGCCGGGGACCAGGGTGCTGGTGGGGGTCTGGACAGGGGGCAAGGTTCTGGTGAGGGTCTGGACAGGGGGAGGGGATAGGGACAGCTCAGTCGGTACCTGGGGATCTCACAGTTGTGTACTAGATCTGGAGTCTTAGGAAATATGTGCGCTGCTCTTCCCACCTCCCCAAAACAGCCGGCACGCTTCCTGAGAAGTCAGATCTGGTGCATAGCCATGGGACTTCCTTCCCCATGCTGCCTGCCTTCCTGTGGCGGGGTGGGAGGAGAAGTCCAGTGACTGTGCACCAGATTCAGCATCTCAGGAAGTGTGCACTGCTCCTCCCCTTCCCACAACAGCGGGTGCACTTCCAGAGAAGTCGGATCTGGTGCACAGCCATGGGACTTCTCCTCCTCCTCCTCCTCTTCCCCCTCCCCCGGCGCAGGAAGGCAGGCAGGCAGCACGGGGAAGGAAGTGCCCAGCTGTGTACCAGACCCAGATTTTTAGGAAGCACGCCAACTATTTTAGGAAGAGGATGACCGGCGCACGCTTTCTGAGATGCCAGATCTGGTACGCAGCCACGGGAGTTCTCCCCATGCTTCAGGAAGCCGGTGCTACCTTCGTTCTCCCAGGAGGTTGTAGCACCGGTGCAGGCTCCTTCGTGGGGATGCAGAGACTGAAGGAGGGGGGGCTGGACAACCTCGTGATCGACTGGTCGTGCCCCCGCAATCAACCAGTTGATCGCAATTGACGGGTTGGTGACCACAGCTTTAAGTAAAAAATCCAGCAGTCACATACTAGTTTTCACCCATTTGCAGTAGAAAGCGATAGCAGCCATTACTTTCTATCAACACCACTGATGCAACAAAAGCTTTACAAGTTACAATTGAAACACAATGCCATAATCATAAGGGTCCTAGCAGGAATAAATTATCTTCTCTCCCTGCCACTACCAGCGATTACCCTGAAACATACCAAGAGTAGCTGCAGGTCGGTAGACAGACTTCGAACCTTCTCCATCAGTGGCTTCCAGATCAACTTTCCTCTGTTCATTAATCTCTACACGATTTTGCTAAGTGTGGGCTCCAGTATCAAAGTCAAGCTGTGTCTCTGGGCTGCACACATCAACAGTAAAGTTTCTGGAATAGGCACAATGCAGCTGGCAATATCGATGTGACGGCAGCTGGCTTTCCACGGCTAGATGAGCTCAATTTACTGCCCAAAAGCACATTTCCACAGAGCCAATAATACACAGCATGTAGGACTGGATGAAGGCATGAAGGCCTTAACCAGCTTGTAACCAGAGCACAATCTTGTTGACGCTGATGGGAGCTTGGATTGAATAAAGACTAAGACACAAACTGTCCCCTGGGAGAGAGGGGAAAACACCTAGCAACCTACGAGAGGAACAGCGGTGGGCAGACAGCACTTCTGCCTTCAGTGAATCAGACCCCCATTTCAGGAAGCTCCTCCACCAGACAGCTGCAGAGGCCAAGATTCACAGCTGTGGGAGAGAGCTGCTCTCCACAGCTTTATTTCCCACCAGCTTGCTGGACTCACTCCCTACAGCTCAATCACGTTCCTCTTCTGCAGAGTGAGGGGCAGCTGCAGAGCCAGCAGGGAGTTCTCTGGAGCTGACTGTTTTCCAACAGTCTTGAGAGAGATATGCCAAGGGCCAGTAGCTAGCTGCAGAATTTGAGAACCAAGCCCCTCTCACCAGGGCTGTAACAAGGCCAGGGCAAGTGGGGTGCTCACCCTGGGATCAGGGGCACAAAGATGCAATAAATAAAAATAATAAGCTGCAAAAGTAAGGCACACAACACATGTTAACCTAAGGAAAGGGGGCATATCATTCATAGTTTGCCCCAGGGTACAAAAACACACAGTTATGGTGCTGTCTCTCATAGCCCTGCCAAAGAGATGATCCATGAGGGGAAAGTTGCATAGATATCAAGTTGGGTCCTTCAAAGTATTTGAAGGCTTCAATATCTTGATATAGGTGAGAGGATTATTCTGGGAGGGGTGGTTGAGATTCTGTGGCCTGCACTGTGCAGGGGGTCAGACTAGATGATCATAATGGTCCCTTCTGACCTTAAAGTCTATGAGTCTATGAGTCAAGTTTAGTAAGTAAAGAGATAGGATCTCATATTGTGTCTACGTCAATGAGATCAGAGGAGTGTCGAAGGCCCGAGCCTTCAGTGTGAATTGTTTTAAGTACAACATTTAGTAAGGCAATTTACAATGCTGTTTGCTTTTGTTCAATATAAAACTCTGCTGTTTGTATCTCTGTGAAAAACTGTTTGTATGAATGAGATATGGTGTGAAGGTCATCGTTAGAGCTAGATAGTCAAGAAAGAAGGGGGAGAATGCGAGGTGAAGACAAACTGTAAAAGACAAACTGCGAAAAAACATATTGGCGTCAACAAGATAACACACCAGTCACAGACTGACACAGTGAAATTCATAGACTTCAACAAAGAAAAAGGATTATAAAAGCAGGGTGCCTTGCTATGGAACTTTGGGTTCATCTTGCCACCAACTCCAGCTAAGCATCGGATTGCAACCGATGAAAGGCCCTGCTCTCCCTCTGATCAATCTGGCTGGCCACTAGATTGATCCAGACTCTGGACTGGTAACTATAACATCATCTGGAGGAACTGTGTGTGTGAGTATGTTTGTGTGTGAGTGACTGAAAAGCATATGCAACTGTGGTATTCTCAATAAATGTGGCGTACTGCCTTTTCCCCTATAAAAGATCTTGCGTGCTTTGTTTAAGCATAACACACACTGACATGGGGGAGGAGATGTCGCAAGGCTCTACACTCTCAATTCACTAGAAAAGCGAAGGGGTAGTGTGACGGTGCAGCACCCGAGCCCCGCACGGACCAAGCGCCGTCCCCGGCGTGCTGGGGAGAGGCGGCAGCTCTGCGCTGGCTCCTGCCCTGTGCGGCTTCTTCTGCCGCAGGCGGGGCCGAGCGCGAGCTCACGCGAACGGCGCCTGGTTGCGCCAACCCAGCCCTGGCCGGGCTGGGAGGACAGGACTCCAACTCGGCCCCGCAGCGCTGGACGGCACAGGCACCCGGCGGGACGGCCCCTCCCGGCAGAGGAGGCAGCCCCGCTCTGCCGCGGGAGACGTCATCATGGCGGGACGCTCAAAGGGAGCGCCACCGCCGGAGTGGAGGGAGAAGAGCCGCCAGACGGAGGGAGGCCAGGCGGATGCATCTCGGGCCCCAGCTCCGGAGACCCAGGAGACCCCGCGTGACTCGACAAGGGAGGTAGGAAGCGACCCAGGGCAGGGTACTGGAAACCGGGGGGTTGGTGTGTTAAGGGGACCCTATCCCCCACCAACCAGGACTGGTGGTAGCATCCCCCAGACCTTAGGGCCCTGGGTCAGGGCTCGGAGTGAGGGTGGGCCCGAGCCCTCCTACCCTCCCCCGCAGGCACAGGCACCAGTGAGTCAATGCTAATTGTGGACCGACCCTGCCAGACTCGGGGCAGGACACCGGGGGTGTAGGGAGCACCAAGGACGGAGACCTCGGTTGAGGGAGGACGGAGGGGCGGGACAACGGCCCTGCGCAGCCCGCACGGGGGTCGCTGTGGCGCCACACCCCTCCACACATGGTGGAGAATGTGGACACTCTTGGTGGGGTATTGACGGTGGTTTTCTCCTGGGGAGAACACAGGGGAACCAGACCGGGACACCCCAGACCAGCCATGGAGGCATCCAAATTGTTGGAATGGATGGTGGAAACCCAACACCAAAACCACCAACAACAAACGCAGTTAATTCAGCAACTGATGTCACAAGCTCAGGAGCAGCAGAGACAACTGATCTGGGAGCTATGCGACCGGCCCCTGCCCCTGATGGGGGGGGAGAAAACAGGGGGCGGAACCCCCCAGGCCCCGATCCACCTAACCAAGATGAGCCACTCAAATGACCTGGAGGCATACCTCGTGACGTTTGAGTGGGTGGCAGCGGCAGCCCGGTGGCCCGAAGAACAATGGGCGACCATCCTGGCGCCCCACCTTACAGGCCCAGCCCAGCTCACATACCGGGGCCTCTCGGCGAGGGACGCCCTCCATTACCACTGGGTCAAGGAGGCTATCCTGGACCAGCTGGGCGTTACCCCGGAAACCCAACGGCAGAAATTCTGGGACGTGAGATATGCTGACGGGGCACGGCCCCGGGAGGTGGCACAGAGGATCCGAGAGGCGGGGAGCCTCTGGCTCGACCCAAAGGGGAAGACCGGCCAACAGGTGGCCGAGATGGTCTATTTGGAGCAGTTCACGCACATACTCCCACCAGAGGGACAGCTGGGGGTCCGCCGACACTGGCACGGATCCCTTGATGAAGCAGTGGGCCTTATGGAAGACTTCCTCGCCGCCGAGGGGATTGGCAAGCCCGGGTGGCCTTGGACGGGGACCCCGCGCTCCACGCCGCCAAGCACGGGGCTCCAGAGGGCGAAGGAGGGATCCGCGAGGGAGGGCGCAACTTAAAAGGGTGTGGACGAGAAGAGACGACTCGCCCCGATCTGGACACGGCCGGCCCCGAAGGACCCCGCGAGTCGGGGAGGGGGCAACCCCTGGAGTTACCGCACCACCCGGACCCCGAGCCCAAGAAAAACCTCTGCTTCGAGTGCGAACAGGAGGGGCACTTCCGACGTGATTGCCCTTTTATGGACTGCTCTTTTGGACAGGCACTCACCCTGTACCAGGGTGGACCAGAGGAGAGACCCCGACTGATGGTCCAGGTCCACCTAGGCCCCATACGACTAAACGCCCTCGTCGATACCAGGAGTAGCCAGACCCTGGTCAGAGAGGACCTCGTGGACCCCGCGACTCCGAGGGGACCCCCGGTGAGGATGCAGTGCGTCCACGGAGACGTCCGAGAGTATCCCACGGCCAGGGTAACCCTGACTGATGAGGGAGGAGAGACCCAGTGCCAGGTGGCCTTAGCACTGCAGCTACCCTACCCCGTAATACTGGGATGTGACTGGAGGGGGTTCCATCGCCTATGGGCAGTGTGGCGCAGGCCAATGGAAAATGGGCGAGCCTGCGTGGCTGAACCCGAGATCCCAGAGGCCCCCTCCACGTCGGACACCGCCCGCCAGAGAGACCGGGGCACAGAGGGACGGTGGCAACTCATGACGGAGGGGATCCTCGAGGGGAGGGACTTCATCGAGGCCTAACGGGACGACACCACCCTCCGCCAAGCATGGGAATACGCGACCAACAGGACAGCGGACAATCCCGACGGCAGACGAAACGGAACAAGGTTTGAGGTACATGCGGACCGGCTGTATCGTGCTTTTAGGGACCCGGTAGGCGGGGGGGACCGGAGGCAATTACTTGTCCTGCTCACCCATAGGAAAGCAGTCCTGGAGTTGGCCCATGATAACCCGTGGGCCAGGCACCTCGGAGCGGAAAAGACCCTCCAGTGGATCCTGCAGATGTTCAGGTGTACCGGGAGGTGCGCGACTTCTGCCAGTCCTGTGAGGCGTGCCAAAGGACAGAGTCGGGAAGGGTGCCTAAGGCCCCTTTAGTGCCCATGCCACTGGTGAATGAGCCCTTCGAGCGGATTGCCCTCGACCTAGTGGGACCCCTTGAACAATCTAAGATGGGGAATAAGTACATCATGGTGGTCATAGACTATGCCACGCGGTACCCCGAGGCGGTCCCACTAAAGAACACCACCGCCCCTACCCTCGCCACCGAACTGGTGCGAATATTCGCGAGGGTGGGGATCCCCAAAGAGATCCTGACAGACCAGGGCACCAACGTAACCTCCCGCCTAATGGCTGAGCTGGGTAAACTCATGGAGATCAAGCTCCTCAGAACATCGGCCTACCACCCCCAGGCAGACGGCCTGGTAGAACATTTTAATCGAACACTGAAGGCGATGCTTCGCCGGTTTGTGGATGAGGACCCCAGCAGCTGGGACACCCTACCTCCCCGCCTTGCTGTTCGCGATCCGGGAAGTCCCGCAGGCGTCCACGGGGTACTCCCCCTTTGAACTCCTCTACGGGCAGAGACCTGTAGATATTGGACATCCTGAGGGAGGCCTGGGAAGAACAAGGCCCGAGGGGAATGAGTACGGTCCGGTATATTATACAACTCAGGGAGCGGTTGCAAAGGCTGGCCTAGTTCACCAAGGTCAATCTCACCCGGGCTCAGGAAAAGCAGGCCCATAATTACAACCAGGGCACTGTATGGAGGTACTTCGAGCCCGGGGACCAGGTACTGGTGCTCCTCCCCTCCCAGGAGTCAAAATTGCTGGCCAAGTGGCAGGGCCCGTTCAAGATTCTCCGAAGGGTTGGGGAAGTAGACTATGAGGTACGGCGGGAGGGGAAGAGGCGAACCACCCAAATTTACCATGTGAACCTATTGAAAAGGTGGCAGGTTCGCGAGCAACTGCTGGTCGTCCCGGAGGACCGCGAGGTAGACCTGGGTCCGTGGGCCGGAGACCTAGCCCCCGCAACGCCAGTATGAATGCAGGCGGCCCTGACGCCGAAGCAGCAAGAAGACCTCTGCACCCTACTCCAGCGGTACCCGACAGTACTGTCAACTACACCGGGAAGGACGGCAGTGACAAGCCATCACATCGCGACCACGCCCAGTAAGGTGTGCGACGCGATCTGCCCCCTCCTCTGAAAGATGTGGGACACGGTACAGGAAGAGGTCCAGGCGATGCTGGAACTAGGGGTCGTGGAAGAATCCCATAGCGAGTGGAGGAGCCCCATTGTCCTCATACCCAAACCTGACGGGACCCTCAGATTTTAGAAAAGTGAACGCCCTCTCTCGGTTTGACGCGTACCCCATGTCGTGGGTCGAGGAACTGCTGGCCCGATTAGGCGGGGCTCAGTACATCTTGACTCTCGATTTGACCAAGGGGTATTGGCAGATCCCCCTTACACTCGCATCGAAGAAGAAAACTGCGTTTTACACTCCGTTCGGGTTATTTCAATTTGTGACAATGCCCTTTGGCCTGCACGGTGCGGCGGCCATCTTCCAAAGGCTTATGGATAAGGTGCTACACGACCACCGGCAATACGCCACGTCCTACATCGATGATATTGCCGTCTTCAGTAGGTCGTGGGCCGACCACCTTCGGCACCTTGAGGCCATTTTAAAGGCCCTGCAAGGAGCCAGCTTGGCAGCCAACCCCAACAAGTGCTAGTTCGGGAGGCAAGAAGTCACCTACCTCGAGTACACGGTCGGAGGAGGGACGCTGAAGCCGCTCATAGATAAGATCGAAGCACTGAGAGACTACCCGGCCCCAAAAACAAAGAAACAGGTCCGCCAGCTACTGGGGCTGGCCAGGTATTACTGCCGCTTTGTGCCGGACTTCGCAGCCATAGCAGGCCTCTTGACGGACCTGACCAAAAAGGATCAGCTGACGAAGGTAAGGTGGACCGCACAGTGCGACAGGGCCGTGCAGGCGCTAAAGGAATGGCTGACACAGGCGCCAGCCCTGAGACACCCAGACTTCGACAAGCCATTCATCGTCCAGATGGACACCTCCGAGGGGGGTTTGGGAGCCGTCCTTTCACAAGAGGTAGACGGGAGTGAACACTCCATACTTTACCTAAGTAGGAAGCTGGTAGCCGGGGAGCACAATTACGCTACTATAGAATAGGAGGCGTTGGCAGTGAAATGGGCGGTCGATTCACTAAGATATCATCTTGTAGGCAACAAGTTCAAACTCGTGATGGACCATGCACCGCTCAGATGGATGAATTCAATGAAAGACAACAACGCAAGGGTCATGCGGTGGTACCTCGCCCTGCAGCTGTACCAGTTTGAGATCGTGCACCGGCCCGGTAAGGCGCATGGGAACGCAGACTTTTTTTCACGGGTGCACGAGGTAATGGACAAAGGGGACACACCAGAACAAAGAGGGGGGGTGTGACGGGGCAGCGCCCGAGCCCCACACGGACCAAGCGCCGTCCCCGGCGTGCTGGGGAGAGGCGGCGGCTCTGCGCCGGCTCCAGCCCTGTGTGGTTTGTTCTGCCGCGGGCGGGGCCGAGCTGAGGACGGGACTCCAACTCGGCCCCGCCGCGCCGGACGGCGCAGGCGCCCGGCGAGCCGGCCCCTCCCAGCAGAGGAGGCGGCCCTGCCCCGCCGCAGGCGACGTCATCATGGCGGGACGCTCAAAGGGAGCGCCGTTGCTGGAGTGGAGGGAGAGGAGCCGCTGGACGGAGGGCGGCCAGGCGGACGCATCTCGGGCCCCGGCTCCGGAAACCCAAGAGACCCCGCCGCCACGGCGACTTGACGAGGGAGGTAGGAAGCGACCCAGGGTAGGGTACTGGAACCTGGGGGGTTGGTGTGTTAAAGGGACCCTATCCCCCACCAACCAGGACTGGGGGTAGCATCCCCCAGACCTTAGGGCCGTGGGTCGGGGCTTGGAGTGAGGGCGGGCCCGAGCTCTCCTACCCTCCCCCGCCGGTGCAGACGCCAATGAGTCAACGCTAATTGTGGACCAACCCTGCCAGACTCGGGGCAGGACCCTGCCAGACTCGGGGGGTGTAGGGAGCACCAAGGACGAAGACCTCGGGTGAGGGAGGATGGAGGGGCGGGACAACGGCCCTGCGCAGCCCGCACGGGGGTCGCCGTGGTGCCACACCCCTCCACAGGTAGGAACAAACAGAATGGGAGGCAGCTTGAGTTCAGCTGACACAACTGAGGCTGCTAACTTGGAACAAGAAGGCAGAGGGGGTAATGAACCTCCCACCCTTGACACATTTGTCAGATATGGTTTAAGGCTTCAGCAAGAATAGATTAACTACTTGCAAAAGTGGAATGAAACTGCTAGCAACAGAGAGGTAGATGGCCTCAAATCTCGCAATGCGAGAAGCCCCAAGCCACGAAGTATGGATTCAGATCCAAGTACTCCAGAGGCCAAGGATATGGTCTAGCTGCTTATTATAGGAGAAAATAGCTGGACCTGATCTTCACCAAGTGTTTGGATCCAGAATTTTGGTTAGTCCTTCTCTACTGCTGACCATCGTGTGTGAGAGCTATGGCTCCCAAGGGATGCAGGCAGGGCTTGAAACAGAGCAAGTGGACAAGATGGGTAGGCCTCTCCTCTCACACCTGCCTTACCATCATTGCCCTTCCTAGAGTACCAGCCTTCAATGTCCAGCTAGAATTAAAGCTTCCCAGGAGAGTTTTCAGTTACGTTGATGCTTTGATAAAGATTCGCTTTGCTCCCTTTTGACAACATTGAGTATTAGCTGTCCAAGTGGTTACAGCTGTTAAGTGGAAACCTTCCAACATTTCAGCTACCCTGCAGTAAGGGAGTATCGTTTTTACAGATCTCAGTGGTAATCAATCGGATTCACCCTGCAGCAGAGGAAACTCTTTGCAGGACAGGTAGAAATACCGGCCTAGAAAGGTAGCAGTGGTGCCTGCAAACTTCCATCAAGCAAGCACATGGAAGGTACAATAAGCCATTCAATCACCTCAACTCTCTCCTTCCTAGTGTGGCTATATGCTGATCTCTTTCCCCATTCAATTGCTTTCAATATACTTTCTGGGCCAGATCCTCAACTGGTGTAAATGGGGGTAGGTGCTTTGAAGTCAGCGATTATAAAAGCTGATTTATATCAATTGAGGATCTAAGCTGCTTTGCACATAAGATTTTCTAACAATGTGTCCTTGACAAACTCTCCCCTCCTCCCGATTGTTTCAAGAACACCTGTTTTGCTAAAATGCACATGGGGTGGGAAAAGTTCCCATGGCACTTCTTGGTTAGCCTTGATCCCTTCGCCTTTGTTCCCTTTCTTGACTAGAACGCATTCAATGCTGTCTCATAGTGGATGCAGTAGAAGTTCTGTTGTATGGTGGATTTAACCAGGACTGAGCTGTGCAGAGAGAACATGTGACAGGAAACATCCCTGCATGGCTGGGCCTGCGCTGATGGGGTGAGGCCAGGGAAACAGACAGTTCAATTAAGTGGGTAGTTTGGTTAGACAGATGCATAGTCAAGGAGTCCGAAAGGTCCTCCCCAGCCATGGATGTGGTAGAGCTGCCACTCAGCACAGTTACGCTCTCTCTGTATGCAGGCCCTACAGTACCACTTGCTAACTCCTCGCCCTGCCCAGCTGCTCTGAGATGCTCTTGTGTGAGAGGGAGTTACGTAAAACCTAATTCCACATGAGGAAGGATTACGCTAGTGATTAAAAAAGTCACAGTAAAAGCCGATGGCACAAGCTGGCAAGCAGCCTGATTAAAGTGACATCTCACAAATCTGCTCTCCGCTGGAAGGGCTCGGCTTAAAGGCTCCCACAGAGGGCTGCCGTGTTGTTCTCTGCCCTTTTTAGTATCTATGCAACAGTGAAGCTTGTCAGCACACAGAAGTTATTATAACCTATCTTATTGCCAGACGGAGAAGGGAGCCGGAAGGTGACCCAAAATTCAAGGATCCATGGCTCAGACATATTCAGAAAGATCATCCTGACGGCCAGGGGAGGGACATGGGCTGGAGGAGAGAGGAGGGAATGACAAACAATGTCTCCTAACTGGAAACCAAGCCACAGACGCTGCCTACATAGAGAGGAGAGCAGCTGGGGCCAAAAATACCCATCGGTTGTGACAAAACAGGTGCAAAATACCAGGGGCCTGATCTCAGGCCCAGTGAAGTCCATGACAAAAAAAAAAGACTCTCACTGACGTCAGTAGGTGTCACACAGCACTTGCCACACAAGGGCCTCCCACAAGCATCCCTGCCAAGACGCTTTACAGCAAAGGAAGGCAAGATATGGGGCCCCTGGGCTGGATTCGACCTGCCAAGCCACTGGCTACGGCCTACAGGCTGCCCCACCAGAACCCTCAGGTACAGAGCAGCTGGCCACTTCAGGGTAGCCCCAGGCCGCTTTAAGCTGCTCCCTGTGCTCTCTGCTCCAGGTGCTGAGGAGGGTGGGGAAGGCTTAATGGAAATCAGTCAACAGAAGCTGAGAGATTTTGCTAGGGGCGGAAGTAGTGTATGAAGTCCTGGTGCCTGGAGCAGACAGCCACAGGGAGCAGCCAATCATTTTGAGCAGCCTAGGACTGCGGCAAGCTAGGAGCCTGCTTTGAGGTCCTGCAGGACTGCTGACCAGGAGCCACCTAGGTAAGCACCTCCTGGCCGCAGCCTGCCTCTAGCACCCCAGATCCTCCCTCCCCTCTGTTCCCTGCCCCAGGTCACCATTTAAACCCTCTGCACTGCACCTCCTTCCCTTATGTCACAATTCCCTCCCAGATCCTGCAGCCCCTCCTATGCTCCTCCTCCAGGTCAGAATCCTCTCCTGCACCCATACACCCTCTTAGACCATGCACCCCAACCCCCTGACCCAGGTCACAATCACCTCCTTCACCCAAACTCCCTCTCAGACCCCACACCTCCTCCTGCACCCCAGTCACCTACCCCAAGCTCCTTCTGCACCCAACCTCCCTCCCAGACCCCACATCCCTTTCATAGAAAAGTCCAGCCCTTGAACATTTACCAAAATCTTGGAGTGGCCTCCCACCAAAAATTATTGCCCACCTCGGCTTTACAGAAATGCATTCCCAGCTAACTCAGTGGTGCTCTGGGGATGGAGCACCCACCAAAAAATAAGTGGGTGCTTGGCACCTACTGGTGGGCTCCTCCTCTCTCTCCCTCCTCCCAGCACCTCCCACCAGCTGCAGGCCCTGCTTCTTCCCATCTCTCCCCAATGCCTCCCACTCACAGAGGATCAGCTGTTCAGAGTATGCAGGAGATGTTGGGGGAGGGGAGGGAACAGGAAGAGGCCAAGTGAGGACTGGGCTGGGTGACATGTCTGGGAGAACATCCCCAGATGCTGGGGACCCAGAAGAAGAAGGGGGCAGGACCAGCCACTTCTAGCAGCCAGGATGCTGCTCTGCAGCATGAGAACAGGAAAGCTGTTTTTTGTTCCATTAATTATCCAAAAACTGCTAAAAGTTTCCAGTTTAGAGTCTCTCAGTTTGCTGACAAAAGATAAGTTTTCAAGGGACGCTGATTATTCCCGTAAAAATGTTAATTTCCTTGAAAACCACATTTTCTGACAAAAAGGTTTCATCAGAAATTTTTCTACCAGACCTAGCAGCAACATATTTAGTTGACATGCCCATAGCAGTCTGTATGGGTGCAGGTATATTCCCATATGTTTATGTGTATATAAGTAACAGGATGCCATATGACCATAACACCATGACAATAGGTATCTCAGATCACTTTTGTTCCTGGAGTCAGTCTTTGGCCTTCACGTCTTGAGACCACAAGTGTGCATAGGATTCATAGACCTGCAAAGTTACTGTGCACCAGTAGCTGTCCTTTTGATTTTCTTTAGGGTAGGGGGAGTTTTAGCTCTGGGATGAGCTCTCCACTTTTCTAGAGCTAAAATAATATAAGAACTGATTTTCCCTTCTAATTCTAGCATCCAGAAAGAGAAATACTATCAGGTGATCAGAAATGATGTTATATTTGCCCCACAGATGACTTCATGAGGCTTTAATAACATTTCATGAAAACCCAAATGAGTCACTCGCCTGCCCCTATTTAAAACCTGCTAGAAAGTATGTTCATGTCCAAGAGAAAGAACCCATCAGTAGAGAGGTAACAAAATTCTGCAGGCCCGATTCTGAACTTTCTGTTAGATGTAAATTCAAGTTAGTGAGGATAAAGTTGGCACAAATGAGATCAAAATTAAGCCCAGTATCTCTTTTCTATCATTTTAACTAAGCACAAATCATTGTAGAATTCAGGAGCTCAAATACACCTTCAGAACAGCTCGCTGTAACATGGACTTTGCTGACCCAACAATCACTGGTCAGGCAGTCAGTTCTATTCAGAGGAGAGGATTGGCAGTGGTGCTTTTCAGTTGTAGCACTGGTATTTTAAAGGACATCTTTGCAAATGAAGATCAAGTTGTAAAGATTCTGGCTTTGAATCAGTTCCCAGTTTCACTGCGGCAGTTTGGGTGTGACTGGAAGCAGATCCTAGTCCTTACTCAAGTACTTCAGAGGGATGGCCGAGTTAGTCTGTAACTGGAAAAACTTAAAAAACCACAAATAGTCTAGCAGAACCTTAAAGACTAAAAAAACCACATAGATGGTATAAGCTTTCATGGGCACAACCCACATCTCCAGATGAATGGAGTTATTAAAGGTCCAATTCCAAAATAAATAGGGAAGGGGGGGCAGAGGGGAGAGAAGGAAAGGAAAAGGGGGGGGAAGTCAATTAGAGTATTCAGGTTACATGAAGCTGATAGAGAAGGTGCAAATTGTTCTTAAATACCCATGTTTGGGTGGTTAAGTCATTAGAATGTGGAAGGTCATGTGCTAGCCAGGTAATGTCTTTATTCATAATTTTGTGAGGGGGTCCCAAACCTGAAGTTAAGTTCCAAGTCTTCCCTGTGTATTTGGCTTGTGGAATTGGCCTTAAACAACACTGTAACTTTGAGATCCATTAATGTCCAGGTGGGTTAAAGTGTTCTCCAACAGATTTCTGTATTGCCTTTTCGGATATCTGATCTGTGTCCATTAATTATTTCCCGTAGAGATTGTAAGGTTTGGCTAACATACATGGCAGAGGGGGCATTGGTAGCATTTGATGGCATAGATCACATTAGTGGCTGGGCAGTTAAATGAACCCCTGATATAGTGGCTGATGTGGTTGGGTCCAGTGATGAAATTGCTTGTGTAGAAGTGTGGGCAGAGTTGGCACCAGGGCTGATTGCAGGGGAGGGTTCCTGGATGATTATGATGGAGATGTGTTCCATGGTTACTGGAAAGAATTTGTTTGAGGTTAGGGGGTTGCCTGTAAGCAAGAACTGGTCTTTCCACCAAGGTCTGTGAGAGTGAGGGGTCATTTCCCAGGATGGGTTGTAGATTGTTGATAATGCGCTAGAGGGGTTTGAGTTGTGGGCTGTAGGTGATGCCAAGTGGAATTCTGTTGTTTTTTCTTCTTGGCCTGTCTTGAAGGAGTTCGTGTCTGGGTACTCTTCTGGCTCTGTCCATCTGTTTTTTCACTTCTCCGGGTGAGTATTTCAGTTTTAAGAATGCTCTATATAAATCCTGTAGGTGTTTGTTTCTGTCTGTGGGATTGGAGCAAATCCGGTTGTATCTTAGGGCTTGGCTGTAAACAATAGATTGAGAAATGTGTCAGGGATGCAAGCTAGAGGCATGAAGGTAAGTGTAGCAGTCGTAGGTTTCTGGTATAAGGTGTTGGAAATGTGTCCGTCATGTAATTGTACTGTAGTGTCAAGGAAGTGGATTTCTCATGTGGACTGATCCAGGTTGAGGTTGATGGTGGGGTGGAAGTTGTTGAAATCCTTGTGAAATTACTCACATAGTTTGCATGGAAGATAAAGCTGCTATTTTGGTCATAGGGAAGATGGATGGGAGAAGCAACATTTCAGATGCCATGAAATAGTTCTCCTGGAGAAAGCAAAAGCTCTTACCTCACCCTTTTGCATTTAGGACCCTGAATCCTCTGTGTCTGCTGATTTTCCCTGGGAGCAGGATCAGAACCCACATGGTATGCAGCAGCACTCGCAGCCCAACCTTGTGCCACTACAGCATCTTAGGACAAAGCACTGATACCAGTTGTGGTGGGGTGTCTAGCCCAACGTAGCTTGGACCAGGGGTCAAGTCCTTCACAAACAGGCCCAGAGGCCTAGTCCTTTAAACACAGGCCCTGAGGCCTAGTCCTTTACAGTATCCGCACTTACTCCGGGTTGTGGGAATCAGGGGTAGGGGGGGCCGGGCCCACCCTCTCCACCAGGCCCCAACCCAGGGCCCTATCAGTGGTGGGTGGTTTTATGCCTAGGCTGCCCTGGGAGCATGCCCAGCAGGACCACGGGGGAGGGGCGTACTCCACCCAATGGGCATGCTTGCCCCCCTCCTGCTCAGTGCGGGGTGGGCAGACCCCGTCGCACCAGTACAAAACAATCAAGGAGAGCATCTTAGCCTGAAACTGAACAGCCTTTACATTTCTGGGTTTGAATAAGAACCAGGGATTCTCTACATTACAACATTTACATGCTTAGTTCGGTATACAGCACAATTACAGGGAGTAAGCAACAAAAGGCATGAAGACTCAAATAGTACTCTGCTGGGCATGTGCTAAAGAAACCTAGAGATTACAGACTTGAATCTCAAACTCCGTTAACAGGCTGTTAATGATTTGCTCAGGATGGCTCTGGAAGGGTTTAAGAGATGGACTAGAATCCTATTTATCTAGTCATTTAGGGTCAGATCCTCAGATGATGTAAACAGATGTCAAAATCAATGGAGTTTACTTTAATTGGCTTGTGCACATTTATAGGGTTGAAGATCAGGTCCCTCGACCATGCTGAGTTCCTAATAAGGAGGATTCTTTTATTCCATAAATCACTGAAAACCCCTTAAACACAGAGCTCCTTTAACTCACCTTCCACTCAGGTTGTCATTCTGCTTCCCTGAAATGCAGACAAATTAACTAGCATTATTTGTAAGGAATTACCCTCCTTGGAACAAGGGGAACAGGAAGAAAAGGATACATCCCCAGGATAACTGCTTCAAGGCATTTGATAGGTAAGGACTCCCTGGTCATTTCTTTTGCCGTCTCCATTAACCTAGGATAGAAAAAAAATTGGTCAAAATAGTCAACAAAAATTAAATATTCCTCTTACCTTATCCCTCTGGTTTTATGGGGCCCAATTGTCCTTTCAAGGATGTAACTCCTTTGATTCCTATGGAATCACTCCTCATTTACAAGTAGGTCTTAATCTACAGGTAGCCAGGACTGAGTGGCAGCAGATGTATTAGAGAAACCAGATATCTGTGAAGGGTCACCTTTAAGTAATTGCTTTTGCTAGTTCCTTTAATTGCTTTTCCCTGTTTGCCCTCTGTCATGTTCAGGAGAACCGTTCACCAATGGAAACCAATGAAACTATTCATGGAGAAAGGATCTACCAAAATCTGAGCCTCACACTAATCTCTACTCTGGTCATCTGAAGCTCATGATCCTATCTACATGTTCTGTTAGTCTCTAAGGTGCTGCAGGAATATTTGTTGTTTTTTCAATTTGACTAATCTCTACAGAGAAGGTACTATATGTCATGATATGTTTGCACAAGGCATAGGGACTCTAGGTGCTAGTGTAATGCAAATTACCAACACTAGCATAATGCATTCTTATGTCCGTAGTACAACAGGCACGCTTGACATTCTGATTTCAAAACAAATGCCAGTGATACATTCTAATTATTAACAGCAGCTCTGCGTTCATCAGGAAAAGTTGGTACATTTTCAGGTAAGCATTTGTGTCTCCTACAGCAGAAGCATCTGACTATAGAGATGCCTGCCAGCAGAGCCCCAGCTGCTGAGATTTAAAATCCCACCCCGAGGAGTTCACTGCATTCCCAGCATCTCCTCTGCAGAGAGCGAGATCCCCAAAGCAAGAGTTAAAGCAGAGCTGCCATATCTCATGACAGCAGGCGCTTGCACAAGTAACCCCACATGCACCCCATGAATGCACATTCTAAAGCTCCACCCCCCTCAGCAGCCCCAAATCCTCTACAGTTCTTGGGGAATGGGATGGGGGGGCAGCATCCAAACTGTGTGCACTCCCTTCCAGGTCCCTATGAGACAGCTGCAAGGAGACCCCATGAAGCTGGGCTCCAAGGCCCAGAGGGCAGGTTCCCCAAACCTCGCAGTATCCCACACGCAGTGCTTCTGCAACATCCAGTGCCTTCTGCCCCAGAGGAGGAACAGGCCCACTGACGGGGTGGAGGGAAGAGGAGAGGGGGAAAAGGGGGCAATTGCCCCGGGGCCCAGAGATTCAAAGGGTCCGGGGCTCACAGCCAGAGCCTCGGGTTCTTTAAATCACCACCAGAGTGCCACGTTGGGAGCTCCATGCAGCTCTGAGGGCTGGAGGAGGCCCAGTGCCAAACTCCAAGTGGCACTAAGGGATGGCTGCCCCGGTCCCTGCTTTTCTGACCGAAGCCCCACTCCTTCCAGGAGCTCAGAGTTGGCCCCTGTGACCAGGCGGCCCTGCCCTGCACTCAAGCCCAGGGAAACCACCTGGAGCCGGGGGCGGAGAGGGCCCCACCCACACAGCCCTACTGGGCATGCTCCGAGGGGAGCCAAGGTATAAAAGGCTGCTGGCCTGCTCAGAAGGGGCAGACCACGGCCTGAGTTGGAGCTAGTACCCACCGGCCAGAGAGGGAGTTGCCAGGACTGCTGAACGCGCTGCTGCCAGGCCCCAGCCGGGCTCGCCCCCAGTGACGGAGCTGCCGGCTGAGCCCCCCGTGACCCAGGCACCGGACCGGACGCTGCCGACCCTGACGCTGATGGGGGAAGTACCAGTACAGCCACCCGACCAACACCGACAGGTGGGACCACGACGGGCCGGGGGCAGGAAGCGACCCAGGGCAGGGAGCTGGAAAAGCCCCTGAGGGCTGCTGGGAGGAGCCCCCTCTGAGCCAGTGGTGGGAGTCACCCGCCGCTCATAGGGCCCTGGGTCAGGGCCTGGTGGAGAGGGAGGGCCCGGGCCCCCCACCCCTCCTTCCCTGAACCCCAGTGAGTGGGGAGCTCGGCCTGAGGACTAGGCCGCAGAGCCAGCATACTTTGGGACTAGGCCTGTGGGCCGTATTACCCCTAAAAGAGGGGCATTGCACTTTGGGGCTAGGCCTGGGTGAGCTGAACTATGCTCCGGATGGGGGTGGCGACCTCAAACCAGGGGGGAGCCCCCCGACAGCCTGGAGCGCCCTGAATGCCCACACTCGGCACATCACAGCACTCAGCAATTAGCCTGGCTGCACTTGCCGCAGGCTGCCATCTGGGGGGGTTAATCGGGGGGCTGCAGGAGAGCTTCCACCCCGAGGAGCCTGCAGAGTCACCCCAGTCCTCCCATTGGGGGCTCGTACCCCATTCCTCCCTGACCTCCTTCCACTTACCCCTCCCAAGCCCCCCTTCCTGATGTACAAAATAAAGGACACGTGTGCTCAAAAATAGAAATTCTCTTTATTGAGCAAAACTCGGGGAGACTGGGAAAAGGAGGTGGGAGAGGGGAAGAGAGAAGGTGGAAGAAGGGGAGGGCAACTAAAATGATCAGGGGTTTGGAACAGGTCCCATATGAAGAGAGGCTAAAGAGACTGGGACTTTTCAGCTTAGAAAAGAGGAGACTGAGGGGGGATATGATAGAGGTCTATAAAAGTATGAGTGGTGTGGAGAGGGTGCAGACAGAAAAGTTATTCATTAGTTCCCATAATAGAAGGACTAGAGGGGTATGTCTACACTACAAAGTTAGTTCGAACTAACGGACGTTGGTTTGAATTAACTTTCCTAGGCGCTACACTAGCGCTCCGTTAGTTCGAACTTAATTCGAACTAACGGAGCGCTTAGTTCGAACTAGGTAAACCTCATTTTACGAGGATTAAGCCTAGTTCGAACTTACTAGTTTGAATTAAGGAGTGTGTAGCCCCTTAATTTGAACTAGTGAGAGGCTAAGGCTTCCCAGGTTTCCCTGGTCACCACTCTGGCCAACACCAGGGAAACTCTATTGCCCCCCTCCCGGCCCCAGAGCCCTTAAAGGGCCATGGGCTGGCTACACAGTTTGTGCCAGTTGCAAGGCTGCAAGCACCCGTGCCAGCAGACCCTGCACCTGCCACACAATGAGCCAGCCACCCGAGGACTCCCAGCCCTCCACTGCTCCCCAGGACCAGCCTGGCGGCTCCCAAGAGCCTGCCCGGGGGCGCAAAAGGCGGGCGCCCGCTTGGTCAAGTGCAGAGATTGTGGACCTCATCGAGGTTTGGGGGGAAGCCTCCAATGTCCACGATCTCCGCACTAGCCACAGGAACGCGGCCATCTACGGCTGCATGGCTGCCAGCCTGGCCGCCAGGGGCCACCAGCGCAGCCGGGAGCAGGTCCGCTGCAAGGTCAAAGACCTGCGGCAGTCCTACTCCCGGGCCTGCCAGCCAGGGGCCGACCCAGAGGCCTGCCCCCACTACCATGCCCTGGACCGCCTCCTGATTGACCCCAGGGCAGAGGGCCCGCTCCTGGAGACGGAGGAGGAGGGCTCTGAGAGCCAGGAGCCTGCCGCCAGCCTGCCCGGGACCCCCGAGGCACCCCACAGAGCCGCTCGCCTTTGTCGTCTGAGGCCGGGGAGGCGTCCACCTGTGAGTACCATCGTGTTCCCCTTATGTGTACGGGGGGGCTGGGGCAAGAGGAAGCCCTGGGAGCGTGCGCCTGGGCCTTGCCCACCAAGGAGCAGCGGCTGGGGATCCTGCAGGGGCCCTGGCCTTGCAGAGGGGAGCTGGGTTTCACACACCTGGGCCCTTGGGGTAATTGACCGCTGGTCTTGTTGCACCACAGCTGCAGCACCTGGGCCTGCAGGGCGCACCACCCCGCCTGCAGCAGCTGCCCGTGCCTGGGCAAGCAGGAGAGCCAGGAACGAGGAGGAGTTCCAAAGGCGGCACCTCCGGTTCATGGACCACCAGCTCCGCACCCAGGACCACTGGGTCCAGGAGGACCTGAGGCTGTGCCGGAGGAGTCTGGAGGCCCTGGAGGAGCAGGGCCGTGCCCTGCGAGGCCACCTCCAGAGCCTGCTCGACCGCTTCCCATTTCCTCCTCCCCCTGCTCCTCCTGCTCCCGCTCCTGCTTCCTCCACACCCCCTGTCCCCCCTGCCCCCCCCCTCCACAACCATTTCCCACTGACGCCCCCGGACCCTCAGTGTGGCGAGACGGGAGAGGCAGCCGGACTCCCACCCCTGAGCTTTCCTTTCCCTTCCTCCCTTCCCTCCCCTTCCAGCTCCCTCGTCCCAGGTTTCCCCCTCCCCTCTCCCACCCTCATTCCTCCCTTCCACCACCCACTTATGTGAAATAAACAGACATTTTGGTTTCAAAAACAGGTGTCTTTATTTGACAGTAGGTAGGAAGGGGAAGGGGGGTAGGGTGGAAGAAGGCCCCAGTGGGGCATGCAGGGAGAGGTCAGTCCTCCTCCTCCTCCACCAGGAAGCTCTCCCGCAGGGCTTCCCGGATCCGGACGGCCCCCCGCTGGGCTTCCCGGATGGCGGCGGTGCGGGGCTGACCGTAGTGTCCAGCCATGCCGTCAGCCTCAGCCATCCAGGCTGGCAGGAAAGCCTCCCCCTTCCGCTCACACAAATTGTGGAGCACACAACATGCTGCCACCACGGGAGGGATGTTGTGCTCGGCCAGGTCCAGACGGGTGAGGAGGCATCAAAAGCGGGCTTTGTCGCCCGAAGGCCCCCTCCACCACAATGCGGGCCCTGGTCAGCCTGGCATTGAAGGCCTGGCGGGAGGGATTGAGGTGCCCCGTGTAGGGCTTCATGAGCCAGGGCTGCAGTGGGTAGGCAGCATCCCCCACCAGGCACACGGGCATGTCCACGTCCCCAACCCTGATGTGGCGGTCGGGGAAGAAGGTCCCGGCCTGCAGCCGCTGGCACACGGAGGAGTTGCGGTACACCCGGGCGTCGTGTGCTTTGCCGGACCAGCCCACATTAATGTCCATGAACTGTCCCCGGTGGTCACACACGGCCTGCAGGATCACGGAGAAGTACCCCTTGCGGTTGACGTACTGGGACGCCTGGTGTTCCGGGGCACGGATGGGGATGTGCGTCCCGTCAATGGCCCCCCCGCAGTTGAGGAAGCCGAGGGCGCCGAATCCCCGGATGACGGCGTCCGGGTCGGCGAGGCGGACCACCCTCCGGAGCAGCACCCGGTTGATGGCCTTGACCACCTGCGGAGAGAGACACAGCAAAGCGCCAATCACTGGGGCGCCCGGGTGGCTGGGAGCATTCATGCCCTGGCAGTGCCCCGCGCCCCACTCCCGGAAGCAATCCCCCGGCGGCGTGTAGTACGGCCGGGACAGCCCGATCTCTCCGGTGCGGGGCGCTTTCACCTCCTCCCGCCCCCCCCCCCTTTGTCCCTGGGGTGGCCCATCCCCTCCTCGCAGCCCCCTTTCCCCCCGGCTCGGTGGCCGGCGAGTGCCATACCTGCATGAGCACCGCTCTGACGGTGGATCTCCCCACGCCGAACTGGTTCCCGATGGATCGGTAGCTGTCCGGCGTGGAGAGCTTCCAGAGGGCGATGGCCACCCGCTTCTGGAGGGGGATGGCGGGTCTCATGCAAGTGTCCCTTCTGCACAGGGCAGGGGCGAGCCACTCGCAGAGCTCCAGGAAGGTGTCCCTCCTCATCCTGAAGTTCTGGGTCCACTGTCGGTCCTCCCAGCGCTCCAGGACGATGCGGTCCCACCAGTCGCTGCTGGTGTCCAGACGCGGCGGGGCACGCTGGTGCCGGGGCGCCGCCGCGGCTCCTCCACGGCCCCCAGGGCGGCCAGGCGGAGAGGCAGGGGGCTGACGTTCACCAGGTGGTGCCAGGCAGCCTCGAGCCATTGCTGGCAGGCTTGCAGCAGCAAGTCCAGAAAGGGCACCAGAAGGTGCAGGGTGAGCTGTGGCTCCATGTTGCCACCTGCGGCGGCCCCCCCGAAGGGAAGCACCGACACAGACGGGCACAGAGACCAACGCTTTGCTGTCCCTCGGCGAGGTTGGCAAGGAAGCAGGAAAAGCTGAGAACCGGCTGTCCAGGGGGGTCCCTTTAAGCTCGAGCCTCAGATAGCCTCAGACAGCAGCCACACAAAGCAACTACTGACCTGATGCCCTGCCAGAACCGGCTTCAGCTGCCCTTAAATGCCCCCCTGCGTCCAATCAGTGTGGACGCGCTAGTTCGAATTAGCAAAACGCTAATTCGAACTAGTTTTTAGTTCTAGATGCGTTAGTTGGATTAGCTTAGTTCGAATTACTAAGTTAGTTCGAATTAGCGCTGTAGTGTAGACATACCCGAGGATACCAAATGAAATTAATGTGTAGCAGGCTTCAAACTAATAACAAAGTTCTTCTTCACAAAGCAAATAGTCAACTTGTGGAACTCCTTGCTGCAGGAGGCTGTGAAGGCTAGAACTAGAACAGAGTTTAAAGAGAAGTTAGATAAATTCATGGAGGTTGGGTCCATGGAGTGGTATTAGCCGGGGGTAGAAATGGTGTCCCTGGCCTCTGTTTGTGGAAGGCTGGAGATGGATGGCATGAGACAAATGGCGTGGTCATTGTCTTCAGTCCATCCCCTCCAGGGTACCTAGTGTTGGCCGCTGTCGGCAGACAGGCTACTGGGCTAAATGGGCCTTTGGTCTGACCCAGTACGGCCATTCTTATGTTTTTATGTTCTAAGCTCAGGGTCAGGGTCTCACTGTACCACCTTGATTTTCATGCAAACCTGTGCCTGAGTGGCCAGACTGGCAGCTATCCTGCCCTAGATGGCCACTTTCCTGTGCCTAGTGCAGAGGTCGTGGACGTTGGAGGCTTCCCCCAAACCTCGATGAGGTCCACAATGTCCGCACTAGACAAGGTAGGCGCCCGCGTCTTGCGGCCCCTGGCAGGCTCCTGGGAGCCGCCAGCCTGGTCCCAGAAAGAGGCGGAGGGCTGGGTGGCAGCGGGTGGCTTGTTAGTGCTGTGCCAGGTGCTGGGTCTGCTGGCTGGGTGCTGGCAGGCTTGCACCTGGCACAGGCACTGTAGCCAGACCATGCCCCTTTAAGGGCTCCGGGGCTGGGAGGGGAGCAGATGAGTTTCCCTCATGGTGCCCAGAGTGGCCACCAGGGCAACCTGAGGAGGGCTAGCCTCCCAGTAGTTCGAATTAAGTGGCTACACAGCCCTTAATTCGAACTACTTAATTTGAACTAGGTGTTAGTCCTCGTAGAATGAGGTTTACCTAGTTCGAATTAAGCGCTCCGCTAGTTCGAATTAAGTTCAAACTAGCGGTTTGTATGTCTAGCGCCTATTGAAGTTAATTCAAACTAACGTCTGCTAGTTCGAATTAACTTTGTAGTGTAGACATACCCGGACACTTTAAGCCAGTCTCAGTGCAGCTGAGAAAAGGCTTTTGTGCTGATGACACAGTGCTGTCAGTCATTAGGTTATTGCTTTTCTGGGCATCCTGGAAGGATGAAGAGAAAAACAAAGCTTGGGAGAGGCCTGGAAGAGACCCAGAGATGAAAGGGAATCCTATTCATTAGTAGCTGAAAAACTCAAGTGTTAGGAGAAAGGTATTATTTTGACATTCTTTTTTAATCTTAGCCTTTCACACTCCATCCCATCTCTTCTGGAAGAGATCCCAGCACCTCAGAAGCTTTATCATTATCTGCATCTGATCTAGAACAGCTGATAAAGGTGCACCTGTCAAACCCCAGCATCCTATTTTTGCCTTCTCCTAACACAGTCTAACCCCTGTTAAAATGTGCCTGTTTTCTAAGCAGTAGCTCAGTAAATATGGTATCATGGTTCCATGTTTATGGAATTTAATTCCCAATTTGTTTAATTAGAAAAATAATCTTTTCACTTGCAAACTCTACCTAGAATATGAAAGTCAAGCCAGGTCTTCTCTGACTCCTACCGCCTTACCATCAGTAACCTTTTATGTTGTGTAGAGTTCCACCGTTTAGGAAGAAATCAGCAGAAACACAGAGAGCTTGAGCAGTTACAAGTGTCCATTTTATTTCATAACACAAAACTAACTAGAACCAGCCCAAACCGGCTAGGCTGACCCTTAGTGACCTAACTCAGTTACTATAACAACAAGATCTATATCTATAACCCAATACACAACAGATTCTTCCCTCCTTAATAACAATGTCCCTTTAATAAAACAAACACTAACTAAGGAATGAGCATAGACTGTCTCAAATTCCCAGCTAGCCCCGGGGATTATTTTGCCCTATTTATGAGTTAACCTCAACGAAATGTCCAGCTGTTGAAGAAGCTTTCTTTGTCTAGGTAGATTTTGGCAGACGTCAGGTGTTCTTGCACCCGAAGGTGTTATGGGTGCAGGCCTGACAATGGGCTGGGAACTTGAAGTGTGAACAGGTGAGGCTGTCAGATCAGCTTGTTCAGGGAGGGGCTTATGTTCACCGCAGGCGGTGATGGAGAAGGAGAGTCAGGAACAGGTGATTCTTGAACGTGGCTGCTCACTGGCAGTGGGGAGGACAGGCAACTCAACTGGAGATGTGTGTCTTGGGGGCAAGCATAACCTGGCAATAACTGATCTACACGCTACCACCAGATGAGACCCTTTGCAGTCCTGACAGCATAGGAAACAGGTCCTGTCTGAGCAATAATAGTGGCAGGGACCCATTTATCTCCAGGAGCATAGTTCTGAGCCAAAACCGGCTCTCCAGAACTAAAGATTCAGTCTTTTGCTCTGTATGTGCCAGAGGACTTGATCTTGCTGTTGATGTTGCACAATTTGTCATGATTCAAAAAGTTTCAGCAAATCAAAGCAAATATACAGCTGACTTCCCATCATTAGAAAAGCCAGGGACATTTTGGTTGTAGCATGATAGTAAGAAGGTATACAGATGTTTTTGCCTGAGTGCATGTCCTCTAGTGAATTTCAAAGTTTGTTTCATTGTCTGCAGAAACCTTTCAGCCAATCCATTCGTGGATGGGTGATACGGAGCTGAAGTGATGTGATGGATCCCGTTTGCTTTCATAAAATTTTCAAACTCCTGAGAGACTATTGTCACTCACAAGCTGTTCTGAAAGACCAAAATGACAAAAGATTCCCTGTAGTTTTTGGATAGTACTCTCAGCAGTAATGGGTGGCATTATAGAGACTTCTGGCCATATGAAATGCCCATCTATCACCACCAAGAACATGCTACCTTCAAATGGGCCAGCAAAATCAACATGAATACATTGCCACGGTTTTTCAGGCCAGTCCCATGGGTGTAGAGGTGCCAACTGAGGTGCATTCCTCACACCCTGGAATAAAATACAAGCCTTCTCTTCAATGGCACCATCCAAGCCAGGCCACCAAAAATAGCTTCCTGAAATTTCTTTCATGCGCACCATTCCACAGTGACCTGAATGCAGCTGTTCTAACAGCTGTTGTCTTGGTATCTTTGGAATAATGACACGCATTCACCACAACAAGCACTCAGAATGGATTGATAACTTTGTCTTCCTGGACATGTAGGGAACAAGGTGGGTAAGACCCGATAGTTTCATAGAGATGCTCCATGCATGACTAGGTCCATAACTTAAGACAGTACTGGGTCAACACAAGTAGCTCTCTTAACTTGTGTGGCAGTGATGGGTATGTTCCCTACCTATTCAAAGTAGAAGATTTCCTTCTGGCCAAATGTTTGACTGGCAAAGGCAGCCTAGAGAGACCATCTGCATTGCCATGCAGAGTGGATTTCCGATATTTGATATATGTGTTCCAAAAGTCACAATGCCCATTGTTGCACACAACTAGCAGCCAATGGTGGAATACCGGTTTGTGAACCAAAAATTGCCATAAGACGTTGATGGTCAGTGAGAAGTGTAAATGTCTGTCCAAAAAGGTATTGGTGAAATTTCTGAAGCCCAAAAACGATTCCCAATGCTTCATGCTCGATTTGCGCATAGTTTCAGCCTTGCTTAAGGTGCATGAAGCAAAAGCAATTTGTTTCTCTTCTCTCGAAGAAATAATCTGTGACAAGACCACTCCCACTCCATACGGGAAAGCATCACAGGCCAACTGAAAATGTAAGGATGATCAAAATCTGTCAGGATCTCCGAGTTTAGCAATGCATATTTAGTCTTGTTAAATGCAACATCACAGGCTTCAGTCCACTTCCAGGCCTTGCTCTGGTCAAGGAGCTCATGAAGAGGTTTTAACAGTGTGGCTAACTGTAGTCGGTTTGCCTGTCCGGAGGGGTTCCTCCTCCTCTGGCTCAGCGGGCGGCCAGTCCACCCCACTGCGCTGCCCCTTTAAGGCCGGCCCCGTTAGTTCACCGGGCGCAGCCCAGCCCTTAGTTCAGGGGCTGACAGCCACAAACCACCACGGTCAAGTTATAAGGGGTAGTCAGGCCCTTGGTGCTGGGTGTGGCAGTAACCCAACACCGTCAGTTTATAACCACTGGCCAGGCCCTCAGTTCAGGGCGTGGCAACAAACAAACAGTCAGTTTGTAAGCAGGGAGCTCCTTGTTCAGGAGGGGTGTGGCAGTGACGAAGGGGGAGGCTGCCACCCAATCCGTGGGTGGCAGGGGGGGCACAGGCCCACCCACTCCACTGCGCCCCGACCCAGGGCCCTAGGGCAGCAGTGCAGGCTGCTTTGGCTCAGCGGGGGCTCCGGCCCGAAACGCGCCGGCCTAGGGGCCTTTAACAGCCCCCACTATCCCTGGGCCACTTCCGTTCTCCCACTCAGGCGGTACCTGGGTGTCCAGTGGTGGAGGCAGGGAGTCCAGGAGAGTCTCGTCCCACCGGGGCGGTCCGGTCCAGTCTGTGGCCGCTTGCAGGTCACTGGGACTCAGCTGCACTCCAGGTGCGGGCAGGGTCGGGCGGTTGACCAGGCCTCTGGGTCAGGAGCCGTGGGACTCCCCGGCAGCGCCTCCGGTCGAGGTAGCCGAGGCCGTGGCTGGGGCCGCTTCTCCTGGCCCCGGGGCAGGCGCTGGGGCACAAGTTCGGGCTGGCCCTGTGGCTCCGCCGTTGCGTCCAGGTGGGTAGGCTGTCTGTGCGGGGCCTCTGCTTCCCAGGCAGGGAGCCAGTAGTCAGCCTCTGGGCCCCGGCAGGTAGGAGACCCAGGCCAGGCCTCAGTCCCCACTCCCCAGGCTGGGAGTCCCGGAGAGGCCTCTAGCCACTTGGCCGGCTCAGCCCTGACTGAGGCTGCTGCCTGGGCTTTTATAGCCCTGGGCCCGCTCCTTGGCTTCTGGTCAGGTGACAGGGCGGGGTTGGCCTCAACCCAACATGGCGTCCAGAGGGGTTCCTCCTCCTCCGA
The DNA here is from genome assembly GCF_049634645.1 of Pelodiscus sinensis. Classification (NCBI taxonomy): domain Eukaryota; kingdom Metazoa; phylum Chordata; order Testudines; family Trionychidae; genus Pelodiscus; species Pelodiscus sinensis. The sequence goes on along the minus strand of NC_134713.1, from coordinate 147,725,928 downwards.
CTCAGTGGGTGCCATTCTACCCCACTCCACTCTTGAGAAGGAGGAGAGGCAGCAGGGTGCAGGGGCTGCCCTCTTCCTTCTCCCCCCCTCTGGTTCCTGGTTCCTGCTCCTGCACCAGCCGGAGCCTTCCCCACCCACCCAGCCGCCTGCCTGCCTGCCTGCTCCTCCTGGAGAACGCTGCTCCTGCTGCTCCGGCCTACCTCCACCACCACAACTACCTGCTGCTGTAGCTGCCACTGCTGCCTGTGGGGAGAGGGAGGGGGCCTTTTTTAAAGATGGGCACCTCATTTGCCTTTTTCCAATCATCCGGGATCTCTCCCGATCTCCATGAGTTTTCAAAGATAATGGCTAAAGGCTCCACAATGACATTTGCCAACTCCCTCAGTACCCTCAGATGCATTAAATCCGGGCCCATGGATTTGTGTATGTTTAGCTTTTCTAAATAGTTCCTAACTTGTTCTTTACCCACCAAGGGCTGTCCACCTCCTTCCCATACTGTGTTGCCTAGTGCATTTGTCTGGGAGCTGATCTTGTCCGTGAAGACAGAGGCAAAGAAAGCATTGAGTACCTCAGCTTTTCCCACATCATATGTCACTAGGTTATCTCCCTCATCCAGTAAAGGCCCCACATCCTCTCTGATCACCCTCTTATTGCTAACATGCCTGTAGAAACCTTTCTTGTTACCTTTCACATCTCTCGCCAGCTGCAATTCCAATTGCGCTTTCGCCTCCCTGATAACTCCCCTGCATTCTCGAGCAATATATTTATTCTCCTCCCTAATCATCTGCCCAAGTTTCCATTTCTTGTAAGCTTCCTTTTTGTGTTTAAGCTCACCAACGATGTCCCCAGTAAGCCAATCTGGTTGCCTACCATATTTGCTTTTCTTGCTGCGCATTGGGATGGTTTCTTCCTGTGCCTTTAAAAAGCCTTCTTTAAAATACTGCCAGCTCACCTGGGCTCCTTTCCCCTTCATGTAAGCATCCCAGGGAATCCTGCCCATCAGTTCTCGGAGGGAGTCAAAGTCTGCTTTTCTGAAGTCCATGGTGTATATTTTGCTACTCTCCTTTCTTTCTTTGGTCAGGATCCTGAAATCTACCATCTCATGATCACTGCTTCCCAGGTTGTCACCCACCTCTACTTCCCCTACTAGTTTCTCCCTGTTTGTGAGCAACAGGTCAAGCTGTGCATGGCCCTTGGTCAGATCCTTCAGCACTTGTACCAAGAAGTTATCCCCAACATTCTCCAAAATCTTCCTGGATTGTCTGTGTACTGCTGTATTGGTCTCCCAACAGATGTCAGAATGATTAATGTCCACCATGAGAACCAGGGCCTGTGATCAGGAAGCTTCTCTCAGTTGTCCGAAGAAAGCCTCATCCACCTGATCCAGTGGTCTACAGCAGACACCAACCACAACATCACCCCTGTTGCTTTCGCCTCTTAACTTAACCCATAGACTCTCAACAGTCTTTTCTCCCTCTAAATACTGGAGCTATGAGCAATCATGCTGCTCTCTTAGGGTATGTCTACACTACCCCCCTAGTTCGAACTAGGGGCGTAATGTAGTCATTCGGAGTTGCAAATGAAGCCCGGGATTTGAATTTCCCGGGCTTCATTTGCATGATGCCGGCCGGCTCCATTTTTAAATGCCGGCTAGTTCGGACCCCGTGCCACGCGGCTACACGCGGCACGGACTAGCTAGTTCAGATTAGGCTTCCTATTCCGAACTAGCTGTACACCTCGTTCCCTTCTGATTTCTTCCCTGAGAAGTCCCTGCCTGTGGAGAGAGCCTGAAAGTGGTTACTTTCCTCTGCGGGAATGGGGGATACCTGAGGCATACAGCTAGTTCGGAATAGGAAGCCTAATCCGAACTAGCTAGTCCATGCCGCGTGTAGCTGCGTGGCATGGGGTCCGAACTAGCTGGCATTTAAAAATGGTGCCGGCCGGCATCATGCAAATGAAGCCCGGGAAATTCAAATTCCGGGCTTCATTTGCAACTCTGAATGACTACATTACCCCCCTAGTTCGAACTAGGGAGGTAGTATGGACATACCCTTACATACAATGCATCTCCTCCTCCTCCTTTTCTTCCCCACCTAGTCTTCCTGAACAGTTTATACCCTTCCATGACAGTGCTCCATTCGGACTCATCCCACCAAGTCTCCATTACTTCAATCAAATCATAGTTCTTTGACTGGGTCAGGGCTTCTAATTCTTCCTGTTTGTTTCCCAGGCTTCTTGCATTTGTGTACAAACACCTTATATAGCCAGTTGATCACCCTACCTGCTCCATTCGAGTCAAGGGTCCTCGTTTGTTGCTCATTCCTCTTTGTTTTTCTTCCCGGTATCCGACTTCCTCACTTACCTCAGGGCTTTGGTCACTGTTCCCCAACAAACCTAATTTAAAGCCCTCCTCACTAGGTTTGCAAGCCTGCCCGCAAAGATGCTCTTTCCTCTCTGAGGGTATGTCTACACTACCCTCCTAGTTCGAACTAGGAGGGTAATGTATGCATACCGCACTTGCTAATGAAGCCCGGGATTTGAATTTCCCGGGCTTCATTAGCATAAGCGGGGAGCCGCCATTTTTAAATCCCCGCTGCTTCGAACCCCGTGTAGCGCGGCTACACGGGGCTCGAACTAGGTAGTTCGGACTAGGGTCCTATTCCGAACTACCGGTACTCCTCGTGAAACGAGGTGTACCGGTAGTTCGGAATAGGCACCCTAGTCCGAACTACCTAGTTCGAGCCCCGTGTAGCCGCGCTACACGGGGTTCGAAGCAGCGGGGATTTAAAAATGGCGGCTCCCCGCTTATGCTAATGAAGCCCGGGAAATTCAAATCCCGGGCTTCATTAGCAAGTGCGGTATGCATACATTACCCTCCTAGTTCGAACTAGGAGGGTAGTGTAGACATACCCTGAGTTAGGTGGATCCCATCTCTTCCTAACAATCCTTGTTCCCAGAATTGAGTCCCATGGTTGAAGAAACCAAAGCCCTCTCTCCGACACCACCTGCATAACCATGCATTTACTCCCTCAATTCGACGATCGCTACCTGGACCTTTTCCTTCAACCGTAAGGATGGATGAGAACACCACTTGCGCTTCAAATTCCTTGATCCTTCTTTCCAGCACTACATAATCTGCTGTGACCCGCTCAAGGTCATTCTTGGCCATATCGTTAGTTCCTACATGGAGAAGAAGGAAGGGGTAGCAATCTGAAGGTTTAATCACTTTCGGGAGACTCTCCGTCATATCCTGAATGCGAGCTCCCGGTAAGCAGCACACTTCTTGAGATTGCAGGTCTGGATGAAGGATTACTCAGTCCCTCTTAAGAGGGAGTCCCCGACCACCACCACCCGTCATCTTTTGGGGGAGGTGTCGTGGAACCCCCATCCCTAGGACTACGCATCCCATGCCTTCCGGTAGATTGTGTTCCCTTCTGATTTCTTCCCTGAGAAGTCCCTGCCTGTGGAGAGAGCCTGAAAGGTGGTTACTTTCCTCTGCGGGAATGGGGGATACCTGAGTTTTCCTCCTTCTTCTAGAGCTTACATGCTGCCTTGTCCTGTACTACCCTCACTGGCTCTTCAGCCTGCTGTGCCTGCAGGATCAAATGTTGCTGTCTATCGAGGAAGCCTTCATCTTCTCTGATGGAACGTAGGGTCAATACTTGGGCCTCAAGTCCTCTAATGTTTTCTTCCAAAATGGCGACCAGATTGCACTTAGTGCAGATGAAATCTGTTCTTTCTTCTGGGAGAAAGACAAACATGGCACATGCTGTGCAGGTAACAACAGCAGACCTATCACTATCCATACTTGCCTGCCTTTGGAGAGATTCCTCAGTTGTTATTAAATGCCTCCTTGAAGGGCAGGAGTGTAGTAAAAAGATTTTAAAGAATTGCAGGTGTATCTCACTCCCTTCCAACTCCCTCTCCAAACTCCCTGTTAGTAGCCCCTGTTCACAAGCTCCCTTCAGAGCTGCTGGGCACCCCATTAAGTAAAATGTGGGTGCTCAACAAGAGACATCTCATAGGACTGAGCTGCCTGTGAGAAAGCATTCTGTTTTCATGCAACTTGCAAACAGACTGAATGAAGCTGATCAGTCCTCAGGTGCCTCCAGGCATGAGCAGTTGACTGAGGTCTAGGGTTGCCAGGTGTCCGGTATTTTCACCTCCTGTCCGGTAAAAAAAAGTCAGAAAATACTGGACACCTATAATGTCCAGTATTTTCAGATTTTTTTCCCCTGTCAAGAGGCACCTGGCAACTCTACCACACTCAGCAACCAGTCTCAGCCCCCAGCTTCCCCCTTTTGCTCTCCCCCCCATTTAGCCCCCTCAAACCTCCCTCCTTCCCACTTACCTGGTTCCATAGGGGAGCTCTCTTCCCGCAGAGTAAGAAAACAAGATAGCCGCCAGCAAAAAAAGACCCCAAAGGCCTTAAACGGGCCATGCTGTTTTTTTTGTTTTGCTTAATAACTGGTGTGGTCCTTTTTTTTCCCCCTCAACAACTCTGGTCCCCCCCCCTTTTTTTTCCTCAACAGTGGGGGTTTTTTTGAGGGGGGGTGTTTGGTATTTTTGGTTAAACCATCTGGCAACCCTACTAAGATCAAACAACTCTAGAATGATTATGGTAGCTAAGGATCTGAACCACTAGCTGCTTCAGTCGTTCAGATAATTGCAATTACATAAGAATTACCCTCCCCCCTATAGTAAGTCAGGGTACCCCAAATGGTCAGAGGATCAAATTGACTTCACTGGCTCTAAAGCACAGCTAACACCTGATCAGATCTAAGCTACTATTACTGGTGAGCCTCAAACAAGCAACTTCTATTCACCTGTCAAAACAGGACCAATATAAGCCAAGTTACAGTGGGCTGAGTTCTCTCTTTGCATTACTGATATACATTTGTTTGCAAATCAGATGCAGGCCATTACTCCCAGCAAGATGACACTAGGGGTGTCACGAAGTGTAGGCACTTCTTTTCTGTCTTCTTCCACACAGCACAGCCTTAGTCACAGTCCATACGCAAAGCCCTTTCAGGAATGGAACAATGAGAAAAACTGAAGCACTTCCAGCATTCATAAAATGGGTGAATAAGGAAAATGACTGAATTAGACCCCCTCGCTGTCAGGGATTTCCTGGTTCTGGGATGTTCTGGTTCAACAAACAATGTTCTATGAGATCTTAAATGAAAATCAGGGTCACACTGGTTGTTAATATCATTGGGAAATTAGGGCTATAAAATCTTGTTTAACCTGTTAAATGGTATGGCCCCGTTTATGTTTAAATGGTTAATTGCTTCAATGGAGCTAGGTAAGGGGTCCACTCCATCCCAGCTGGGCCAGGCTGCTCCAGCTCCCATCGGCTAACCATTCACATCCCTAAGGGAAATATATGTATAGCTACAATAAGGAGTTATGTGGGATGTATACAGAAAATACGTTTTTAGATTCAGAATCACAGCCAAGGTGGAGAAATGGATTTCCTGGAAGGTGAGGAATGTTTATTCACCTGTATCTCTTTCAGATGAAAGCTAAGACAATGGGCATCCTTTCCATAGGAATGTATGGAATTAATGTGAAGTCAACAGGGCAGCACTGACACAGGAAAACCAGCCACTGGGGTGGGGCTTATATAGTACTGTCTGAGTTGATAATCTGGGGGCAGAGGTGAGGGAATAGAAGTAGGAAGAAAGGAAGTCTTCCTCTCATAATGACCCAGACTGGAAGCAGTCACAGAGATGAGTACTGGGTCTGTTTGCCTGTAACAGACAAATGGGGGGAAAAGTATAGTCTTTTACAAGCCATATCAAGGCAAGAAAAATGGGAACATTTCAAGCTGTAAAGCCTGATCCAGTTTCATTTTCACCCTCTAGTAGTTCCACTGGAAAAGGTAACAGGACAAGTTTAAAATGTGTGATGAGGTTGAAGGTTGCTTTCAACTGCGTACACATCCATTGCTCAGCGCATGAGTTAACCCAATCAACTCCCACCTGGGCAAAGCAATAAAAAACAAGGGTACAAACAGAAATGGGAAGAGGATTGTACATCTCATTAGAAACAGAAGAACTGGAAGTTCCCATGAAGGAGACAGAAACATCCATAAAATGAGAGACAGAAATCTGTCTGCCTGAGTAGTTACCTTTTCCTTGCCTAAAATTCCCCCTGTAATCTACATTTGATGCTTTACATTTCATTTCCTGTCCTAAATTGCTGTGCAGCACCGCTGGGCCATGTGGGCCATGTTAAACAGCTGCCATGGGCATGTTGCAATTCTCATATAAGCCCTGATTCTCCATGGCTTTGTCCCTTGTATAGATCTTTACACTTGTGCAAAGGGAGCATACGATGCAACCAACCCATTCCCTCCCTTTTCCCAAAAGCAGGTTCTGCAGGGTAGTGGTGAATCAGAGCCTGTCATTTCGAAGGCTCTTTGTGATATGTAGGAAGAACTGGGTGGAACACCTCAGCTAATTCTTCCTGCTGCCAGCCCCAATGCCCGGAGAGAGTCCTCTGCCACCACACACAATAAGGAGCATTAAGGAATGTTCTGCACATTGGCATTCAAGCCCAACCCACTAGGTACATACTGAAGTGTGTGCACAGCAACACACTTTTTAATTGCAGAGAAAAGAATAAGGGCATATTTCAGCATCTGTCCAGGGCTAGGGGGCATGGTAGAGAAGGACTGAGAATGACAAGAACAATTTGTCCTGTTTACTGCTATTACCCAGGTAAAACACCCTTGAGTAAATCCCTCCTCAGAAGTCACCTCTTCTTTTCCAGCTCTCCCCTGAAGCCACCAACTGATTAATAACCTTCCATTCTGGCTCCCGCCCTCAGTAACCAAAGGCAGCCAGCAGCTGTGCAGGCACCATCAGCAAGGCATAAAAAAAGTCTGTTTTAAACCAACCAAAAGCCAGGCAGTGAGTATTTGCAGCCAGTGAATGAAAATTTCCCTAGCGATGTGAGCATCACTGCACAGCGCCCAGCCTTGGCAGCCAGCACTCTGTGGTGCTGGTGGAGCTATTCTTGCTTTTACATCCTCCCTAGCCAGGCAGCCGGCATCTTCCTCTCATATAATGAAACAGAGTGTGGGCTCAAGCACTTCCTCTCTGCTCAGAGCGACCATATCTCCCTATGCTGAACACAGGTCACCTCAAAGTTACATGCATTCAAGCAAGTTTAATGGCAATCAGAATGAACTATGCAGTGCAAACATTCAATTTAACATTAAGTTGACTTGTCTGACCCCTGTTTAAAAGAAAAACAGTAGCTAGGTTCTTTTTATTTATCTCATCTGTAAGACTTCAGGGTTCACACAGAGAGGGAGGATGCACTCACCCCTACCCTCCCACACGTGCACATTGGGAGGGGTAACACACCCGTACCCCAATCTCACACTCCTCTCTCTGTTCCTGGCTGAGCCCCTTAGGATGGGCCCAACTCACTCGGTACCTGGTGCTGCATCTTCCCAAGGCAACATTTGGGGGGGGGGGAGGGCTGGTCACATGCTCCCCCAGATTTCTGCCAGGGCTCACACCAGAATGTGCTCAGTGGTAACCTTTCAGCACTAAGCATGAGGGCAGGGACGGGAGCCGCTTCTAGCCACACAGTGTGGAAAGGCAGCTAGCACCTCTGGGCTGACATTGACTGTAACAGGAGGCTACTGGGTTCACAGGCAGCAGGACCCAGGGAGCCTGACTGCTCGGGCTTCTGTGGGCAGAGAGGTGGCTCAGCCAGGAGAGGGTGGCTAGGGGACAGAGCAGCTCTGTACTCCCGGGGGGGCAAGCGCCAAGGCAATGGGGAAGGGGCAGGAGACGAGGGTACCTCAGGAATATTAGTGAACCACACCAATCCACAGGCAGGCAGATACCACTTACCCACTTAGAGGTCTTGTTTTCCTAATTTCAAAGAACTGAGTTCCTGTGTGATTGTATCTGGATTTTGCAATTTAAAGTAAAGTAACTTGAAGAAAGATTCAAGACAAATGAATAAAGCTCACTTGGGTGAAGGAAAAACTTTTCAAGTCTCTAAGGGGTAGCTGTGTTAGTCCATAACTGAAAAATAAATAAAAAACAATGTACGGTCCTGCAGCACCTTAGAGACTAACAAAGTATGTATGGTATCATGAGCTTCCATGGGCACAGCCCATTTCTTCAGATGAAAGGAGTAAGGAGTCCAGGGGACAAAAATAGCAGAGAAAGAGAGGGGATGGGAAGGGAAAGAGAAGAAAAAATGGTCAATTAGGGTATGTCTGCACTGTCACCCTAGTTCGAACTAGGGTGGCTAATGTAGGCATTCGAACTTGCAAATAAAGCCCAGGATTTAAATATCCCGGGTTTCATTTGCATGTTTCCGGGCGCCGCCATTTTTAAATGCCCCGTAATTTGAACTATGTAGTTTAAATGCCCCGTAGTTTGCGGCTACATGCGGCACGGACTAGGTAGTTCGAATTAAAGCTCCTAATTCGAACTACCGTTATTCCTCCTGCAAGGAGGTTTAATGGTAGTTCAAATTAGAAGCTTTAATTTGAACTATCTAGTCCATGCCGCGTGTAGCCGCGGGCAGGTAGTTTGAACTACGGGGCATTTAAAAATGGTGGTGCCCAGGAACATGCAAATGAAGCCCGGGATATTTAAATCCTGGGCTTCATTTGCAAGTTCAAATGCCTACATTAGCCACCCTAGTTCGAACTAGGGTGGCAGTATAGACATACCCTTAGAGTGTCTGTGCTAAATGAGAGAGTGAGTAAGTATCCGGTGCTCAGCTTTTGCGTCATTAGGGGGTGGAATGAGGCAGCCAATCCAGGTCAGTTCTTTGTTCAGACCTTGATTACAAACTTGTGAAAAACTTTTTTCACTCTCAGTCATAATTTCCACTGGAAGCATAAAGCAGGTACTAAAAAGCCACCAATTCTCTATTTCTGTTTTCTCAACTGAAGAGATGCAAGTAAAAGAGGTAATTAAATCTGATCCAATAACTAAATGCTACAAGAGAAAATTATGAAGTTTCTGGCCATCTGGGACTCCTCTCCTTTTAGTTCAGAGACAGGGCGAAGGAAGAATCATAATAGAAAAGAGTCTACCTTGTTCATTGCTTCAAAGTGCTCAACCCCCCTTTCATGCAAAAAAGAATCACACTATTCATACAGGTTTTCCTATGGGCAATATGTGGCTGATCATTTCCAAATATAAACAGATGTAAAACATTCACTGCCACAGCAAGACAAAAAGAACATCTGTTAACAATATTCAGTGTGGAAGGAGCCACCTGTGCAGACCACACATGACACTAACAGAAAACAAAAGTGGCAGGGCCATTTCACTGGCTGCACCTCTGACCCTCAGCACCAAGGCCTGAATTTTCAGAACTGAGCACCCAGCAGCTCCCACTGCCTGCAGTTGGCATTGTGGTGCTCAGCACTTGTGAAAAATCAAGCCTGACAAACATGGGTGGTGGGTAACCCCATGGCTGGGCAGGCAAGCTCCCCATGCCCCGCCCCTTCCACCAGTACCATTTAGTACCGTACTTGTTTTGCCTACACAAAACAGAAATTTCAAAGTGAAACTGTGGCATGATGGCCCTCAGTGAGAAACCAAAATGCTACATTTGAAGCCCACCAGGCTTTGAAGCCTAATTAGGTCTGGCTCCAAACGTTGAGTTCTCTAACACCTATCAAGCCGAGTGGGGTATGCCTTTAAAATTCCAAGATCCCGCGGGTGCAGTTCATAGTGTGACAGAGCTCACTGTGTCTGAGAAGCAATCATGCACCAAGGAGTAAAGAAATTCCATGACTAACCCTAGCCTAGGGGATGTGCCCTCTGAAGAGCAGGTCAGCCTCTCAGGTCCAGATGCTGCCGTAACTTCCGCTGGTGCTTTGATCTTTCTGGGCAACCAGACCTTTTCCAACTGCCTGGTTTCTCTAATGCTCACTCTCCTTGGTTTCTCTTTCCACGGCCTTTCCGCCAAATAAAGAGCCAAAAACAAGTTACTGGAGCAGAGAAATAACTGGCAAATGGAGCAAGATGAGAGGCTAAATCAATGTGCTGGCTTGTGACTGTTCATTCCATCAACCTGCCCATGTGCAGTGGAAATAATCAACATTTAGCAGCGGGGAGGAAAGAGGAAAAAGTGCAAATAAAGTTCAGATTAAACTCACAAATGCCAAGAAATTGAGAAGTGCCTCTCCCATAACATCAAGCTCTACCCCAGGGCATGCTCACAAAAGTGCAGGTCTCACTCCAGGGGCTTCTTTTGAGAGATCGGGAGGGCCAGGTCTCCATCTCCATTCATGGCACTTTGCTTCCCAGTGGGGAGAGCAGTAGCAAAAGTCCCCAAGCAGAAATGCCTCAGTGGACTCTGGCAATGGGTGTTGCTTAGTGGCTTAAGATGAGAGGAGAAGGAGGCCTCTTGTATATCCCTGATCATGCAGCTGAGCAAGGACAACCCACTTCCTGGCCGTGGGGCAACCAATGCCTCTTAGGGATGTTAAATATTGGTTAACTGAATAGTCTAGTAACCTTATGAAATGTTATCAGTCAGTCAACTATTCTGTAGTCCCTGGGGGTGGGGCCAACAGCCAGTGTATCAGAGGCAGCAGTGCGGGGTACCCGACAAGAGCTGGACTGCGAGGGGAGCCAGTTTAAAAATCAGCTCCCCTCATAGACCGGCTGAGAAAGAGAGGCCGCAGCGCGGGGCGGCAGCTGTTCCTGTCTGAGGCGGGTCTGAGCTCCTGGACCTGCACAAGCTGGAACTGAGCTGGGCTGCCTGCCCACCCGGATCTTAATACACTTGAAATGCAGAGCTGAAACAGGGGTAGGTACCGGACCCAGCGTCAGCCAGGACTGAGCCGGGCTGCCTGCCCCCCCAGCTCCTAATACACTTTAGACGCAGAACCGCAGCCAGAGTAGGTCCCGAACCCATAGCAAGCCAGGACTAAGCCAGGCTGCCAGTCAACCTGCTAAAAAATGTACTAGCAGGGAGTGGGGGGAAGAGAGGTGCTGGCACTGGGAGCCATTTACTCAGGCACTTTAAAGCCTTCAACTTGCTGTGCTTAGTGGGGTGTGCGTGTGTGTTTTCACAATCCTGAATGAGGTTACAGCACTAAACCCGCCGACAAGGAGAAGTAAAGGGGGCAGTTTTTCCTGGGACTTGGTGATTCTAAAGAGCCTGGGGCTCCATAGCAGCAGCAGCCAGAACCCCGGGGCTCTTTAGATGGCCTTGAAGACCATCATGAGGAACTCAGTGCATAGATGGTCTGACAGATCTCCACACGTGCTAGCAGAGTCAAAGTTATTTCCCTCCTGAATTATCTTCTGCGTTGTGCTTCAGTAAGTGACTCCCGGTTCATTAACTGCTCAGTGCAGTGTAATGACTCTGCCTCCTATCTTAACACCAGATTCAAGGATACTGCAGCATCTTCATGTAATTCTGTATTGCTTGAAGCCATTCTGGGATAGACATGGAGACCTTATAGTTTGGCACTGGTGGCACTGAAGGCTGGAAACAAACAAAACAAAACAACAACAAAAAGGATTAGATAGGTCGTTCCTTCCATGACAGCAGGTAAAACAATGCAGCTCTCTAGGCAGGTGCAAAAAGGGATACAGTTCAGAGCCCAAAAGTGAAAACCCCATCTGAAAGCAATCAGCCCCAGGAAAGTCAGAGCAGATTCTGATCTCAATTACAATGTGAACTATACATTTGCTGCATCTACCCCAACTGACTGACATCAGAGTATGCCCTGGTGGGACCACTGGCATGAGGAACAGGCAGCCTTTAAACAGATTGAGAGATCCTGGCACAGAAACCAAAAGTTAGTGTTTTAAGACAAGAAAAACCACATTAGTTTAGATTAAAGAAATCCCAGTGTTGGATTGGTTCCAAACTCTTCAGAGTATTAACTTCAATTTTAGTCTCTAGTTTTATCGAGAGAGAGAGATGAATGGAGACCAACAGCAACTATGACAATACAGTACACACTTTCTCATCTGCGGGGGTGGGACAGTGATCATTACTGGAGTGCAGCGCTGGACACTGAGACTGTGTCTACTAGGGATGTAAAATCCTATTTTTAATTGGTTAACTGCTTAAGCATAGCGTTTAACCAGTTAATTGATTAAAGGGGAGGACTGGCAGGGGGCCTGCTCTAGCCTGCTGGGTTGAAGCAGCCCCCCTGCCTGATGTGGCTTGACTGGAGTGGTTCCCCCGTGCCTGCCATGAACAGGGGCTGCTCTAGCACAGCCAAAGCAGCCCCTGCTTGCAACCCCTCTGGCCTGAAGCAGATAGGGGCACTCCATCTAGAGTGCCCCTCTCTGTGGCAGACCCCGTGGAGCTGGAGCAGCCCCTTGCCTGTGGCATGTGGGAAGCTGCTCCAGCCCTCCCCAGTTAATGGAACTGGTAAGCAGCACCGGCCAGTTAACCTGTCACATTGCTCATGTCTACACTTGCACTCGCTCAACAAAGTATTTCTCATTCGGGGCGTTTAAAGCACCTTCTCTTCTACCTCTCCTCCCCGGGAAGAACGAAGCTCGGCAGCAGCCAGTGCCCATGTGAATCCTGCCTTGTTGGCAGCAGCGCTCGCTTGCCGGCAAAATGAAACCTGCTCAGGGATGTACTTTGTCAGCAAAAGTGCCACACACCAGTGTTCACACTCACTAATGTCTAGCGACAGGACTCGTGCTGCTGGAAGCTGCATAGAGCAGTCGCACCCTGAGCCCACTGGCAAGGGCACAGTTCATGGACTCCTTGGGCAGCCGCAGCTCAGCTCTCCTCATACTGTCAAGCCTCCCTGGAGCGGTCACAGGGGTGCTGTTCTCTCGAGGGGAGTCCAGCCCCACCACACCTCTGACTATTTAGGTGCCTCCTTGCAGAGGCTGTGGGGAGAAGCATCAGGTGATAGCTTGAAGGTCATTTGGGGCTGGATTTTGAAAGTCAGATGGAGTTAAGAACTTCTTGTAAATTCCACTAAGCACCTAAATAGATTTTAAAATCTATCCCCCAATTCATGGGAGCTCCCAGTGCAGCACAGGCCTGTAAGCGCTGGGCTGGGCTAAAGGGCATGGCTAATACCCTTGTGGGGACTCACTTTTATTTTGAAGCAATAGTGCTGAAGCCATCAAGAAAGGAACTGGTGGCTAAAGAGCTTTGGTCTGGTTGGAGAGCTCACCAGCTTACAATAACCTAATCCTGAGTGGAGCCTTCAAGTGCCCGTTGTCCTCCCTGGCTCACAGGGGGCACTCAGCCATGTACTGATTCAAGCCTTTGGACAGGCCCATCTTCAAGGTCAGTTCTAGCTTCATGCCTGCTTAAAACCAACTTCTCTGAATCAAACAACGTTGTATTAATGCTCTCAGGAGACACACCTCTGTCTGCCCATCACTGCCAGGCTAGGACTTCCCCAGGATATTTACTGAAACTGTTTCTGTGCCAGCGATAAGGCTCATTATTTTACACATCAGTCTTCATCCTTTTGAGCGGATGATTCATGAATTAACATGACACAAAAAATGGAAAAAAAAGTCATAACCTGAATAACCACTGCAGAAGGTGGAAGCTAGACCCCTACACTACTGACACATCAACTTATTAACCACAAAGCACTCACATTACAACATCCACTTCAAGGGGAGAGGTTTATTTAAAAAACTAAACCTGGTTTTTAAAAGTGCCTAGGGATTCTGAGGAGTCAAAAATGGAGTGCTTGCTTGAGACACCTTGAGGCCTGGTTTTCATATAGCGGGCAATCAGCACTTCCTGGAAAAAAACAGGTCCCTTTAAGACTTGCAAGCTGAGCACCCAACCATACATTTTGAATGTGTAGGTCTTGGAGCCCAATTTTGACATCAGATTTATGATGCAATTCCACGGGAGAAACAAGTGATGAGTGCACCGTGGACTGGAGTCACTTGGGAACTGCATCTAAGTATCTGAAGGCAGAATTGGCCTTTACCACCTTATACCTTGTGATCTTAGAATAGTTACAGACTGTTTCCCGAACACCTGAAAATCCCTTCAATAAAACCCTATCCTGCAATTGTGCCAATTCCAATCTGAACTCCAGTTTATCATTTTAAACCAGTTTGAAATGCAACAGTAAATAAGTAACAAGTGCAACTATTATAAGCCTAGTCTCAGGTAGACAATGTGTATTCTTAACAATTGAATTAATTCAAACTGAGCAATCACACATCCATGGGTTGGGTATCAGCAGAGCAACCTTCAGAGAAAGCGAGCAAAATCCTGACTCTCTGGATGCCAATAACAAAACAACGATTAGTTTCAATAGGAGGACCAAGGTCCTTAGGAGACTCACAAAGGTTAGGCCCAACCTGTAGGTTTTAGACAATTGTTACAGGTTGTGCCTCTGGTAGGACCACAGATGTCCCTAGACCACAGAGCTCAGGTACAGGCAGTCCCCGGGTTACGTACAAGATAGGGACTATAGGTTTGTTCTTAAGTTGAATTTGTATGTAAGTCGGAACTGGCTCCAGATTCAGCCGCTGCTGCTGAAACTGACCAGGGGCTGACTACAGGAAGCTGGAGGCAGAATTGCTCTGCCCCCAGCTTCCTGGAATCAGCCACTGATCAGTTTCAACCGTGGCTGAATCTCGAGCCTGGGACAGAACAGCTGGGCTGCCAGGTAGGTCCCTGCAGGACCAACCCGGCAGCACCCCAACTGCTCTACCCCAGGGTCCACAACAAAAGCCTGGTCTGCTGTGGGGGGGGGGCACACTAGTTGCGCCCCCCCCCCAGCAGACCAGGTACATGGGGAGCAAAGCCGCAGCGGCGGCGGGGTGCCACGCCTCTGAGGCTTTGCTCTGGCAAAGCGTCAGAGGCGCGGAACCCCGCCGCCGCTGCAGCTTTGCTCCCGGTGTCCCTGTTCTGCTGGAGACGGTCCCCAGCAGACCAGGGGCACCTGGAGCAGCTTTTCTCGCCCCGGAGGTCGAGGTGGCGGGACCACTGCGCTCTGGGCGGTCCCGCTGCCTGCAAGCTCCGGGGCGAGAAAGCCCCGTTCGTAAGTGCGGATCCGACATAAGTCGGATCCGCATAACTCGGGGACTGCCTGTATAGGGAGATCCAGTGGGGAGGGTGGGGACTCAGCCGGGAGCCAGAGGGCAGGACTTGGAGGGGTGGGCAGCATGGCAGGGAGCTCTAGCCCCTGCTGCCAGGCACTAGCAGGGGCCCACCTGTGGCAGCCATGGAACTCTGGCCCTGGAACTCAGGGACAGCAGTGACAGCCGCGTAGCGCTAGTCCCCTGGCTGCAGAGCTCTAGTCCCCCAGCCGCAGAGCTCCAGTTCCCCGGCCGTGCAGCACCAGTCCCCCGGCTGTGTAGCACCAGCCCTAGCAGCAGCCAGTGTGCTCTATCCCCAGCCATAGAACTCTGACCCGAGTGGCAGCCATGACCAGGCAGGCAGCAGCAGTGCCATACTGGAGCCCTAACTGGGGGCAGCAGGACAACACAGGCCATGTTGGGAGGGACCTCCCCTGGTCTGGCAAATCCCCTCATTAGGGACCAGTCAGGTCCCGAGGGTGCTGAACGAGGGAGCCAGATGTGCAATCGGTCCTTTCTCAAAGAAAAAACAAAAACAAAACCTCACACACACACTGTTCTCCAACATTAATAACCTGGAAACATAAAGTATGGGAAAATGTTTTTAAAAGGAAAATGACAGCTCAAATCAAGAAATGTATTATGTATGAGGACCATTTTTAAGCTTGAAGAACACAACACACAGAGACAGAGACAGACACAGAGACAGACACACACTTGACCAAACACAAACATGTCTTTTAATGGTAACAAACACAGGCTGTGAATTAGATTTGTTACTACGTTTATGACTACTTAAAATAGTTAATACTTTTGTTCGTGTACATTAAAGGTTTTTTTTTAAATACGTTTTAGGGGAGACAAATATTTTTCAAAGTTCTCATATGGCAAATCACAAGATTATGTCTTATGAGTAAAGGGACTTAGTAATATGACAACACTATGTTAAGCAGAGTGATCTGATTATTATATTCCTCTCTTTAATGTCTCTCAATCTAGACAAAACTTGCTGTTGTAATGGTAATGGCTTTGTCTTTGATATTTACATGGCAAGGGTTTGTAAACCAGTTAAAACTTTCCAAGTAGTTAAAAATGTTTTGTGGTCTGCCTGCAAATATTCCTCTTCACTTCTTATAACCCAAAGATTGGAACATGACTGCTGTGCACAGACCAGAAAGAGCCTGCACTGCAGGAACTGCACAGGAAGTAAAAATGGTGAAAAATAATAGGGATTGTTTCAAGTCATGTCAAGTCGTGCTGCTGTAAGTGTAAGATCATCCCTTTATTTTCACATGACACTGACACACACACACACACACACACACTTTGTACACATACTCCAGGGGTAGCCTTCCTCTTTTTCCAATGTTAAAACTCCCACTGGGTTCCAAAGAAGGCAATGCAGTCCAACATGGTAACTCCAACCCTTTGTTTGCACAGCCCCTAAGAGACATCCCTGTCCTAGCACACTATAAATAATCAATAGTCTAGATACTGAAGTTTTGTATGTAAATGAAGTCAGAGAATATAGTTTAAAGCAGGGCTACTCAATACTTGGCCCATGGGCCACATGTGGCCCATTGCCCTTTTGTTTGCAGCCCGCAGTGCGGTTTTGGTTTACACAGGGCTCAACACGTAGCCCGTAGGTGGGATCCTTTGACCATGGCCTCCACTGGAAACACGCTCCACAACAGCAAAGCATCTCCCAAGCAGGGTGAGCACTGAAAGATGCAAGTGGACAGGCTGGCCGGAACAGATGGGTACAGGGTGTCGGTGTTTCTAGTAGGGATGTGAAGGGCTAGTCAACTATCTGATAAGTCAACAGGATAGTTGACTACTCACTCACTCCCCCTTGCTGCCTCTATTAGATAGATAGAGGCAGCAAAAGGCAGGGAAGAGGAAGGTACTTCAAAGCGGCAGCACCGCACAGAGCCCAGAGTCCCGGGCTCCATGAAGTGCTGTCACTTTGAGACACTATCACGGTGTTTCAAAGGTGCAGCACTACTCAGCTGATCCTGGGCTCTGTATGGCACCACACCTCTGAAATGCTGCCATGGCGTTTCAAAGCAACAGTGCTGTGTAGAGCCCAGCATTTCAAAGTGGCAGTGCCAGGATTAGTGCGGACCTTCCGCTTTGAAATGATGAGGGGAGCCCAGGATCAGCTGGAGAGTCCCCAGCTGACCCCGGGCTCCACGTGGCATTTCAAAGCGGCTGGAACCCAGGATCAGCTGGTGACTCCCCAGCTGACCCCAAGCTCCATGCAGCATGCCAGCTTTGAAATGTACAAGAGTCCTCAGCAGGGACCACACTTGGGCCCAGCTCTTATGCCAGAACAGGGCCAAAAACTCCAGGGTATCCTGGATAGTTTCCCACAGGTCCTTACCGAAACACCAGGGTGGACCAGCATAGTCCACCACCCCATAGTGACCGAACCCGGGCGCCAGATGAGGGACCAGATCAGACCACTTCCCCGAAAGTTATGGGGGACGGTGCGGGGGAATTAGACAAAATGTTATGATGGGGAGTGATAGAGGAATCTTGCAGTGCATGGAGGAGCCCTATTGTGTTAGTCCCTAAGAATGACGGCACCATCCGCTTCTGTATCGACTTCTGAAAAGTCAATGCCATGTCCAGGTTCGACGCCTACCCGATGCCCCGAATAGATGAGCTGTTGGAGAGGCTAGGCACCGCCCAGTACCTGTCAACGATTGATTTCTCAAAAGGGTACTGGCAGATTCCCCTAATGGAAGATGCCTGTGAGAAGACAGCATTCTCCACGCCTTTTGGGTTGTTCCAATTTAAACGGATGCCCTTCGGGCTCCATGGGGCCGCTGCGACATTTCAGCGGCTAATGGATCGGATACTCCGGCCCCATGAGGCATATGCGGCAGCCTACATAGACGATATAGTCATCTTTAGTTCAACGTGGCCTGAGCATCTGCAACGGGTAGAGGGACGCCGGACTGACCGCCAACCCCGCTAAATGCCATTTCGGCCAACAAGAGGTCTCGTACCTAGGATACACGGTTGGGGGGGGGGGGGGGCCGAGTCCAGCCACAGATAGGAAAAATTGAGGCCCTACGGCAGTACCCAGCCCCGATGACAAAACGTCAGGTCAGGTAATTTTGGGGGTTCGCCAGCTACTATCGGCGGTTTGTGCCGGACTTTGCAAACCTGGCGGCCCCGTTAACAGATCTAACCTGAAATGCAGCCTCAAAGAAGGTACGGTGGGATATAGAATGTGAAAGGGCCTTTAAGGCCTTAAAGCGGCGGCTGACACAGGCCCCCGTGCTGGCACAACCCAACTTCACCAAACCCTTTATTTTACAGACAGATGCCTCCGAACGGGGGCTTGGCACCGTGGTTTCCCAGCAGGAAGCGGGGGAAGAACACCCAATCGTATATGTAAGCCGTAAGCTACTTTCGCGGGAGCAAAAGTACTCCACCATAGAGGAGGCATTAGCAGTTAAGTGGGCCATTGACGTTCTGCGATATTATCTCCTTGGCAGCTCGTTCACAGTGGTGACCAACCACGCTGCCCTCCGATGGCTGCTGGCCATGAAGGACTCCAATCCGCGCATCCTGAGGTGGTACCTGGCTCTGCAGCCATATCGTTTTGAGGTCTGCCACCGGGCGGGAATGCGGACTTCTTTTCTAGGAGCATGGGTGAAGGACATGAGACTCACGGCGGGGCGGGACCAACTCTGAGGGGGGAGGCGTGTGACGGGGCGGGCCGCCTTCACCCCGCGGACGTGGACCCACCCCGCATTGAGCCCGCGGTCGCCCTAACACTCTTTGGGACGGCCCGAGGCAGAGGGGCGAGATGCGGCGTATGCTCTGCCGCCGCTGCTCAGCTGAGCAGCGGCGCTACGGGTTCATGTTCGGCGGGGAGCTGGAGGGTGGCGTCCGTGTGTGTGGCATCTGACGTCACGACGCCAGGACGCTGGGGCGGGCATTTTAAAACCCACTGGGGCTGGAGCAAGGGGGGGAGAGAGGCAGGGACGTGGGAGGAGAGGAGTAGAAGGAGAGGTGCACAGGAGTGGAGAGGACAAAGACAAGGGGGTAGGAAGTAGCCCAGGGCAGGACAGGGCATCCGGCGTGCTGGTGAGTTTAGGGCAGATCCCCCACCAGCAGGACAGGACCGTCTGATCCTGTCTTTAGGGCCCTGGGCTGGGGTCCAGGAGAGAGGGCGGGCCCGGACCCTCCTATACCCCCCCCCCCCCCGGTCGGGGAGGAAATTGAGGACAATTGGCGGACACTGGTGACTGAGGGAGAGACCGAGAGGGAGACGGAGAGTGGGGAGGGATACCCCCCTCCGTTACACCAGCACCAACCTCTTTTCCACTCTGGGTTCTCCACTCCCAGAGCACCCATTGAGCTGGCATCTCTGGTAAAAGTAATGGTGCTGGAAACCTTGTTAGCCCTAGCTCCAGCCGCCCGGGGAATGAAGGCAGGAAACGGAAGAGGTGACCAGGTTCTGTACTGGATGAAAAAGATGGCTCCAAAAGCTCGCCAGCAGATAACACATCTATGTCAGTGAAACAGTTAGTATAAGCATCAAACAGGCAAGTGTTTGCTTCGCAAATGTAAAAAAAGACAGAGAGCTCCAAGTTTATTAACACTGTGTGCAGGTGCTATTCTATGTGCAATGTGTGAGCAATTATAAAAGCCATTTTCTTAAATACATAGCAGAGATTTAAACCTAGATCTCTGCAAGAATTGCTCATGACTTCCAGAGAGCGGAATGTGGAGGAAGGACGGCCCTGTGCTTGCGGCACGAGTCTAGGCCTTGCCCGGGTACAAACAAATCACTCGGCCTCTTCCACATGTTTAAAGGGGAACAACAGCACTTCCCTGCCTCATGGGGTGTTGTGATGAACTGAGGAGAAAGACTCCAGAGTGTGGAGTGCTCGGTACTGGGGCAGGAAGCATATAAGAACCACAGAAAGTTAGAGCCAGGATGTCACCCCCAGGTAGTATTGTTGCACCACTTATTAACTTATTCTGACAGAGCCCAAAGGGTCTATGTCTCAGCAGGAAACTTCAGTTTCAGAAACCTGTTAGTCTCCTCCTGTGCTGCCTCCATTGAGGAGTCTCTCCTCTCTTTGCCACATGCAAGAAGAGAAGTGCCATGGACCCCACTTCCTGAAGCACTGTTCAAATACCAAGTGGAAGACAGAGTAGGTCTTCCGACATTTTTTGCAGAAGAGCAGGTGTGCTCTTTCAGAAGCCCCTGTCTTCCTTGTTTCACAAGGAAGAAGGGCTCTTCCAAAAGAGGAGGTTTTTCTAACATTTGGACCAGCATAGATGGGCCAAATTTTGGAAAAGCCTCTTCCGAAAAAACAATCATAAAAGTAGCCTGTGGTAACCTCCCTCCAAATAATAATACAGTACTCTGAAATGTAGCTCGTGCCACTTGTGCATTTACTCAGCGACAGAAACTTTGAGTAAAATACATAGGGCCAAGGTATCTTTTCTCAGCTAAGATCAAGAGCTTGGGAAAGGAACCTGCAGCCTCCCTGATAGACTATACTTTGGAACTGAGGCATCTCTAATGGATGACAAGGGATGATGTAGACGGACCACAAAGACAAATGCAGGACGAGGTCAGGGGAAGCACTGGCTTCTTTTACCTGATGGACTATGCTTACCTGTTTGTTGTTCCAGGAAGACCACCAGACCAAGGAGGACACAGGACGGACCACATTGCAAGGAGTGCTTGACCCATGAACTTGTGAACTTTGTCAGAGACTAAGATTCTGCTTTGCTCTGTGGGTTGTGCCCCTGAGGACATTTATTGACTGAGTTTTAACTACCCCCCACCTACATTTGAGACAAGCCATCCCTGATGGACAATGAGGGATGACGATGCAGAGGAACCCAACGGGGGACGAGGTCAGGGGAAGCACTGGATTCTTTCACCTGGCAGGCTCAGATCACTTGTTTGTTATTTCAAGTAGACCACTGGACAGAAGAAGACGCAGGATGAACCACATCGTATGGCTCACTCCACCCATGAACTTATGAACTGGACTAGAGACAAAGACTCTGTTTTGCTCTATGAGTAGGATTGCCAGGTGTCTGGTATTGACCTGGACAGTCCGGTATTTTTGCCTCCTGTCCGGTAAAAAAATTCAGAAAATACCAGACACCTAAAATGTCCAGTATTTTCTGATTTTTTCCCCGACAGGAGGCAAAAAAACTGAACTGTCTGGGTCAATACTGGACACTTGGCAACCTTACACACACTCAGCAACTGGGCCCAGCTCCCCTCTTCCCCTGCTTACCTGGCTCTTCAGGGGAGCTGTCTGGCCCGGAGCAGGAAGACAAGATGGCCGCCAGCTGCTGGCAGCCTGTTAGGAGAGGCAGAACCCAGCTTGTTCTTAAAGGGCCCATGCAACTCTTGGGGATCAATAACTTTTCTCTGTTCAATAACTTTGGTCTCCCCTCCCCCCCTTTTTTTTTCAACAGAATTTTTTCCCCAGTGGTTTTTTTTGGAGGGGGGTTGGTATTTTTGGTTAAACCATCTGGCAACCCTATCTATGGGTGATGACCCCGAACAGACTTAGGGTATGTCTACACTACAGCGCTAATTCGAACTAACTTAGTTCGAATTAGTTAATTCGAACTAAGCTAATTCGAATTAGCGCAGCTAGACTTAAAAACTAGTTCGAATTAGCGTTTTGCTAATTCGAACTAGCATGTACATACAGAGTAGACCCTGAACAGAGGTTAAGGATGGCCAGAAGCAGTGCCGGCAGGGCATCAGATGAGGACTTAGAGCGTGGAGCTGCTGTCTCAGGCTAGCCGAGGGCTGTGCTTAAAGGGACCCGACCCCCATCCCGGACAGACAGTTCTCAGGGGTGCCCCGCTTGCAAAGCAGTCCTGGCTTGGAGTGCCCTGAGTGCCCACACTGGGCACATCACAGCACTCGGCCATCACCCCGGCTGCACTTGCCACAGGCTGCCATCCGGGGGGAGGGGGCAATCGGGGGGCTGCAGGAGAACTTCCACCCCCAGAAGCCCGCAGAACCAGCCCAGTCCTCCCCATCGGGGGCGCGTACCCCATTCCTCCCTCACCTCCTTCCACTTACCCTTCCCTACCCCCCCTTCCTGATGTACAAAATAAAGAAAACGTGTGTTCAAAAATAGAATCTCTCTTTATTGAACAAAACTGGGGGAGACTGGGAAAAAGAGGTGGGAGAGGGGAAGAGAGAAGCTGGGAGAGGGGAGGGCAACTAAAATGATCAGGGGTTTGGAACAGGTCCCATATGAAGAGAGGCTAAAGAGACTGGGACTTTTCAGAGTAGAAAAGAGGAGACGGACGGGGGATATGATAGAGGTCTGTAAAATCAAGAGTGGTGTGGAGAGGGTGCATAAAGAAAAGTTCTCCATTAGTTTCCATAATAGAAGGACTAGAGGACACCAAAGGAAAGGAATGGGTAGCAGGCTTCAAACTAGTAACAGAAAGTTGTTCTTCACAAAGCAAAGAGTCAACCTGTGGAACTCCTTGCTGCAGGAGGCTGTGAAGGCTACAACTAGAACAGAGTTTAAAGAGAAGTTAGATCAAGTCAAGGAGGTTGGGTCCATGGAGTGGTATTAGCCAGGGGGTAGAAATGGTGTCCCTGCCCAAAGTTTGTGGAAGGCTGGAGATGGATGGCACGAGACAAATGGCTTGATCGCTGTCTTTGGTCCATCCCCTCCAGGGTACCTAGGGTTGGCTGCTGTCGGCAGACAGGCTACTGGACTAGATGGACCTTTGGTCTGACCCAGTACAGCCATTCTAAGCTCAGGGCTCAGGGTCGGGGGCCTCAGTGGACGACCTTGATTTTCATGCAAACTTGCTCCTGGGTGGCCAGGCTGGCAGCTCTCCTGCCCTAGACGGCCACTTTCCTGTGCCTAGTGCGGGGTTCGTGGACGAGGTCTAGGCCTCTTGCGGTCCTGGCCAGGCTCCCGAGAACCGCCAGCCTGGTCCCAGGAAGAGGCGGAGGGCTGAGGGGCAGCGGGTGGCTGGCTCATGCCGTGCCAAGTGCAGGGTCTGCTGGCTGGGTGCTGGCAGGCTTGCACCTGGCACGGGCACCGTAGCCAGCCTGTGGCCCTTTAAGGGCCACCAGGGAAAGCTGGGGAGGGCTAGCCTCCCACTAGTTCGAATTAAGGGACTACACAGCCCTTAATTCGAACTAGGAAGTTTGAACTATGCTTAGTCCTCGTGCAATGAGGTTTACCTAGTTCGAATTAAGCGCTGTGTAGTCCCTTCGAACTACACATCCGTTAGTTAATTCGAACTAACATCCGTTAGTTCGAATTAACTTTGTAGTGTAGACATACCCTTAGGGACTAAGCCTTAAATACCTCCCCGCCTACATCCGGCACATGGCGGGTTACACCTATTGCTTTTAAATGTGTCTGCTTGCTTGTTTTTGCTGTAAGCCACCCTTCCCCCCTGGATTCACTGTACTTTATCTGGTTAAATTTGCCTTTGCTTTTAATTTGTTTTAAACATTCACTCAATACAACTTTTTAATCTATTCTTTGGAATAATTACACAAATCACTACAGCTATGCTGGAGATGAACTGGACATATGGAATCAAAGGGAATTTCTGAAATTTATACCTGAGGACTGTCCTATGAAAGAACCCTAGAAGTTAAAATCTCAGTTGTTGTTGGTTTGTTTTTAAATACTGTGTGTAGCACTAGTTAGGTAAGATCACTTTTTAAATTAATTTCTTTTAGCACATTTACAATCAGGGGTAGACTTCCATGCCTCCAGCTTACATTTTTCCAGTCAATGAACACCTATAGTTGGCAACCACTCCAGACAAAGGTTGTAGAGATCAGTCCTCCCATAGTTCTACCTGCTCACTCCAGACAAACAATGCATGAAGTGCCAATGCAGCAAAGTTTTAACCTTCCATTTAAAAGAGAAGTGTGGTCCACCAGACATAAGACATCTGCAAGAGTTTGTAATGGGATAGCAAAACAGCTGCTCAAGGAGGACAGAATGGAAGGAAACGTGAATCCAGACATTCATGACTAATTAAGTGAGTGACTGATTAACAGAGACAGATTCTGCTCTCAAACCAAAGTTATTCAAGAATAATTCCACTGACCTCAAGCGGACTCTCCCCATGAGTCTTGGGTTTCTGAAACTTACATCTGTCCCACTAAAAGCAGCCTCACAAACAAATTCAAAAGCTGCCTATTGCTGTACACTAAGAATTGATGAGTTTAACGCTAAGATGATTAGTTTAGTCATATACAACTTTCTGGAAACGGATGAAAACTCATCGCCCATCACTGGGAATTAAAATGATCCAGAATCCAAATGGAACTCATCAAATTCACAAAAGCAGCTATGTAAATAGATACCAGGTTTAGCTTTTAGTTTCTGAAAATATATGAGACTAAGATTCACTTTTTAGAAGGGATATATAAGCTAGTTGATTCTCTTACCCTTGAGAAAGAGCAATACTACACCACGGACTACTTCTGGTTCAGGGCTCCAGGCAAGTTTATTAGTTATAGAATCATAGAATCCTAGAGCTGGAAGAGACCTCAGGAGATCATGAAGTCCAGCCCCCTGCCCAAAGCATGACCAATCCCAACTAAATCAACCCAGCCAGAGCTTTGTCAAGCTGGGACTTCAAAACCTCTAGGGATGGCGATTCCACCACCTCCCTAGGTAACCCATCCCAGTGCTTCACCACCCTCCTAGGGAAATAGTTTTTCCTAATCTCCAACCCAGACCTTCCCCACTGTAACTTGAGACCATTGCTCCTTGTTCTGCCATCCATCACTACTGTGAACAGCCTCTCTCCATCCTCTTTGGAACCTCCCTTCGGGAAGTTGAAGGCTGCTATCAAATCCCCCCTCACTCTTCTCTTCTGCAGACTAAACAAACCCAAATCCCTCTCCTCATAAGTCATGTGTTCCAGCCCCCTACTCATTTTGGTCGCCCTCCACTGGACCCTCTTGAATGCGACCACGTCTTTTTTTTAACGGGGGGCCCAGAATTGGACACAATACTCTAGATGTGGTCTCACCAGAGCCGAATAAAGGGGAATAATGACATCTCTGGATCTGCTGGCAATGCTCCTCCTAATGCAACCTAATATGCCATTAGCCTTCTTGGCTACAAGGGCACACTGTTGACTCATATCCAGTTTCTCATCCACTGTAATTCCCAGGGCCTTTTCTGCAGAACTGCTACTTAGCCAGACACTAAGTTAACCAGACACTTAGATAAAATATAAAAACAAAAAAGTTCTTCTACCCACAAGGGCTACAGATCCCATAGACTTTTCTCCTACCTCACTCAGCCAGTGCCCTGACCCAGGGATTCCTATAGGAGTCTTCCTTTTCCCATCCATTTTCCTTTTGCCCCACCCATTTACCTAGGAGTCATCCAAGAGCTGGGGCTCCAATTTCTATTCTTTGTAGTTCACCAGTCCAACAGAGCATTTGCAGGCCTTTACAAGGGCCAGCTGCTCTTCAGGGAATCATTTGTCCCCCTAGCATCAGCTGGGAGGCAGCTAACTAGTCAGTGGGGAGACTGGGCTCATCTCCCTTTTATCTGTGGAGGTTTCCTGGTGTACCATAGTGGAAGGAGCATAATGCACCAAGAGATAGTAATTCTTCTCCCACTCATCAGAAATTAGTAGCCTGGCTTTTTAGGAAGAGAATATATGAAACTATCCACTTGTTCAGTGTCACACGTATCAAATGTTATCTCTACACTGTTACATATCACCCATATCCATAACATAGAATGGGAATTCAACTCTGAAGCTACTGAGCAAGTCTATTGTGGGAGGCTGCAGTGTGCTGGTATACTTGGAATGTTTCTGCTGCAAGTAGGTCCTTCACCAGTTGCTTCATCAATCAGCACAGACATTCCAAATGTACGTCATATGGGGCAGGTGCAGCAAACCTCTTGGGACTGGAAAGCCAGGGGAGAGAATCAAGTCCATTATATGCTTTGCTCTCTTCTAATACCAACTGGCGATGCTGATTAAGTGATGTCATCACTGGAACCTTTATGTTACGAAGAGATTGGATTTGGGATCTTGGTCACCAGTTCTGACCTTTCAGGCCTTTTCACCCATGGGGAAATCTGCAGGTACAAGAAGGCCTACACACCTTGTCTAGTCTCTATGCTCTGAACAGAACGAGAGAGAGAGAGAGTGTTATAGTCTGCACACTGCTATCGCCCTTACAAACCAGATTAATCTTTAAATAAGCTATAGGGTCCACAACAGAGTCAAGCTCTAAAGAAAGTCACCAGAAGGAGTATTCCCAGGCTGAGAGCAGAACATTCTGGAAAAGACACCAGTCCCTGAGGCAATGTACAAGATCCCAAATCCAATCTCTTCCTAACATAAATTGATTATGGCAGAGCAAGAAGATGCCACAAATCATGATGTAAAGAAAAACTCCATTAGCCTGCGAGTAGCACTATACAGTGTTAGCAGGCAAGCAGCTATGCTATTATGATTAGTTTACAATATCGCACTCTTAAACAGGAGTAGGTCATATTCCACAACAACACCTAGTCTATGTTATTACATTATCACAGAGATGAAAATCAGAGAAATAAGAAGCAGGAACCCCACTAGGAACCCCACTGTTATATAATTTCTTCTTATCTAAGTATACAGATACAGTTACCTAATATAATACAATACTCACAAGCCTTTTCCCTGCCTCCCTCTGCTTGTGGGACTCTGATGCAAGGTGGAGAGCGGGAAACTTAGAAGCAAAGATTTAGACAGAATAAGTAAAGTAAAGCAAAGAGTTTATGTGAAAGGAAGAAATACTTGACTGAGGAAGAAGACAGAGCTTGTGTTCGAGTTCCAAGATTCCTTATCCCATAGCTTTTATCCATCTTTTTACATCATAATACCCAGCCTCTCAATTACCAAAAACAGCTTTCCGCACCCTGAGATTCTGTGGGTAGGTCTACTCGATTGAATGATGATACTGGGACATCTTTTGATTATGCATGAATTAAATCATCTGTTCCCTTCCTCTGCCCTCCCCCTCCCCCCCGACCCATTCCCAGACATGGGAAAAGTGGGAGCTTTGCGGTTAGGTGCAACAGGCCTGTTTCCTTAATTCAAGATGTTGGTTAGCTGGGTCTTGTAGATTTTGACTTATTTGGACTTATCCTTTCACATAAACTCTTTGCTTCACTTTATTTATTCTGTCTAAATTTTTGCTTCTAAGTTCCCCACTCTCCACCTTGCACCAGAGTCCCACAAGCGGAAGGAGGCTGGGAGCATGGTATTATATTAGGTAATTGCATCTGTATACTTAGATAAGCACAAATTATATAACCAACTTTTTGTTACTGTTGCCTTCAGAGGTGATTCAATCAATTTGTGTAATCGGTGCTGTATGCTTTATTCTGTTTGCCATCTTAGTACCTGCCGTAATAAAACTTGTTTTAATTTGGTACTATCCTCATGGAGGGTATGTCTACACTACCCTCCTAATTCGAAATAGGAGGGTAATGTAGTCATACCACAATTGCAAATGAAGCCCGGGATTTGAATTTCCCGGGCTTCATTTGCATAAAGCCGGCCGGCGCCATTTTTAAATGCCGGCAGTTCGAACCCCGTGCCGCGCGGCTACACGCGGCACGGAGTAGCTAGTTCGGATTAGGCTTCCTAATCCGAACTAGCTGTACTCCTCGTGGAATGAGGAGTACAGCTAGTTCGGATTAGGAAGCCTAATCCGAACTAGCTACTCCGTGTCGCGTGTAGCCGCGCGGCACGGGGTTCGAACTGCCGGCATTTAAAAATGGCGCCGGCCGGCTTTATGCAAATGAAGCCCGGGAAATTCAAATCCCGGGCTTCATTTGCAATTGCGGTATGACTACATTACCCTCCTATTTCGAATTAGGAGGGTAGTGTAGACATACCCTGAGAGTGTGGGTGCTGTAGTGGACCCCCAGCTCCACCTCCAAACACAGAACTCCATAGTTCTCATACATTGTAACCTGGGGTATGGTGCTCACACCTACAATCTTCTAGTCATATTGGTAAGCCTCACCCACATACATTCCACTATACTTCTCCTCAGGGCTACACCGGGCTTGAGTTTTGCAGCCATAGAGGAAATAGAATATGGGCCTCTAGACTCCAGAGAACCTGAGGTTTCATGGGGAAGGGACATTCCAGCTAAATGGATCCCTTGGGATGGGCTGCTAGTATTCCCCATGCTGCACCTGAGCTCTGTGTCCTCCAAGAAGAGGAAGGAGAGGAGGTGATCAGGACTGCTGGTTTTCAGGAGTGTGTTTAACATGGGGGGCGAATCTTGGGGAGCGATTTATGAATCACTTGCAATCCACAAAACCCCTATTCAGCTGCTGCCTAAACCTGTAGGTATTTAAACTCACTATGCTCGTCTGCCTTGCTCTAGGCATCCTTACCCCTACATCCCAGAGTAATCCACAGACGAGAAAGAGATTGGCACTCCTCCTCCTCCTTTTTTGCCTGTGGGGCCCAATCCAGTAGGCGTACGCTGAATACACCTGTCTCCACACAAGGTGTCCGGGGACAGGGGCAAGCAGCCTCCTTTAGCCCAGTGGTTAGGTACTCTCCTAGGGCATGGCAGACGGTAGTTCAAGTCCCACTTTATCTGCTGAGGAATTTAAATAGCTGCCCGCACCTCTCAGGTGAGCACTCTGGGTTAAGATGTGAGGCTCATTCTGTCTCTGGCCTACTTATTTAAAGTGGAACAACTTCAACAGATGACACAAAGGGAGTCCCACACCACAGTATTTTGTAATCCAATGGACAAGGCCCTCTCCTGAGGGAAGGGACCCCATTCAGATCCCTCCTCATTGAGCAGAAGGTAGAACTGAAGTGGAGTCTTCCACATACCGGGGAATACCTGAACCAGCAGGCTAAAAGTTACAGAGGAAGTCATCCTCTTCCTCTTTCTCAGCCCAGTAGTCAGTTGTGTGGTGCTAAGCAAGTGCCTAACGCAGCCTCACTTTCAGGAGAGGGGTTCCAAGCTATGAATCACAAGCACAGATGGGCATTTCCCTGCAGCCCAGATTTAGATGCTGAACTTTTGTCAGAAAAGGGGCTTAGCTCCCTCCATTCCTTTTTGGTATCTCCCACTGGCTAGCTCAGGCATCCCTCCCCCCCCCCCCCCCCCCCCCCCCCCGGAATCAAACCCCTAATCTCTGAGGATAGACAGATCATTAAATATAATATGGTTACTAATGCAAGCAGAGAGACAAGTAGAATGTGACGAAGAGCCAATAAACCTGCTAGTCTCAGCAGGAAATGTTAAATTGAACACCATGGTTTATATGCCTGATGCCTACCTAACTCTCACATGCCAATGCGAAAGCTACATGCAAAAGAATTTGTTCCTCACCAAGGATTTTCAGTGTTTCATTCATAAATCAGTACTGAGATACAACAGGTAGGGGGATGGAGAGGGAGATGAGCTATGAAGTCCCGTCCCAGATCTGAATTTCTCCGAAGTCTCTCATACACATGTTCTAGTAATCTAGGTGAAATCCTGGCTCCACTGAAGTATGTGGGAAAATCTACAATTGAACTCCAAGGATTTATTTAGAGAATATCAAGGTTGTGCAATTAATATTATTTGTGTTTATTACTATATTGCTTAGGCACTATACTAGGCACTGCATCCAGTATGTAGGTAGGCTTGCCTTGAATAACTTACACTCTAACCAGAGAAGACAGACAAGAAAAAAAAGACAGGGATCGACCAGAAATAAAGGACTCAGTGGCCAGGAAAGCCTTTAGCAAGGTTATGAAGTGATTTAAGATTGCTTTGGATGATGCAGGACTCTTTAAGAGCCCCTCCTCATTCAATCTGCATCTTATAAGATTGACATTAAAAGGGTCGTAGAGCAGTTTTTAAACTAAGGGCTGGGGGAAAGTCAACAGGTGTGGAAGGAGCACATGGATCGGACAGAGACATCTCTTGGGGAGGCTCTATTAATAGAGATGCTCTATGTCCTAGTCAGAAGGAGAGGATAGAAGAATGGGTCAGATCAAAGGAGTCACAAATTAAAGAGAGTCTAACACATCAGGAAATGGCAGACAGATAAATAGTGATAAATTATTAAAGTGCTTATACGCAAATTCTAGAAGTCTAAATAGTAAAATGGGTGAACTGGAGTGCCTAGTTTTAAAGGAGGATATTGATTTAATAGGCATCACAGAAACTTGGTGGAATGAGGACAATCAATGGCACACAGTCATACCAAGGTACAAAATATATCGGAAGGTCAGAACAGGTCGTACTGGTGTGGCAGTGGCACTATACGTTAAAGAAAATGTAAAATCAAATGAAGTAAAAACCTTAAATGAGCCAAAATATTCCATAGAATATGGATAGTAATTCCATGCTCCAATAATAAGAATATAGCTGTAGGGATATATTATCGACCACCTGCTCGGGGCAGTGATAGTGACTATGAAATGCTAAGGGAGATTAGAGAGGCTATCAAATTTAAAAACTCGATAGTAGTGGGGGATTTCAACTATCCCCACATTGACTGGGTACACGTCACCTCAGGACAGAATGCAGAGATAAAATTTCTTCATACGTTAAATGACTGCTTCTTGGAGCTGCTGGTTCTGGAACCCATAATGGAAGAGGCTATTTTTTATTTAGACCTAAGTAGAGCACAGAATCTGGTTCAAGAGGTAAATATAATGGGACCTCTTGGAAATAGTGACCATAATGTAATAACATTTAACATCCCTGTGGTGGGAAAAATACCTCAGCAGCCCAACACTGTGGCATTTAATTTCAGAAAGGGGAATTACACAAAAATGAGGCAGTTAATTAAACAGAAATTAAAAAGTACAGTGACAAAAGTAAAATCTTTGCAAGACACATGGAAACTTTTCAAAGACACCATAATAGAGGCCCAATTTAAATTTATACCCCAAATTAAAAAAATACAGTAAGAGAACCCAAAAAGTGCCACCGTGGCTTAACAACCAGGTAAAAGAAACAGTGACATATAAAAAGACATCTTTTAAAAAGTGGAAGTCAAATCCTAGTGACGAAAACAGAAAGGACCATAATCTTTGTCAAACTAAGTGTAAAAATATAATAAGAAAAGCCAAAAAGGCGTTTGAAGAACAGCTAGTCAAAAAAATCAAAAAGTAATAGTAAAATGTTTTTTTAAGTACATCAGAAGCAGGAAGAGGGCTAAACAACTAATGGGGCCCTTGCACAATCGAGATGATAAAGGAGCTCTCAAAGATGATAAAGTCATAGCGGAGAAGCTAAATTAATTATTTGCTTCAGTTTTCACGGCTGAGGATATTGGGGAGATTCCCAAACCTGACAAATCTGAGGAATTTTCCAGACTGAGGTGTCATTAGAAGAGATTTTGGAACAAATTGATAAACTTACCACTAACAAGTCACCGGGACCAGATGGCATTCACCCAAGAGTTCTGAAAGAACTCAAATGGGAAATTGCGGAATTATTAATTGTGGTTTGTATCCTATCCTTTAAATCGGCTTTTGTACCTAATGATTGGAAGATAGCGAACATGACACCAATATTTTAAAAGGGCTGTAGAGGTGATCTGGCAATTACAGACCAGTAAGTCTAACATCAGTACCGGGAAAATTAGTTGAAACTATAGTAAAAAATAAAATTGTCAGACACATGGATGTAAATACTTCGCTGGGAGAAAGTCAACATGATTTCTGTAATGGGAAATCATGCTTTACTAATCTGCTAGAATTCTTTGAGGGGGGTCAACAAATATGTGGACAAGGGGGATCCAGTGGATTTAGTGTACTTAAATTTCCAGAAAGCCTTTGACAAAGTCCCTCAACAAAGGCTCTTTAGTAAAGTACAGTAAGTTGTCATTAGATAAGAGGGAAGGTCCTTTCATGGATTGATAACTGGTTAAAAGCCAGGAAACAAAGGGGAGGAATAAATGGTAAGTTTTCCGAGTGGAGAGAGGTAACTAGTGGGGTACCCCAAGGGTCTGTCCTGGGACCAATCCTATTCAACGTATTTATAAATGATCTAGAGAAGGGGGTAAACAGTGAGGTGACAAATTTGCAGATGATACCAAACTGCTCAAGATAGTTAAAACCAAAGCAGCCTGTGAAGAGCTTCAAAAAGATCTCACCAAACTAAGTGATTGGGCAACAAAATGTCAAATGAAATGTAATGTTGATAAATGTAAAATAATGCACATTGGAAAAAAAGAAACTCAACTATACATACGATATGATGGGGACTAATTTGGCTACAACTACTCAAGAGAGAGCTCTTGGAGTCATTATGGTTAGTTCTCTGAAAACATCCACTCAGTGTGCAGCATCAGTGAAAAAAGCAGATAGAGAGTTAGGAGTCATTAAAAAGGGATAGAGAATAAGATAGAAAATATCTTATTGCCTCTGTATAAAACCATGGTACGCCCACATCTTGAATACTGTGTACAGATGTGGTCGCCTCATCTCAAAAAAGATATATTGGTATTGGAAAAGGTTCAGAAAAGGGCAACAAAAATTATTAGGGGGTTGGAATGGGTCCCATATGAAGAGAAATTAAAAAGATTTGGACTTTTCAGCTTAGAAAAGAAGAGACTAAGGGGGGATACAATAGAGGTCTATAAAATCATGACTGGTGTGGAAAAAGTGAATAAGGAAAAGTTATTTACTTATTCCCACAATATAAGAACCAGGGGTCACCAAATGAAATTAATAGGCAGCAGGTTTAAAACAAAAGGAAGTTTTTCTTCACTTAGCGCATAATCAACCTGAGGAACTCCTTACCAGAGGATGCAATGAAGGCTAGAACTTTAACAGGGTTCAAAAGAGAGCTAGATAGAGTAATGGAGGTTAGGTCCATCAATGGCTATTGGCCAGGATGGGTAGGAATGGTGTCCTCTGGAAGTGGAAGACAGGGGAAGGATCACGTGAGGATTACCTGTCATGATCCCTCCCTCTGGGGCATCTGGCATTGGCCACTGTTGGCAGACAGGACACCGGTCTAGATGGACCTTTGGTCTGAACCAGTATGGCCATTCTTATGACATGTTCACTATGCAGCTGAGCAAATGGCACATCCGTGCACAGCACAGCTGCTATATCAGTGGTGTTTGGTGTGTTTTCATGTTCCCCTAAGTGCCAAATCAAAAACCAGGTTCACTGGAATGCTCAAGGGCACTTCTCAGTGAGGGTTGTTAACCTGCTAATTTTCAATGTATATTTTGTTTAGATTACAATGCCATTTGTCATGGATGAACTACAGTGCACTAGCTTTCAAGATCCTTCACAGCCTATCCTCACCCCACCTATTCATTCATCATTCAGAATGGTGAGGTCACTGCCCACCTCCACCCAGCCCATGAGGCCAGTCACCATGCCCTCTTGTCAAATTTTCAAGCAAACACCTGTGTGCTTTCTCTCATTCTCCCCCAGGTATATTGTGATGTCCACAGGTTTCAAGAGCTGGTGTTCCTTCTAGGTGAGTTCTCACCACATTAACCCAGAGAGAGTCCCATTTAAACCCCACACTTGTACACATCTGCAAAACCACTTCATTATCCGCCGTCCAATCTTTCCTCAAAACTCTCCTTTGCTGGGATGCATACAGAAATTTTTTTGACTAATGTCATCTGTTTCTTTGGATACAGCCAAACTGATGTGGGACTACACCTGTTGTCTCTTGTCTTACAATCTAAGTATAAATTCTTTGGGGAAGGGGCCATCATTTTGATCTGTGCATGTACACCACCTGGCAAAATGGTGTCCAGGCCTGGGGCACCTAGGTGCTTTGAAGCAATACAAATAATAGAATATGGTGCTTTTCTCCACTAGGATTTTACACGGAGATAACTATAGCATGCTATAGTTATCTCAGTGGTAAAAAAAAAATCTTTGTGGAAGTGAAGACAAATCCTTATTTGCATTTCCATTGCAGCATTAGAATCATTAACAAAGAGTTGAAAACATATAGGTGGTGTTTTCAAGAAATTATTTGTGATGCAAAACAGTTGCTTAGAAAGAAAACACTTAGGCAACCTTAACTCTAGCCATTTGCACTCATGCTATAGCATAGACACACACTTCATGACATAGAGGAAAGCAACCACTGTCACAATTTTCTTCAGGTCTCAGAGTTCTGCCAAAGCCTAGAGTCACTTACTTTAGCCAGGTATGCAGCATTTCTTATTGTCTCCACCATCTCTCTGCCTGCAGGGTGCACCTTTGCCACATGCATCCACATTCTCTCCCAAGTCTGCCCATCAATAGGGAAGCCACTTTTATTGACAAGGAAAAGCACACCCCCGTCTTTGTCTTCTTCTTCCGAGCCCCCGTTGTTGGCTGTGCTGACAGGCCGAGCATGAGTGCTCCTTGATCGGCCCCCTTTGGCTCCTTTGGGATGGGGGCAGTGGTGGGCATTGGAAGTAGAGCCCGTCATGATGCGTTTGAATTGCTAGAGCAGTCCAAGTAGGAAATGTGTATACAGTTCAATGCCACAACAAAGAAGCCTTCATCTCACTTGCTGCCACAGCAATCAGGCAAAGGAGTTGTTATTAGCTAAAATTAGCCAGTGTGAGTGCTGCTGGGTTTGTTCTCTTGTGGGCTGAATCTAAAATCAGAAGAAAGTGACAAAGAGAAAGCATGTTAGCAGCAGAGGAGCAGAGCTTGTGTACAACAGTCAGCTTACTGCATCCCGAAGGGTTGGCAGGCAAGAGGATAGCAACATGGCTAGATCCCTTCCGTGTCAGAGAGTAGCACTTGACAATGGACTATGGAATAAGGCGAAAGAGGCAGCTAAGACTGACAGACAAAAGAACAACAGCGATCCATACAAACACCCCTCCTGAGGCATCACACAAGGAAGACTATAGTTCCTTAACTAGGTCTCACTCCATATTGCTCCTGGGCTTCCCACAGAGAGATGACAAGTGGCCTGAATCCGGCTAGATCCCTCTCCATATCACACCTAGGGCTGCCAAATGAATACACGCTAGCACTCTGCTAGATTCCTGTCTGCACCACTCGGGGCCATTTGGCACAAGGGGAAAATGGCACAAGGGGAAAATGTGAACGTAATCTATCCCCCCCTCCCCCGGAACCAAAGCCCAGAGACCCTGCTCTCCATACTCATTCCTCTTTCCCCAGAGGCTGGGGATCTGTCAGCCAGCAGCAGCACAGAGCCAGACTGCAGCACCAATAGTGTGATACTCGGCTCAGCTCGGGAAGGGTCGGTTCGCAAGCGATCCCCAGCAGCAGAGGGCTGGGCGCCTGCCTGCTTCCCCAGCTGCAGCCGCCCATTCCACACCCCCGACCTGCCCCCTTACCTGGTCGCAGCGGGATTCATTGCACCGTGGGCCCTCCGGGAGGTTGGGGCTGCTGTTGCCTCTTGCGCCTCAGTCCACGTTCCATTATCAAGTGTTACTCTCTGACACGTAACCATGTTACTTGGCAGCCGCCGACATTCTGAACGCCACTATTGGCTGCCGCAACAAAGAAGGGCTGGAAGGCCATGCCCAGCAGCTTTGCAGAATTCTGGTTGGCTATGATCTTGCCAGGGGGAGGGGCCACAGGGGAAATCTTATCTTTTGGAGCTGGAGCTGAGATACTATCAGTGCGTTTGATTCATAAATCGGAGTGTACACTAGACATTTGCAAGTATATGAAGATTAAATCTCTAGCACCCGCAGTATTCTGTGGCGGAACATTTATTTAACATTCTGTACTAATTATTCTGTGCGAGGTTAGATGATTTATTTCTCTGTCAGCCACAGGCTTCAAGACACCACACAGCTACTCTCCCTGTCCCAAAGAGTTGAGAGTCCACAACCAGATCCGTATTAGGTGACCTTTGCATCTATACAGATCCAGTTACAAACCGTGGTCTAAAGCAATGATTATTATAGAACTTCATTGCACTAAAAACCGACTTCTGACAACAAAAATTACTGGAGCTAGCATATCAAAAAATGGCCTGGAGCTAGCATATCACTACCGCCTCCATAATGCCTTGTGGTTTGTTTTTAAATAAGGGGCAGCAATTGTGATTCTCCCATCAGTGTTCGCAGGACACTTCTCCACCTTGGCATACAACTCCCAAAGCAAACTACATCCATTTACTTTCTTCCCCAGATTCCTTGCTCTATACACAGCTGTTAATTTCACTGTGCAACACTTTCATCATTCAGATGATCCATGCTTGTAAAACCAGCTGCTCTCCTTTTTCTTCCTTAATGTGCTTTGTAAATTCCAGTAAGGGGCTCTGCAGCAATGTAAGTTGCATGCATTTAGGAAGGGCACCCAGATGACAGCGATCACCCCAGTGATCACCCCAGTAACCACGGCAGAAGTCCCTGACACTTTTAAAAGTGCTGTATTTTCACCAATGTATGTGACACTAAGGATTGATCACAATCCACTGGGAGCAAGCACAGAGTGAAAGGGTAGTCTTGTGGGCAAGGCATTAGAACAAGAGTCAGGAGAGCTTCTATTGTGTGTGACCGAAGGCAAAACATTTAACTCTTATGTGCCTCCGTTCCCCATCCATAAAATGGCCCTGCCTGTTGTGAGGATACTTACAT
The DNA here is from genome assembly GCF_049634645.1 of Pelodiscus sinensis. Classification (NCBI taxonomy): domain Eukaryota; kingdom Metazoa; phylum Chordata; order Testudines; family Trionychidae; genus Pelodiscus; species Pelodiscus sinensis. Next base: position 147,689,285 of record NC_134713.1, on the reverse strand, counting down.
TAACATCTATGAGACGCTTGGATACAGTGAATTCTTGTGTGTGTGTTGGTAGAACAGTGATAGAAATTTTTAAAATTGCAGTAAGACCAGGTCCAAGAACAAATTAGTTCTTCAGTTGCACTGAGCAGAAAATAAAGATGAGTCAGAAAAATCAACTGGACATGCCTAAGTGGTTATACCTATGCTGCTGAGTATGGGAGATAGGTCTGATTTCCAGAAGCTCAAGCGTTCACTGAACATACATGTTTGCATGGCATTTCCTGTGTGTGTGCATACAATTCACATTTCTGAATGTGCAACTGGCCAGCTAGATGTAGAGACACCCACTGCACATGTACAGTCACAGCAACTGCTTACTTATATAAACACACCCTACCCTTAAGAACTGCAACTTTTCTGTAATAATTTTTAAACTGCCTTTTGATTCTGCATTAAACCCTTTCTAAAGTATTTCATTATTCCTCCCTAAAGTATTTCTGTACATTGTCTCTTGCTGTTGTCTGTGACCCAAACAATTATATAAGAATTTTTTACTCCAACAAAACATGGAGGACATGGTATTTCATGTCAGGGCTCCCCATGTGCTATTGATTTCCAAGTTTGATTTTCAACAGAAACAAATGTGTTAGGAGTACTTGTTAGCTGTGTTGACCTCACTGTTTTGGTTAAACTTTTGTCTGGCCTTTGACAAAATTAGGGAATCATAGAGTGGCTGATTGTTAGTCTGAAGAGTTTTCATTATAATTTTGATTTTGTAGTTATAGAACAGAATCATAGACCACTAGAACAGGAAGGGACCTCAAGACATCATCGAGTCTAGTCCCCTGCCCTCACAGCAGGGCCAAAAACTGTCTAGATCAGAGCTACTCAAATTTGGAAGCCCTGGGGACCAAAATGATACTCATGGCATATGCCGAGGGCTGCAACATAAGCGTGGTTGCATATATATGCAAATATATATGCTAATATATGCAAATATCTTCTTTCACACTGACAGGCATGAATACAAAGATCAAGGCAAGACTACACAACACGCAGGCCCCATTTAAGTCAGTTCTGCTGATGTTAATAAAAGGCAATATTTATGCACTTTCCACCCATATGACAGCACTTTTAATGAGCAATGACAGTCCAGGAATTTAACTACTAAAATGCATATCAACAGAAGACCATTATACTGACTCCTTTTTTGTTTTGGCTCCCACCCGTGGGCCATGTGTTCAGCCCCACATAAACCCAAACTGTGCCGCGGGCTGCAAACGGGCTGTGGGCCGCATGTGGCCCATGGGCCACCACGTTTTAAGTTGTCCTGGTCTAGACCATCCCTGATATATGTCTATCCAACTTGCTCTTTAGTATCTCCAGAGATGGAGATTCCACAACCTCCACTTATTCCAGTGTTTAACCACCCCAACAGGAAGTTTTCCTAATGGCCAACCTAAACCTCCCTTGCTGCAGTTTAAGCCATTGCTTCTTGTCCTATCCTTAGACACCAAGGAGAACAAATTTTCTCCCTCCTCCTTTTAACACCCTTTTAGATACTTGAAAACCGCTATCATGTCCCCTCTCAGCCTTCTCTTTTCTAAACTAAATAAGCCCAATTCTTTCAGTCTTCACTCATAGCTCATGTTCTCTAGACCGTTGATCATTCTTGTTGCTCTGCTCTGAACCTTCTCCAATTTCTCCACATCTTTCTTGAAATATGGTGCCCAGAACTGGGCACGATACTCCAACTGAGGCTTACCAGTAATCAGCATAGAGTAGAGCAGAAGAATGACTTCTCATGTCTTGCTCACAACACTCCTGTTAATGCATCCCAGAATCATGTTTGGTTTTTTTGCAACAGTGTCACTCTGTTGACTCATATTTAGCTTGTGGTCCACCATGACCCCTAGATCCCTTTCTGCAATATTTCTTCCTAGATAGTTGCTTCCCATTCTGTATGTGTGAAACTGATTTTTCCTTCCAACTGGAGTACTTTGCATTTCTCCTTATTAAATTTCATCCTGTTTACCTCAGACCGTTTCTCTAGTTTGTCCAGATCATTTTGAATTAGACCCTATCCTCCAAAGCACTTGCAATCCCTCCCAGTTTGGTATCATCTGCAAACTTAATAAGTGTACTCTCTATGCCGATATCTAAATCATTAATGAATATATTGAACAGAACTGGTCCAAAAACAGACCCCTGCAGAATCTCAATTGTTATGCCCTTCTAGCAGGATTGTGAACCATTAATAACTACTCTCTGAGAACAGTTATCCATCCAGTTATGCATCCACCTTATAGTAGCCCCATCTACGGTGTATTTGCCTAATGTATTGATTAGATCATGCGAGACTGTATCAAATGCCTTACTAAAGTCGAGGTATACCATGTCCACCGCTTCTCCCTTATCTAGAAGACTTGTTGTCCTATCAAAGAAAGCTACAGATTGGGTTGACATGATTTGTTCTTTACAAATCCATGCTGGCTGTTACCTATCACCTTCTTTTCTTCCAGATATTTGCAGATGAATTCCTTAATTACTTGCTCCATTATCTTCCCTGGCACAGAAGTTAAACTGACTTGTCTGTAGTTTCCTGGGTTGTTCTTATTTCACTTTTTTAAAATGGGCACTAGATTTGCCCTTCTCCAGTCTTCTGAAATCTCTCCTTTCTTCCATGATTTTTCAAAGATGATGGCTAAGGGCTCAGATACCTCTTCTCTAAGCTCCTTGAGTGTTCAAGAATGCATTTCGTCAGGCCCTGGTGACTTGCAGGCATCTAACTTTTGTAGGTGATTTTTAACTTGTTCTTTTTTTATTTTATCTTCTAAACCTACCCCCTTTCCACTGGCATTCACTATGTTAGGCATCCCTTCATCATCAGACTTCTTGGTGGAGACTTAAACAAAGAAGTCATTAAGCACCTCTGTAAGAGTAAGAGTAATTAATTAACTCTTTTATGAATGCAAGCCATCCTTACTACTCTACATTTCCTCAGCTCTTGCCCCCTAACATACCTACTTTACTTAAGCTACATCAATGACATCTTCATCATATGGACCCACAGAAAAGAGACTCTCGAAGAATTTCACAAGGATTTCAACAACTTCCATCCCATCATCAAACTCAGCCTGGACCAGTCCACATGAGAAATCCACTTTCTGGACTCTACAGTACAATTAAATAATGGACACATTTCCACCAACCTATATCAGAAACCCACCGACCACTACATTTACCTTGCCTCTAGCTTCCATCTGCACTGATTACCAGTAAGCTTCCAGACACATTTCTCAGTCTATTGTATACAGCCAAGCCCTATGATACAACTGGATTTGCTCCAATCCCACAGACAGAGACAAACACCTACAAGATCTTTACAGAGCATTACTAAAACCGAAATACCCATCTGGAGAAATGAAAAAACAGACCAACAGAACCAAAAAAGTACCCAGACATGAACTACTTCAAGACAGACCCAAAAAGGAGAATAACAGAATTCCACTTATCAGCTAGGCAACGTCTAGACTGCAAGCCTCTTTCAAAAGAGGTTTTTTCAAAAGATACTTTTGAAAAAGAGCATCTAGACAACAATCAGTACTTTCGAAAAAGCAAGCTGCTTTTTTGAAAGAAAGCACCCATGCAGTCTGGATGCTTTCTTTCAAAAAAACACAGTTTGCATTACATAGTGGCTTTTTTTGAAAGAGCACTTTCAAAAAAAGGTGTTCTTCCTCATAAAATGAGGTTTTCCACGGTTGAAAAAACTGCCACGTTCTTTCAATTTACTGTCGACAGAATGCGGCAGCAGTCTAGACGCAGGTAAAGATTTTTTGAAAAAAGACCACTTTTTTCGAAAAATCCCTGTAGTCTAAATACACTCCTACAGCCCTTTTCCAGAAGATCCCTTATTCCTTCTTGAAAGTAGGAATAAGGGATCTTCCAGAAAAGGGCTTATTTTCCAGAGAATCGCGTCTAGACTGGCGCTTTTCTCCAGCAAAAACCCTGAGCTGGAAAAAAAGCGGCAGCCATGTAAATGCAAATGCCGCGGGGGATATTTAAATCCCCCGCAGATTTGCAATTCCGAAGTGTCTCATTAGCATCCCTTTTCTGGAAAGGGATGCCAATGTAGACACAGCCAGAGAGGTGTTGGAATTACAATTCATCTGCAAGTTCAATTCTTATGCTACTGGCCCCAATCTAGATGAGGGATGGCTGGGACATTATCAACCTAACATCCAATGAAGGTCCAAACAGCTCTTTGTCTGTGTAGATTCTCGCTATTTCTGTCCTTTGATCCTTATCTGCTTCTTTTTAACTATCCAATCTTCAGGTGTCTATAGATTGCAAGCTCTGTCTATTTGTTTTTCCCTTTGATATTTTCATACCCTGTGCTCCTTGTTTCCCTCCCCGCTCCTTTTTTTTTCTCCTCCTTCCTCCATCTCCCTTCTCCTCTATTTATTTTGGGTCTGCACATCCTAAACTCAAAACTCTGGTCATCTGAAGAAGTGGGCAGTGCCCACGAAAGCTCATGATACCATCTATATGTTTTGTTAGTCTATAAAGTGCTGCCAGACCATTTGTTTTTTTTATTTATCCTGTACAGATTAACTCAGCTCCCCACTGAAGCTTATGAATAATATTGTTACCCTGCAATCTAAATCCAAATGCAGAGAGATTGTTGCTACCAGAGATGATTTCTTGGTCAAAACAACTAATTTGATAATAAAAATCATAGAAGTGATTTTTACCTTCATTATTTTAGTTCCCAACTAATTTAAGTATGATACACAAGAGTCTCATCAGAATTATAAGCCCACCTGAGGGATTAGATTTGAAAGGTAGATTTGACATCCTACACGTAGTCCACAGTAGCAGCATGATATTAACATTTGTTGCTTGTTGAAGAAGGATTCCCCAGGGAATGTTCTAAGGATAAACCCAAAGGAATGTTATGGATTGTCTGTGTATCGTAATACTGTTTTCAGCATTGTAACCAAGCTGAGAGATGTATATTATACTTTCCAATTATAATCTGAACATTTATACTAAAATTCAGTTATATCACATTTCAAAACCATTGTGCCTTCCCCCAGTTTGCATATATGAAGGCCACAGCAGCCATGGGAACACTACTCTTGTTATCAATGGCTTGCAAACAGTCCTTTGGACTGCTAGGCGCAAGTGCATGAAATGAACAGTGGAGGGCTCCCTCTGTCTAGGTTTCACATGAACATGTTCATCTGCTGAATGACTCACATGAACTGTGGGTGTCTCTTGCTCCACTCATCTGAAGAAGTGGGTTGTACACACAAAAGCTCATTATATACATTTTTTGTTTGTCTCTAAGGTGCTATAGAACCACTTGTTTTGTGAACTATGGTTGTATGATTAAGGAACATTCCACTTTCTCCATGATCCTAATATTCCTAAGGAAACCCTATTAATACTTGTAAAGAAGGTGGCTTTCTGAGAGTCTGTATGGCTCTCACACACTGAATTCCTCTCTCTAGTAATTGGACATTTGCAATTAAGAAAAAACAGAAACCCCAACATCTTTCCACAAATCCTCTTTCATCCTCCTGCTGGCTTGGACACTACATATACTAAAGCAGTGGTCTCCAACATTTTTAAGCATGAGATCACTTTTTGAATTTAAGTTCAATCCAAGATCTACCTCAAATCCAAATACCCTTGCCCCACCTCCTTTGTGTCTCTTCTCTGAGGACTGGCCCCTGCTCACTTCATCCTCCCTCCCATCCTTCCTCACTTTCACCAGGCAAGAACAGCGGGTTATGGCGCAGGCTCTGGTCTTGGATTAGGGGATTTGGAGTGCAAGAGAGGCTCTGAGCTGAGCTTGGGGCAGGTATTTGGGGTACTGGAGGGGGTTCTAGGTGCAGACTCTGGGAGGGTGTTTGGATACAGGGGTGCTCAGGGCTAGGGCAGGAGCCTGGGATGCAGGAGGGGGTTCATGACAGGTTCTCAGGAGGTGGGCTCCAGCAGGGCACTGCTTAGCTCAGGTGGCTCCTGGTTGGTGGTACAGTGGGGCTAAGCAGAGCCGGCCCAATGTACAGGCTGACCGGGCCCTAGCCCTGATTGTAAGAGGCACCAAAATGTTTATTCTTTTTCAAATGAATGTTTTTGTAATTTAAATTTTGCATACAGTTATGTTCCACCACGGACCACGGTTACTTACATGGTTATTTAGCGCATTCTAGTGGAGTCTGGCATCCGGTCCAGCAGGCAGCAGCCAGACCAGGTGCTCTGTTGCATGCGGACTCTCTAAGGGTATGTCTACACTACCCCCCTAGTTCGAACTAGGGGGGTAATGTATGCATACCGAACTTGCTAATGAAGCCCGGGATTTGAATTTCCCGGGCTTCATTAGCATAAAGCCGGCGCCGCCATTTTTAAAAGCCGGCTAGTGCGAACCCCGTGCCGCGCGGCTACACGCGGCACGGACTAGATAGTTCGGATTAGGCTTCCAATCCGAACTATCTGTACACTGCTGCTGCTAGCTCATCATGTGCCATAACTGACATGAATATCATTGCTACTGATTCTGCTAGTCTTGAAGAGAATTTTAAAGTAGACGATAATGATATAGAACAAAAACAAGGTACATCACATAGTCTAAATATTACCGCCAGTACTATTAATAACGTGGACCACAATGATCCTGTGCTATGGCCATTTCCGCTTACCTCAGCTATCCGTGATTATATAATTATTACAGGCATAAATGCGCAAACCCAAATTAATTATTTCTTTGATTTTCCATGTGATTCTAATAATCGTTGTTTCTCAAATTCATTATTCTACAGAAGAACAAGCAATGGTGAATCTTATTTGCGAACCTGGCTTTTATATTCAACGAGTTCCAACAAAGTCTTTTGCATTTGTTGTAAACTATTTTATTCAGTTAAACCCAAATCATCTCTGGCAACAGTCGGCAATAATAACTGGAAACATATTAGTGAATATTTAAAATCACACGAAAATTCACCAGAACACATACAGGCTACGTCTACACTGGCCCCTTTTCCGGAAGGGGCATGTAAATTTCACTAGTCGTCGTAGGGAAATCCGCGGGGGATTTAAATATCCCCCGCGGCATTTAAATAAAAATGTCCGCCGCTTTTTTCCGGCTTTTAAAAAAGCCGGAAAAGAGCGTCTAGACTGGCCCCGATCCTCTGGAAAAAGGGCCCTTTTTCCGGAGGATCGGGGCCAGTCTAGACACTCTTTTCCGGCTTTTTTAAAAGCCGGAAAAAAGCGGCGGACATTTTTATTTAAATGCCGCGGGGGATATTTAAATCCCCCGCGGATTTCCCTACGACGACTAGTGAAATTTACATGCCCCTTCCGGAAAAGGGGCCAGTGTAGACGTAGCCACAGTGTTTTACTAATTGGTTTGATGCTGGTTGTAGGCTTGAAACAAATAAAACTGTAGATCAAAATATGCAATCACTTGTCATTAAAGAAAAGGATCATTGGCAATGTGAAAGTAGAAAGAATTATACTGTAAGAGAAAGATGAATTGTGCTGTAATAATTGCATAAGTTGAAGGAATACTGTTTGTCTTTTAAGAGGAAGAAGAAAAGTATGTTAATGTTGATTGTAGGTATGCAGATCAGCGTGCTAGCCAGGTGGGCCTGAGTTAATAGGAAAAGGAACATTAGGTGTTAGGGAGAAAGCAATTGAGATAACCAAGGAGATATGGACAGGCAGGGGTGGATATAGGGCAGGGCGAACGGGGCTGCCGCCCCGGGCCCTGTGCTTAAAAAAGCCCCGCGCATGCACCGTGGCGCCTCCACGCATGCGCATGGTGTCGCGGTGCATGCGCCGTGGTAAAGAGGGGCCCCACAAAACAGTCATCTGCCCCTGTGGACAGGAGATTGCTGTGTGCTTGATGTTGAAATGAAGATACTTGACTAGTCTCACACTAATCATGTGGAGTTTTGCCCCTCTTTTTAATCCTGTTAACTTGGCTTTCTTTTGACTGTATAAATCAAGGGGTTTGAACCTTGTATAGGGCTCACATTTTCTGGGTGCATTTAACAGAGCTTTGCTAATAAACAGAGCAGTCTGACAAATCTGTGAGTCCTGTCTGACTTTGACAGCAACTTGTTCTAGATCGCATGTGTAACAATTTTATATCTTACAAAATATAATTTAGCGTTGCGTGGTTATTCCGATGGATTATTTACTCCAAACAATGGAAATTTCTTGGGTCTTGTAGAATTGTTGAGCAAATATGATCTACTTTGCATGAGCATACACAACATATTATTTCAAGTGAACCTCATATTATTTATTGTGGCAAAACAGTACAAAATGAAATAATTGCTTTATTAGCATCTGGTGTGAAAAATAACATATTACAATGTGCTAAACAAGTCAAATATTTCAGTATAATTCTCAATTGCATTCCCGACGTGAGTCATATAGAGCAACTTTCCTTTACATTGAAATGTGTTGATATTTCAAATGATGACATAAATATCAAAGAACATTTTATTACTTATCAAGCAGTCGAGAAATCAACAGGTCAATCTTTATTTGAAATAACACAAACATGGTTAAAAGGTTTAAATTTAAATTTAAGTGATTGTAGAGGTCAAAGCTATGACAATGGGTCTAACATGAAGGAAAAAAGTAAAGGAGTTCAAGCACGTATTATGATATTAACGCAAGATCCTTTTTCATGACTTGTGGATGCCATTCTTTGAATTTAGTCACAAGTGACTGTGCGTCATCTTGTATTGAGTCTGTATCATTTTTTATAGTTGTCCATCGTATATATACACATTATTTTCAGCTTCAGTAGGAAGATGGAAAATACTGAAAGACCATGTACCCAATTTTACAGTTAAGCCTCTTTGTGACACCAGCTGGGAGAGTCGTATTGAATGTTTAAAACCATTATGATATCAAATAATAGAAATTCATGATGCTTTAATAACACTGAGTGAAACGAGTTCATCAGATCTCGCGATGAAACATAAAGCTCAAACATTGGCTACACAACTTTGTGATTTCTCTTTTCTGGTTATGCTTGTTACTTGGTTTGATACTTACATCGTGTCAATATTGTTAGCAAATCTATGCGATCTTCTACAATGGATATGGCTTCAGTAGCGTCACTTTTGCATTCTGAGCATAGAATCATAGAATCATAGAACTGGAAGAGACCTCAGAAGGTCATCAAGTCCAGCCCCCTGCTCTAGGCAGGACCAATTCCAACTAAATCAACCCAGCCAGGGCTTTGTCAATCGAGACTTAAACACCTCTAGGGATGGAGACTCCACTACTTCCCTAGGTAACCCATTCCAGAGCTTCACCACCTTCCTAGTGAAATAGTTTTTCCTAATATCCAACCTGGACCTCTCCCACCACAACTTGAGACCATTGCTCCTTGTTCTGCCATCTGTAACTACTGAGAACAGCCTCTCTCCATCCTCTTTGGAACCTCCCTTCAGGAAGTTGAAGGCTGCTATCAAATCCCCCCTCACTCTTAGCTTCTGCAGACTAAACAGACCCAAGTCCCTCAGCCTCTCCTCATAAGTCATATGCTCCAGCCCCCTAATCATTTTGGTTGCCCTCCGCTGGACCCTCTCCAATGCATCCACATCCTTTTTGTAGTGGGGGGGCCAGAACTGGACACAATACTCCAGATGCGGCCTCACCAAAGCCGAATAAAGGGGAATGATGACATCTCTGGATCTGCTGGCAATGCTCTTCTTAATGCAACCTAATATGCCATTAGCCTTCTTGGCTACAAGGGCACACTGTTGACTCATATCTAGCTTCTCATCCACTGTAACCCCCAGGTCCTTTTCTGCAGAACTACTACTTAACCGGTTGGTCCCCAGCTTGTAACTATGCTTGGGATTCTTCCGTCCCAAGTGCAGGAATTTACACTTGTCCTTGTTGAACCTCATCAGATTTCTTGTGGCCCAATCCCCCAATTTGTCTAAGTCATTCTTTACCCTATCTCTGCCCTTAAGCGTATCTACCTCTCCCCACAGCTTAGTGTCATCCGCAATCTTGCTGACGGTGCAATCCATCCGCTCATCCAGGTCATTAATAAAGATATTGAACAAAACCGGTCCTAGAACCGAACCTTGGGGCACTCCGCTAGAAACCGACCGCCATTCTGACATCGAGCCATTGATCACTACCCACTGGGTCCGGCCTTCTAGCCATCTTTCTATCCATCTTACTGTCCATTTATCCAATCCACAATCCCTTAACTTGCTGGCAAGAATATTGTGGGAGACCGTATCAAAAGCCTTGCTAAAGTCAAGGTATATAACATCCACTGACTTCCCCATGTCCACCGAGCCAGTTACCTCATCATAGAAGCTAATCAGATTGGTCAGGCACGACTTGCCCTTTGTGAATCCATGTTGACTATTCCTAATCACTTTCCTCTCATCCAAGTGCCTCAATATGGATTCCTTAAGGATCCCTTCCATGATTTTTCCAGGAACCGAGGTAAGACTGACCAGCCTATATTTCCCTGGATCATCCTTCTTCCCTTTTCTGAAGATGGGCACTACATTTGCCTTTTTCCAGTCATCCAGGATTTCTCCCGATCTCCACGACTTTTCAAAGATAATAGCCAAAGGCTCCACAATGACATTTGCCAACTCCCTCAGTACCCTTGAATGCTCTAAGTCTGGACCCGTGGATTTATGTATGTTTAGCTTTTCTAAATAGTTCCTAACCTGTTCTTTACCCACCACGGGCTGTCCATCTTCATCCCATCTTGCGTCACTTGGTGCAGAAGTCCAGGAGCCGACCTTGTCCGTGAATACAGAGGCAAAGAAAGCATTGAGTACTTCAGCTTTCCCCACATCATCTGTCACTAGGTTACCTCCTTTATCCATTAGGGGCCACACACCCTCTCTGATCACTTTCTTCTTGCTAACATGCCGGTAGAAACCTTTCTTGTTATCCTTCACATCCTTAGCCAGTCGCAATTCCATTTGCGCTTTCGCCTTCCCAATAACCCCCCGGCATTCTCGAGCTATACCTTTAAACTCCTCCCTGGTCATTTGTCCAAGTTTCCACTCTTTGTAAGCTTCCTTTTTGTGCTTAAGTTCACCAAGGATTTCCCCTGTAAGCCAGTCCGGTCTCCTACAATGTTTGCCTCTCTTGCTACGCGTCGGGATGGTTTCTTTCTGTGCCTTCAATAAGGCTTCTTTAAAATACTGCCAGCTGTCCTGGACTCCTTTTCCTTTCATGTTAACATCCCAGGGGATTCTGCCCATCAGATCTCGGAGGGAGTCAAAATCTGCTTTTTTGAAGTCCAAGGTGTGTATTTTACTACTCTCTTTTCTTCCTTTGGTCAGGATCCTGAAATCTACCATCTCATGATCACTGCTTCCCAGGTTGTCACCCACCTCCTCTTCCCCTATTAGTTCCTCCCTGTTTGTGAGCAGAAGGTCAAGGTGCGCACGGCCCCTGGTCGGATCCTCAGCACCTGTGTCAAGAAGTTATCCCCAACATTCTCCAAAAACTTCCTGGATTGCCTGTGTACTGCCGTATTGGTTTCCCAGCAGATGTCAGGGTGATTAAAGTCCCCCACGAGAACCAGGGCCTGCGATCTGGAAGCTTCGCTCAATTGTCCGAAGAAAGCCTCATCTACCTCATCCACCTGATTCGGTGGTCTGTAGCAAACACCAACCACAACATCAATGCTGTTGTTTGCTCCTTTAAAGTTAACCCATAGACTCTCAACAGGTTTTTCTCCCTCTTTATACTGGAGTTCAGAGCAATCGTAGTGCTCTCTTACATATAGTGCAACTCTTCTTCCTTTTCTCCCCTGCCTGTTGTTCCTGAACAGTCTATACCCTTCCATGACAGTCTATACCCTTCCATGACTGGAGAGTCATGTGAGTCATCCCACCAAGTCTCTGTTATCCCAATTAAATCATATTTCTTGGTCTGGGCCAGGGCCTCCAGTTCTTCCTGTTTGTTGCCCAGGCTTCTCGCATTAGTGTACAAACACTTCAGGTAACCAGCTGATCGTCCTATCTTCTCCATTCGAAACATGGGTCCTCCTTACTTGCCCCTTCCTCTCTGCATGTCTTCCCGGTATCGGACTTTCCCACTCCCCTCAGGGTTTTGGTCACTGTCCCCCGATGAACCTAGTTTAAAGCCCTCCTCACTAGGTTTGCAAGCCTGCCCGCGAAGATGCTCCTTCCTCTGTTCGTTAGGTGGATCCCATCTCTTCCTAACAATCCTCACGCCCGGAACAGAGTCCCATGGTCGAAGAAACCAAAGCCCTCTCTGCGACACCATCTGCGCAACCACGCATTTATGTCCTCAATTCGATGATCCCTGCCTAGTCCTTTCCCTGCAACAGGGAGGATGGAGGTGAATACCACTTGCATTCCAAATTCTTGGATCCTTCTTCCTAGCGCTACATAATCCACAGTAACACGCTCAAGATCATTCTTGGCCGTATCATTAGTTCCCACGTGGAGAAGCAGGAAGGGGTAGCAATCCCAAGGTTTGATCAGCTTAGTAAGCCTCTCAGTGACATCCTGAATGCGAGCTCCCGGTAAGCAGCACACCTCTTGAGTTTCCAGGTCTGGACAGCAGAGGGATGGCTCAGTCCCTCTTAGAAGGGAGTCCCCGACCACCACCACCCGTCGTTTCTTTTTGGGCGTGGTGGCCGTGGAACCCCCATCCGTAGGACTATGCATCTCATGCCTTCGAGTAGATGGTGTTCCCTTCCGGTTTCTTCCTTGTGAGGTTCCTTCCAGAGCTTTCAGCACTGCAGAGCCTGTGGAGAGAGCTTGAAAGTGATTGCTTACCTCTATAGCATCGGGGGATTCCCGTGCTGGCCTTTTTCCCCTTCTAGAAATTACATGCTGCCAGTTCTCTTCTTGGTCACGTACTGCCCTCTCTGGCTCTTCTGCCTGCCGTGCTTGAAGGATTAAATGCAGCCTTCTATCGAGGAAGTCTTCATCCTCTCTGATCAAGCGTAGGGTCGACAATTGGGCCTCCAGTCCTCTAATTTTCTCTTCCAAAATGTCGACCAGCTTGCACTTGGTGCAGGTGAAATCCGTTCTTTCTTCCGGGAGGAAGACAAACATGGCACATGCTGTGCAGGTAACAACAGCAGACCCATCACCAACCATTGCCGGTGTCCTGGAAAAGGGATTTAAAAAGAAAGGCAAGAGAACCTCCTGCCCTTCCCTCTCCCCTTCCAAACTCCCTCTCAAAACTCCCTGTTCGCAAGCTCCTTGGTCGCTTGCCCACTGCCTTATAAAGCCCCTCCCCCTACCAAGGCTCAGCCAATCAGCGGAGGCTTCTAGAATTCAAACTTTAATTAGAAGCCAACAGTTTCCACCTGCCAATCACAGCACAAACTCCATCAAGGGGAGGGGAGGGCAGAGGGGAGGTGGGGAGGGGGGAAAAAAAGCCTCACTCTCAAACACAGGGGAAAATAAATAAATAAACAAACAAAAAACAAAAAAGAACACACACCAACCCTCACTCACAAACACAAGCTCAGCACACAGCAAGAAAGCCCCAAACACAACACCCACTTCCCTCAAGACTCCTGTATCTGCTTCTCCTTCACCTGGAGAACTCCCTCTCAAAACTCCCTGTTAGCAATCACCTGTTAGCATGATTTTGTGACTGAATATCAATTGGTAGGTTTCAAAAAGTCTTTAGTGGAAGCGAAACAACTTGCCGAAGCTCTAGGTGTACAACCAATTTTTGTAGAAAAAAGAGTGCGTCGCAAGAAGCGAATGTTCAATCATGAGAGTCGAGACGAGGCAATAGAAGAGCCTCAGGTTTATTTCAAAAGGAATGTTTTCAATGTTATTTTACATAACGCTGCATCTTCTCTTCAAGAGTGTTTTGAACAACTCAAATTTCAGCAATCTTGGGGATTTTTATATAATATTTAAAAATTACCACTTTTGACTGAATTGGCAAAGTTTTGTAACAACTTACATATCAAATTAAAGCATGGATGTAATTGTGACGTTAATGGTACTGAATTATTTGAGGAGTTACAATCTGCCACCACCCTCCTTCCTGATGATATTTATACACTGTCAGCCAATGGTCAGGGCAGTGTGTGTGTGTGTGTGTTACATCCGAGTTTTCAACTGCTGGGACACTAGGCCCCGTCGCAGTGGGCAGTCTAGGAGAGACTGACGGGTGCCCCAAGGAGTTTAACGTCCATGTCTTTGTCCGCTAGGATCGGGATCCCTTCGCGGAGGGCAGCCAACAGGCTGACAGACGCCCCAGTTTATAGGGAGAGCTTATTACATCTCAGATTTTAACTGCTAGAATACAGGATCCCTTCGCAGCAGGCAGCTTAGGGAAAACTGAGAGATGCCCCTATGGATCTGTCCTCTGGAAGCGACACAATCCAAATGCCCCAGCTCTTCCTAGATCTGTCCCTTATGACTGGCTGAAGTTCTTTTAAATTGTGATTGGTTCTGTTACAGCAACTGAAGGAGTTAGGTTAAAGCTTAAACAGTTACTGGTTTATTAAAGAAACTTATAAATCATATGGTTACAATGGCTATTGCTCTATTTCTTAACTGCTAGCAAATATAGATCTTAAAAATGGTTACAAAGAAAATAAAGATAGAAAATGGAAATAATGGTACCAAGTGACAGCATAATCTTTAAAGAGCTCTAAATCTATGTGTACACTTAAGACAAAGGAAACATCCAGGTACAATTTTTACCCCCTTCTGTGCATCTCGACTCCAGCGTATCAGGCCAGGGCCGGTCCCTCAATTCCTAGGAAAGATGAATACGAGGTGGGCATCCCCCTGGAACCTTGGGAGGCCAATCACATAACCTGACCAGCAGATAGATGGTAGATTGACACTCAGAGTAAGTGTGCTGCTGGACCCATCTTTATACCCTTAGGGGCCCGTATCCTCTTTCTTATCTAAGATGCCAAATTGTGTTGGTCCATCTTTGGACAGTTCTTACAAGGGAGTTTCAACTTAATTTACACTTGCAAGAGAGATAACTAAATTGTGAGTACTGGACATTCTTTACGGGGCAGGAGATTCCTCCCACCGCAGACAGTGTGTGTTCGTATCAATATAGGTTTCAGTCAGGGGCACTCCTCGGCAGCCTCTAGGTCAACAACTGGCGTATCTCTGTTTACAGCCATCCAGGGTCACAGCAGCCTGCATATCTGGGCCTTCTGTCAAGGATCTTACTTCTCTGTGTGCCCTGTATGCTTACAGGCAAGCAAAGATGAATGTTACAGGGAGGTTCCTGTCTGGCTACATACACCTTTAAATGTGTTGAGATGTATAAAATTGAACAATTTACAAAATACGCTACCAAATCTTTGGATATCACTGTGAATATTATTCATAATTCCTGTGACTGTTGCTAGTGGTGAGCAGAGTTTTAGCAAATTAAAACTTATAAAAACTTACTTGTGCTCATCCATGGGTAATGAAAGGCTCAATTCTTTGGCTTTATTATCCATAGAAAATGACATTGCTCGAGAATTAGATGTGGCAGAAATAAAAAAAAAACGTTGCTGATTTAAAAGCCAGAAAAAAGACATTTTAAAATGATGTAATGGTAATGTAATATAATAAATATATTAAAAAATAGTAGCTAATTTTAATGTACCATTTATTTGACTAGTGAATAAATATTTTGTTTTCTACCTATCCTGTTTTTCTTGAACTATCCTGGCCCTACTATAAAAAATATATTTTACAGCATTCTAGTTCAGGCTCAGGGCTCCCAGCTCGGGGCGGCATCCACAGGGCTCCCTGCCTGCTCTTCCTTGGGCCAGACTTTAAGAAGTCTGCAGCCTATAGCTAATGAACTGCTATGGTGAAATTTCATCTTTGTCTTTTTTATTTTTCCAGTGTCAAAGATGCAGCTGAAGTCTAGAAAGCACCGTGTGCAGACTGAGAGCATCAACCCTGCCACCTCCCATGTCTTTGCGCTTTTGAAGGGCCCGCTTTCTCTTTGCCCCGCCCCTCGCGGCAGCGTCCGGGCATTGCGTCACACCCTGGCTCACCTCTTAACATGGTGTCTGGACATTTCCCCACATCCAGCCCACCCTCTGTGGCAGCATTCGGGTGTTCCGGCACACCCACCCCGCCCCCTTTACTCCCAGCCACGATGGACGCCACTCCTAGCTTCATGTCCAAGCCGGACCGGTCTGGCTGCATGTGCGGGGCCATATTGCCCCGTCACATGGCCCTTCGTAACCTGCCGGGCCAATCTGCCCCTGTTCTAGTTAAGATAATGAAGAATAAGGTAAGGGGTGCCTGATTCTAAGGGGGGGCCGTGTGCTCGGCGGGGGTGGGGCCGTGCATGCACCCTCCCCAACAAGCTGGGCAGAGAGCAGGGGCGGGGGTGGGGCCGGGGCCACGCATGCGCCCTCCCACAACCTGGGGCACAATTATATTGTCTGCCCGGGGCGCCGGAATAGCTCGGGCCGGCCCTGGGGCTAAGGCAGGCTCCCCCTTCCCCTGGTCCTGCACTACTTCCAAAAGCAGCCAGCAAACTCCATCCCTCGTTCTGTTGTACCCCCTCACTGCTCTGTGGAGATAGGATACAGAGTGGGAGGGGGCACCTTGACATCAGCACCCCCCTTCTCCCTCCCCTGCCGTACACAGCAAGCAGGAGGCTCCCCAGGCTTGAGGGGAGGCAGCTCCAAGGCAAAGGGCAGGAGCTGCGCAGCAGTAGGGGGAGGAGCAGCTGAAGCCCCAGTACTTGATAGTCTCTTGGTCAAACCTATCAGGATCACCTGTCAGAGGTTTCAAGATCTACCAGAAAATCCCGATCTCCTGGTTGGTGACCACTGTACTAAAGGGTCACACACTTTGCCTTGTGTAGTTCATTTTGCACAGCAGGGGCTCCTTATCGTCTTCCCTTCCATACAACAAGTTCCTGGTAGGCCACCCTCCAATCCCCCTTTAATCAGACTCCTTACAAGTCTCCCCAACCTCCTCAATTATTGTTATGATTATTTGTATTACCACAGTACTTAGGATCCCCAGTCCTGGCAAACACAAACTTACAAGAGGGTATTTCTGCCCCAAAGAGCTTCCAGTCCAAGTATAAGAGACAACGGAGAGATTCCAGTTGGCAGATGGGAGAGTACAAGAAAAACACTGAAATGACATTTTCTACAAGACAAGACAGGAGCAGGCTGGGGAAGAGAAGAATAACAGCAAAGGGCAGGTGAGTTCCACAATTTTTTGGTAGAAGGGGTGGAAGGATTAAATTTTCCTCAATGGGGATCAGCCCCCTACATCCTAAATAGAAAGTAAAGGGATTAGAGGGGCAGGAGACAGTTCTGGGACTGCCAAGAATGTGCAGGGAAGCTGAGGTGAAGAGATTGTTAGAGAAGGGAGTGGGAAGGTTGGAGTAAGCAGTCAGCACAGGGAAGAGAAAGTCAGAATGGTCTACGGTTCTGAATGTCCTGGTAAATGAGGGGCTCTCTGTGTCTCCTCTCCCCCATAACAGCACTCCCCCACCTTTGTGTCCCTGTTCCCCCATACTCACACCCTGCGACCTCTGTGCCTTCCTTCCCCCATGCCAGCACCGAGGAGTGCTGGAACAGTTTGTACAGTGTGGGTGCTGAGAGCCATTGAACCAAACAGTAACCTCTGGCTTGAAGCAGTTTATGATAGTGCCCTTAGTTCCAGCACCTCAGCCAGTGTGCTCCAACCTCCCAAACAGAGGCTCTCTGTGTCCCTGTTCCCCATACTAATACCCCCAGCTCCAGCTGAGGGAGGGAGTTTCTCCAGGTTTTTCCAGGTGGTGGGTGAGGACAGACTTGTGGCTCTGACTCTGAGGGAAAACAGGGGGCCCAGGGGCTCTGGCTGTGGGGAGACACAGGGAAGAGGTGAAACTGGAGGCTAGCCTGCCCAAAGGGGGACTCCACCTGCACCCATGCCTACATTGCTCTGCTTGTCCCCACCGCACCAATTCCAGAGGGGAATAAAAAACAGATGACAACCCTACCATGGCTGTCTGACTACCTCTTCTAGCATGAGGATGGGAATGAAAAGGCACAAAATGTGTCCTGCTACATTGGGGTGCCATCCCTGTATTGACATTTATCTACCCACTTGCCTGAAGCTCCTTCTTCTGCATTGGGCTTAACTGATATGACTGGCTGGATTGCAGCAGAGTCAAAAACAGGCTCTGACTCACTGCACTGCGGGATTCTCTGGCTCCCATATACCTCCTCCTCCTCCTCCTCCTCCTCCTCCTTACTATTCATGGTAGGAGCCGGACATTTAGAATCCTCAAAAATACCCATTGCATTGCTGGGGGGGGAGGGGGTGGTCTCGGCCAATGCCGGCATGCAGCTCTCCATCTGTGGCCCAGGACAGATCAAGTTTTGGCTTCCCTGGCCTTCTGATATGCCTGACACAGATTCTTGGCATTATCCTACTCCCAGCCTGCCTCTGCACCCTACCTCCCTCTCCCCCTTCTGCACACTACCTCCCTCCCAGATCCTGCACCCCAGCCCTATCCTACTTGCTGGCAGCTATGTCCCATACACTCAACCCCTCTCTTGTCCCTATCCCAGAGCCTATGGGGGGGTCCATAAAATCCACTAACTCTGCAACCACAGAAAAGTAAATCTGGTCTATTTACTGAACCTAAGTCCCCCCTCCTTCTCTTCCCCTCACCCCATGGGAGCTGGAGCACGAGGAGTGAGGTATCTCAGTTGGGGTCTACATCAGTGATGGTTGGGGGTTTGGGGAGGAGGTTTTATGCTTCTCACTTATATGGTCCCCAACTAATTTTTCTGTGGGTCAGTAGCCCCTGACCCAAGAAAGGTTCCCACACCTGCCATAAAGAAAGAAAACATGGAAACCTTTTGTGTTGGAAATAAACTAATATTTTACTTTATTTGAAATGAAGTTTGATAAACTAACATGAGAAAGTTAAAATGCTTAATCTGTTTAATAAATTAAATTAAACTGTTCTCCCTAGCTGCTGGTGGTTCAGAAAATATGGTCATCATTCCCAGCCTACCCTTGTTTCCTCTCCCCGGCACACTGATCCATGAATAAGTTAAATCTTGGTATGCTGGTTCTGAAAGGTTGCCGACCTCTGCACTAAAAGGTAAGATCTTCCTCTTTCTTTATTAATGAAGCTGCAGTAAGTAGGACTCCCATTGACTTTAAAAAGTATCACCAGCACTCGGACCCATACACAGAGGTGATTAAGTCAAATCTCAGCACTCCACCTCTGAAAGGTTGCTGACCCCTAGGTTAGACATCCCCTAGGACAGAATAGTGACTGGATAGCTATATACTGCAGACGTAGCCTTTAGCTGTGAATAAAACTCATTTGTTAGTTTCCTTGAAGACAAGTAATTTTGTCCCTTAAAAATCCACTGCCTTTAGCTCAAGTATCATCATTTGGGTCATAGTAAAGGATGTTAAGAGGTGGATCATTTGTCAATACAATTTGTACTGAGTACACAATTAGTCAATAAAGGAAGGCACTCGGTCCTGGCTCACGCCAGGTCCACAAGCTACCCCCACTGTAGCTCTGCAGTTTAAATATAATAGAAGCCAGGTGCACGGGCAGCCTGGCTTCTATTACATTTAAACTGCAGAGCCACAGCGGGGGTAGGTCCTGGACCCAGCGTGTGCCAGGACTGAGCCTTTAAAATGCAGAGTGCCACAGCGTGGGTAGGTTCTGGACCGGGTACAAGCCAGGACTGAGCTGGGCTTGCTCAGTCCTGGCTTGCGCCGGGTCCAGCAGCCCCTGTCTGAAGGGCTTCTCCAGTGGGGAGCTAGGACCCCCTGCTGACAGGGGCTGCTGCTGTCCTGAGCTGGCTGCAAACAGAGGCTGCTCCAGCTGCAGCCCCTGTCCATGGGAGGGAGTGGGTCCTAGCTTCCCGCTGGGACCCTCCATGGAATGCGGAGCAGCGACTGCTCATGGCGAGCCTGAGCACACCCTGGGCACAGGCTGCTTCACAGCAGCCTTCTCTGGCCCACCCCCCCATCCTACCTTGCTGCCTCTGGTTACATATAGACTGCAGGCTTCTTTCAGAAGAAGCTTTTCTGGAAGAGATCTTCAGGAAAAACTTCTTCCGAAAGAGAGTGTCCACACTGCTAAAGCACATCGAAAAAGTGATCTGCTTTTTCAAAAGATAGCGTCCATTCAGTGTGGACTCTATCTTGCATTTCAGCTGTAATTACTATGGACGAAGCGGCCACTAGGGCACCTGTGCTTTCTCCTCTTTCCTCTTTTTCCGAAAGAACTCCCTCTTCCCCGTCCACACACACCGTTTTCCAAAAGAGCATTTATGCAAAAAGGCTTCTTCCTTGTAGAAAGAGGATTACCAATGCCGGAAAAACCCCTTGTTCTTTCAATTTTCTTTTGAAAGAACGTGATTGCAGTGTGGATGTAAGTGAAGTTTTTTTGGAAAAACAGCCATTTTTCCGACAAAACTCTGTAGTATAGACATAGACTCTGGTAGAGGCAGCAGCATGGGGAGAAGGGGAAGAAAGTACCATGAAGATGGTGATGGGAGGAACCAGCTTTTAAGCCGGTTCCCCTCAGCACTGGCTCCTGCTCCCCCCGCCTTGCTGCCTCTGATTCAGAGGCTACTCGCTTACATCCGTAACCGTATTAGTGCTTTTTTCTTTCCATCAGTTTCACTCTGTCTGTGATGATGTATGTTATATCTATGTATAAAAGCACCTACATTTTCAGAAATGAAAAGTGATTTTCTGAGTGTCTCTGTTCTTGGGTACTCAACTTGAGACTTTTGTCAAAAAGAGGCCTGTATTTCAGAAAATGCTGAGCACTCTCCCTCTGAAAATCAGACCTCTTTAAGGTGTCCCAGTATGAGCACCCAAAATCATTACTCACTTCTGAAAATTTAGATCTTGAGTTCAACAGCAGCATTCGCCCGAAGAATCTCAGCTGTTGGACTGTGAAGAGAGGCTGTTTCCCTTATGTGAAGTTGACCAGATTCCCGGAACAATACGTTATTCCACTATGAATACATCCAGGTGGCTAAATAAGATTGCCTTTAAGGTTAAGTGTGCTCTGCATCTTGCAGAATCAACACTGTTTGCTCCCTGCATCTCCTTAATATCTCACTAGGACTAGAAGGCATTTCAAACACAGCTCATCAGTGAAGGATGAACTATGTCAGACAAGAATCAGGTCCTTACCTCACAATGAAATACTTTGGAGGTCTGAATAATTTCTTCTTTCTCCATCATCATTCATTTCCATGGGCTTCTATGCTTGGGTGTGAAGAAAAGAAGAATTGCCAACCTGACAAGAAATACCAAGTACTGCTGTATTGCCTATCAAAAAGCACATAGTTTTCAAAAATCTCATCTGATTTTTGGTAGATGGTTCTGCTAAGGTTTGGACTTTTCTCTGCCCTTTCAATGCTTTCATGCATCAGTAGCACATGAAGCCAAAGAAGTTTTAGACTTTGGTGTTATGTTGATGCATAATCTTTTGGAAAGAGTCCTCTTGCACTTATCAACTAAATCAATGCAGGAAAGCCTTAATCATTCATAATTACATTTGAGTGCCTGCAGCACTTCTGAAGATTATGTAGTGTGAGGGTTTACTATAACTAAGAGCTTAGCTACTATGACATCCTACTAAATGAATTTCAGTCTGTGGGAGCAAAGGATGTACTAAATCAAAAAATAAATTGGCTCTTCAGAGCCAATTCATTAGACCATAAGTGAGATGGGTCTATGCTTTTCTTCAGATGATTAATATTTCCCTTCATTTAGCTCAGGAGTCAGGTTTCTACTAGTGTCTTTCAGTCTGTTTCAGATTTACCCTCCAAATCACTCTGATTAAACCAGGTAATTACATCCAGCATAATTAATGTAAACGTTTATTCTCCCATGTGCCCTATCATAAGCTGGACTCAAATGTCAGGATCACTATTAGTAAAGGTGTTTCCTTAGAAAACAAGACATGTTTAATTAGGGGAACAGTGTGCTATTAAATTTCAGACTTCTCTTACCACAAGGGCTCAGCCTGGCAACTACCTGAAACAGGATAAGTGACTTTGCAACAAATACAAATCACCTGAAAGAAGAATGTTTTAATGAAGGCATTTATTTAAAAAAAAAAAAAAAAGAACAGCACAATACTTACAACAGTGCTAAAACAGCACTTTACAAACATGAAGCAAATTCCTTTTCCTAGAACACTGGCATTACACCCACATTACTGATGAGAAAGTGAAAGGCTCTCTGAGCACTAAGTGACAGTATGGCCACAAAGGAACACTGCTGCCTAAAACAGGATTAGAACTCAGCTACACCTACTGTTTAAACCTGTGCTTAGAACAGGAGTGGGTAAAAATCAGGCCCAGGGGCTGGATCCAGCCCACCCAGCATTCCTCTCCAGCCCCAGCCAGTGCCCCTCCCCACACCTTGCTTCATCCTGCAGCCACGCTGCTTCCAGGGTTCTCTGGATAGCTGTGCAGAGTAGGGAGGGGAGAGTCAGGAGAGGGGAGTGCTGAAGTCAGGGTGTTCCCCTGCTCCTGTACCCCATATCCGCAGAGCAGGGGTCAGGGAGATGGAGAGACAGGGCACAGCTGCTCCAGTCTGTACTCTGGTAAGTAACTCAGAGGAGTGCAGAGGCGGACAGATTTCCCTTAAAGAGACAGTGCACAACTTCTCTTGGAAACTTACCCACCAGCAGCCAGCACACGCAGTGTGTCTGTCACACAGCCAGGCTACTTCTACACTGGCATGATTTTCCAGAAATGCTTTTAACGGAAAACATTTAAAAGCACTTTTTGCGGAAAAGCGTCCGTGGCCAATCTAGACACGCTTTTCCGCAAAAAAGCCCCGATCGCCATTTTTGCAATCAGGGCTTTTTTGCGGAAAACAAATTTCTGCTGTCTACACTGGCCCTTTTGCTCAAAAGTTTTTCGGAAAAAGACTTTTGCCCAAAAGGGAGCAGCATAGTATTTCCGCAAAAGCACTGACGATCTTACATGAGATCGTCAGTGCTTTTGTGGAAATTCAAGTGGCCAGTGTAGACAGCTGGCAAGTTTTTCCACAAAAGCAGATGATTTTGTAGAAAAACTTGCCAGTCTAGACACAGCCCGAGTCTGTGCCACGCTGACTCTGTGCACAGTCTCTGTCACATACGCACTGCCATACAGACTGTCACAAAGTCTGTCTCACACACTGTTTCTTCTCTGTAGAGAACAACCCACCTACCCTCAAAAAAACCTCCTCACTGATGTGGTCACCGACTGAGAAGGGGGAAGACACTGCCCCCATTCCCCTCCCACACCAGAGGTTAGGGGGCCCAGGCTAGTAGACTGTGTGTTCCAGCCCTGTGGAGGAGGGAAGACAGTGGGGGCTGGCTCCAAAGCAGGCTCCCCAGTGCTGAGGTGGGGAGCCCTGAGCCCCAGGGGCTGGATCCAGGCAAGCCAGGGGCCACATCCAACTCCCGGGCCTTAAGTTCTCCACCCCTCATCTAGGAGAAACACAACAGGTCATCTCCAGCCCTCGCAATTACAACAGGCTTATCCAAGGGTCACATTTCAGTCTCAGCTCTCACAAGTCAGTGGCAGTCTCAAGAATGGCTCAGAGGCCAGAATTTGTTTCCACATGGATGTATGATCAAGCAGTTAAACCAGAAACTTCCTATCAGCCTTCCCTTTAAAATGAATGAGCATCCAATAGTGTCAGTATTCTTAGCGATTATTTTTAGGGAGGAGCCTTCCCAAAGCAGGTTCCTGTACCACAAAGCTCAGGATGTTATTGTTTTGTCTTCCAAGGATATTTCTTTGACACGTTAAACAATTGATTTTGATAATGGTTGTCTCATTGTGATCAAACACAGCACGCAGGAAATCCAGCAAGCTTCTGAGAAACCTTTGTGCCTGGAAAGGAGGCGTTCTCATAAAGCACCTTTACAGTTAATCCCTTTGTAAACTCCCTCTCTTTAGAAAACCTATAGAATTGATTGATTCCGAATACACAGAGTCAATCTTCCTTGTGGGGGGAAACATAAAAGGTTTTTTTTCCCCACAAGAAATATTTCAATTTACCGGTCAGGATGAACCCATGACCTCACTCATCCAGTGGGGTTTCTGGGGCTTAGCCTTGGGAAAAGCAGATGAGCTGGCAAAGAATATGCATTCAAACAGTAATGACTTACCCTACTCATTATCTGTCCCACTGAAATGGGCCAGGGAGGAGTAGGCTCATGGGGCAGCGGGGCGGCTCGGGGCTGGCGGAGAGGGGCAGATAATGAGTAGGGTAAGTCATTACTGTCTGAATGCATATTTTTGCCAGCTCATCTGCTTTCCAAATGGCACTTCCCAGGCCTGAGCTGGGGCCCATGCAGGCCAGCCCAGGGAGGGGAGAGGCACACAGGCCTGCCAGCACAGCCACACTAGGTGCTCAGACGTGTTTGGTGGAGGCTGCCTGTGGTCCTGGGAGGCAGGGCGGGGCTGTGCTGCCTAGCTGTGGTGGTGCTGGGGGGAAAAGCAGAGGGATGTCCCCCTTCCATGGACTGGCCCTGAGGCTGAGGGCCAGGAGCTAGGGGCAGGGGGCCACTTGGGGCAAAGGGGTCACTTACCTGACTGGTGACTGGCAAGATGGCAAGCCTTGACCCCAGCTGGCCACTCCCTTCCTAGTGCAGCTGCCCCCGGGAGTCACTCTGCACTACAGCTGTCCCCCGTGTTCTCTGCCTCCAGTGGTGGCTGTGCAGTATCACATTCCTCAAATCAGTCCCCTGCCTTTCCGCTAGGGCAGGGGTCTCCAACTTTTTTACACACAAGGTCACTTTTTCAATTTAAGTGCAATGTGAGATTTACCTCAGATCCAAATACCCTTGTCCCACTTCCTTCCCATCCCTTCTTTGAGGCCCTACCCCTGCTCCATCCCTTCTCCCAGACCTCACCCAGCTCACTCCATTCCCTTTCTTCCCCCATTCTCACTCACTTGCACCAGGCTGGGGTAGGAGTTTGGGGTGCAGGCTCTGGTCTAGGGTTTAGGGTGTGGGAGGGACTCAGGGCTTAGCCCAGGGTGGGGAACTTGGGTCCAGGAGGGGTTTAGGGTGCAAGCTCTAGGAAAGAGTTTGGGTGCAGGGGGACTCACATCTGGGGCAGGAGGTTGGGTGCAGGAGGGGATTCAGGACTGGGACAGGGGTTCAGGAAGCAGGCTCTGGCTGGTCACTGTTTAACAGAGACAGCTTCTGGGTGGCGGAGCAGTAGGGTTAAGGCAGGATTACTCCTGCCCTGGCCCTGCTCACTCCTCAAAGCAGCTGGCATGTACAGCAATGGCTTCATGGTGCCATGTGCTGCCTCTCATCCACAGGCACTGAGCCCACAGCTTCTACTGGCCACATTTTCCCCATACTGATCAATGGAAGCTGCAGGAGTGGGGTCTTCAGGCACGGACAGCATGTGGAAATCCCCTCTTCTGCCTTTCTCAGGGGCTACAGGGACATGCCAGCCACTTTCAGGGGCAGCCATTACCACAGGGATAATGACTCCAGACACGACAGGTTCGGCATTTGGGAACTCACTGCTCAAAGAATTAAATTTAAACATAAGAGAGAAATGAAAATTATGAAATGCACAGACCAGTCAAAAGCCAAAACTAACATACTTGGCAAACAGTAAAAGGAGTAACAACAATCCATGTATGTGTTGGGTCAGGAGATGAGAGGGAAGGACCGTGTATATTTGTGAGAATGACGGACACACACAAGTGCATGAGAGTGACAGAGATTTGCATTGCCAAGCTCCCTCCAGCCCCTTCTCCCTGTGTGGAGATCCGGAACAGAAGTGGGGGGAAGAGAGATAATCTGACATCAGCACCTTCCCTCTTCATCCTCCCACAACCTGCACAACAAGCAGGAGGATCCTGGGGAGGTGGCTCCAAGGCAGAGGGCAGAAGCAGCATGACATGGGGATGGAGGGGCAATTAAAGTGCCAGCGCTTGATAGCTTCCTGGCCAAACCAGTCAGGATCACCTTTCAGAGGCTCCAAGATCTACCAGTAGATCCTGATCTACTGGTTGGTGACCACTGCTCTATGGAAAACAATCAAATTCCAGGCACATCCCATTTTCCTACCACAGCCAAACCCCGACTTTGCTTTAATTAGAATAAGAGGAAGCTGCCTGCCAAATTTGGTGGTCCTAGCTGGACAGAGGAGCTCTTAAATACAAGTGGAGTTCTTGAATAAATATATTTGCAGACACACGGACCCACTCTTCTAAAATCTGTATCTATATATAGATTGTTTTTACTGTGATTTTTGTCAAGCTCTGATTCTATTTTTATTAGTTAAATAAAACTATATTAAATGTGCTGACTACATAAGAAACAAAGTTTATGAAAACATGCTTTGCATTTATAACTTACTGATTATTAAAAAGATGAAGTACTATTATCTCAGTCATGGCCAGGAAGGACTCATCAGTGTTCCTAATACATTGTCTGTATGTAGTGAATTGAACTGATTGTTTCTGGTCACAACTGTCCTTCAAGAACTAAGGAGTAAATTTCATCCTCAGACTCCTCATTTTCACTCAGCACTGAAAGAAGAAAACAAGATTTCCTGCTTTTTCTAACTCCAAATCAGTGTTGGATGATTTTTATAATTTGGCTAATCAGTTATTTTGAATAAAATGGTTATTAAACTGAACTAGTCAAATAAACCGAAATGAAGAAAATTGCCTCTGCACCTGTAAAATAGGCTAGTATGGTCAAGAAATGGTTTAGCATTTCAACAAACTTTGGTTCCTGATACTTAACCAGTGACTTCAGTCAAATGAGTGGTTTGACGGTCTTTTAAAAATTCAGAAACAAACACGAACTGCGTTATTTTTAAAATGTCATTTGATTTTAATAGATTATGTACATAATATAAGTTGCCATCATATTAAATTTTATTTTCTATAGATTTATTTTTTTAAATTATGTATGTGATTTTTTAAAATAGATTGTCTATGTAGAAACCATTTTCATATTTAGCTAGAAGCCATCTTGTATATCAGAAACCATTTCAGCTTTTCTCTCAAGCACGTAGACCAGAGTGAACTTTGTCACCCTGTGAGAAGAGGCCTACAGGATGGGCTATTGGTATGTGTTAATTGGGCTGGTTAGGACAGGAGATGTACTCCCTCGTATCTGTCCGCCATCTTGTTGATAAGGCTTTATTTTTCCAAATTTAATTGAGGATTTCTTTAATTGGATGCCCTGACGTCAGACTGTTTGGCTAAGGGTATAAAGATACTAGGATTGATTGTATTAGCAGCTTTACTGGGCCCGACTTTGCTGGGACCACGTTTGGCTCACTTTGCTTTACTGATCACCTAAACAGAGAAGAGCGTGTTTTTGCTTCGACATCTACAATGAAAAAACTGCATCTTAAACACCCCTCTTGTAAAATGGCTGATGGGTTTCATTATAATAGCAAATCCTAAGCTAAAAACGATTGAGAAGGAATACTTTAGGGAAAGCCTGTGTTATGGTTCAAATCATTTTAGATTATTCTTACACCACTCCACCTCCCCCACCACTTTCTCCCATTTGTTCCTTACCTTTATCAACATTAATATTTTAAGTAGTGACAGTAGGAGGTTCAGACAAAAATCGACAGAGTAACACCACCCTCCCTCTTCCACCCCCATCTTACCTCCTGGAGCTGCCTCTGTGGGAGGGAGTGGTGTGGGATGGAAAAAGGGCAGCACGCAGAGGCTAAAAAGCCAGCTCCCCACATGCACTGGTTCCCACCTCCACCCCCCCGCTGCCTCTGATAGAGTCGGTGGGGAGCATGTAACCGTGCAGGTTAACCGATGACCCCAGGCTTATCTGTTATCTGTGTACACAAGTACATGTTAACAACCCTACTCCTGGAGTTGGCAATGCACATCCTCACCAGGAGCACCTGCACTGATTACTGTAGGGCATTATGAGATGGTTCCCAGGGGAAGTAGCAGTCAACAAGGTAAGCTACATAGTATCTATGCTGACGTGTTATCCCAATTACACTGAGAGTGACTCAACACCATTTGGGAGGTGGTATTACTAAAGAGGCAATTATGTCAGCAGAGACTTCCACAGCTGGTAGACACAAAGCAGCAGGTGTCAAACTTACTGTGTAGTGTAGATCTGGCCTAAGTTGACAGAATTCTGCAGTGCTGTTTACAATGGGGGGGAGGGGGTGTCAGGTGGAGCCATGTCTCAGGGGCATGGCATTTTCACACCTGAGATGCAGAGCTATACCAACATAAGTTCCTAATGTAGAGTAGCCCAAACTACTACTAAGAAGCTAGAGGACTAACAGCGGTTTCCAACCTTTGAGCATACGGACCCTTTTCAGTCTGTTAACATTTTACAAATGCCCAAACAAAACAGCTGTTTTCAAACATTCCATAACTTGATAAAAATTTGAAATGTAGACTATTTCATGTTATCTAAACAAATATAGTAGTACTGAGAGATAATACGTGTCCACATTGAAATATAACAACTTTGAGATGCCATATATTTTTATTGAACAAAATTGTATTCATCCACCGATCCATTTTTGCTAGCAGCCCAACTAAATCCTTCTCACCACTCTAATAGCTTTTGAATGGTTAGAGAGAGGTATTCAAAAAAGAGGAAAAAATGGTAAAAAGCCATTTATAAGCAGACTCCAGAGGACAGTAGCAGCTTGGTAGTTTCAATGTGGGCTGAGGGATATGCAGACTTCTCAGGTCCCATTGGCTGCTGTTTGCCCACACTGCTTTCCTCAGCTCCTGGCCCCTGCCCATCCTCAGAGCAAGGGGGCTTTCACGGTCAAAGGAAGTTCTGGAGCTGCTAGCTCCTCAAGGGCAGAACTTTGGGATGGTACTGGGTAAGGGTGGAACTTCAGGAGCATGGAGGGGCAGCACCAAGTTGCAGCTTGCTTTTGATCCCATTCCCCAGATGCTGAGGGAGTGAGGGGGAAAGCTTGCATCCTGAGCATGCTTCTCATGTGCCAGCCAGCCATGAGAGGCATGCATGGGATGCAAGCACTTTCCCCATGTTCCCTTAACTTCTGGAGAACAGGATCAAAAGCAGGGGTGTCTTGGTACACACAGCTACTGCTCCCCACCGTTGCACGCCGGGTTGGGGGAAGAAAAGAAAAAGAAAAGTAAGCCAATCCTTACTTTTACAAGTTTTCCACGACCCCTTGCGGTGGATCACAAATTGGGAACCACTAGACTAAAGCATTCAAACTGAGAGCTGAAAATTGTGAGCTCATATCTATATTGGGGATCTGAAATAAAAATAGGCTGCTTTCAACATTGCCAGCCTCTCACCCTGCTTACTGAGGTCCCTGAAAGCTTTAAGTACTCACCACCATAGCATAGAGAGGGGGAATCAGACCAGATTTATTTAGAAGGCCTTCAAATCTTAGTTACCCAGATTTGAACACTTAGCCAAAGTTAGCAACTAAATACTCTGCTAGAGAGCTGGCTATAAAGGATGGTTTGAAGGCCCATTTGTTTAACCTGACCATGAGAAGAAATCTCTTCAGAGCTGTCCCTCAAGGGTTCTAGACAAAAAACAAAACAAAAACAAAAACAAACACACATCACACATACAGGCTGTGTCTACACTGGGCCACTTATTCCGGAAAAGCAGCCGCTTTTCCAGAATAAGCTGTGAGCTGTCTACACTGGCCACTTGCTTTTCCGGAAAAGCAATGACGATCTACTGTAAAATTGTCAGTGTTTTTCCGGAAAAACTATGCTGTCCCCGTTCAGGCAAAAGTCCTTTTCCAGAAAAACTGTTCCAGAAAAGGGCCAGTGTAGACAGCACAGTAGTCTTTTCCGCAAAAAAGCCCCGATTGCGAAAATGACGATCGGGGCTTTTTTCCGGAAAAGCGCGTCTACATTGGCCATGGACGCTTTTCCAGAAAAAGTGCTTTTCTGGAAAAGCATCCTGCCAATGTAGGCGCGCTTTTTCCGGAAATACTTACAATGGAAAACTGTTTCGTTTTAAGCATTTCCGGAAAAGGGTGCCAGTGTAGATGTAGCCACATAGATTGAGTAGAATTGGCTAATTATAAAACAAATGCTATTCCAGCAACCCGCTTGAGTCTCCATTTCATCTCCCCTTTCACCAAACAATTTTTTAGACAGAGAGGTCAGATAGCAAGTGGATATTTTATCGAAGATCTCTTTTTGCTTTGTTACTGAGGCCTTACATATAATACGCTTTATCTTTGAAGGGAAATATTTGGCAGATAAAACATATGCTCAAACGGTTGTGAACTTTCATGCTCCTTTTTGGAGGGGCGTTTAGTTCCGGCAGTAAATAATCCTTCATTACAGTGAAAATGTTTTTTTCAGACGCCTAGCAGGCTCTCTGGCAAGCTGAAAACTGTCAGCTTTTCAGAGGTTTGCCAAGCAATTTGGCTGAAGATAAAACAGAGGGGAAAAGCAGGGCTAGAACATTTTATGGTAATGAACTGAATGCTGGAAGGAATGAGTCTAACCTCTTATAAACACGGGAGGACATGCTAGCACTTGTAAGAGCTGAGGGGGAAATCTCGCTCCCCTGGGGTACAGAGCCCCCAGAAGGGTTCGAAGCCGGAGGTCAAATCAAATCAGTGAGGCAGGAGAGAAACCTAGAAAGGAAAACTTTATTATGCATGCATTCAGGCTGGCAGCAGAGCAATAGCAGTCAGCCCTGAGTTACAGGTTTTTGGATCCTTTATACAGAATGCTTAGACAGTTCAGTCGTTGATTGTTTTTCTTTAACATATCAAAGTCTCAGCAGAAGTACTCTGAGACTTCTGTTCACACCAGGAGTGCTAGAAGTAAGTTTTACAAAACAAAGGCACATGAGAATGTGGAGTGAGTAGTCTTACAAGGCAAACTGTGACAAAGATAAGCGTATACATGATAATTTGTGACAGACTAGGAGTATCCATGAATTTGAGATAGGCATTTGTAAGGGTCTTTGATTAGAGTTTAGATGATTCCACTCTGATACAGGGAGAGAGGTCTGGAAAACTTTTAACCCTTACAGCAGTTTTCTTTTAGAGAGTTTTGATTTCCTCCAGTGTCCCCCCTTAGACACAATTGGAGTTATTTGATTTTCCCCACAGAGCAGATGGGTGGGTGGAGGGTGGGAAGAGAATCAATTCATTTAAATTTTCTTGCTAGGTATTAGTATTGGTCATGTACTGCCAAAGGTCATCCTTCCTGGCCTGCTGAGGTAGCGCATAGTGTGTTGCAAATGTGTGAAGGGAAGACCAGGTGGCTGCCCTGCAAATTTCTGTGATCGGTACCTGGGCACCGAAGGCCACCGAGGACGCCTGCGCCCTGGTGGAGTGTGCCTTCACCCTGGGTGGGGTTTTACCAGCCAGGTGATAGCATTCTGTGATGCATTGCACCACCCATCTTGATAGCCTTTGCTTGGAAATAGGTGACCCTTTGACCCTGTCCCCGAATGCAATAAACAACTGTTGTGATTTATGGAACGGTCCGGTCCTATCAATGTACAACGCCAGCGCCCGCTTGGCGTCCAGGGAGTGCAGAACCCGCTCCTTAGAGGAGGTGTGGGGTTTTGGGAAAAACACCGGGAGATAAATCTCCTGGGACAGGTGGAATGGTGACACCACCTTCGGGAGGAAGGCTGGATGAGGCCATAGCCTTACATTGTTATTGGAAAAAACAAGGTAGGGCGGGTCTATAGTTAGCGCCCTTAGTTCCGACACCCTTCGAGCCTATGTAATGGCCACGATAAAGGCAACCTTCAATGAAAGGTGGTTCAAAGGGAGGTAGCATAAGCCTGTGGAGGATCACGTTAAGGTCCCAGGCGGGAAGCGGGGCCCTCACCGAGGGGTACAGATTTTCCAGGCCAGTAAGAAACCGTTTAACCACCGAGTTAGAAAAAAGGGAGACTCCTGCCATTCCGACATGGAAGGTGGAGAGAGATGCCACATGGACTTTGATAGAAGAGAAAGATAGGCCACTAGACCGAAGCTGGAAAAGGGAGTCAAGAATAGTTGGAATAGGAGCCGAGGACGGGTGTACTCCTCTCGGGGACGCCCAAGATGAGAAGCGCCGCCATTTGGCAGCATACGACCGTCTAGTAGAGGGCTTCCTGCTACTGAGGAGAACCATCTGAACCTCTTGGGAACATTCCCTTTCAGGTTGGTTCAACCACGGATAAACCATGCCGTTAGGTGGAGAGATCGGAGATCCGGATGAACCATGATCCCTTCGCCCCAGGGTTGAGTTAGCAGATCCCGGACTGGAGGGAGTACTATTGGGTCCTGGACAAACATGTCCACCAGGATGGGGAACCAGAACTGTCTGGGCCACCTGGGGGCTATGAGAATGATCGAGGACTGAAATGTCCTCGCCCTGGTCAATACCCTGGAAATTAGGGGAAACGGGGGAAAGGCATAGAGAATGCCCTCTGCCCACACAGTTGTCAGGGCATCCCCCAGGGAATATTTCCCTAGTCCCAGTAGGGAACAGTAGTTCCTGCACTTGGCATTGCTTGCCGAGGCGAACAGGTCTAGGCAGGGATAACCCCACCTGTGGAAAACCTGGCGGAGAGCAGAGTCCTTGAGGGTCCACTCATGGGCTCCAAAGGATCTGCTCAGCGTGTCTGCTAGCAGGTTTTTGCACCCCAGGAGGTATTCTGCTTGAGGTGTGATACCGTGCATGACACACAAATGCCAAAGTTGCAGGGCCTCTTTGCAGAGGGGAGTTGATCGCGCCCCACCCTGCTTGTTGAGGTAAAAGACCGCCGCTGTGTTGTCCATACGAACCAGGATTGAGCGGTGGGCGAGCCTTGGCAGGAAGGCTTTACAGGCTCGCCTCACCACCCGCAATTCCCGGACGTTTATGTGTAGGGCTCGCTCGGAGGGGGACCAAAGGCCTTGAGTTCTGTCGCCCCAGGTGCGCTCCCCAGCCCAAGTCGGACGCATCGGTAACCAGCGTCAGGGAGGGGGGAGGGGTATTGAAAGGGACCCCACTGCATACCACAGGTTCCTGGGTCCACCATAGGAGGGAGTCCAGAATTACTTTGGGCACCGTAATTATCGAGTCCCAAAGACCCCTGGACTGGCTGAAGGCCTTCGCCAACCACTCCTGCATGGGTCTCATCTGCAATCTGGCATGGTGGGCCGTGTACGTACACGCCGCCAAATGGCCTAGGAGCCTGGAGCAGACCCGAGGGGTTGTTATAGGGGACCGAGGTAGCCCCGAGATCAGCTCCACTATGGAGAGGAACCTGCTCTTGGGCAGGAACACCCTTGCCACCCTCGAATCGAGGAGGGCTCCCACAAATTCTATCTGTTGCGAGGGAGTCAGGAATGACTTCTCAACATTTATCAAGAGTCCTAACCTTAGGAAAAGGGCTCGTGTGAGTGCCACGTGAGCTTCTACCTGCCCGTACGAGCAACCTCGGATCAGCCAGTTGTCGAGGTACGGAAACACATGCACCCCTTGTTTGCGGAGATATGCAGCAACCACTGCCATGCATTTCGTGAATACCCTCGGTGCCGTACATAAACCAAAAGGGAGCACCGTAAACTGAAAATGGTATTGGCCCACCATAAACCTGAGGAACCTCCTGTGGCTGGGTCTGATTGCCATGTGGAAGTACGCGTCCTTGAGGTCGAGAGTCGCTTACCAGTCTTCTAATTGTAGCACTGGGATGACCGATGCCAGGGTCACCATTCTGAACTTGTTTTACTACCGCCTTGTTTAGATCTCGGAGGTCCAAGATGGGGTGGGCCCCTCCCTTCGCCCACATCTTGACTACTATGTATAGATGTGGTCACCTCATCTCAAAAAAGATATATTGGCACCGGAAAAGGTTCAGAAAAGGGCAACAAAAATTATTAGAGGTTTGGAATGGGTCCCATATGATGAGAGAGATTAAAGAGACTTGGACTTTTCAGCTTAGAAAAGAGGAGACTAAGGAGAGTTATGGTATAGGTCTACAAAATCATGATTGCATGGAAAAAACTAGAGTGGAGAACAAAAGGGAGGACCCTCACAATTTAAAAGGGAGAAAAAAATGTACCTCGTGTCAACTGTAATACCAGTGCTAATGAAGCTGATTGGGCTGAAAGTACCCCATAATTAGTTTTTGACATCAATTGGGCATTGAATGTAAGGAAAGCAGCCACCCAAACTACAGGGAAATGTCAAATGTGCATATTACGGTCAATGCTGCACTCTCTCTCTGTTGCTGGCTTGTGAAATTCATTTGTAGAAGAATGGCTATTTTTAAACCAATTAATGAGTGCCCACGCAGGTTACAATGTTCCACTACAGGTTTCTGTGTGCTACCACTTCTAATATCTGATGTGTGTCCATTTTGACCAATGTACATGGCAGAGGGGCATTGCTAGCACTTAATGGCATTATCTCACATTAGAGCATGGGTTCCCAAATTGGGGGGCGTATCCCCTTGGGGGGCATGAAGAAATTCTGCGGGGGGCAAGGTCACCCAGGCACACACACACCCGTCAAGTTTTGCTGCTATTTTTTGGGGAGAGGGGGCATGAGGGTTTCTCAAAAATCAAAAAGGGGGCACAATGCTGAAAAGTTTGGGAACCACTGGATTAGAGGATGTGCAGTTGTATGAGCCTCTGATGTTGTGGCTTATGTGATTAGGTCCTAGGATGGTGTCGCTTGTATATAGATGTGTAGATAGAGTTGGCATTGGGGTTTCTTGCAGGGGTATGTTCCTGGTGAGAAAGAACACTTCTTCCCAAGTATAGGGGCATGAATGGAGCAGGCTCTCTTGCCTACTCCCAGCTAGGGATGTTAAATATCGCTTAACTGAATAGTCGATTAACCTCATGAATTCTCATCAGTTACTAGACTATTCTATACTGCCCAGGAAGCCCCTGTCGGGGGGAGGGAGGAGGGCGCTGAGTTCCCAAAGGTGGCACAAGCAAGAACTGAGCCAGGCTGCCTTTTCTGCAGAACTGCTACTTAGCCAGTTGGTCCCCAGCCTGTAACAATGCTTGGGATTTTTCCATCCCAAGTGCAGGACTCTACATTCATCCTTGCTGAACCTCATCAGATTTCTTTTGGCCCAATCTTCCAATTTGTCTAAGTCACTCTGGACCCTATCTCTGCCCTCCAGCGTATCGACCTCTACCCCAGCTTAGTGTCATCCGCAAACATGCTGAGGGTGCAATCCATCCCCTCATTCAGGTCATTAATAAAGATGTTGAACAAAACTGGTCTCGGAACCGAACCTTGGGCACTCGGCTAGAAACCGACCGCCATCCTGACATCGAGCCGTTGATCACTACCCGCTTGGGCCTGACCTTCCAGCCAGCTTTCTATCCATCTTACCGTCCATTTATCCAATCCACATTCCCTTAACTTGCTAGCAAGAATATTGTGGGAGGCCGTATCAAAAGCCTTTCTAAAGTCAACGTATATATCACTTCCACTGACTTCACCAATACTGAGATGGATCTGAGCACTACCCGCTTCCTCTGCACTTGAGCCCTGGCTACCTTACAAGGGTTCCCATTCAGGAAAATCACCTTGCTAGTAGGCATCTAAGTCTCCCAATGCAACATATTGTGAGCCTAGGCAACTAACTCAGGGGCTGTTAATTCCACTGTGTAGCAGGTCACCTAGGAGTTAGGTGCCCTTTGCTATTTATGATTAATATTATGTCTTCAACATGTAAGTATTCAATACATTTCACAGAAAAGGTGCGGGCAAAAGCGGCAAGTCACAGGAAGTTAAACAATGTAGCTTTTGTTACATCAATACGTACGTACGAGAGCACAATGAAGGGTGCTGAAAAGTGACGTCCAAGGGAATTGTAGTGTGAGTTCCCCTTCCAGCTGTTGTGAATTAGTGCACACAGATCACAGCAACATCTGCCCCTCTGTAAATCGAGACAGATGAGCCAAACCAGAGTAGTGCTATGAGCCCGTGCACCATGTCACAGGGCCACTCTGTTTGGGGGCACAATCAAATATCTTTTACAACCATTTCCAAGATTTCACAGACTTTATTCAAATTCAGGATTTCCAGGATCACCATGACAAAAATCACAACATTATTTATGATGCAGTGTACAAATAGCAGATGTTCCAACAGAAGCAGCGGAACACTCCCCTTTCACAATTTGTTTAAAGCCACACAGACTGAAGGACAAACATGTTTTACTTCTCATCGAGTTGTTTGCCAAATGCATGATAAATTCAAACACTTAACTAGAGACTATCATGACAGTTCATGATGCAAAGACATATGGAAAGGGTGAAAGACATTTTCTGTTAAGTCAGCAAATACATAGAGGAGGTGTTCACACGTGTGCAATGGAACTTCCCCAACAATGTAAGACAAAACAGATATAACTTCGGCTCTTTTTTACAATGTTCAGCGGTCAAGGCACAATGTTTTTGTAAACATGTATTCATCTCACATCAGCCATCTAAAGTAACATTCAGAGTATTTTATGGAGCTACACCATGTCAAAATACTCTACTGCCTATTACTGCTTTACCTTTAACAGAGTTTCAAATATTCAGTAGATCAATAATAAGTATCTCCTGTGATGAATTTATGCAGAAAGTGTTTCCTCTTGCCTGTGTGGTGGGACCAAAATGTTTCATATACTATGGTTTTCCCTGGCAATAAAAGCTTCAGATTTCATTCTGACACATTTATACCTGGAATTGTATTTTGTTCTTTGTATTGTGCTAAAGACAGAATCCCTCAGACAGAAGGATTAGTTTAAAATGTTCAACATATTTATATTAAAAATACTGTTAAAATATCAATCCCTTTTAGCTGTGTGTCTGCCCAGTCCATCTCTTCCTTGTGTTGAATTGTGCATTAGGAAAGTGTGACTTTGGGCAAATGAATTAACCAAATAAATGTACTGAATTCATTTAATCCTGACTGGCCATTTGTTACAATATTTACATTTTGAAATGAGTATTTCTTTACCATAAGATTCTGAGCATGCACTGCTTCCAAGAGAGTGAACAGCATTCAAAAAAACCTTTACTAATAAGAATAAAAAATTTGAAAACTGCCAAGATAAATATTCAATAAAGTTAAAACCGTTTATGCCTCAGGCAAAATAAATTGTGCAATACTGTATGACAATATTGTGACAAAATTCTTACACACATAATTCCAGTGATTATACTAATCAGTGCAATCAGTGTTACACAGAACGTGTGTATTTCTAGGGTATTTTCCTTCTGCCTCATATGGCTGATTCTGATTGTTTTTTGAACACAGTATTATTCTTTTCTTGTTCTGTAGGACTGTCAACTGGTACCTGCAGAAAGAATTAGGGGATTAAGTACTTATACACATGAAGTTGTCCTTGTTTTCAGTTTGTTTGGCTACAATGAGACTAAATCACTAAGTTGTACAATTCATATAGTCAGATGACATTACGGTTTAAAGAAACTAGATTTGGTGAATAATTAATCTGTTAGAGGTTAATAGAAAGGCATATGAGACAGATTCCCTTCCTCCTCCAATTTACAATTCAAAATTATATGGAATCAAGATTTCCTATAAATTATGTAACTTTCCCATCTACATTACAGAGGGAGTACAGACATGGATCTTACTGAGATTAGATTCAGTTCATCCCCACTGTATTTAAATACAATAGAGGAGGATCTTGAAAATAAGGAAATCCTGCTGAAACTTGGAGGTACATGTGCATTACCTAACGTAGGCAGAAAACTGTGTGATAGATGCAGTTACAGTACAACTCCACAAAGGCATCTTCGTTTCCTTGAAGGTCAAGAAAACTACAAGATGGAAAGATTTCAGTTGTTTACCCTCATTTAAACAACCAGTGATTATGTAATATATTGCAAAGCTAACAGCTATGGATACACATCTTGTGATCTAAAGCAATGCTCATTGCTCAACTTCCCCTCACTTCAAAAGGAACCAAAGGATACACAAAAACAGGACTGAACAAATTCAACATGGCATGAAACTCTACCATGCCTTTCTTTCATACACACATGGACCGCATTAAAAGGAAGACCACTTTTTCACTGAAATGCCAAATGTACTGCATGTACTTCTAAGTGTATACTTTAAAAATTTACTTGCAGTAAACAATGTATGTTTTGATACAGCTAAAGAGTTAAACTGCAGCAAGAAAGAGGCCAATTCCTGCTATTAAGAACAAAGGAAAATCTGAAGGTATAGGCACTGTCCAATGTTTTAACAGATATACACTTGGGGTACGTCTAGACTACAGGCTTTTGTTGACAGAAGCTTTGTCGACAGATACTGTCAACAAAGCTTTGTCGACATGACAGCGTAGATGCAAAGGACAGTGTAGAGGCAGAACTCTGTCGACAAAAGGCGTTATTCCTCATAGAATGAGGTTTACCGCCGTCGACAAAACTGCCGAGTTCTGTCGACATTCTGTTGACAGAACTCGGCGGTAGCGTAGATGCAGGTATAGTTTTGTTGACAAAAGTCCACTTTTGTCGACAGAACCCTGTAGTCTAGACACACCCATAGTGGTTACAGGGAGAAATAATCAGATAACTGAGAACTGGCCCTACAATGTATCAGTTGCTCTAGCTGAATTAGGAAGCCAGCACATATTGACTTTTGATATTAAATGCTCATGCAATTACCAGTCAAATATTTAAGGGCAATAAAACAACCAAAACAGAAAAGATTAATTACTTACAGCTTTAATGTCTGTGTTCAGAATCCCTGAATTTATATTTTGTCTCCGCAAATCTGATTTGATTAAGGCTGAAACAAAGAAAGCATAAACTCATAACTTTCCCATAATGAGG
Source organism: Pelodiscus sinensis (assembly GCF_049634645.1). Classification (NCBI taxonomy): domain Eukaryota; kingdom Metazoa; phylum Chordata; order Testudines; family Trionychidae; genus Pelodiscus; species Pelodiscus sinensis. The sequence continues at coordinate 147,650,488 of NC_134713.1, read as the reverse complement.
CCATTCTAGGAGACTGACTGTACACCTATGACACAGATGTGGCAGCTACTTACAACTTGTTCAAAAGACATTTCTTTATTTGTACTCTGACTTATTCACCTACCCATATCTTCACGAATTTTAAACATGTGAGAAGTCACTTAACAGTTTTTACATATGCAATTTTCTTAGCAGCATTAAGGTAGGATAAGGAATGTTGACATTTTTGGTACGCATGTACAACTGTTTACATGTGTTCCAGAAAGTAAGTCTCAGGTGTAAATTTGTGAAACAAACAGTAATTTCTTTAGTCTGAGAATATTAGAGCTGCTTGAGATTAAATCTTTTCAGGCTATTTGCATGTCTCTAAAAATCCCCTCAGAAGGCCCTCAGAATAGACTTATGCACAGAACCTCTTATATAAAAGAGCATAACATATGGTTACTTACCTTGTAACTGTTGTTCTTTGAGATGTGTTGCTTATGTCCATTCCATGTAGGTATGCATGAGTTCTGGAAGCTTTTTACCCTTAGCAGTTCCAGTTGGGCCAGCTGGGAGGCCCTCTGGAGTGGTGCATATATCAGTGCATATATACCCCTGCTGGGCCCTCCATCCCCTCAGTTCCTTCTTGCCGGAGAAGTTCCAATGATGGGGCGGTGAGCGGGATTTGGAATGGACATGAGCAACACATCTCAAAGAACGAGAGTTATGAGGCAAGTAACCATTTTTTCTTCAAGTGCTTGCTTATGTCCATTCCATGAAACTGACTCCCAAGCTGTACCTACCGGGGGGGATGGGACCTATGAGGATATGGACTAGGGATGTGAAGGACTAGTCTACTATGCGATAAGCAAATGCTTATCAGATAGTCGACTAGTCACTCCCCCCCGCTGTCTCTATCAGATAGAGGCAGCAAGGGGGATGGAATAGAAGGGCGTACATCAAAGCAGCAGCGCCACATGGAGCCCGGGGTCAGCTGCTTTGTGCGGTGCTGCTGCTTTGAAATGCCTCGGGAAGCCTGGTGTTGGGCTCCTCGTGGCATTTCAAAGTGACAGCGCTGCATGGAGCCCAGGGTCAGTGGGGGAGTCCCCAGCTGACCCTGGGTTTTGGCACTTTCACCTTTGAAGACTTCAGAGCAAAGGTGCCCTATCAACTAATGAAATAGTCACTGCAAAAATGCATGGACTATTCAATTAGTCAATTACCAGATACTTAACATCCTTAATATGGACTGTAACTTAGCCCTGCTAAGGGCTGTCTTTTCCCTGGCCTGATGCGCTTTCGCAGAGTGGCTGGTAAAGGTATGAATGGACAACCAGGGAGCCACCCTGCAAATATCCAGGATGGGTACCTGCGCCAAGAAAGCTGTGGATGAGGCTTGGGGCCCTGGTAAAATAGGGGTGATTGGAAGGACAGGCTTTCCCCCCAGGTCATAATATGCTCTAATACATGCGGTGATGAAGATAAGCACTGTGCCAAAACTGGTAGGCCCTTCATCCTGCCTGACCTAAACAGATCCAGGTGGGGAGTTTCCCAGTTGCAGAAGAGCTCTTGGCCCACATCCTCTCTGAGGAACCATTCATGAGCTCTGAATGACCTGCTGAGTCGACCTGCTAGAGCACTGCAGGTTCCTGGAAGGTAAGTGGCCTCCAAACGGATCCCCTGCAGAGATCCCATAGGGTTCACGCCTCCCGACACAGGGGAGAGGAACAAGCTCCACCCTGTCAGTTAATATAAAACATCGATGACAGTGTTCATCAGGACTGACACACACTTGCCCCTCAAGTGAGGCAGGAACACCTGGCAAGCCAGTTCCTTGCCATCATCAATGGCAACACTCAAAGGCCGAGGGTAAGGTCCCACATGGCTGCGAACCTGAAGCTCGGGAGGGATGTTATTCCTGTCGTGGCATTGAGTCTCGCCCCCACAAACTCTATAGTCTATGTTAGAACAAGAGTGGACTTTTCCTCGTTCAACATGAGGCCCAGAATAGTGAACGTGTGCCATACCAGCTCTATGTGCTGCAGTACTTGTTGCTGTGAGTAGACCCTGATAAGCCAGTCACTGAAGTAGGGGAACACCTGTGCACCCTCCTCCTTAGAAAGGCAGCCACTACCACCATGCATTTTGTGAATACACCTGGAGCAGCAGAGAAGCCAAAGGGGAGGACTGTGAATTTATAGCGGTCCCCTCTGACAGAAGTGAAGGAACCACCTGTGATGAGGAATGATGGAAATAGGCATCCTTTAAATCAAGGGCAGCATACTAGTCCCCTAGATTGAGGGAGTGGATAATAGAAGCCAATGTAACCATCCTGAACCTCGTCTTTTGATGAAGGTGTTGAGCCCTCTGAGATCCAGAAGAGGGTGAAGACCCGCTTTGGACGTTGGGATTAAAAAATGTCGGGAGAAAACCCTTTCCCTCGAAACTCAGATGGAACCTGCTCCACCACTCCTAACAGCAGGAGTGAAGCTACCTCCTCTCGAAGAAGGTGCTTAAGAGAGGGATCCCTGAAGAGGGACTAGGAAGGTGGGGAGTTAAGAAACAGGATAGAATATCTTACTTCCACCATGACAAGGACCCACCGGTCTGATGTGATACTACTCCATGCATAATGGAAGTAGGATAGGCGATCTAGATTTGGGGCTGTCACTCTTTCCTCAGGTGCATCTTCAAAACCCTGACCTAGGCCCTAGGTTTTGTTTGAGGGGCCTGCTCCCTGGTCTGAGGCCAAATGGGACCTCCTTCTGTTGGGCATGCCATTATTGTCCCGGTTCCTCCTCCTACTATTGTCCTATCTAGGACCCTGCTGACAGGTGCATTGCAGAGGCCTAGGGTTTGGTGGGCCTCTTCGAGGGGCCGGAATGTGTGTGCCCCAGGACTTCAGGATTGGTGATCTGGACCTCTCGCACAATGCCCGAAACCTGGAGCCATGAGCTCTGCTCCATCATGATGCCCATGGCCATAGATCTAGCAGCCAAATGAGCAGCATCCAATACAGCATAGAGGGCAGTGTGGGAGACAATCATAGTTCCCACTAAGCTGCATGCCTGTGAGGACACACACAAAAAATTCTCCCCCCATCCAGCTCCTCTGGAGATCTGTGCAGCAGGCGGCTGCTCCAGTGGGTGGGGCTGGCTGAGATAGCATTGTGAGGGAGCTATTGGGGTGGGGGGCAGGGACCTACCACGGCTACATGGCAGTGTGTGGGAAGGGAAGGCCTACTCTGGTGGCCGGGGCCTGTTCAGACCGCTGGGGCTGGGAATGAGACCTGCTGCCTGGTATGGGAGAGTGGGGGGGTATCTGCTCTGGCGGCTGGGAATACGACCTGCTACATGGCGGGGGGGGGGGGAGGGGAGAGAAGAGAGAGAGCAGGGGAAGCTGCTCCAGCAGCCAGGAACATGTGCGTGTTATTAACTTTGGTGCCATGGTGGCACACATCCAAACGAGCGCACATGACATCAATTTTGGTGCACAAGCCAAAATTCACTCCTCTTGTGGTTGGAAGACACTGGAGACAATCCTCCCCTCCTCCACCTGAGCCTTAAACTCCATGGGAGCTCCTCCTTAAATTTGTCTATTGTCACTCAAGAGTTGTGAGTATCTGCTGAGCATGGCCTGTTGATTAGTGATCCTCAGATAAAGTCCTGCAGTGGCATAGGCCTTATGGCCCAACAAGTTGAGCTTTTTAGGCTCCTTACTCTTCCGAGTGGGCCCTGGCTGCTCTTGCCTCTACCTGCCATCAACAGCCTGACCACTAGGAACCAGGGAGGCAGGTGCACAAAGAGGTGCTTATTCCCAGACTGTGGCACATAGTATCTCCTCTTGACCCCTTTATATGTAGGTGGAATGGAGGCAGGGATCTGACAGAGGGCTTTGGGTATTTTAGCCACAGTCTTGTTCCAAGGCAGGGCAACACTTGCAGGCGCATCTGCTGTTAAAATGTCCACCATAGGGTCAGAGTCCTCTACTACCTCCTCCGCCTGAACCCAAAGGTTTTGAGCCAGTCTTTTCAGTAGCTCCCGGGGGGTTCTTATGTCCATGATGGGCATTGCTGGCAATGGATCAGCAAGAGCCTCATCAGGAGAGGAAGATGAACAGACTCTAGGTGGCAACTGCTCCTTGCTCTGAGAAATCTCCTGGACCAGAGGAGCCACTACTGCAGTGGAGGAAGCCTCCCTTGCTCCTTATTGGGGCTACCCAACTCTCCAAGGCAGGAGACCTGGATAGTGGAGTGGCTAACAGAGTGCCCCTAGAGTATGAGTAGACTGACCCTGTCCTGGATGTAACCTGGCCCCGGGCTTGATGGTAGGCCTATAGAGTCCAAAATGGCCACTGGACCAGATGTGCCATGGCTATCGGTTTACCCCAGTGCTGGACCAGTGGTGCTGGTGGCCGCATATGCTGGTGAGAGGGACCTGGTACCGGTGACCAACATGGTGCCAGAGGGCCCTGATCCACACAGGTTGGCACCGAGCAGGACAGTGCCGAAACCAAACCAACGACCAGTTGAGACAGTGATGGTGCCGGAGTCAGTGCCAATAGTGTCTATCGCTGCAGGGAAGTTAGTGGGCCCCTAGCCAATGAATGCTTCGGTGCCAGCTACCTCTTCTTGTGAGCCCACACACGGTAGTTCTCCCTGCGGAGTGCTGGACCCAGCAATGACGTGAGCTCAATTAGGTCTCAAGTCATGTCAAAAATATCCAGCATCAATGGCTCACAGACAGGTCCTGGACCTCTGGACTACTAGCTCACATAGAGCTCGACTACTGCCTAGATCAGTGTTTCCCAAATGGTGTTCCGCGAAACCCTGGGGTTTTGCGAAGTGAAAATAAGGGTTCCGTGAGAAAATTCCATTACAGTAACATTTTATGTTTAAAAAAAAATTAATATTTAATCATTTATGAATTTTATTGAAAACAAAGTATTTGTGTTTGCCATGGTAAAATGTCCCTGAGTAATGCCAGCTTAGCCAGAGAGTGGGGATGATGATGTCACTACTCAGCGCTGTGTGCACAGTGAGTCAGTGATGCGATCACCTGTTATATACCATACATTATGCATATTAATTTGAGCTTTATTTTTTGTACACATTAAGTGTGATTTTTGTTTTTAAATATGTGCAATTAAACTAAATGTTGATCTCATGAACTTGTTTAGCATTTGTTTATTATTATCCTGATTTTTGTGGCCTGCTTTTTCAGCTCCATATATATATATATATATATATATATATATATATATATATATATATATATATATATATAAGACTGTCATTAGGGGTTCTGCAAAATTCTTTCAAGTTTAAAAGGGTTCCGTGGCCAAAAAAAATTGGGAAACACTGGCCAATATAGTGCAGGAGCAACCTCATGCTTTGGCGAGGACAAAGCCGTAGAGTGTCCCCCCACGGATGCACCCAGTGCTCCCATCAGGATGGATACCTACCTCTCCATGGCTTCTTTGAAGACTTCGGTACCAGGGACTGGACCAGTACTGCATTGCTGAAGAGCAGCTAGATGCTGCTGAACACCTTGGGGTCACCTCAGATTCGCGCACTAACGCTGGTGTGCTGCGAACAGCTGGTGTTGAGCTGGTGCCAGGGGCTGCAGCCCTGACTCCCATCAGCAGGAGTTTAAGCCTAGAATTCCTCTCTCATTTCATTCTAGGCTTGAACACTGCAAATCTTACAGATGTCTGTTAGGTGTCCTTCCCCCAGACACTTCAGGCCACCAGCAGTATGGGTGTGTTGATATAGTGGTGCCACTCCAGGGCCCCCCCCCAGCTGGCCCAATGGGCCCTGTTAAAAAGCTTCCGGAACTCATGCACACGCCTACATGGAATGGACATTAGCAAGCATTCGAAGAAGAACAGTTTGATTTCTAGAGGAAAGCATCTACTACCATGCCTCAGGCACTTCTCCCATGTTCCCTCTGTGCGCGCTATGAACAGGGATTTCTTACTAAACATCAAGCCACCCAATGGCAAATAAAAGCACATGGGTGAGACAGTATTCCAGGGATCACTCTCAGGTAAGATTCCTGCAGATCAGTTACTCCCTTCAAAGCAACATTCTTTGACATTCAAATGCATTAAATTACTTGTGTGCTCTAGTGAACCAAGCATGGGCCCAAGATCAAAAACTTCCACACACTAACCATGAATTTGACTTCTTGTGGTACGCTGTGCAAGTCACTTTATCTGAGGCACAGGAAACCTCCTGTCTATATAACAAGAGTAATCCATTTCAGTTTGTGTGCACCACATTATAGAAGTACAGTAAAACTCCGGTGGTCCGGCATCCAGTGGTCTGGTACGCCTGATGGTCCAGCACCAACTGCAACCCGGAATGCTCCGGCAGCTGCTTCAAGTTGTTAGTGTAATTGATTAACTGCGGCTGGATCCACAGCCAAGAGGCTCTCAATCTACTTTTCCTCTCTACTGCCTGGAGGAGGGGGGGCAGGGGAAGGTAGGGGTTGGCGGGGGAGGGGGAGGGACCGGGGGTGTGCCAAACCCTCCCTCCTGCTGCAGGGAGGCAAAGCCTGGAAGCGGCAGAACAAGAGAGGGAGGGAGAGGTAGGCAGCTGTTTCAATAAATTCTAATCAATTGCACTGCCCTGGCAACAGGCTCACAATCTACCTTTCCTCTCTACCGCCTGCAGGAGGGAAGGGTGAGGGAGGGGAGGGGGTCGGCGGGCGGGGGGATGCTGAACCCTCCCTCCTGCTGCAGGGAGGCAGATTGCGAGCCTGTTGCCGGGGCAGTGCAATTGATTAGAACTTATTGAAACAGCTGCCTGCCTCTTCCTCCCTCCCTTGTTCTGCCGCTTGCAGGCTTTGCCTCCCTGCAGCAGGAGGGAGGGTTTGGCACACCCCCGCTCCCTCTCCCACCCCCCTCCTTGCGGCTGTTCCCCTCCAACGAGACCCGCCCCTGCCAGAGTACCTCCTGATAGTCCGGCATTTCTGATAATCCAGCACCACCTGGGTCCCAAAGGTGCCAGATTATCGGAAGTCTACTGTACTAGGGTTATTACAGTATCAAAAAAGTTCTGGATTACTACAAAAGTGAGGCTACGCGATTACTTTTATGAGCAAATAGATCTATAAAGACTTAATCAAATTTCTAGTTCTTCACTGGATAATTCATCTTTAAAAAAGGTTCATAAGCCAAGAAATCAGACTCAAGTTAGTGAGGTAAAACTTTCACACACCCATAAAATCCCCCATTGTTTCCTCGCTAGCCAAATGGCAGCCAGTCATAATCAAAAGGTTCTTACCTTAGGCACATTCTCAGTGGTGGGTAGGGATTTAAAATTACAATAGAGTCCCGATTATCCGACCTAAACGGGACCGATAGGTGGTCGGATTAACGAAAGTATCGGATAATACAGAAACGGGTATGAAATTGGGTTTATTAATAATTATTCTACAGTACAACTAACATAATAGAGTACAGAACATTTAGTATGCAGTATGGCAAAACGCAAAAGTTATTGTTTAAAAACACTGTGATTGAAGTTTGTTTCCCAGCTTTGTGTCTCTTCCTTGTAGCAAGGTCGCGCCAGCATCTCAGTAACATATCACTAGCAGTTGCCTCCCCTTGTTCTTCAACATAAGCCAGTGCCGCCTAGAGAACCTTGACCCCTTCGCTATGACTCATACTCTCCATTTTGTCTTTGTCATTATCTTCATCATCTTCATTGTCACGGTCATCCCGAACCAGAGCTATTATGTCGTGGTCAGTCAGTTTTTGCTCATCTTTCTCCATCCATTCCTGTATATCAACATCATTCACTCTCTCACAGCCTGGAATTTGTTGTAACAATGGGTATCACAATTTTCTTGCTCCATTTCTTGTACATTTTTGTCTTCCGAAAGTAACTTTCTCCATGATCTTGCCAGAGTTTGTGGTTCAATCTCTTCCCAGGATTGTGCGATCCAATAAACAACATCTTTTAGGTTCACTGTCCTTATCTAGCATACCATTTCCATTGTCTATCGCCTCAATGAGCGTAGTTAAAAGCTTACGACGATATTTTTTCTTTAACACTTCAAGCACACCCTGGTCCATAGGCTGACACAATGAGGTGATATTAGGAGGAAGAAAAATTACTCTAATGTCCCCACTGCTCAGTTCATCCTCATGACGATGAGATGGTGCATTATCAATGACAAGGATTGCTTTCCTCGGTAGGTTTAGCGATTTCAAAAATTGTTCTACTGAAGGAACAAATTCATTGAAAAACCAGCCTCGTAAAATTTCTGAATCCATCCATGCATTCCTCTGATTCTTATACGAAACTGGTAGAGCAGTAGATGCTAGGTTTTTGAAAGCTCGTGTTTTTTTTGCCTTTCCAATAAATGTGAGTCTTAGTTTGTGGTGTTACTACAGGCTAGAATCGTCACTCTTTCTTTACTTCATTTATAGCCAGGAGTTGAAGTTTTAGCCTGGGAAGCTAGAGTTTTTGAAGGAAGCATTTTATAGTTTAAGCCTATCTCATCGCAGTTATATATCTGCTCACCTGATAATTCTTAATTGTCGATGAGACAATGAAATATTGCTTTACATTTCAGAAATCCTTCCAGATTTGCCGATAATTTTTCGCCACATATACTGAGCGGCCTTAACCCGTATAGTTTTTTCCAGAGATCAAGCCAGCCTACACTAGCCGTGAAATCAGGTTCCCTTCATTAATTCCTTTTGGAAAATCAGAGCTTTCTCTTGCAGGATCGGGCCTGTGATAGGCATGCCTTTATCCCTTTGCTGTGTGAACCATAAGAACAAAGCTTCACTCACTTTTTCATATTCACATTTCTTCATCGTTTTTCTGTCCTTCAGTCCTTCACCTGAGGCTCGATTAGAGCACCACTTTTCTAACTGACTTCTTTTCCTCTTCCAGTCACCAATTGTAACTTGCCCCACATTGAGTTCGGAAGCAACTTTGTGCATGGACTCGCCTTTTTCTAGTCTCTTTAATGCTTCAAGTTTTTGTTCAATGGAAAGAACCACTTTTTTTCTTTTTTCACTTGCCATGTTCCTCAAACAATAAAGTTATATTACAGTAAGGGGAAAATGCAATTGGAAAAATAAAACAGGATCACAGCACAAACACAAATGACTAGCGCAGAGGAACAAATGAAGCTACCGCCATGGGTGTATGTGATGCATGGGCACGTAAATAGCAAGTCGAATGGCTATGTCAGATAAAGCGGAATGTCGGGTAAGCAAAGGTCAGATAATCAGGACTCTACTGTAGGTTATTTTAGTAAATGAATAGTCGATAAAAATTCTATCGACTACTTGATAATTCGATAGAGGGAGGCAGACAGCTCAGTTCATGCAGGTTCATGCTGGTACCAGACCACACTGCGGCTCTGCAATTTAAAAGGCAGTAGGATTAGGGTAGCCTGCCTCCTGGCTCCTACTGCATTTTAAATTGCAGTAAATTTGTAAATTGCAGTGGGGTTTGATCCCCAACTCAGCACAACCAGGGACTGAGGCTGGGCTGCCTGCCCAGCTGGCAGCAGCCCCTGTGCACAGCTGACTGCCATGAAGCAGCCCATCTGCAAAGGGTCCCAACAGAGCAGCCTCTCCTGCCCCCACTTGCTGCCTCTGATAAAGGCAGCTTTTAAGCTGGCTCCCCTCAGCACTGGCTCCTGTTCGTTCCCTCCCCCTTTCCCCCCAGCAAGGGGGAGAGAAAATGTGATAAGCCTAGGCTTATCGGGTAGTTGACTAATCAACTACTCTCTTACATCCCTAGTGGTGGGCATTTCTAACTAGCTAACCAGATTAGTTTTAAAAAAATAAATGCAAAGAATGTCAATGCTATCAAAAACGTTAACAGGTAATTAAAAATGAATGCTCTCAAAACCCAGCTACAAGCCAACATGAATGTTTCGTACATATATAGCATACTGTTTATGTATAACTAGTATTACTCTACAGACTATAGACTTATCACGTTCAAACATTACTATGCATGAAAGTCCTCTTTTGTTAAGAGTGGCTATTGCAGGGTTACTCCTCCAGTTTCCATCTTTTTGCTTAAAGTTAGCTAAATCAGTCCTGTCTGACTGTGTGCACCCCCCTACCCACATAAAGGCTAATACCTGGCCCTCTCTTCGTTGTCCAGGAAGTGACCAAAGATCCTAGCACCACCTGTACCCTCCTCCCTAAGTAAATAGCGTGGAGAGCCCCCTCTCCCTTCCCCCCACCTCCTTCTAATAGATTATCCAGTTAAACACCACATTTAACTGGTTAACCAATTGAACAGAATTTTACATCCCTATCTCACACTGTTCAGAGCCAAATGTAAAATCCATTCTTATTTAATTTTCCTCTCAGAAGCTCCTTGACACTACATCTATAATTCAATTCATCCATGTAAATAGAATTTTAATTAATCTATCTACTCAAGTTTGCTCCTACCAACAAAGGAGAAAGTGTATTTATTTTTGCACTTGTTGATAGCTTTATAATTAATTGGGTAGCACTCAAACACTCTAATGATAAGGCACATACAAAACTTTGAGCTCAGGCAAAACTCAACAATACATCAATCCTCTAGAAATCTGCCACTAGCAACTAGCTTTATCTAAGGTGAGGTCTATATGAATTTGCATGGATACTTTAGCCAACTCCTTTTTCACATATTTTCCAAGTGAATAACACCCCTCTAGCAGTCAACTCTCCAGAGAATCATAGTTGCCATTGCTGATGACTACTACCGTAACTAAGGCAATTCCATCCTTTTTCTTATGTTTCACCTCCAAACTGGCAGGGAAAGTTCTTACAAAGAAACATATTTTTCACAAAATAAGGCTTTGTTCTCTCCTGTTTATACAACTATTGGGTCATTCTATTCTAGAATAATGATTGCCCCAGGCACATACTAGAGATGGTTATTCACTCTAAAAACATTAAAATCAATTATTGAAAAATCTCCTGTTTTTCATAGACCAGAAGGCACCATCATGATCATTAGACTAACATTCTATATAACACTGGTCACACCCAAAAGGTCAAAATAATTCCTCGAGTATATCTTGTAGAAGAAATAGCCAATCTTGATTTAAAATTATTCGTGACTGAAATTATCATGACATTGGTAAAATGTTCAAATGGTTTACCACACTCACTGTTTCCAGCCTAATTTGCAATTATTTGCTGAGCAATGTATTTGACTGGATCTAAAAAAAAAAAAAACCCACCCACATATTTCAATAATCACTGTGGCTTGTAAACAGAGAGACATCACAAGTGAAACTAACTTCACGTTGTAAACCATTTAATCAAATCTATCTAAAAATCTCTATATTTTAAGTGTGCTTTTTCAGGCTTTGAATTTAAAAATAAATCCAATTTAAAATGAGGTATGTTTCCTTCATTAATGTTTAAGATGTTTTGTAACACTTTGAGGATAGGCAAATGTTTCAAAAATTATGATAAAACAGCAGCCAGGAACATGACTGTATATACTTTTGCTGTGTTGTCTTAGAAAGAGGTATGGCAAGCAGCAAATATTAAAAATGATTCTTTAAATCAAGGAGTAATTCTCCATCCTTTGATGCAGATAAGAAAAATGTGTGTTTAAAGTGTACTGCTTTGTTGGAGACCCTAATTCAGCCACAAAGGACAAAAATATCTACATAAATAAAGAAAATAGCAAATATGATTGGTTACCTGTTAAAATAATGCCTACAAACATCCACGCACAGAGGAAAAGGTTTCCTGTACGAGGACTATAATCCGTTGTGAGCTTTCCTTGAACCAGTGTAAAGAGAATCCCAAATATCTGTAATCAAATATCATAAAACTTTTCAGATTTCATTAGACTCACGTAGTAGATCTCTTCTAATTTAACTTATAAAAATTAGGATCAATGTATTAACTACCAGTCTGAAGACTGCAGGTTGGACCTCTTTGGTCCAGCACCCTCGGGACTTGGTTGGTCCGAACAAGGGAATTTGCCAGACCAGAGGAGGTCTCCTGCTACTGGCTCCCCAGGCCACCTACCGTCCTCGCTGCTGGCCCCAGCAGCACCCCTTTTCCAGGCTGTTGTGCTGCTAGAGCCCTGGCAGCCTGGACTGCCCCAGTCCCAATGCCGCTATCAGGGCTGCCACATCTCTGGCCCCGGCCCCACTATTGGATCTGCTAAGGCTGCCACATCTCTGGACCCAGCCCTGCTACTATGGATGCTGCAGCCCCTGCTGTACAACCGGGGCTCCGAGCTGCCAGCCCTCTTGCCACTGGGGTTCCCAACCAGGACTCCCTAGTGTAGGAAGACCTGTGGTGGTGCCAGACCATGGATGTTGCTGGATGAGGGAGTTCCGGTTTTGGGAGGTCCAACCTGTAGTATACAAACACTACAGGAGCACAATAAAATGCCAGCAGTCAAGTCTAGGACTTTTTCTGCACAAAAAAAATCAATGAGGCTTTATTAAATGTTACCCTCATATACAAGAATAAGTTGAAATAACCTGTGCTGAAGCATTAAGGAGTCCTGATGACGTGCCTTCAGACTCCGGGTATGTAATTTCCACAGCAAACTCAAAGCCAAGTGGGAGATAACCTGTCATGAAGAAGCTGCCATAATAATAATAATAATAAAAGACAGATGTGAACAAGAATACCGTAAGTGCAGCTCTAATCCATTGCTATGGATATGGAAAATAAACCTGAAAAATAGTCATTCTAAAGGATCAGGTTACAGCCGCATATGCTTGATTTCAAGAATCGTTATAGTTTAGGGCTTGCCTGTGTCTTACAATTTCATTCTCTTATTCTTCCACCATCAGTTCAAGTTTTGACACTTTTGTCCTTTTTTCCCATAATCTTCTGAGTGTTTTCTTCCAGTCCACCCTTTATGCATAGAGCAGCCTTCTAGAGTTAGTCCACAAAACTACTACGTTTCTTCACTAACACTCCTCTTCTAAAAGGCCTATATCTTGCAAGTGCGGGACTGAGACAATTCAGTCACCTATGTAATTTATTTTATGAATCAGCTGTTTATTAATGTGGAGGAATGGGATCAAACATCAGTAGGGATGTGCACCCGGAGATTGCTGTGGAACTGAGAGAACAGAATGATGGAGGGAGGATGAGAACGTGATGTATTTACTTTTTACAAATAAATCTTTGCGTTAGAGTTATACCAGTAATCAACACAATCACTTTGCTTGTCTAGCCCTTTCCGACCACCACTCTGTTTTTTAGACTATATGCTATTGGGGGTAAGGACTGACTCTTCTTTTGCATTTGGGATGTGCCTGCCATGTTTTAGGCACTAGAAAATATAAACTATACCTATTAGCGATTATTATGAGTGAACTCAAATGTCCAATCCCACTACTTTTATTTATTTGGGTCCTAATCCAATGCCCATTGAAGTCCATGAGAAGACTCATTTGTTTCAATGAGCTTTGAACTAAGCCGGTACAAGAAAGCTAAATTCTGGTTTCCATGACACTAGTCAAAATTGAGAGTAAATCTATTTACTTCAGCAGAGACCAGAATTTGGTCCATTCACCAACTGTATCTGTAGTATACTATAAGTTGTATGTATGAAAAGGGAGTTTTACAGGTATAGTCTTTTAGCTTAACAAAAAGCCATTCAACAGTTTCAAACACAGTTTAAACAGAATTAAAATACAGGACTATGTAGCACTTTAAAGACTAACAAGATGGTTTAATAGGTGATAAGCTTTCGTGGGCCAGACCCACTTCCTCAGATCAAATAGTGGAAGAAAATAGTCACAACCATATATACCAAAGGATACAATTAAAAAAAAAATGAACACATATGAAAAGGACAAATCACATTACAGAACAGAGGGGGAATACGGGGGGGGGGAGGGGAAGGAAGGTAAATGCCTGAGAGTTAATGATATTAGAAGTGGGGAAGGGGAGATGTCTGTGAGTTAATGGTATTAGAGGTGATAATTGGGGAAGCTATCTTTGTAATGGGTAAGGTAGTTGGGGTCTTTGTTCACCCGCCTTCCTTTCCCTTTTGGCTCCTTACCCAAGTACTCCTCCAGTTACAAACACTATTACAAGGTATCCAAGATCCAGAGTGAATGTAAATACGATCATTCCAACAAATGACAGAATGTAAACGATTACAGTAGTCTGTCTGAAATAAAAACCAAGAGAAAAATCCCCACTGTTATCCTGAGAAGACAATACGTACTGTCCAAAAGCAAACAGTCATGTAAATATTATATATTTTCTTTGCTACAACTGAAACATTTTTAAAATCCACTGAAGTAATTTCAACTCACACATAATATATATATATATAAAATGCATTTCAGCAAGACTGCCCATCCTTGTGCTTTTCATTCCCTTAGTTAGATCGCTGCTTTATTCAAGTCACAATGGAGGTAATGACTTCTTCAGATTCTCAGAGGACACCCAGAAGATGAAGTCAAGCCTGCTGTAGTGCCCTGCTCTACATATGGACAATATGCTACATATGGACAATATGCTATACTACACCAAAATTGCTTCTTAACTTTTATAGAAAATAGTATTCAGATAAAAAAAAACGGCCAAACAAATATGATTGTAAACTGAAAGCTTCATTCTAAAGTATATTAAAGCGATGAAATCTGAGCAAGTGAAGCACACACCATGCTTGTTTTGTAAGCCAATCATATGCAGCAGAGCAACTGTGCTACTGCATTATCAACCCCTAGGGCAGTGGTCACCGACTGGTCAATCGTGGAGACACTTACAGTAGATCTTGATGCAGCATTCCCAGTCCCCTCCCCCTGCAATGAGGAGCCTGCACTGGCACTATAGCCTCTTGCCCCTCACAAAATAGGAGCCAGCACCGGCCCCCTGTGTTGGGGGAGGGGGAAGGAAGAGTCGTAAGGCTCCATGCCAGATCCAGCTTGTTTAGGAAGCGCACACACGTACACTGCTCCTCCACTCCCCACAACAGCACACGCACTTCCTTATCCACCCTACCTTCCCCAGTACTCCAGGGAAGCAGGACTAACATGACAGCAGAGGATCTGGACTCTGAGCAGCTGGATTTCTTAAAAGAGCGGCATGTGCGCTTCTTCCAGCACTGTTTGCAGATCCTGCCCCAAAGATATTCATTCCTGGAGACCCCCAAGCATCAACTGGGCTGCTCCTGCCTCCTCTCCCTTGGCTAGAGACCCAACAGCACTTTGCTCCTACCCCCTACCCAGACACCCACCAGCATCCTGCTCCTGCCTCCTCCCTCCAGGCCAAACACCTACCTACTAGCGTGTTCCTGCACTCTACCTCCCACCCAGTTTCTGCACCCCCATCCCTGTCCCACTCACTGGCAACCCTGTCCCACATGCCGGATCCCTCATTTTTGGTCCCACCTTGGAACCTAGGAGGGGCCACAAAATCCACTAACTCTGAAACCCCAGAAGAGTTAATTTGGCCTGAAGTCTTGAACCTCAGTCCTACCTTTCCCCCGCCATCAGGTCTGGAGTGCAGGAGGAGTGGGCCACATCAGTGAGGCTTCAGAGGGGGGGTTTGGAGAGGTTGTTTTTTGCATCCCACTTGTGTGGTCCCTGTGATTTTTCTGTGGGTAGAGGGGCCCCAACCCAAAAACTCCCATAAACAAAAAGACAATGCTGAAACCTTTTGCGTTGGACATTTAAAAATGAAGCCTGGCCATCAAGTGCGCACTTGGGGCCAAGCCCTCATCTGGCCACAGGATCATAACACTCCTGCCCATCATATACCTGAACCTCCTGCCCTGAGCCCCCCACAACCTGAAACTCCTGCACCACCCACATCCCTAGTCTTGTACCACAACACTCCTGCACCACCCCCACACCACAAGCCTGTGCCCTGAGCCTATCATACACCCAACCCAAACTCCTGTGCCCCTGCACTCACAAGTCTGCAGCTTGGTCAGCACCCCACCCTCCACCTGACACCCAACACTTTCCAGCCTGGAGCTCCCTCCCCGAGCCAGCATCCCCTTCTCTACCTCCTCCTGCCTCAATTCCCTCCTAGAATTTGCACTTCTCACCCTGTCCCCACATCCCAAATCCCTCATTCCTACCCCACAGCCCACACCCCATCTCAACCCAGTGAGAGTGAGTAAGGGCTGGGGACAGCAAGTGATGGCGAGGAGGAGAATGGAGAAGGAGTGGCCTAAGGAAAGGGGTGGGGTCTTGGGGAAGGGAGAGGGTAGATCTTGGCTTGCCCTGACAATTAAAAAATGTAAATGTAAAAAGAGTGTAAAGGTTGGAGACCACTACCCTAGGGTTACTGAAGCTGCCATACATCATTTATGATTAAAAAAAAAAAACCACAATGACTGAAAATATTTTTAAGACATGGAATTCTTTTTTGAAAAGCAATATCCACTATTTGCCTTGTGTATTTTGCTAAATGCCACAGCATGTGCATACCACACAGCCTATACCGGTGTTCTGTTCCACAGCCTGGGCTCATCAGTTAATCCTAACGGTTACACACAGCCTCCCTGCCTCTATCAGAGATGGGGGGCAGGGTGGGAGCCGGCGCATGTGGGAAGCCAGCTTTTAAGCCAGTTCCCTGCATGTGCCAGCTCCTGCAGAGCTGCTTTCCACTCTCCCAATCTGTGCTGCCTTCCACAGAGGTGGGAGCTGGTGCTCGCAGGGAGCTGGCTTTTAGGATTAACCAATGATCCCATGCATACCAGCTTCTGTGGAGCCACCTGCCTTCCCCCCCCCCACCTCAGATACTGAGATGGGGGGAGCCCCCCTGCTCCCCACAAAAAGCTGGCTCTTGCCTGGCCCCCCACGTGTAAGCATACGACTGCTCTAAATTTCAGTGGTTACATGTTTACAAAAAGAAACACATGTAAACATTCCTAATTAAAAGTAGTGTTATGCTTATTAACAGATCCCATAAAAGTTCAAAAATTGAAATCCAGCAATTAATCTCTTAAATTACAATACGGCAACATGGTGAAGCCAGTACTCTCCCCCAGAGAAGGAAGTGATAGGATGTAGAGAATTGGGACTGCTAGAACCAAAATGGTTTTCCTATTTTGCTAATATCAGGCATGAATTCTCTAGCCACAGGGATGGACAGAAACCCCCACAAATTCACATCATACCACAATGGACTCAGCCCAACCCAACCCCAAACTCATCCTGGCCAGAAACCAATGAGATAGATAGAGTCTGACTCTCATGGCATTCTCTAAGGAAAAAAAAAAATCATGGACATGCTGATTTTTTTAATCATTTCGCTTCTCCCGTCCACAAAGGTACACTTGAATCTTTGCATTTTGATAAAAGACATTTTTTTCCTAACACAGTAACATATGTGCTCTACTTCTACCCATCCCAACTCCATTCACTTACTTGTATGTTTTGGTGTAATCCAGCCACAAACCACATATAATGGAACCCACCATTCCTGCTATCACCAGTGTCAAGCCAATCCTCCCAGCATTCACTTCTTCTCCCTTTCAACAAACATTTATATGGTGCTTTTAATAATTCACTTCCATTCAAGGTGTTAGGATCTCAGGCCTCTTCACTGTTGTAAGTGCAAACACTAGTACTTACCATTTCCATAACGGTATGGAACATGCAATTCTAAGGGACTGTACAGGAGATTCTGAATCCCTGATCATACAAAAAGGTCTACAAAACATCAGGGACTCTACATATACACAAATAAAAAGGCAAATAATTCAAGAGAAACTTACCATGTAATGCGTTGTTATCATTTGGTTCAATAATGTGGAAACAGAATAAAATGCCCCAGTCATAATTCCTGCAATAGTGAAACAACAGGATGTACTCTCCATATCATTAACCATAATAAATTGTTTACATTAAAAGAAGCATCATTCCACACCAGGAAACTCAGTAAGCCACCAGCTCAATGCCTGCTTACTGCACAATGTTTAAGGCTTCCTATATCCTAAGACACTCCTGTCACTCTTATAATTTGTGCCCATTTTCTCAAATGCTAGCAATGAAGTCACCATTAGTCTGAGTAAGGAGAATCAGAATGACAACTTTAGGTCTCCATTAGCTACTCTTTAAAAGGAGGCCCTCAAAACAAAAATCACATCTGAATGTATTTTACATATTGTTAAAAATGATAATTAAGATACTAATAACAAAGAGATTAGAGAAGCTATATTTATGTTTTCCTCAATGGGTTTGCTTTGTGTATTTTAAAAGCATTTTGTATACAATCAGCTTCATTGTTCCCCACAGTTTGTTTCCCTAGGTCTTCCATACAACAGAGAAAAGCAAAGCAATAAAGTTACTTTCCTCAGTAAGTAATGCTCTCACAGGCTGTCCACACTAGAGAAATTTACCAGGTGCGACAAGGCAGGTTAGAGGGCTGGATCAGAAGCGAGAGAAAAGCAGCTCTGAAACAGCAACTGCCCTGGTTAATTAGGGGCAGCCGAGACAGGGCGGCTCTAAAGCAAATAAGGGCTGAGCTGACTTCAGCCAGCCTGGGGACCTCTTTAAAAGCCTTCCCTGTGGGGGAGGGTGGGAAGGAGAGTGGAAGAAGAGTTTGAACTGACAAGATCAGAGTCAGAGAGACTGACAAAGAGAACTGCACCATTGCCAAAGGAGGGAGAAGTTGAGGAGCTCCAACAGGGAGTGTTTGGGCTCCCTTCCCCAAGCAATCAGAGCATCCACCTGGTAACTGGGGAGGACTGGTAACCCAGCCCAAGCTGACCAGAAGCATCTGTCCTAACAGCCATTTTGCCAAGGGACAGCCCACCACAAAACACTGAAAGGGGTTAAGTAAACCTGTGCTGCAGTACCTAGACTGCAGATTGTGGACTGAACACGGGACTGACCCTGCCACACAGGTTAAGTGACATTTAGCCCCACAGATCTACTCTCTTAGTCATATAAAGTCTATGGCTTGTAAGGACTTCACATCAATTAAGCTTCAGTCATTCCAGGCCCAATTCGAATGCCAGAGGTGCAAATGATGTAAGTAGTCCTCCTACTATGGAAGGTGAAGAATGTCAGGAGTAGAGCTAATGACAACCTTTCCACTACCTGCTTCTCCAAAAATACAAAGATGCACTGAATTCTATGCATAGTTTTTAAGACCACAAGCCTCCCACAGTTTTCGATTTCAAGCCGTTAAGTTAGTGGTTTGCATGGGATTGGATGGACTCTTAAGGCTGTGTCTAGACTACATGGCTCCATCGATGGAGCCATGTAGATGAGGGTTGTAGGCAAAGGGAAATGAAGCGGCGATTTAAATAAATCGCCGCTTCATTTAAATTTACATGGCTGCTGCGCTGAGCCGGCAAACAGCTGATCAGCTGTTTGTCGGCTCAGCGCGCTAGTCTGGACGCTCCCCTGCCGACATCAAAGCCCTTTGTCGGCAGCTCCGTTATTCCTCGTGGGATGAGGGTTACTGGGGCTGCCGACAAAGGGCTTAGATGTCAGCAGGGGAGCGTCCAGACTAGTGCGCTGAGCCGACAAACAGCTGATCAGCTGTTTGCCGGCTCAGCGCAGCAGCCATGTAAATTTAAATGAAGCGGCGATTATTTAAAACGCCGCTTCATTTCCCTTTGCCCAATAAACAAATCTACATGGCTCCGTCGACGGAGCCATGTAGTGTAGACATACCCTAAGACTGTATCTGGCCTTTATTATTTATCTGGCCTAAAGACAGAAGGTAACACTCACCATAACTGATCAGCAAAAGCACAAAAGGAATATTTCTGAACAGGTTAATTATTGATTGTTTATAAGAATAATCTTCAGGAGGAACGTCCTGGAGAACTGCTTGGGCCTGGCTTGGAGGAAATTTAGGCTTTTCATCAAACACTAGAACAAACACAAAAGAACAACATTAACAAAGCTTTCCACCCTACTTATCTTTGCCAGTTTGCCTAAAGTAGGCCCTAAAGTAATAGCTTGAAATTTTATGTGAATATAAAATGTTCTGTTTTAACAAACACTACATTTTTTATGAAAGCATAATCAACAACAAACTTATTCCATTTTGACTTCACCCTCTGATGAGAAGTAACCAGTCTGAACATGTCACCTCTACTCATTGACAAATATACTCTAGAAACATTTTCATTTGCCGAGTGTTTGGAGAATATAAGTACTCCAAGCAAATGACAAACTCATGCTGTGGCATTAATTAATTGGCACATTATTCAGAGATGACTGAACACTTTACCCATGCCATGATCAACATATTTCACTCTATTTGGATCTACAGGCAGTCCCCGGGTTACATGGATCCGACTTACATCGGATCCCTACTTACAAACGGGGTGAGGCAACCCTGTACTAGCTGCTTCCCCCTAGCAGACCAGGGAGACGCAAAGCTAGCGCCCCCCCCCCCCCCCCAGCAGACTAGGGAGACGCGGAGCGGCTTTTCTCAGCAGACACCTCAGCTTGAGAATAAAGTACTGAGGGAAGTGAGGTGTGGGAGAATAAAACTGAGCTCTGGAGAAATGTTTGGCTCGAGTTTCCCCTACAATATGTACCAGTTCCAACTTACATACAAATTCAACTTAAGAACAAACCTACAGTCCCTATCTTGTACGTAACCCGGGGACTGCCTGTAGTTCCGTTTTTAGTTGGAGTCCCGGAAGTAAACAAGCCAGTACATCAGCACTTCCCTAAATACACCTTGAGCTAACTTCATTTCAGATAGAAGATGCAACAGTTCAAGTCCTGCAACTGAAGCATTAGATTTGAACCAAGATCAAGGGCTTGTCTAAACAAATAATTAGTTTGCAATAACTGGGGTTTGAATCTACCCTACATTAACCGCTGAGGACTAAATTGCCCATGTGGACCCAGCTCCGCACATAAAGAATTCATTAGAGCTCTTTGATCTAGTCCTCTTCAAGATTGGACTAGATTAAAGCACATTCATGAACTGTTATGGTGTGCCAGCATGGGCAGTTAATCCACAGCAGGCTAGGGTAGGCTATTCATGCCCCAGCCTGCTGCAAACTAAATGTTCACGTAAATAAGCCCTAAAAGACCTTTACTTTGGATATCCTTCAAGGGAGACTACTTCGTTTCACTGGAAGCTTATCAAATTACAGTAACTCAGTTGTTTTCTTTCTGATAGGCCCTAACTTGAGAACTAAACATGAGCAAATCTGATCTGTGTTGTTGCCCTTAGGTTGAAGTCCACAGTTTAATCTCTTTTCATTTGCGGACCCCTGACAAATTTTACATGGAAGTGTGGACCTCTTTGGAAATCTTAGACACAGTCTGTGGACCTCCAATGGTCCACTGATCACAAGCTGAAAACCACTATTCTATGCTAATTACTACCTTTTGTGAACTGCCTTAGACATAGTCTGTGGATCTCCAGGGGGCCACAGACAATTTGAAAGCCGCTGTGTTAGAGGACTCGCAAAAAAGGAAGAGTGTTTAAACTGTTGATTGCTTCTTTCCATGCTCTCTCGTCAGCTGACCTTCCTTGAAAGCTTCTTTGAAACCTTAATTACAGATGGGAGATATTCTTTTTGGTTAACACTGCTAACACAAGCCTATGACAAACTATATTAAGGCCTAAATGTATCAAAATCTATTAAAACCATTTAAAAATAACATTTCAGCAATACATTTGCTGCCTATGTTTTAGAGTCAAACCACTCAACAGATGGAAGTCACTGGCTAAGTACCTGGAACCAGTTTGCTGAAGTGCTAAATCAGCTTTTGATAGCAGTAGTTTCTTCTGCAGATGCAGAGAGAATATTTTCTTCACTTCAGTTTATTCCACTAGTTCAGTTCAATGACCAGTCAATTCAAAGGTAAGGAACTGACTGGGAGATGAAAAAGCAGGAAAGCTTGTTTTCCTCTTCCAATGACTGAATAAAAACAAGATATCAGAATTCAACTAGCCCTAAAATCTTCAACATGCAGATAAGAAACAATAACTTCAACTTGCTAACTATAGATAGTACTTCCCTTGATTATTTAAAAACATATTTTGATTAACCTACTTGTTTTTATATGTATCCAGCATATTTAAAGTCATTTTATTTAATAGAAGCAATTTTAAAATGCTGATTTTGTGCATTTAACTGAATTTCTATTTCCATTCAAACAGTTTGTCACAAAACACAAATTTAAAAAAACCCAACAAAGCCATGTAATGAATACAGAATGGCTGCGTCTAGACTGGCATGATTTTGTGGAAATACTTTTAATGGAAAAGTTTTTCCGTTAAAAGTATTTCCGCAAAAGAGCATCTAGATTGTCACAGATGCTTTTGCGCAAAAAGTGCTTTTGCGCAAAAGCATCCGTGCCCAGTATAGATGCACTTTTACGCAAGAAAGCTCCGATGGCCATTTTAGCCATCGGGCTTTCTTGCGCAAAAAATTAAGGTGACTATCTACACTGGCCCTCTTGCACAAGTATTCTTGCCCAAGAGGGCTTATCCCTGAGTGGGAGCGTCAAAGTATTTGCGCAAGAAGCACTGAATTCTTACATTAGAATGTCAGTGCTCTTGCGCAAATTCAAGTGGCCAGTTAGACAGTTGGCAAGATTTTGCGCAAAAGCAGTTGCTTTTGTGCAGCATCTTGCCAGTCTAGACGCACCCAATGTGTCATTCTTTTTATTTCTTAATTTTTATTATGTTGGAAACCTGAACGTATGTTAAAGTATATAACTGATAAAATACACATGTATAGCTATAGTTTAGCAAAAATATTTCAATGTTTACCAAATACCAATTAATGAGAATCAGTTATTCATTAGGAAAACAACAACAACAAAAAGTACAAAAGCACAATATGATTCAAAATAATCACTTAAATCAGAGTTTTTTGCTTGCTGACTTATATCATGATTAAAACCAAGCCACTCTGGAATGAAGCAGCATCACATTAATAATCAATCCTTGTCTTAAATATTTAGATGTTTTGGCAAAATGAAAGTCAACCTAGTTCCCTTATTTAGTTATAAAACTGAAACTGCATTGCTATGCTAACTCCTTTATATCTCAATATTACAATATTTGTGACAGAAGGTGAAAAAAAAAATCACATTCTTGTGCAGATGACCAGTCAAAGATCTGTATATCGTGTATGCACCATTTTAAAGGGCTTAATTGGTACACAGAGTCTTTATGCAGAGTCACTATGGTGGAAGCCACTTACGTTGACAAAACGAACAGGAGTGTGTATAGTAACATTGTTGCTTTAACTTTGCAGCGAAAAATTTCATGCCTCTCATTGAGGTAGATTTATTTTGTTGGCAAAACGGCAGAATTCTGCAGCCAAAAGTAGCTTACACCTCCCCTGTTTTGCCTTTGAACAACAAAACTTTGTAACGTACACAAAGCAAAAAAGGTGCTTTTGTGGATATAGTCCACATTGTTCAGGGAACTGGTATTTGTTCTGATAAAAGCACTTTTTGGTATAAACAGCATCTATATTAGGAGAATATGCTCATATAGCTATTCCTGAGCACCTCTTTTTAGTGCATAATAAGCCTAAGTCTATTCAGGTCATTTTCTACAGCTCTGGGCCAACACGCTGTAGCAAAAATGTATATTTTAGTATTGGTTATAAGCAGGGCTCGACAAACACTGTAATTAGATTACACCCCGGAAGAGCCGGCGCAGACCAATCTGCGCACGCAGCTGGTGAGCGGGGCTCGCCGTCGCTCGGCAAGCCCTGGTTATAAGAATATAAGTATGATGCATAATGGCTTGATGTACAATGACTTGCTTATAAGTTCTGTATGCTTCTATTTCACAGTCTCTCATGATTAGACAATGTGTACTGTAAGGCCTTGCTTCTGGTTAGCATTATAAATTAAGCTGTATCCCTTGTCTGCATCAAACTAAGTTGTTCAAGATTCCCTTCTTTTTGTTATTCCTTTAGTAACTTCAGGATGAACCTCCCAAATCCGGGACTCTGGTCCAGCAGCATCCGTTGGATGTTACTGGACCAAAGAGCCCCAGGAGTGGCTGCCAACTGGAGAAAACGCAGGGTTTGCAGAGTCCCAGCTGGGCCAGCAGAGGCTAGGCAGGGGAACCCAGCATCAGCAGGGCCAGGTGGTATCAGGGAGCCTCCCTACACTGGGGAACCCCTGTTTAAGTGGGGCCAGTTGGCTGAAGAGCCCCTGGCAACAGGGCCAGTGACAGCCAG
The DNA here is from genome assembly GCF_049634645.1 of Pelodiscus sinensis. Taxonomy (NCBI): domain Eukaryota; kingdom Metazoa; phylum Chordata; order Testudines; family Trionychidae; genus Pelodiscus; species Pelodiscus sinensis. Next base: position 147,626,397 of record NC_134713.1, on the reverse strand, counting down.
GGAACCCACCAGCAGCAGCAGCAGGGCTGGGATGGCCAGGCAGCCCTGACTAGGAAGCCCCTGGCAGTAGCAGGGCCAGGCAGCAGCTCAGGAGCTCCGGCTGGGGAACCCTTGCAGCAGGGCAAGGCGGCAGCTGGGAACTTCCAGCCCCAACAGTGGAACCCCAGTATCAGTGGGGCCAGTCAGCATCAGGAAGCCTTCACTCTGACCCGGGAGAGTCCCTGGCAGCAGGGCCGTTAGTGGCTGGGGGAACCCTGATAAACCCTTGGCGGCAGTGGGGCTGGAGGCAGTAGGGCCAGCAGCAGCGGGGAGCCTTTGCCCTGATCCAGAAACCCTAGTGTCAGTGGGGTCAAGCAGCTGGAGACCCCCTGGCAGCAGGGCCAGTGGTAGCCAGGGAACCCTGGGAAACCCTTGGCAGCAGCAGGGCCATCGTCAGCTAGGTGTCCCAGAACTGAGAAACCCCGAGGAGCTGCCTGAGGTAGTGGGGCTGGTGGTGACCCTGGCTGGGGAACCCCTGGAAGCCCCCAGCACAGCCAGCAGGATGGGAGGCTTTTGACGGACCAGCTTTAACAGAGCAGCAGCAGGGCAGGGGGTATCAGCCTTGTTAGCCTCAGTGAGAGGAGCCTTCAGCAGGGCAGCCAGCAGGGTAACCTTGACGTTCCCTGGTCTGGCAAACTCCCTGGTCCGGGATAGCTCAGATCCCAAGGGTGCCGGAGCAGGGAGCTCCAACCTGTATTAATCTTGTCTGAAACTTTGGAAAACTGTTTGGTTTAAGTGTGAAAGCTATCACAAATGCCCAGCTGGTCAAGAGATGGGAACCATGAAAATAACCAGGAAACATCCATTGTGTGTGAGGCTGAATTAAATTAGCAGAATTGATGAACCCTAGAGACAGGCAGATACCCCCCAAGAGGGAGACACAAACGGAAAGCACGACAATGACCATCAAAGAATGACTGTGGAAAACCTAAAGATTAAGACCATTTAAGGATGAATGATTGCAGCATGATACTGCATTATCCATAGACTCAAATGGGCACTTACATATAGAAGAAGGGGCATTCTTGCCACTAGACTCTGGGTTCAGTCCTGCAAGCCAAGAATCAGAGGAGCCTTGAATTGCAATTGAAAGACCCCGACTCCTCACTCAGTATTACTTAGCCGGTAAAACTGACTGGTGTGTGGGTGTGAGCATGTACGCAGTGTATTGCCTTTTTTCCCTGAAAAAGAGCCCACATGCTTCTTATAAGCATAACATTTTTGGTGGAGAAATATGGGCACACCACAACATGGCACAGCATAGTTAAATGAAGATGAACACAATTTTAGCCAAACAAAACTTTCACATGAATTCTACCTACCTATATAACCTCCAAGCGTGTGCGCGCACACACGCGCGCGCGCACGCACACACACACACACAATAAAGCAAATCTCAAAAGGAAGCATTGAGTGTGTAATTGAGAAAAATTTATTCCAAGAAAAACTAGGTCAAAGAGATAGGGTTTGTAATTTGTTCTAAAAACTGAAGTTCATGGAACCTAAGAGTCACTATTAGATTGCTCTGCTCGTGCCATCACTATATGAAATGTTTCACTTACCAATTCCAGTTAATAAGAATAAAAGTGTGGATACTGCTGCTGTTCCATAAAACATGATGCTGACATTATGCCCCATTAGTTCAGTATCATCAACTGTATTTGGAACCAAAACTGGTGGTAACAAGAAGCCAATTGCCGTGCCAAGCTGTAAAAAAACATAAAAACAAGTACGCATTCCTGTGAGCATGAGCAATCAAAAGAACAAAGAAAAAAAATCTTACACTCTAGAATACAGGGCTTATGGCACAGAAAATGATAAATGAGAATTACAAAGAAAAGCGTTCCTGCATTTTATTGGAGGGCAATAGTAACTGATACAGGCAGTCCCCGGGTTACGTACAAGATAGGGACTATAGGTTTGTTATTAAGCTGAATTTGTACATAACTCAGAACTGGCTCCAAATTCAGCCGCTGCTGCTGAAACTGACCAGGAGCTGACTATAGGAAGCCTGAGGCAGAGTTGCTCTGCCCCCAGCTTCCTGGAATCAGCCACTGATCAGTTTCAACAGCGGCTGAATCTGGAGCCTGGGACAGAACAGCTGGGGCGCTGCCGGGTAGGCCCCCCAGGACCAACCCGGCAGCACCCCAGCTGCTCTACCCCAGGCGTCCACAACAAAAGCCTGGTCTGCTGGGGGGGGGCGGGGGGCGCGCACTAGCTGCCCCCTCCTCCCCCAGCAGACCAGGGAGACCGGGAGCAAAGCCTTGGAGGTGGCGGGACCCCGCCGCCTCTGCGGCTTTGCTCGGGGTGTCCCTGGTCTGCTGGGGCCCCCTCCCAGCAGACCAGGGACACCCCGAGCAGACCAGGGACACCCGGAGCAAAGCCGTGGAGGCGGCGGGGTCCAGCACCTCTGCGGCTTTGCTCGGGGTGTCCCTGGTCTGCTGGGGGCCCCCCCCAGCAGACCAGGAATACCCGGAGTAGCTTTTCTCGCCCCGGACGATGCGGTGGCGGGACCACTGCACGTCTGGGTGGTCCCACCGCCCGCGAGTTCTGGGGCGAGAAAAGCCCCATTCGTAAGTGCGGATCTGACATAAGTCGGATCCACGTAACTCGGGGACTGCCTGTATATCAATTTTACTGACAACCCACAGCCAATATATTAGGGGGCTGGAGCACATGACCTATGAGGAGTGTGAGGGATTTGGGTTTATTTAGTCTGCAGAAGAGAAGAGTGAGGGGGGGATTTGATAGCAGCCTTCAACTTCCTGAACGGAGATTCCAAAGAGGATGGAGAGAGGCTGTTCACAGTAGTGATGGATAGCAGAACAAGGAGCAATGGTCTCAAGTTACAGTGGGGGAGGTCTAGATTAGATATTAGGAAAAACTATTTCCCTAAGAGGGTGGTGAAGCACTGGAATGGGTTACCTAGATAGATGGCAGAATCTCCATCCCTAGAGGTTTTTAAGTCTCGGCTTGAAAAAGCCCTGGCTGGGATGATTTAATTGGGATTGGTCCTGCCTTGGGCAGGGGCTGGACTTCATGACCCCCCTAAGCATTTGCTACTTCTTCCACAAGACCAGCACTCAATAGGGAATTATTCGTTTTTTCATAGACTTTTTTTTAATGTTGCTCTTACTTTCGTATCTTAGGCCCAAGTCTATACTTCAAACTTTGATCCCCACAGTTTGTACCTGCGTACAGCTGCCAGAATTAATATATCACTCGTGCACATGCATACTTGACTACATGTCAGCATAGCACATACTCTCAAGGAGCGCTTTCGTGGATACAGAATTGATGTACCAACATACCATGCACTGCCATCTAGTGCTATGTCTTTTGGGATTTTTGTTGCAATGTGTTATGGGATAGAAATGACTTAACCAGAGAAGTCTGGGAACTAGAGATCAAGTTCCCAGCTTGCAACATTTTCCATCCCATAGTACTATCTATATCCAAAAATTTTTGCTTTTTATATTAAAATCCCACAAACTCACACAGCACTTATTGTGGTCCACCATCTCTGACAGAAGCATGGAGCCCGCAGATCTCTATACTATTCTCATAAACGCTGCCAACACAGGACACTTGAACCTCTTGTACAAGGAGATCCAGAGGAAGTACCATGACATGATCATTTATCCAAGGACAGTCTGCTGAGGGACACAGCACAAACCACTTAAAGGTTACTGGTGCCATTCATTGAGCAGCTGTAGATTTGGGATGTGATGGCTCCAGTGCTTTCAGACAGGGTTGCCAGATGGTTGAAACAAAAATACCGAACTCCCCCCCCCCCACCCCCAAAAAAAAATTCTGTTGAAGGAGAAAAAAGGGGAGGGGCCAAAAAAATTAAAATAAAACATTAAAACAGCATGTCCCCTTTAAGAGTAAGTGCAGGGATAGGAACAGGGGAGCAGTTGAACAGTAAGACTCAGGGGAAGCAATGGTTGGCAGCCATTTTGTGCCGGCAGCCTTGCCGAACAAGGTAAGCATGGAGGCTGGGGTCGGGGAACTGAGGGTGTTCGGAGCCGGGGGGAGGAGAAGGCCAGGCACTGAGTGTTTGTAGGGTTGCCAGGTGCCCAGCATTTTCGCCTCCCAGCCGGGGGGTAAAGAAAAAATAAGAGAATACTGGACATTTTAGGTGTCCGGTATTCTCTGAATTTTTTTTTACTGGACAGGAGGCGACAATACCAGACTGTCCGGGTGAATACCGAACACCTGGCAACCCTACTTTCAGATGCAGTGACATCTCTGGATCTATGTACCAAGCTTGCCTCAGCTTCCAGCACAGGGAGAGCTGAACCGGCAGAGAAGTAGGAGAGCTGAACTGGCAGAGAAGAGAATGGCAGTCACACTCAGGAAGTCTTCCATTGAAATAATTGTGGAAAATCCACAATGGGGGGCCATCATCTTGCAAGTGTGTAGAACATTAACCATCTCCTGCCATGCAGGACTGTGACTCTAGCAAACATGAGAACACAGTGGATGGATTAGCAGCAATGGAGCTCCCGAACTACAGTGGGTGATAAAAATAACTCACACGTTACTACTGTGGCACCAGTCCTTGTTGCAGAAAAGGCTATTTTTCCTAAGGGAATGCAAGTGTTCCTGGATTATCAGGAATGCCTCACTAATATCAGTATTGGCTGATCATGGAAGGTATAGGAGGCTTGCGTTTTAAGAACACAGGATAGTTCAGAAAGCTACAAGCAGGGACGTTCTTCCCAATCAACAGATCACCATTGGATGATACTGAGATGCCACTACTGATTCTGGGGCCCCTTTCCCTTGCTCATGAAGCGACACACAAACCCTCCTGACATCACCAAGAAAAATAATTTGCTATTGGTTCAACAGGTGCAGAATGACAGGCTGATGTGCATTTGATGGGAATGCAGGGAGAAAAATATCCCAATAGTTATAGCTGCTTGTTGGGCACTACATATCTGAGATACAGAGAAGGAAAATCTGGCACCCGAGTGGAGTTGGAATGGCGGCTGTTTGCTGAGTTTGAATAGCCAGACAAGGACTTCTACTCGAACTCAACTTACTCCTAAGGGAATTCTGCACCCAAAAATTTATAAACACAATAAAATCATGACAATTTCAATTATGTTGGTAACTTATTTCAAAATATCTGTTAACAAGTATGTCTGTAACAATCCAGACAATAAAAAAGATCCAGAAAATGTATTTGACCAACAGTTTCCTTACTAGGCATATTAATACAGAATTCTGAATAATAATTCATTTAAACTACAACACAAATGTATTCTTCACATCCTTCAGAAGCAGTGCAAAGACTTGGGGGAATCAGAAGTAAAAGGGCAATAGAGAAACATGGAAATAATTTCTGGGAAAGCACCTGGGGGGGTGAACCTAGAGGGTATTGAGTGTGCAGGTAGGAAGTATGGAGTGCAGGCTTGAGGGGAGACGGGGGGGGGGGGGGGGAGGCAGGGTTGTAAGGGAGTTGCGCAACCTGCCCTATGAGACCTTGGCTGGTCCCTAGCCCCTCATTCAGTTAGGTTCACCTGCCCCTGTCTCTCCGTATCACACGCCCCATTCAGCCAGGCAGATCTTCACATATTCTCATGTTTCCCTGCACCTTCACTGAGCAGGCACAGCTTCTCTTGTCTCCCTGTATCCCTCTTCCCATTCAGCTCCTGCCTCAAAGTTGTCACCCCAGTACCTCCTGAGCCTCCACCCACTCTCCCACCAAGCCTACCACATTAATCTGTGTGATCCCACCAGCAGCCCTTGTGTGTTCTCCTCTGTCTGTCCCCCTCTTTCCCCACCCATTATCCTGCATCTCCTCACCTGACCCTGGGGGCAGAGCACTGTAAAGAATGTAGCCACTTCCCTCCCTCCCTCCCCCCTCCATTCTTGAGCCAGCTGCCCTCGCTTCTGCTGCCATATCAAGTAGGTGAGTGAAAGATGTAATTGCAGCATGACCCTCTCACAGCTTCCCATCACTTCCCCTCAGAATCAATTATTTTCCATGGGAGAAAGGGAGGGGAATCGGTGGGGGATTCTGTGTTTGCGCAGAACTCCCCCAACAGTAAGCTTTAGGTGCTGCTAGGAAACGTGTGGTGCTTGCTGCACATTTATAAGTATCATTTGCTTTGCGTACCAATAGGCATTCTTCAATGTGTGTTGTGAACCAATACAGATAATTTTACTCTTCAAAAACAGAAATTTATAAATAGCAAAAAAAAAAAAAAAAAAAAGAGCAGAATAAAGGTGTGAAAAAAACAAACAGTCAATACACTCTTTAAACATAAATCAAACAAGGGTGAAGAACCTTTTTTGGGTCAGTGGCCACTGACTAAGGATGTTAAGTATCAGATAATTGACTAATCGAATAATTAATGCAATTTGCATTGACTATTCGATTAATCGGTAGGGCGCCTCCATCTTTGAAGTGTAGCAACAGACCTAGGGAGTCTCCAGCTGATCCTGGGCTCCATACAGAGCTGCCGCCTTGAAATGCTATCTGCAACCTGGGGACACCTCAGCCGGTCCTGGACTACACGCAGCTTTTCAAAGCAGCAGCGCCGCGTGGAGCCTGGGATCTGGACCCAGGCTTCAAGCAGCACTGCTGCTTTGAAGTACCTCGTCTTCTCCCCACACTTGCTGCCTCTGATAGAGGTAGCAAGGGGACAAGTAATTAGCTGACAATCCTGTCAAACAGTGCTTTTTTTGTGACAGTATACACCGGTATGGCATACCGTCACCTTTTTTTTGTGAGCACTCGCTGCTTTTCTCCGGTTCAACCCCCAGCCGGCCCTGAAAAAAAGCACTGCTGTCAACTACCTGATAAGCATTTGCTTATTGGATAGTCGACTAGTTCTTCACATCCCTACTGCTGACCCAAAGAAAATCAGTCGGGAGCTGCACACAAGCGAGAAAGGCACTGCCCACATTCCCCTTGCACACCAGAGCCTAGGCAGGCCCTCGCTAGTAGATTTTGTGTGCTCTAACCCCATGGAAGAACAGTGGGGGGAGCTGGAGTGTCAGCATGGGCTCCCCAGTACTGAGGGGGAGCCCAGAACCTGGGGGCCAGATCCAGGCAAGCTGAGGGCTGCATCCAGACCCTGGACCTTAGGTTCCCTGCTCCAGTGTTAGAACATGGAGTTCTCTAAAGACTATAAATGGTGGGAATCTGAGATCCGTGACCTACAGGTTAACCAGGATCTGCAGGATTTGTGTTTGCTGTTGAGGAGATCCATTAAGTTCCCATGCATCACCCTCTTGTTTTCCTGTTGGGATTTTCTCCTGTCTAGTCTCCTTCTCTGTGTCATCTGCCACATTGGCCCTCCAGATCCTTTCTTTGAAGTCTGATGCAGCACTGACTTACAAGACCTCACTGATTCCCCATAGGGATGTGTTTGTTAGTATGTAAATTGAATAGTCGTATAACCACATCAAACTTTAGCAGTTACACGACTATTCAGTAGTTCCTGGGGGAGGTACCAGCAGCCAGTGCACTCTAGCCCACTCCCCATTTAACAAAAGTGATTAGGGGTTTGAAATGGGTCCCATATGCCGAGAGAGATTAAAGAGACTTGAACTTTTCAGCTCAGAAAAGAGGAGACTAAGGGGGGATATGGTAGAGGTCTACAAAATCATGACTGGTATGGAAAAAATGAAGAAGGAAAAGTTATTTACTTATTCCCATTACATAAGAACTAGGGGTCACCAAATGAAATTAACAGGCAGCAGGTTTAAAACAAAAGGAAGTTTTTCTTCACTTAGCGCAGTCAATCTGTAGAACTCCTTGCCAGAGGAGGTTGTGAAGGCTAGAACTTTAACAGGGTTCAAAAAAGAGCTAGATAGATTCATGGAGGTTAGGTCCATCAATGGCTATTAGCCAGGATGGGTAGGAATGGTTTCCCTAGCCTCTGTTTGTCTGGAGGTGGGTGACAGGGGAGGGATCACATAAGGATTACCTGTTGTGATCCCTCCCTCTGGGGCATCTGGTATTGGCCACTGTCGGCAGACAGAATACTGGGCTGGATGGACCTTTAGTCTGACCAAGTGTGGCCGTTTTTATGTTATGTTCTTATGATCTCCTGGCAAGAGGCTCACCAAAAGGCAATGCCAGTCTCTTCATCCTGAGCATCCATGTTAGTAACTTTAAAAATGAGTAGTCCTGTAGCATCTTAAGGTACATCTAGACTACAGGGTTTTGTCGACGGAAGTTTTGTCGACAGATAGTGTCGACAAAACTTCTGTCGACATAGAGCATCTAGACACATTCAGTTCTGTCAACAAAGCAAGCTGCTTTGTCGACAAAACCCTGTAGTCTAGTGTAGCCAGACAGACTAACCCCCCATATCATCCATCTTATTTGCCTCTCTGAAGCATACAGGGCAGAGAAGGAGCAATAAAATCAGCATAGTCTATGCTGGCTCATCTGATCCTGAGAAGCTGAAAAAAACAGATATGTGGAGAGAGAGCGATTAAGGCAATCAGCATAGCCATTAAACTTTGATCTGCTTTGATGCGAGATCAGGATATGCGAGAGTGCCCAGCTGGCACCTATGTTGATTCGAACACACACACAGTCCCTGGGAGAGGAATTTCCCACTGAGAAAAAATCCCCAGTAATTCCAATTTAGTTATCGCTCTTACAAGTGTAAATTAAGTTCACAACTCCCTTGTAAGAACTGGTCTCACAAAAGACAGACCAGCCCCATTTGGCATGACAGACAAGAAAGAGAAATACGTGACCCCATGGGTATATAAGATAGGTCCAGCACACACTCACTTTGAGTGTCATTCTACCCTCTACCTGCTGGTCGGGTTAGGTGTTTGACCTCCCGAGGTTCAATGGGGACGCCCACCTCGTATTTTCGTCTTTCCTAGGAATTGAGGGACCGGCCCTGGCCTGACATGCTGGAGTCGAGAGGCACAGAAGGGGGTAAAAATTGTACCTGGATGTGGTCCTCTGTCTTAAGTGTACACATAGAAAGAGTAAGCTGTTACTTGGTACCATTATTTCTATTTTTCTATCTTTATCTTCTTTGTAACCATTTTTAAGATCTATATTTTGCTAGCAGTTAAGAAATAGAATAGCCATTGCAACCATATGATTTATAAGCTTCCTCAATAAACCTGTAACTGTTTAAGCTTTAACCTGACTCCTTCAGTTGCTGTAATAGAACCAAGCACAATTTAAAAGAACTTCAGCCCGTCATAAAGGGACAGTTATAGGAAGAGCTTGGGCGTTTGGATCTGTGTCACTCCCAGGTCACAGGGTCCACTGGGGCACTTCTCAGCCTTTCCTGGGCTGCCCGCTGTGAAGGAATTATGAATTCTAGCAGCTAAAATCTGAAGTGTAATAAGCTCTTCCTGTACACACTGGGGCGTCTGTTAGCCTGTTTGGCTACCCTCTGCGACGGGACCTCAGTCCTAGCAGTAAAGTCACGGACGTTAAACTATTTTTCGGGGTGCCCTCCAGCCTCCTAGGCTGCCCGCTGCAACGAGACTTTGTGTCTCAGCAGTTGAAGACTTGGGTGTAACACACACGCACACACTGCCCTGACCGTCGGCTGACATCTAGACGCAACCCTACAGGCAATAAAACCTTCTGTCAACAGAACTCTCTCGACAGAAGGTGTTATGCCTCGTAAAATGAGGTTTACCAGCGTCGACAAAACTGCTGAGTTCTGTCGACGTTATGTCGACAGAACTCAGCCGTAGTGTAGACGCAGGTATAGTTTTGTCGACAAAAATCCACTTCTGTCGACAAAACTCAGTAGTCTAGACACACCCTTAGAGACTATCTATCTATATAGTATGATGAGCTTTCGTGAGCAAAACCCACTTCCTCAAACAAACTAGAGTGGAGAACAAAAGGGAGGACCCTCACGATTTAAAAGGGAGAAAAAAAATTTACCTCGTGTCAACTGTAATACCAGTGCTAATGAAGCTGATTGGGCTGAAAGTACCCCATACTTAGTTTTTGACATCAATTGGTCATTGAATGTAAGGAAAGCAGCCGCCCAAGCTACAGGAAAGTGTCTAATGTGCATATTACGGTCAATTCTGCACTCTCTCTCTGTTGCTGGCTTGTGAAATTCATTTGTAGAAGAATGGCTATTTTTAAACCAATTAATGAGTGCCCACGCAGGTTACAATGTTCCACTACAGGTTTCTGTGAGCTACCACTTCTAATATCTGATGTGTGTCCATTTTGACCAATGTACATGGCAGGGGGACATAGCTAGCACTTGATGGCATTATCTCACATTAGAGCATGGGTTCCCAAATTGGGGGGCGTGCCCCCTTGAGGGGCATGGAGAAATTCTGCGGGAGGCAAGGTCACCTAGCCACACACACCCCCGTCAAGTTTTGCTATTTTTTTGGGAGGGGGGTTTGCTATTTTTTTGGGAGGGGGTTTCTCAAAAATCAAAAAGGGGGCACAATGCTGAAAAGTTTGGGAACCACTGGATTAGAGGATGTGCAGTTGTATGAGCCTCTGATGTTGTGGCTTATGTGATTAGGTCCTAGGATGGTGTCGCTTGTATATAGATGTGTAGATAGAGTTGGCATTGGGGTTTCTTGCAGGGGTATGTTCCTGGTGAGAAAGAACACTTCTTCCCAAGTATAGGGGCATGAATGGAGCAGGCTCTCTTGCCTACTCCCAGCTAGGGATGTTAAATATCGCTTAACTGAATAGTCGATTAACCTCATGAATTCTCATCAGTTACTAGACTATTCTATACTGCCCAGGAAGCCCCTGTCGGGGGGAGGGAGGAGGGCGCTGAGTTCCCAAAGGTGGCACAAGCAAGAACTGAGCCAGGCTGCCTTTTCTGCAGAACTGCTACTTAGCCAGTTGGTCCCCAGCCTGTAACAATGCTTGGGATTTTTCCATCCCAAGTGCAGGACTCTACATTCATCCTTGCTGAACCTCATCAGATTTCTTTTGGCCCAATCCTCCAATTTGTCTGGACCCTATCTCTGCCCTCCAGCATATCGACCTCTACCCCAGCTTAGTGTCATCCGCAAACTTGCTGAGGGTGCAATCCATCCCCTCATTCAGGTCATTAATAAAGATGTTGAACAAAACTGGTCTCGGAACCGAACCTTGGGCACTCGGCTAGAAACTGACCGCCATCCTGACATCGAGCCGTTGATCACTACCCGCTTGGGCCTGACCTTCCAGCCAGCTTTCTATCCATCTTACCGTCCATTTATCCAATCCACATTCCCTTAACTTGCTAGCAAGAATATTGTGGGAGGCCGTATCAAAAGCCTTTCTAAAGTCAACGTATATATCACTTCCACTGACTTCACCATATCATACACAGAGCCAGTTACCTCATCATAGAAGTTAAATAGATTGGTCAAGCACGACTTGCCCTCCATGATTTTTCCAGGGACTAAGATAAGACTGATCGGCCTATAGTTCCCTGGATCGTCCTTCTTCCCTTTCTTAAAAATGGGTACTACATTTGCCTTTTTCCAGTCATCTGGGATCTCTCCTGATCTCCACGACTTTTCAAAGATAATGGCCAAAGGCTCTTCAGCGACATTTGACAACTACCTCAGTACCCTCGGATGTATTAGGTCCGGACCCATGGATGTATGTACTTTTAGCTTTTTTAAATAGTTCCTAACCTGTTCTTTACCCACCAAGGGCTGTCTACCTTCGCCCCATATTGCGTCACTTAGCACATTAGTCTGGGAGCTGACCTTGTCCGTGAAGACAGAAGCAAAGAAAGTATTAAGTACTTCAGCTTTCCCCACATCATCTCTCACTAGGTTACTGCCCTCATCCAGTAGAAGCCCCACACCTTCTCCGATCACCTTCTTCTTGCTAACATGCCTGTAGAAACCTTTCTTGTTACCTTTCACATCCCTTGCGAGTCACAATTCCAATTGCGCTTTGACCTTCCTGATAACTCCCCTGCATTCTCGAGCTATACATTTATACCCCTCCCTAGTCATCTGTCCAAGTTTCCACTTTTTGTAAGCTCCCTTTTTGTGCTTGAGTTCACCAAGGATTTCTCTAGTAAGCCAATCCGGTCTCCTACCATATTTGCTTCTCTTGCTATGCACTGGAATAGTTTGTTTCTGTGCCTTCAATAAGGCTTCTTTAAAATACTGCCAGCTCTCTTGGGCTCCTTTCCCCTTCATGTTAGCATCCCAGAGGATTCTGCCCATCAGATCTCTGAGGGAGTCAAAGTCTGCTTTTCTGAAGTCCAATGTGTGCACACGGCCCCTGGTCGGATCATTCAGCATTTGTACAAAGACGTTATCCCCAATATCCTCCAAAAACTTCCTGGATAGTCTGTGAACTGCCATATTGGTCTCCCAGATGTCAGGGCGATTAAAGTCCCCCATGAGCACCAGTGCCTGTGATCTGGAAACTTCTCTCAGTTGTCCGAAGAAAGCCTCATCAACCTGATTTGGCGGTCTGTAGCAGACACCAACCACATCACTGCTGTTGCTTACATCTCTAAACTTGATCCATAGACTCTCAACAGGCTTTTCTCCCTCTACATACTGGAGTTCTGAGCAATCATAGTGCTCTCTTACATCCAGTGCAACTCCTCCTCCTTTTCTCCCCTGCCTGTTCTTCCTGAACAGTCGATACCCTTCCATGACAGCGCTCCAGTCATGCGAGTCATCCCACCAAGTCTCTGTTATCCCAATCAAACCCTAGTTCTTGGACTGGGCCTCTAATTCTTCCTGTTTGTTACCCAGGCTTCTCCCATTGGTGTATAAACGCCTTAGATAACCAGTTGATCGCCCTACCCTCTCCATTCGAATCAGGGGTTCACCTTTGTTGCTCGTTCCTCTTTGCATTTCTTCCCAGTATCCAACTTCCCCACTCCCCTCAGGGTTTTGGTCACTGTCCCCCAATAAACCTAGTTTAAAGCCTTCCTCACTAGGTTTGCAAGCCTGCCCACAAAGATGCTCCTTCCTCTCTTTGTTAGGTGAATCCCATCTCTTCCTAACAATCCTTGTGCCCGGAATAGAGTCCCATGGTCGAAGAAACCAAAGCCTTCTCTCCGACACCACGTGTGCAGCCACGCATTTGCTTCCTCAATTCTACAATCCCTACCCAGCCCTTTCCCTTCAACAGGGAGGAGAACACCACTTGCGCTCCACATTCTTTGATCCTTCTTCCCAACTCTATGGTATATGAGGGTCTGAGACACAGATTTGCACAGCAGATGGGGGTAACCAGTTCTTAAAGGAACTTCACAGAGCCAACACTCAAGTAGCCTGGCTTACCAAGGCAGCATCACCATGAAGAGTCCTTGGTGCAAGGATAGCTCAACTCAGAGGGACTGGAGGAGTTTGCACTAGACTCATCCTCATACCACAAATCCTGGTTTATCGTCACATGACTCTTGTGCTGAATCATTAATCCCGCCCACTCCCAGATGGCAGAGTATTATAGTAACATTTGTTAGAGTATTTCCTCTGCTTTTTGTTGGGGAAAATGATAGTCACAGTTCTCGAACATAAAGCTAAATGCACCTTTCACCTTATTACAAGTCTCAACTTAAGCTTGTTTCTCCATTTGTTTTCATTACTTTTTTATGAAAAATACTCTTTTAAAAATGGAACCACGCCGTACACATTTGAAACAAGCCCTTAGTCATCCCACTTTTGTTCTCTGATGTGATCTGTTAAAGTACTTGGCATATTGGAGTATAACTCATGGATAACTTCATTTCTGTAACATTTAAAAATACCTCACCTGAAGCCTCCATTAAATTACAGTGAGCCTTTAACACCCATATGCCCTTTAAAACCTCAGAAAAGATGCTGGGTCAGAGCAATCAGGTTTCTGATGCAATGCCAGCCTTTCAATGACTAATATGTTTAGATGTTCCCCTCTGTAGCCCTGCCATACTCATTTGCAAGGGAAAAACTCAGTCTGTGGGGAGAATGCACAAAAAGATTCTGGATTTTAAATCTCGTCTTCTTATGATAAAGGATTTTACTGTATGCACATGAATGGAAAAATCTCTCTTGGGATCTGAATTTTACTCATTCAAACAATAAGAGGAGCTCTGTATATGACAAAATAAGCACACAAAATATAACATTACCAAAGCGTGTTTCCCCATCAGCACCTTCTAAGTTCAGCTGTGATTTCCATCATTTCAACCAGGTTCTTCTCTTCTCTCTGGATTTCCTTCCCCCTTTCCTTACCCTTGATTTCTCCTTTCTAGATCATGGATTTCTAGCTGCTGCATTGATGAACGCTGACCTCCCCCCCCCCCATTAGCATATTCCTTTCCCCCCTACCCCCACAATTTCTTCTTTTCAAAAAGGGTACAAACCTGACCCTCACCTTCACACACAGCCCATTCCCCCCGGATTTCCTGCTGCCCTTTCCCCAGGTTACCCCTCTCCCCTCCCCTGCTCACCTGGTTGCCCAGCACGGCCACCGCGCAGGCAGTGGACACCTCCTTGGGCCCAAACCAGACGGCGGCGATGCGGGAGGGCAGTCCCAGGATGAAGACTTGGGCCACGGCGCACACGGTCTGGGCCAGCAGGGTGAGTGGGTAGAGGCTCTGGCTGACGCTGAAGCACTTCAGCCAGGCGCCCAGGCAGTTGAGGCCAGAGCCCAGCAGGGCAGTGAGGCGCAGGCCGCGGGTGTCCAGCAGCCAGGTGGCCGGCAGGATGAGCGGCACGTAGGCCACCATGTAGACCATGGAGAGCCAGTCCACGTGGGTGTAGGCGACGCGGTAGAAGCGCACGAAGACGCTGCTCAGGATGCTGTACTGGATCCACTGGAAGGCGTTCGCCAGCGAGTAGAGGCAGAACACGGCCAGCACGGCTAGCCTGCGCCGGGAGAGCCGGGGGGCCGCCCGCGCCGCGCCCGAACCAGGCGAAAGCAGCATGGCCTCCGCCTCCGGCAGCACCTCAGCATCCGCCCCAGCCGCGGGGCTGCCGCGCTCGGCCTCTTTGCCCGGCAGGAAGCCATTGAGCTGCGAGGAGCGCCCCGCCTGCCTTTCCCCTTCCTCCTCTTCCTCCTCCGCCCCGTCCCCAGCCATGGCGGCCCGGCACCGCTCCGCGCGCCGGCAGCAGGGAAGGCGAGTCCCGCTCCTCACGCGGCCCTCCCCGCAGCCGGCTCCCGCCGCCAATCAGGAGATCGGTCCTCCCCCACCTGTCCAGCCGCAGCGCCCGCCCCCGGGCCGCTCCAGGGCCACACAGCAGCCCCTTTTCACCCCGCGCGCTCCTCCCTGTACCGCCCCTCCTCACAGTCACCAGTGGCCCCTGCCTTTGGCCTGCGTCCCCCGCCCTAGTCGAGAGCCCGGGTCCAGCACCTCGTGCTGTCAGAGGCCCTGCCCCCACAGGATGAGGGGAGGATTTAGCCGCCCCACCCTTGCAGCAAGAGTCCCCAAAACAAGGAACCTCTATCCCTGTGCCCCCAAGCTTAGGGACCCTGCCCCACAGGCTGGCTGGGCCGGGAGAGGATCCAGCCCATTTCACCCCCAACGGTCGCTTCTCTAGTCTGGAGGGAGCCAGCGCCCATCAAACGTGGGGAGAGGAGCCAGGGTCCTTTCTCTGTGGGACACGCTCTGAACCAGGGGAACAAGAGCACGTGCAGCAATGAGCCAACCCCTCCTGCCTGCCAGTAGAGCTACTGCCAGGACAGCCTACGCTCGGCAGGTGAGAGGTGCTTCAGAAGAGGCAGCCCTTTAGGCTAACTGTAGGGTACCCTGCCTGACTAAGGAGACTGGCCAGCCCTGCCACATCTAGGAAGAGCCCAAGAGTAATGAAGCAACAGCAGCCCTTCAGTCCAGCCCCAGGTCCTCCCCCCATTTTGCCCAGAGGCCCAGCCCCACAACCCAGTCCACAACCTCACTTCAGTCTCTTCCCACTTTCTTGAGGGCAACCTGATTTCAGTGCTACTGAAAACTATGGGAGGTGGTGGCCATTTTATAGGAAGCCTCAATCCCACATCCAAAGACAAATGGTGGCCATTTTGACCAAGGGCCTCTTGGTTTCAGCCCCAGTGGAAGAAATGGCATATAGAAGCCATTTTTAATATAGAAAAGTTCACAAGTTTAATGAGAGTAAATGAGAAAAAAATACCCCAATCCACTCTTCATCAGGTGGCAATTCCAAAGGGATATAGTTTCCTTGCAGAATGAGTGTCACCCATATTGATTTCCATCGCACTCCACACCATATGGTATATAGGCTGGGTAAGCTGTTTATGACCATCATTGACAATGCTTCAGGAAACTTGTCACAGGGCTCCCAGCCTACAGCTGGAGCTAGAGGGCACAGGAGGAAATGAAAAGAAGTCAACTGACCGACCTTCCAAAGAACTCTCTTGAACAGGGAGAGCCATCTGCCCTGGTAGTGACACAGAACTAGGGTTGCCAGATGGTTTCAGCAAAAATACCGGACACACTTGCCATTACATCACAATCTACATGACATCTTATTTAGAAAATACTGGACATTTCTTTTTTCATTTATATTTTCTTAATTTGTTTCCCGAACAGAAAGCTCAAATACTAGACTGTCCAGTTCAAAACTGGACACTGGGCAACCCTATACAGAACAAGTGACAAGTTAGCCAGAGAACGACCAGGCCACATTACTGGAACTGTGATGAAAAGTTTTAGACACACCTTTTGCTCCAGTACCTGCTGCTGGATCATCAGAGAATCCTGCACAAGTATGTCTAGACTAGAAACAGGAGTTTCCGGGGCGAATACTCAGGTTAAACACATGGGCTATGTCTACACTGGCTTGATCTTGTGCAGAAACGCTTTAGTGCAAGAGTTCTTGCGTTTAAGTAGTTGCACAAGAGAGCATCTACACTGGCATGTGCTTTTGCTCAAGAGATATGCTTTTGCGCAAGAGCATCCTTGCCAGTGTAGACGCTCTTTTGCACAAGAAAGCTCTGATGGCCGTTTTAACCACAGGGCTTTCTTGCGCAAGATATTCATGTTGCCTGTCTACACTGGCCTCTTGCACAAGAAAAGTTGCACAAAAGGGCTTATTCCTGAGCAGGAGCATCAGAGTTCTGGTGCAAGAAGCCCTGATTTCATACATTAGAACGTCAGTGTACTTGCGCAAGAACACGCGGCCAGTGTAGACAGGCAGCAAGTTTTTGTGCAACAGCGGCTGCTTTTGTGCAAGATCGCGCCTGTGTAGACACTGCCCCAGTGTTTAAATGTTTGTAAATGAGGAGATGCTATATGCTGCATACTACATGCTATATGCTGTTTTAAAAAATGTTAATTAAAACATGTTAGCTAATGTTTTAAAAACAACCTCCTTTTTCTGCTCTAAACAGGCCTATATGGGCCTGTATTGCGATAATTGACAAAAGTTTCGAGAATGTGCCTTACAACCCCACATAACCTCAGCAGAAGCATCATTGCAATCTCAGTGCTATACTAGTGCTCTTGGCAGCAGTTACCCATATTGGCAGGGCTTGATTTTTGGATCTGTATTCACTGTCTGACCCTATCATCCTCACCCACATTGTTGTGCATTCCCCCCACAAAGCACAACACAGGATTACGCAAGGTGCTGGACTGTAATGCTGCCTACGTGTATCCTAGCTCCAGCTCAGCACATTGAAATTCACTAGCCTTTATTGAAGTTACAGGATCTGATTCATGGTAGCTGCCATGCAGCAGTGAAAAAAGCTTGTCCTACCTTGTAATTTAAGGCATAGAAGGGACATCAGTTGTGATAGAACCATAACCAATTGAATTGTCAGTTGCTAGGCAATATGGATCTTCACCAACTGCCCTTTGTTCTAAAGTCCTTGGGCAAACATTCCTTTGTTTTTTTTCTCTCCACCACTGAAATTTGGCTTAGGCATCATACACATAGATACCTCCTCCCAGAAAATACAACCCCGCTGAGGCGAAGGTGTGTAGTGTTTTTATATTGTTAAGATACTATTCTTGTAAGAGATTCACTTCCAGCCCTGATATTATTTGTTTGCATTGTGTTAGTACCTAAGATCCCATCAAGGATCAGGATCCCATTGGAGTAGACACTACAAACAGAAAAAAAGACAACCTCAGGGAATGTAGGAGAATATAGATATTTTTTAATCCAGGCTACTGGTAATGATAGAAATTTTAGATCAGCTTTTCAAGAGTTCACAGGTGGGATCTTGATCAAATAACATTTTGTAAGTTAACTATGAGCTTTTTAGATGGATCTAACAGTAAAATTATGTTTTAAATCAGACAAATTATGTTCTTTACGAGTATCTTTTAAGTTTTCACATTTGATACACTCGCTCTCTTTGTCAAGATCAATAATTTGAGCCTTGGTTTTTTTGACACTGTTTTAATTCAGGTAATTATTACAGCTAAAATAATTCTATGAATACATATTGTATTTAAAAAGTTAACTTTCTGGCAACATTTGCTTTTCCAAAATATTCTAGCAAACAAGCTCTGGCATGGATATTTGCTGACTCGATGAATTTTTAGTAAATATTGGAGAATACCCAGAGGAAAGGAATTATGAATTCATAGAACACAGGTATGCATCAGGAATTTTTCAAGATTATGTTTATTGAATCATGGAGCAGAAAAAATACCATGTGACCTACCTATCCAAACAATCTTGAAATATTTTTAATCTAAAATAAAAATTGCTTGTAAATAAGCCAATAATTTAATATTAATCATTGACTACATCTGAGCAAATCTTATACTACTCACCAACAATTCAGAAGAGGCAAAAGTAACTAAATAAATAATTTAACATTAATAATTTGTCCCACTTTAAAGAACTATATTCTGCCTAAGTTTTCTCTGAAGTTTCAGTTGGCTTTTTTGTATATGAGGGTTCAGAAAAGGGCAACTAAAATGATTAGGGGTTTGGAACAGGTCCCATATGAGGAGAGGCTAAAGAGACTGGGACTTTTCAGTTTAGAAAAGAGGAGACTGGGGGGATATGATAGAGGTCTGTAAAATCATGAGTGGTGTGGAGAGGGCTGATAAAGAAAAGTTATTTATTAGTTCCCATAATAGAAGAACTAGAGGACACCAAATGAAATTAATGGGTAGCAGGTTTAAAACTAATAAAAGGAAGTTCTTCTTCACACAGCATGTTGTCAACCTGTGGAACTTCTTGCCAGAGGAGGCTGTGAAGGCTAGGACTATAATAGAGTTTAAAGAGAAGCTAGATAAATTCATGGAGGTTAGGTCCATAAAAGGCTATTAGCCAGGGGATAAAATGGTGTCCTTGGCCTCTGTTTGTCAGAGGCTGGAGAGGGATGGCAGGAGACAAATCGCTTGATCATTGTCTTCGGTCCACCCTCTCTGGGGCACCTGGTGCTGGCCACTGTCGGTAGACAGGATACTGGGCTAGATGGACCTTTGGTCTGACCCAGTACGGCCGTTCTTATGATCTTATGTTCTTATCATCTAAAGATTTCAAATTATTTCTAATATATTATTAGACTTCTATATTTGCACTGGTTATACACCACTCTAACTCCACTGATTTCAGTAAAGCTCTTGAATTACTTCTGTATTAGATTAGAATCGGGCAGACACCTTGAATTTTTTTTGTTTGATCCTAGAATAAGAAAATCTGTAGTTAAATGTTTATTTCTATTTTTATCTGTAAAACAGATACAGGGTAAATGTTTCAAGTGTGCCTAAGTGACTTAGGAGCATAAGCCCCATTTTCAAATTAAAGCACGCTTTTGCCAATATAAACAGTGTCCACATTGTGAGTGCTTTGCTGATGTACCATATTAGTATACCTTCATCAGTAAAGCGCTCATAGGCTATATCTAGATTCTACACTACAGAGCAGGGGTGGGCAATAATTTTTGACTGGGGTCCACTTCAGAAATTTTTGAAGTGGCCCTGGGTCACCCCACAAGGTGTGTGGCCTCAGGCAGAAGGGACGGGGCTAGGACACTTCTTTGCTTCCCCACCCATGGATCCTGATTGGCCTGGGGTGGGGGAGTGTGCAAAGTCTTTGTCCTCCCCCACACCCCCCGAGAACCACCAGTTGTTCTGAACAGCTGGCGGTTCCCTCTAGCTACCTGTGCCCCGGAAGTGGGAGGAGACTTCACGTGCTTCCTTCTGCTGCCCCAGGTCAATCAGGGCCTGGGGAGGGAGAGCATGTGAAGTCTCTCATTCCCTGCCTCCGCCCTGCAAAGGAGTGCCACACATAGAATCAACCACCAGCCGAGCAGCAGCTGGTGGTTGACTTTTAAGTGCTGAGTCCCTTGTAGGGCAGGAGGAGACTTTATGTGCTCCCACCGCCCCAAAACCCTGATTGGCATGGGGGTGGAGAGAGCACACGGAGTCTTCTCCCACCCTGCAAGGAGTGGGTGGTGCTTCAAAATGCTGCGCACTTCTGGCAGGGTAGTTAGATTTTGTGGGCTTCCCTAGGCTCTGGGATGGGGCAAAACATGAGGGATTCAGTGTGTAGGAGGAATTGCTAGGAAGCGGGGTTGGGTTCTGGGGTCTGGGCAGGAGTGAGGTTACAGGAGTTTGTTGGGGGTTGATAGGTCTGGGAGGGTAGGAGGATGGAGGAGAGAACACAGGACCTGAGCGCCAGCTCCCTGATGCTGAGAGCGAGGGTGAGTCTTGGGGGCTGGATCCAGGAAAGCTGGGAACAAGATCTGGCCCCTGGGCCATATGTTCCCCACCCCTGGTGGGCTTCACTTCAACGGAAAATGGTGGAAGCATAGCTTATATAGTCAAAAGTGTGCTTTTGCCAATACAGCTTATAGCAGGTCACTAAATAATACAAACTTTCCTGGCTAATGGACATTTTTAATGGTACAGCTGTATCTGCATTGTAGCTTTTGGTAGCATAGCAATGTCTATCAGAGCAAGGTATGCATTTTTACCACACCGGTAGTAGACATAGCAATGCCAGCAAAGCCTTTAAGCATAGACCAGGCCATAGGCTCTGAAATAACTTAAACTCAAGAAAATTGTACGCACAGATTTAAACTGATCTAGCCAAATTCTGTCTGTTAATTTATTTGTGTGATTCTCATTGAAGTTTTGGGGAGTCCCCTATCTTCATCCAAGGGTACTTAACCCTTAAACCTGAAGAAATAAAAGCCCTGATTCTGCTCTGACTGGCTTTATACCATTGTTACTCCACTGACTTCAGAGTTACTTCTAATTTACACCAGCAAAGCAAAATCAGAATCAGGCTCACTGTTTGCCTGTGGACACCTCTTAAGTTTCATTTCCTGGCAAGCAAAAATATTCCATTTACATGAGGATATGTTTGCTTTTTTATTAGAAAGTCTGCTTATAAGAAAAACACACATCTAGATGCAATGGGTGAGTCAGAGAAAAAGCGCCTGATTGAACTGAACATGACGAGGGACTCCTTGTGTATGGTGGAAGGAAAAGGTGACTCAACCTGGCTCAGACCTCAGAGGAGACACTTCCCTCAAAGTAATAGAAGTTCACTAGAGAACTATAGAGAAAAAGAGCCTGAGCCAGATACTGGCAGGAGCTCCTGGACAGCACTCACTCCTCCTCATCACAAGGAGAGGAGGCACTTTCCAGAAAGAAGTAAGTCATATGCATTAGAGAAACAGCTAGGGCCAAATTCATCCCTAGTGTAGTTCCATTGCATTCAGTGAAGTTAGACTAGGGATTAATTTGGCCCACTATGAGCAGTAGAATATGAGTTTACAGAGTCTTCAACTGCCACTTTCTTAAACAATGAGAGGGAAAAGCGGGAGTGTTTATCTAATTATGCCAAAGCAAGACAAAAGAAGGGTCTTGATTCTGACCTCACATCAGTTTTACACTAGTATAATTCTACTGACTGAAGTGGATTTATTTCTTCTCTACATTAGCATGAGATGAGAATCAGACCCAAGAAGTACTTTCAGAGCAGAAGGCAATTATCCAACAAGGAACTTCATTACATAGTTTTAGCTATACGGTATCATAAGCCCCTGGATTTCCACAGCACTTCATTGGCTTTTTTTAAGGCTATAGTAGGGTGACCAGATGTCCTGTTTTTATAGGGACAGTCCAACATTTGGGGCTTTGTCTTATATAGACGCATATTTTCTCTGCCCATATTCTGAGTTTTCATGCTTTCTATCTGGTCACCCTAGGCCATAAGTAGAGTATTTGTGCACCAAGTTTAAATTCAAGCTGTGTTTTTGCAAAAGCAAACCTGCTTACCATCTTTGGGCTAAATTCTCTCTCTCTGCTTGTAAGGGTGACCAGACAGACCAGAACCTGGCCCAGTGTGTGTAAACAGCACAATACTTTGCTCTTCTATAGAACATTCTACCAAGAACTCAAAGCATTTTACAAATATGAGTAAGCTAAACTTCATAACATCCCAACATGCAATAGTGATATTATGAGTGTTCTTGCCTCACATCACCCTCAAAGTGGAAGTATTTGAGTGTTTGATAAACTGATTTTAGTTCATTGCTACAATACAGACAGTAACTTTATGAAGTGTTTTGAGATTCTTTGGGATGAAATGGGTGTTATTCCATAAATGATTATACTACTCAAGTAATATTTTCTTTTTCTGGTATGAATTTAAAAAAAGCTATCGGTAAAAAGTCTCAGAGCGGTAGCCATGTTCGAACTAGGGTGGTTAATGTAGGCATTCGAAGTTGCAAATGAAGCCCGGTATTTAAATATCCCGGGCTTCATTTGCATCTTGCCGGGCGCAGCCATTTTTAAATCCCCATTCATGCGGACTCCGTGCCCACGGCTACACGCGGCACGGAGTAGGTAGTTCGCATTAGGCTTTCTAATTCGAACTACCGGTACACCTTGTTCCACGAGGAGTAACAGTAGTTCGAATTAGAAAGCCTAATTCGAACTACCTACTCCATGCCACGTGTAGCCGCGAGCATGGAGTCCTCACTAACGGGGATTTAAAAATGGCAGCGCCCGACAAGATGCAAATGAAGCCCGGGATATTTAAATCCCGGGCTTCATTTGCAACTTCGAATGCCTACATTAACCACCCTAGTTCGAACTAGGGTGGTAGTGTAGACATACCCTTAGTCTGTAACTTTAAAAGCAATGAGCAGTCACTGCCCCTGCATTTCATTAACATAAAGTAATGGCCCGGCACACCAGTAACACACACACTAGCACTCGACCCTTACAGTGCTCAGTGCTCTGGGAACAACACTATACAATAGAGTTTAACACTTTTTGTTAAGGCAAAACTGAAATTAGGTCTGATTTAGCAAACAGAAGTTCTCTGCACTTGTTCTACACCCAAATATTAAGTCTACTCCACACAGATGACCCCAGACTTGCAAAATGTTACCATCCATTTGTCCTTGCCTAAGGATTCCTTCTGAGATGTTGCCTTCACTTACCCTTCACTAAGCCTCAGAGACTGCTGTCATGCATGCCACCAGACTGCTGACAATCTCCTTGGCAGGTAAACATTTTGTGTACTTCTACTAATACATCCTACACAGCTCAGCACTGAAATGTTGCATTCTTGGTCCTTCAAGGAACATGTACAGGATACAAGGTACTCCTCATATCACAGTAACAGTTCTGCTCCAATTAATCTTTTTGCCATTCAGTACAGCTACACCTAACAGTGAATGGCAGTTGGAGTGCATGCAGATAAATGATACAGTGAAAATCTCTGGAACACAAGACAATGTCACATTCTTTTGGCCACTCCTCACATCTATTCTTCAGGTACCACTCTTCACTGAATCATTCCCACCAGATATTGCTATATCAGGAGCAACATGTGCAATTATAACTTCACTTATATTAAAGTTATCTAATGCTACACAGTCTGCTTTTATTTGCTTCTTAGTCAGAGAGTTCTCTCATGAGCACTAATCATCAAAAAGGTGACTAGAACTCATGGTCTCCTAGTTCTTAGTTTAGGAGCGCTTTCTCCAAGGTATGAGACAAAGAGATTTTGATGGGGGACAAAGTGATTTTGATGGGGGAAGGGGGAAAATGTGGATCCTCTTGCTCCTTTTGTCTGTGTCCCATCTGGAGGTTCAGGTGTTTGTGAAGTTCTGTTTCAGAACAAGAAAGGAGGGGCTTAGTTGAAGTTAGGAGCATGTGAAGTGCATGTGGAGTGTTCAGGGTATGAAGGGACAAGAGCTGAACAAGTCCCTCCATATGTATGCAAGTAGCATTTTCTCTCACAATGCTTATAAATTGGCCGCATTCCAATGGATTTTTATTGGGTCAGAAAAAGGCACCTCTAACCTCAGAATTATATTTCTGCTAAACGGCAGGTTCCTGTTCCAAACAGGAAGTGCTAGAGGTATTTAAAAAAATTAAAATGTTAACACTTTGAAACAATCTGCTTTTGCTGAACTGTTTTTGCTCAAGCTTAAAACAAATCCCAAATATCTGAATCTCAATCAAGGATCAAACACTGACATTTTAACTCCAAACAGTTCTAGTTTGCCAGAGCCATAAAGCAACTGAAAAGGGGCAACCTTAAACATTCTTCTATGACTCCTCCTCCTGTGATTTAAATGTAGATTACTAGAAGAAGCATTTATTCTCATACGTATTTTCAAACTTTAATTTTATCTTGCAGATAATGCCATTTTTGGCTGAAGCACCACTTAAAAGCTGCCTGTTTGAGCTTGGGGACATTTCACAAAACAAGGAGAAATCAGATGTTACAAGGCTGCTTTTAAAATGAGTTTGGATATCCAACACAGCTAGCTAAGATGTTTCAACAATAGCTCACTTCCCAATTAAACTCATTTTTAACATTCAAACGTACGTTTTAAAAACAACATACTTTTCTTTCTCTTCATGAAAAATCAGCCTAAGGATAAGACAAGACTCAGAAAAAAATAGAATGTGATTCCCTGGAACGGTGTCTAACATTATAAAAATCTTGACCATGAAACCTACTTATCACTAAATCGAATTAAAATTAGAACCTTTATGTATGTTGTGCAGATAGGATTTCCAATTTATTTTATATGCATTTCAAGAAAAACAGTTGTTAGAGGTTAACATTTCACATTTATTTTCAAAGCATGTTAGCCCAAATTTAACTTTCTGTTACAGTTTTCAATGCACCAGATGCTCTCACAGAGCACAGGAAAAATTGAAGCAGCCAAAATGCATTGGACAGCTAAACCCCTCTAAGTGATTTTTTAAATAGCTTTACAACAAACCTCTTGACATTTCACATTAGCTAAAATCAGTTTTCTTCAATGCTTACTTTTTTAAAGAGACAAAAATATAGTGAAGGACCACAGTATTTGTACAATCTGGGACTAAGGAAGAATGAGGCTGATGTAACCCTCCCCCTCTTCCTCAAAATCCCTATCTCGATGCACCTCCCTGATCAGGACACTGATTGATTGCCCATCCCCCACACCATTCACCTGTGGGTGGGGTGGTGTTTGGCGCACAAGTCATTCAATGGGTGGAGTGTTAGGGATTACAGGCAATGGTCTGATCCATGAGGTGTAGAGTAAGGTAATCACTTAAGGAGGGAGAGACAAGTTGTCAACCAGTTAGCCTCCCAATCTCTAAAACTACTTAGTTCATTTTAGGGATGTAAGTAACTAGTACTGGCCTGGGCAAAATATGGCCTGCCCGCCAAGCCACCAGATCTGGCCCATGGACACTGGCAGGCAGGCTCCCCACCTGCCTCACCCCAGACACACACTTTAAAAACTGAGCCCAGAGGGGAGGGAAGAAGTTTAGGAGCTGCTCCTGACCCCAGGCACAATCCCATTGGCCAGCTTTTTGCCAGAAACTGGCCAATGGGAGCTGCTTGTTTCAATAACAGGCAACCACAAAGCACAAGGGCTCTAGTTATTCACAGAGCACATGGCTACAGCCTGTGTGGGGCGGGGCAGGCAGGGAAGCTTTTTCAGGAAGGGGCTTCTGGCTGGTAAGTCTCCTGGCCAGACCCTACCTCTGGTACCCCAGACCCTCCCTTCCCCAACCCTGTGGCCCCAATTTCCCTACTCCACATACTCAAAGCCTCTGCCCCCCTCCTGCACTCATATCCCCTCGCAGATCTGACACCCCAATCTCCTGCCCCAGATTACAGTCCCCTCCTGACCTAGCTCACAATCCAAACCCCTGCATTCTCTCCTGTATCCCAATTCCCTGCCCTAGGTCACAATCCAACCCCCTGCACCTCAGTCCAGTGCCCCAGGTCACAACTGCCTTCTTCACCCAAACTTCCTTCCTAAGCTCCTTTCTGCACCCAACCTCCATCCCAGACCCCACACCTCCCTCATTAATATCATGGAAGAGTGTGGCCCTCGACCACTTTCCTAATTCTTGGAGTGGTTCCCTGTCAAAAATTATTGCCCTCCCCTGCTCTAATCTATTAAAGAAACATGTTTGTGTAGATTTTGAAAAAAAATAAAATTCAAACTAAAATGGGGGATTCATTTGGATGTAAACATTCCTGTGCAGTTTAGTAGCCAGAACACTGGTTCTGATGCATTAGCACAAGATGGCAAAATGAGAAAATGACGTGTCTGTTTTTCCAAGCTAAATGTAGTGCCAAATGCACAAAGACAATAATAATGATGACAATTATATTTCTAATATTTATAGTGTTCATTACTTGTAGTGGTGGTAACAATACAAAGAAGGAACATTTATTTAATTATCTGATTTCACATGGTGATTGAGCTGTAGGTTAAACTGTGTATTTTAACCTGATAGTAGATGCACCAAGATTTATTTTTCTCTCTTGACAACTTTTTTTGGCTTTTCTTTTTTAAAGAAGAGAAGATGGGACCTCTTTTTACATATTGCATATGGCTATCACTCAGGCATTAGAGAGCATGAACCCCTAATGCATTGCAGTGCTTAAACCCCCTAAGAGTTAGTCACTTCATTTCTGAAGTTTAGGTTAGAAGAATTAACTTTATACACTGTATATCTTTCTTTGGGTCAAGAGAGAGTGAGTCCTTCTCCAAGGAAATGTTCTCCAGTGGAATCTATCTTACTAACTTTGCTGACTTGTACAGACAGGAAAACAAAAACACAAAATAGCACAGATAAGCATCCATTCTTATCACACTAATCAGTATAGAATGAAAACACTACAAATTTGCACACACAGTTAATGGGTAACACAAGCCTGCCTTACTGGTATTCAATAGGCTCTTTGAGCCACTGGAGATAATCCTATGCCACCAGTGAACTGCAGACACAACGATTAAGAAAAGCGTCCTCGGCCTTTACCACATTACAAGGGTTGTCAATATTCACCCTCCTCAACTATCTATTGATCTTTTCTACATGCAAGCTGCCCCTGGGCTTTGCGTGGATTGAGGCAGGCACCTAGCTCATTCTCACAAGAATGACACAGGTGCTATAGTCACCAGCTGATACCCTGATGCAGGGCATGATGGAGCAGGCTTGCATGCTTCAAGCACACTGGATGACACCCAATCTGGTTCTGCAGTGGTCTGCTTCTTGCAACTCAACCCTCCTGCTGATTCACCTAGACTCCCACCCCTTCTGGAATAAACCAATCATTCCTCAAAACAGGAAAACACAGAGTCTCACAACCCTCATCCTCCCCCCATCTGGGACTCCTCATTCCTGCCTCTTTCAATCTTGAAGCCTGTACTTTCCCTTGTGGTCTGGGGGAAGAGTAGTGGAATGCAGGCCCAGCCTCTCCACTGGTGGTTAAGGGCTCATTCTTCAGTCCCTCACCACTACCCTGGGTTGCTCCTGCCTCTCCCTGCTTCTCTGCACCTCCAATTGATTTGGGAACACAGCACCAGGAATGTGTGGCTCCCCATCACTACTCCCTAGCTAGCTACTGGGGAGCTTCCTCATAGTTGCTCTCAGCCTCTCTAAAGTGAAGTCTCTCTAAAATACAGCTCAGCTGTCATTAAATAGTCTCTCCCATTTGCCTCCTTATGACAGGAGTCTCCCTCAGCTCTCCTTGGAGCTGGATCTACAGCTTAAGCCCACTTTAGGGCCTTAGCCACCTTCTCCTTCAGCTAGCCGCTTTTCCCTAAGTCTCAGATTCAGAGGTTCCAGCAGGCCACCTTTCTCCTGCTGAACTGCTCTCCTTCCTAGTCAGCCCCCCACTGAGCCATGTTCAGGCCTTGTAATTCCTCACAGGCCCTATGCTGCCAGACTCCAGGAGAGCAGTTCCCAGATGTGAATGGCTAGCAGAGACAGGGGCCTTCCAGCAGGCTGCACTTATCCCAGTGAAAGGGGCATGCCAGTCTCATCAGCATCTCCCTTTGGCTAGCTTAGGCAGCACCCCACCTTGTGGGCCAGCTTTTGTGGATTCCATCCTAAGGACACCTGTCTCTCCCCATTCCATGTACAAGGAGCCTAGGAGCTTAGAGCAACATTGTAAATTGCAGTGTTGTTCCTATGATTTCCTGGACACCTAAAAGTGAGGCATTGCAATACTCAGTATCATGATGGCTAAGTCCCTTTTGATAGAGCCTTGAGCGGATGCGAATTCATATCCACAGATCTCTGCAGACGCTGGTATCTGGAGAACCATGGGGCTTTCCCAGAAAAAACAGCGGCAAAAGGGCTGCTGCTCCCAGGAACGAGTGCCCCACATCAGCATCCCCCCCCCCCCCCAGCCATTTCAAGCAGCCGTCTGTGTTTCCTGACTGGGAGCATGCCGGCCACTTGACCAGATATAGCTGCCAGTGAGCCTGATGCCTGTCCAGTGGGCAGGGTTGGGTGCAGTACAGTTACACATGGGACAATGGCTACTGGCAGCGGCCTTTCAACCCTACGTTTCCCAGGAGACCCCTGCAGATACCAGTTCATAGCTACAGATATCCGCATCCATGCACATACATTTGCAGCTGTGCAGGGTTCTGCCTTTGTGGTTCCAAGTATTAGGCCCTTTATTCACCACAAAAATTCTCTGAAAATTTCCCACCGATGCTAACACCGGTTCATTTCCAATGAGTGTCCTAGTGTAGATAGGTCACACCAGCAACTGAGCAGGATCATCTGACGACATTTAAAACACCACTGCTGGGTAGGGATGCAATAGTGTAGTTGATTAACCAGTGAGCAAAAGCTTATAGGTTAATGCTATCGACTACACACATTTCCCTGCCCTTCCCTGCCCCTCCAGTAAATTTTTTTAGCAGGCTGGCCAGCAGCCTGGCTCAGTCCTGCCTTGTGATAGGTCCAGGACCTACTCCTGCGGTGGCACTGCATTAAAAGTGTATTAGGAGCTCGGCGGGCAGGCAGCCCAGCTCAGTCCTGACTTGTGCTTCGTCCAGAGCTCAGACCCTCCCCCCAGACAGGGGCTGCTGCCACTCCACGCTTCTGCCTTTTTATGAGGCAGCAGCACAGGGCGACAGGCAGCCAGTCTGTGAGGGGAAGTGGTTTTTAAACTGGCTCCTCTTGTGGATCAGCTCCCACTAGGTAACCCGCACTGCTGCCTCTGATACACTGTCTGCAGGCTCCACCTCCGGGGACTACAGAACAGTCGATTAACTGATAAGAATTCATGAGATTATTCGACTATTCAATTAACCAATATTTAACATCCCTGCTGCTGGGACTGGTAACATAGGGTATGTCTACACTAGAAAGTTAATTCGAACTAACGGACGTTAGTTTGAATTAACTTTCATAGGCGCTACACTAGCGCTCCGCCTGGCCTGCAACAGCCACCCACATCTGGGCCAGCAGGCATGCCGCAACCTAGAGGACTACCAACGGTGGCACCTGTGACTACTGGAACACCAGCTCTGCACCCAGGACCACTGGGTCTGGGAGGATCTGTGGCTGCAGCAGCGGAACTTGGAGGTGCTGGAAGAGCAGGGCCGTGCCCTCCGAGGCCACCTCCAGACCTTGGTGGACAGGTTCCTGCCTCCTCCTGATCCAGCCCCTGTGGCCGCCCCAGCTCTTGCTCCTCCTCCCACTCCTGTTCCCCCTCCCGCTTCCTCCACACCCCCCGTCCCTCCTGCCCCACCCTCCACACACACTCCCCCCCCCGACACCACCACACCCGCAGTGCTGCGAGACAGTAGAGCCAACTGGACCCCCAACCCTGAGCTTTCCCTTCCCTTCCTCCCCTTCCTCCCCCTTCCTCCCCCTTCCAGCTCCTTCCTCCCAGGTTACCCCCTCCTCTCTCCCACCTTCATTCCTCCCTTCCCCCACCCTAGTTATGTACAATAAAGAGAGGATTTTTTTTGGCAGGTAGCCTCCAGCCATTGCTGGCAGGTTTGCAGCAGCAAGTCCAAAAACTGGAGCAGCACGCCCAGGGCGAGCTCTGGCTCCATGGTGCCAACTGCGGCAGTGTCCCCAATGGGAACCACCGACACAGGCAGGCAATGAGGAAAACGTTTTGCTGACCCTCGGCGAGGTAGGCAAGCAAACGGAAAAGCTGAGAACCAGCTGTCCAAGGGGGTCTCTTTAAGTACGAGCCTCAGATAGCCTCAGACAGCAGCCACACAAAGCAACTACTGACCTGATGCCCTGCCGGAACTGATTTCAGCTGCCCTTAAATGCGACCCAGCATCCAATCAATGTGGATGTGCTATTTCAAATTAGCAAAACGCTAATTCGAATTAGTTTTTGGGTCTAGATGCGTTATTTCAAATTAGCTTATTTCGAATTAACTAATTCGAAATAAGTTCATTCGAATTAGCGCTGTAGTGTAGACATACCCTGTGTGTTTGCACAGTAGGGCCTTTGACTGGTACTTAGGAGCATTGCGGCAACACAAGCAACCCCACCCTCAAGTCAGATCACTTTCATGCTGCCTTTGGGCCAGCTTTTGCTCCCTTACGTGGGCTGCACACTAGGCACCATCATTGGCTTCAGTGGACTCACTCCCGATTGACATCTGTGTAAGCAAGTGGGGAATTGTCTTTGTCTCCATGCTGAAGCAGCAGCTTTGCATATTTTCTCTTGCCACCCTCCATCCTGATCCTGTGCACCACGCCACATCACTCTCCTCCTTATTCTAGCCCTTCTTCCAAACTTGCAGCTAGCCAAACCAAAAGGTCAGGCATAAGGATGTGAAATCTAACCAGTTAACCAATAAGCTGATGCGTATCAATTTCTGTTGCTGGTTAAATGCTGCATGCTCCCTGGGCCCTGGCTACCCCATGCTGGCTCCTGGCATGCACCGGCTCCTGGCTGGCAGCCCTGCTCCTGCTGTACCAACTGCACTGTGCTGCTGGCTGCAGAGCTTTCAGGGCCCCAGGAGTGGGGCCAGCAGTCAAAGCCAGTGCACATCAGGACTGGGAGCTCACCAGCTGCAAAGCCCACAGCACAGGGCAGCTGGAAAATCATGAGTATAGCTCCTAGCCCTCCTCCTCCTCCGTGCCCTGGTCAGGGCCCTCTGCTCCAAGGTCGATGACCACCTGGGGGGCACAGACCATCCCACCCCCCAGGATGCGGTCCAGGGCATCAAAATAGGGGCAGCTCTCAGGGTCTGCCCCTGTTTGGCAGCTGCCCCCTGTGGCCCTTGCATAGGCCTGCTGCAGCTCCTTAATTTTCATCTGAACCTGCTCCTGGGTTCGCAGGTGGCCTTTGGTGGCCAGGCTGGCAGCCATCCTGCCATAGACAGTCTCTTTCCTCCATCTAGTGCAGAGATCATGGACATTGGAGGCATCCTCCTGTTGCCCTAGGGACGTGGACAAGCAATTAAATTAAAATGGCCAATGGTGTGGATATAAAATGGGAATAAGGAGTCCCTACACAGAAGGAAGATCTGACCTGAGAGCCGTATCTAATCACCAGTGGATCACTAGCCACAAATCAGGCATACACAATTTTAGGGCCAAACCATGTATTTGATATGAATAGTAGAACAGATATACAGTTAACAGCAAGTCCTAACAAACCAACCCTCCCTCACCCGAAGAAAGGAGATAGAACAGTTCCCTAGATACATAAGGTATATACAAAGCCTGAGGCGATCGATGCCTGCGACCTTCGACCGTCGGGCTATTTGTAAGCCTCTGGGGAGGACAAGCAGGGAGATCCCACAGTAGCGAGTCCTCTATGAAGAGACGACCCCGATATGGATCCTCGATCTGGAAAGGAATCCCCTCTAGACACAGTCTGATCTGTCCTTCGACAACACCGTCTGGTCCAGTAGGCAGGTAATCCAACAAAGATGATAGGAAAGGAAAGTCCCGGTTCCAGTGGTCAATGCAAACAGGAAAACCTTGTGGGTATTTACGACACAAGGTAGCACAGTCCAAAAGTCCAGGCCCAGCCTCCCACCCGCTCTACCTTGCTCATCCCAAGCCAGGCCCTGTTCTGCCCACACTCGCCTTCCCCCGCCCCTTTGCTCCCTGCCCCGAGCAATCCAAGCTGGGACATTATTGGGGCCTGGGCAGAAGTGAGGGGGAAATCTCGCTCCCCTGGGGTACAGAGCCCCCAGAAGGGTCCGAGGCCGGAGGTCAAATCAGTGAGGCAGGAAAGAAACTTAGAAGAGAAAACTTTATGATGCATGCATGCAGGCTGTCACTTCCAAGAGTGAAGCAGCAGCCCTGACAGACAGATTCAGGTATCCTTTATACAGAATGCTTAGACAGCTCAGTTGTGGATTGTTCTTCTTTAACATATCAAAGTCTCAGCAGAAGTACTCTGAGACTTCTGTTCACCCCAGGAGTGCTAGAAGTAAGTTTTTACAGTACACAAAGCCACATGAGAACTTGAGTGGAGGAGTCTACAAGGCAAACTGTGACAAAGATAAGGGTTTACATGACAAATTGTGACAGACTAGGAGTATCCATGAATTTGAGATAGTCATTTGTAAGGGTCTTTGATTAGAGCTAATTTGATTTCTCTCTGTTACAGGGAGAGAGGTCTGGAAAACTTTTTAACCCTTACAGCAGTTTTCTTTTAGAAAGTTATGATTTCTGCACAGTCTCCCCTTAGATACAATTGGAGTTATTTGATTTTTCTCCCACAATTCCCCCCTTTAATACTCCTATTGGAGTATTACTCAAAGTTATTTTAGACATTCTTAAGTATTCTTCTTTTGCTAGGATTAATTCTTATCTTAGAGGGAGGTTTTCTTTATCAGTTGGGTAAATGATCCACTGCCCATTCACCCCCAGATCTTTACCAGTGCCAATATTGCTTTTAAAACATAAGGGAAACATAAGGGAAGCATTCCCTTATGGATGTAATGCTTGAGTAAGGGGAATCTCTGAGGCAATCAGATTTTTATGCCAAATCTGCCTGTTCCCCCCCATGACTATGTACTTCTGGCACAGTGTTATCATTCTGGGCATCTACCCACTCCCGCTCTCCTGTAGAGTACTGACTACCAGTAGATCTGAATTTTAGGGGTCTGGTCCACAGGGAGGCAGGAGTTGGGATAAACTGTAATGGTAAAAGGCCTTCAGAGCCTTTTATAAGCTGTTCACATATCCAACAGTCACTTATATTGGTGAGGGACACAACCTTTTGCAGGGCTTCCCAATAAGGGTGGGGAAAGTTATATACTAAGGCTATTCTGACTACTAAAAGAAGGAAAACAATCCCCATCTTATTATAGTATCTTAAGTCTCTAAAGTAGAAAGGATAATAATAATATAGTAATTATCTAGCAACTAGCAAAGCAGTCTTTTAACTAAACTTAATCAGTTAGTATTGTTTGGCTTGCCTCTGCAGGCACTCTTCGAGATTTCGTAGTCTCTTAGTTCACTCAATACTGGAATGGATTTCCCTTTGTGAGAGCTACAGGGCTCCAGGCTCACCTGTAGGTCTTTGCTGGTACAGTCCTACCTCTCAGGTTGTACCTCGAAGCTCCTGGTGGAGGCCGGTTTGGTAACAGTCTGGTTTGAGAGTCTGCCGCCTCGGTCCGCTGAACCTCGTCCTCAGGTGATTCCTCCAGGGAGGGGTCCTGGGTGACGGGGTCAATCAGCTCTGTTGGATCTGCAGTTCGGCGTACATGACTTGCGTGGATCCACGAGCGGCACTCCTTCAACCTTTACTGCTGTGTGGGTGATGAGCAGCGATTGGAACGGTCCTTCCCACCAGACTGTCAGGGAATTCTTTCTGCGATGTTCCTTCACGAACACGTAGTCGCCTGGTTGGATGTTGTGGCACGGCACATCAGTAGGTGCTGGGAGGGCTTCCTTTACCTGCAGGTGCAAGCTCTCCTAACCGTCATTTTATGTCTAGGTGTCTTCTTTCTGTGTGGCTGCTAGCCTGTGGGCCTCCTGATTCTTGAGAGCTTCTAGGTGCACGCCTGGGGCGTACCATTGTTTTGGGATCTGTGAGGCCACCCCCCTTTTGCTCATGTGTGTCATTTGATGAGACACCTGAGCAAGCTGCCGTGTGAGAGATTTTTGGGGCGACTGGGCAGCCATCAGGTGCACCCATTATCCCAGCTGGGGATAAGGAGCAGCCTGCTCTCTCCCAAAGGTTTTTCTCTGCAGGTTGAGCAGCTTGCTGTAGTTCTATCAGGTCCTGCAAAGAAACAGGGAGGGAAAGAGAGACCAGAATCTGAAAGGGAGCCAGAGGTCCATGTTCTGCTGCATGTCTGGCTGCTGCATCAGCACTCCCATTACCCAGAGAAACAGGATCAGTGGCACCTGTGTGGGCCGGGCAATGGGTAATAGAGAGGGATGTAGGTAGCTGAATAGCATCAAGGAGTTGGGAGATAAGGGGACCATGAGAGATAGCAGAGCCAGAAGAGGTAAGGAAACCTCGTTGTTTCCAAATTTGTCCTGTGGCATGACAGACAGAGAAAGCATACTTTGAGTCAGTATAAATGGCAGCAGACTGTCCGGGCGCTAAAAGACAAGCACGAATTAAAGCGATGAGCTCAGCAGCCTGAGCTGATTTGATTCCTGGAAGAGAAAAGGCCTCTAAAACATCATTATCTGAGACCACTGCATATCCAGCCTCTACTTTACCAACTGCATTTCTTTTACATGAGCCATCAGTATACAATACAAGATTTGCATTTTCCAGCAGTTGATCAGACAAATCTTGGGGAGGCTTTACACAGTGCTCACGCAATTCTTCACAGTTATGGGTATGTGCTTTACCAGTAGAGGGTAAAGGAGAAAAAGTAGCTGGGTTAAGTACATTACATCTTTGAATTACCACATTTGGGGAAGAGAGGATAACATTCTCATACAGGGTTTGTCTCTGAACAGATAGGTGTTGGGTGCGGTGTCGCTGTGAGAGAGCAGAGACAGCATGAGGGACCTGTAAGATTATGCTGTGGCCTAATGTGACAGGTTGGGCCTTTTTAAAGTAATTCAGCAGCAGCTGCAACTGCCCTTAGACAAAGTGGGAACCCACGGGCTACTGAGTCCAGTGTTGCAGAAAAATAAGCTACTGGACGAGGTGTGTGTCCAAGGGGTTGACAGAGAGCTCCAGCTGCAATTCCATCCTGTTCATGACAAAACAGAGTAAAAGGCTTGCTATATTTAGGTAAGCCCACTGTGCAGAAGAGTTTTAAGGGAAAGGAAAGCAGATTCACATTCTGGGGACCAGGTCACTGGGTCAGGAGCTAAGATTAAGAGTAGAATAGTAAGGGGCCTGGTGAGTCCAGAAAAGTTAGGAATCCATTGTCTGCAATATCCTGCAGTACCCAGAAATTTGTATACCTGACTTTGGTGAAAGGGTGAGGAATGAAAAAAACTTGAGATTCGCTCAGGTGTTAACTGGCGGCCATCTCCTAAAAGTAAATGTTCCAAGTACTGAACTCTTTGTTTTACAAATTGCAATTTGGCTTTGGAAGCCTTGTGACCCTTATTAGCAAGACACTTTAACACATATGAGGTATTAGTTTTACATCTTTCCTTAGTTTTTCTAGCAATTAGCACATCATCAACATACTGAACTAACACAGAACTGCAGGGAAGAGAGAGAGAATTAAGGTCAGTTTTTTAAAAACTGAGAAAACAGAGTAGGGCTTTTACAATAACTTTACAAAAACATGTCCAGGTTAATTGATGACCCTGAAAGGAAAAGGCAAAGAGAAATTGGGAATTCTTATGCACTGGAATAGAAAAGAAGGCAGAACATAAATCTATTACAGAAAACCAGGTTAGGTACTACTGGAAATCTAGGGATTACAAACTTATTAATGGCTCTTAGGTTTTCTTCAAATCTATAGATTTGCTTTTTCACAGGTAGTACAGGTGTATTACATGGTGAAGTTGTATAAACAAGTATCCCTTGTTTAAGGAGGGAGAGATTACAGGCTTAATGCCCTCTTGTGCCTCCCTAGCCAATAGATACAGGGCTACCCTTGGGAAAGGCTTGTTGTGTCTGTATGTTATTTGCACTGGTGTTGCAGAGGCTAGCAACCCCACTTCATTCACAATGGGCTGCCCACAATGTCTCTGGGACATCTGAGAGGTCCAGGAGGGGTGTATGTCCTGAGGTCTCATCAGATTCCTCTGAGAGTAGTAATGCCATCAAATTTGGAGCCTGATAGGGGGAAAGGTCAACAAATATCCCTTCCTCTCTACAGAGAAGGTTTGCACCCAATTTACACAACAAGTCACGTCCCATAAGGTTTACAGGAGAACAGGGAGATAACAGGAAAAAATGTTCAGCTGACAAGGGTCCAAAGCGGGGTGGGGGTGCAGATGGCACATCTGGGGAATCAAGCTGTTTCTTTAGAGTAGCCAATTCTTGCTGCAGCTTTTCAATAGAATCTTTTTTTGCTAGCCATAATGCTCTGATTCTTTTTTTTTACTGCCACATCCTTCCAGAGGCACCAATATTCCATCTGGTTAGGATGTTTTTCCTCGAGGAAAACTCTAAGATAAGCAAGCTTTTGTAAGTCAAAGTTCTAATTGTCATGTATTCTGGGAATTCCCCTGAGTATAGCCATTCCAAATGCTCAATAATTCCTTAAGTCTCCTTAGTTTCAAACCTGCAGGCAATACCTAGCTGACTGATCATCTGAGACAAGGGAGTCCCAGGCTGTGAGAAACCTTTTCCCTCAGTAGGAGACAGACTTGAGGGAGCAATCTTATCCATGTTAGCACTGTCTTGTCCAAGGACAGCGCAGGAGCCCAACAGTACTACCCTCCCCAAGGATAGTACAGGCGTCCAGCAGCACTACCCTCTCCAAGGATAGTGTGGGAGTCCACACAAACTGTCAGCTTCACTCACACTCCTTATGTGCCGGGGGAAACCGCCCTTGCTTTCAGCAGCTGTGCAGTGACACTGACAGCGCTGGTGCGGCTGCGGTCCCCCTCCGGACTTCACTCACTCAAACCCATGTGCTTGGACTCGCCACCAATTAGTCAGCAACAACAACAACAACAAACTCCAACCCCTATTTGGCTATACCCAGTGTTTTCGTTTTAAGTTTCCCTCAAGCCTCTTAACAAAAAAATTTTTAAGTAAAAGATGACTCTTACCGCCAGCCGGTCCAGCTGGTGACGAGAACAGGGAGGCGGACCGGGGGATTTTAAATGGATCCCTTACCCTCCAGATGCGCGCTGTAGTCCGTTCCCATTCCCCGTCATCAGCCTTTCCAACTGGAGTTCCAAGCCATCCCACTTCTGACACCAAATTGAGGGGGAAATCTCGCTCCCCTGGGGTACAGAGCCCCCAGAAGGGTCCGAGGCCGGAGGTCAAATCAGTGAGGCAGGAAAGAAACTTAGAAGAGAAAACTTTATGATGCATGCATGCAGGCTGTCACTTCCAAGAGTGAAGCAGCAGCCCTGACAGACAGATTCAGGTATCCTTTATACAGAATGCTTAGACAGCTCAGTTGTGGATTGTTCTTCTTTAACATATCAAAGTCTCAGCAGAAGTACTCTGAGACTTCTGTTCACCCCAGGAGTGCTAGAAGTAAGTTTTTACAGTACACAAAGCCACATGAGAACTTGAGTGGAGGAGTCTACAAGGCAAACTGTGACAAAGATAAGGGTTTACATGACAAATTGTGACAGACTAGGAGTATCCATGAATTTGAGATAGTCATTTGTAAGGGTCTTTGATTAGAGCTAATTTGATTTCTCTCTGTTACAGGGAGAGAGGTCTGGAAAACTTTTTAACCCTTACAGCAGTTTTCTTTTAGAAAGTTATGATTTCTGCACAGTCTCCCCTTAGATACAATTGGAGTTATTTGATTTTTCTCCCACAGAAGCAGGGGTCATCCCACCACCACACTCACTGTGGCAGCTCCACCCTCCCCTGCCACCCTCCCAGCCTGTTGCCCCTTGTTTTTCCACAGCAGCAGGAGGCAGAACACTGTAGGGCTGAGGCACTCTGCTTCCTGCTGGCATGGAGAAATCGAGTGCAGTGGGCTGGGAGAGGGCAGTGCAGCAAAGTGTGCCACCCTGTGCCAGGACCCCATAATCCCTCCAAGTCCCTACTATCTATAGGTCTGGTTCCATGTTGCAGAGTGCCATGGTGTCCTGAGTGCGGGCAAGCAGAGCACTCCAAGACACAGATGCTTTGCTGTCCCTCAGTGAGGCAGACCAGCAAGCAGAGAAACCTGAGAACTGTCTGTCCGGGATGAGGCATTGGGTCCCTTTAAGCACAGACCTCGGCTAGCCTGAGGCAGCAGCCCCACACACTAAGTTCGACCCTGATGCCCTGCTGGCACTGGTTCCGGCCAGCCTTACCTTCGATTCAGGGTCCACTCAATGTAGACGTGCTATTTCAAATTAGAAAAATGCTATTTCAAATTAGTTTTTGTGTCTAGATGTGTTATTTCGAATTAGCTTATTTCGAATTAACTAATTTGAAATAAGTTAATTTGAAATAGCACTGTAATGTAGACATACCCTTAGTTCTCTGAACTCCCAAAGGAATCCAAAAAGGTTACAAATTTGTTGCAGTGACTCAAATTGACATTTGATGGAGTCAAAAATAACAAAAAGCCCCACTAACTCGATAGTGTCTTTCTGTATCAGATTGAGATGTTAGGCTGCAATTGGTGGAAAACTCTGATGAACTCTCAATACCTTGCACTACCGATTTGGGCTCAGAAAGGATTGCATCCCATTGGTCACAAATCTTTTGAGTATCTTTAAGAAGTCATTCAATGTTATCCCTCTCAACATCTAATGTAGCATTGCGGGCTCCAATTGCAAGATTAGTTTCGTGAATCATTTTTAGCTGCTTCATCCACATGAACAATATTAAAATGCATTCATGTTTGGATGTATAACTCTAAATTTACTTAAGCTCAGTGAGAGCCTTTGCTGTGGGAATAAGAGATTCAAGCTCACTTAAAGCCTCTCTCAGAGCCCAAATGCCCTATTCCGAACTACCGTTACTCCTCGTGAAACGAGGTGTACCGGTAGTTCGGAATAGGCACCCTAGTCCAAACTACCTAGTTCGAGCCCCGTGTAGCCGCGCTACATGGGGTTCGAAGCAGCGGGGATTTAAAAATGGCGGCTCCCCGCTTATGCTAATGAAGCCCGGGAAATTCAAATCCCGGGCTTCATTAGCAAGTGCGGTATGCATACATTACCCTCCTAGTTCGAACTAGGAGGGTAGTGTAGACATACCCTTTGAGAAATGACTGCATTTGAGCGACATTGTTCTTATCAAGAAGTCCAATATCAGGTTTTCATGCCGCTGTTGTTACACTATGTCCTGTGCTAGTCATAAGTTCTTGGTCTTTGGTCAGCCTAGGGGGCGACAGTGATTGAGCTGTGTCTATTGTCTCGGGAATGAATACATAGGGGCTCAGAGGCCATCTGGCTACCAACAACTATTAATGTACTTCATTTAACTGTCAATCTGACTTGGGTGCCTTCCTATCTTATCTGAGTCTGTGGTCTTTGGGGGCTCTCATGAAGTCTATTATGCTAGCTATCTGCGCAGAGCTGGCATAATATATTGAGGGAGCATATGAAAATGCACACAGCTGAATGTTTATCATCACTGATGGAGCAGGAAACCTGTCAGGACACCACACCAGTGAATTCTGAATTTAGTGTATTACTGTCCTGAACTACTACAGCTACTACTACTCAAGAGCAGCCCCCCGCTAACGGCTCCTGGTGTGGAGGGTCCAGAAGCAAGAGCTCCCCCCTCCACACACAGGCTGTCAAACAGGAGTTCAGAACAGTGTTTTGCAAGAGGCCTTTCAGAATTAAAAGAAGTGTTAAAAACCTGTATCCATTAAAGAAGACAAGATGTGACTTGTCTACAGGGTGCGTTGTGTTAGTCTAGACTAGAAGGATGGACATTCTAATGCACACAGGAGCATGACATGCACTAACTGCCCCAAGTGGACTCTGCTGGCATATATTAAAAAAAGCTTACTGCGTGTTAATGTAGTCCCATTTCAAACAGACACACCCTAAAGACAAGCCCTAAGTTTTAAAACACACATAAACATTTGATATGTGAGACACAGAATCAGATCACAAGACAGGGATGCATATTTGAACTTGCCAGAGTTTGGGGCTTTTGATTCAAGCTCAGGCCAGCTCTATTGTAGAAGTTTATATGGGCTATAGACTGGGAGTGGGATAGGAGAACAGATGCTCCCTGAGGGCACATCTACACTTCAGGGCAAAAGTAGAATTAAGATATGCGTCAATTGTGTAGCTGAAGTCAAAATAGCTTAATTCGGCTTTTGGCGCTGTCGACACGTCAGGAAGTCAAAGGAAGAACACTCTTCTTTCGACTTCCCTTACTCCTCATGAATTAAGGGTTACAGAATGCGGAGTAAGAAGTCTACCATCTTGAAATTATTTTGAAATAACAGCTTGCACTGCACTTTGTTATTTTAAAATATCAGTTATTACAAAATAACACTGCTGTGTAGATGTACCCTCATTGTCCTATTTTAACACAATAATGCCACAGACACCACGTTCCGCCCCCTGGCTCAGCTGGACCCAGCAACAATTGGGATACTGTGAAGATAATTACTTTAACTATTTGGATGACATCTCGGGCCTGCTGAAGTTGATGGGAGTTTGGCCATTGACTTCAGTAGGGCCAGGATTTAACTCAGGCTACATCTACACTGCCCGGTCTTGCGCAAGAACATATGCAAATGAGGGGTGGCGATATTCATCACCACCCCTCATTTGCAAATGTTCTTGCTCAAGTTTAGTTAAGTCAGGCAGCCATAATGTTATTTCACCGATATGAGAGTCTCTTGTTCCCTATTTAGGCGACTAATATAAATCTATATATGGACTGGATACCAGAAGGGTGAGTGTGTAACAAGATATAACATAGCTCTGTCATATTCATAACCTGTATGTATATTTGCTGAGTTATTCAACAGTAAACTCTGCTGTTAGGACAAGACAGATGTGCACACGTTAGTTGTTAGGACATAATGTAATTGCAAATTTTAAACATTTTTGGGTTTATTTCAAGAGAAATTCCTGAAGTTTGGGAAACAGTTTCAGTGCATTCTGTGTTGTCACTTTTATAACTTCCTCCACTTGGATTCCTTTCATTTTGGCAATATATTCTGCAGCAATGAAAATATTCTTTGGTTCATTTCTCACCTGTAAAGTACAAAAGGAGAGAATAAATTAAAGAATCAGAAACTGTTATCAGTGTCAGATTCGAATTCTCTTCAGAATCAGTTGTTGCAAACAGTTTCAAATATACCAACAATAGGGCCTTAAATGTAATTCCTCTATTTGTTCATCCACCTCCAGTCTACTCTCAGTCTATTCCTGCAAAATGGCAAGTCTTCCCCTGTGTAGTCCCTGTCTTCAGAGCTAACTTCTTGTATCACTCTGCCTTATTAGCTTGCCATCTCTTTTCCAATTTAATTTGATGATGTCTTTCCTCCCACACCTCTGCCTATTCAATTTTTACCCTTTGTTATTATTCTCAATAAACTAGATTTTTGGAAATGCAGAAATGGAGAAACAAACAATTTACCTGTTTTTCAGGACCTAGTGCTGGAGAGTCAGTTTCTAAGCACATACAATCTAAGGGCAACTGTTTCACAAGCTTCTGCTTCTTAAAGGAAACAAGAAAGCTATTAAATGGCTCATTCACTCAAACTAGGAAAAAAAGCAGAGGGGGGAGAGATGTGTTTCACGTTAAAAGCATGGCAGTAATACATAAAGGGATCTTGTAAATGTATTTTTGATAACTGTGCAATTAGAATACAGGCAGTCCCCGGGTTACGTACAAGATAGGGACTGTAGGTTTGTTCTTAAGTTGAATTTGTATGTAAGTTGGAACTGGTACATATTGTAGGGGAAACTCTAGCCAAACATTTCTCCAGAGCTCAGTTTTATTCTCCCACACCTCACTTCCCTCAGTCCTTTATTCTCAAGCTGAGGTGTCTGCTGAGAAAAGCTGCTCTGCATCTCCCTGGTCTGCTGGGGAGGGAAGGGGGGGCGCTAGCTTCGCGTCTCCCTGGTCTGCTGGGGGGAAGCAGCTAGTGCGGGGTTGCCTCACCCCGTTTGTAAGTAGGGATCCGATGTAAGTCGGATCCATGTAACCCGGGGACTGCCTGTATAGTAAAAATGGTCAAGAATACATGAAATACTTTTTAATAAAATCTCCATAAAATGCATGCTGCCACCCCTAGTGAAGCATTGGACCCATTATAATTTATTAAATCCGGGCTACTCAACATGTGGCCCGTGGCAGCCCGTGGACCGTTTGTTTGCAACCTGCGGTGCGGTTTGGGTTTATATAGGGCTCAACATGCAGCCTGGGGGTAGGATCCTTTGAACATGGCCTCCACTGGGAACATGCTCCATAATGGCAAGGTGTCTCTCAGGCAGGGTGAGCACTGAAAGACGCAAGGAGACGGGGTGGCTGGAACAGAGGGGTACAGGGTGTTGGCATTTCTAACCCTCAAGGAGGAGGTGCCAGGAGTGCCTGGGCATTGTGGGAAGTGCTTTGTATACATGCCCGTCAATGTGAAAGAAGCTATTTGTATGTATATGCAACCACACTTAAGTTGCGGCCCTTGGCATGTGCTGTGAGTATCATTGTGATTGCTGGGGCTTCCACAGTTGAGAAGCCCTGTATTAAATCAAGTAATATTATTGCAGATTTTTAAAAACCTACATTAGGGTTGCAGAGTAAAGCACTCAAAAGCTCAGATATACCAGAATCAAAGTTGCCTGTGCAACCATAATTCAACCTCTTTGTGCATATGTCTTATGATACCATGTTTAATTATATTGTACTTACATTCTACTTTTTCTCCCCCAGTCTTGTCCTACCTCTCATCCCCCCAGGTTCTCATCCCAATCTATCCCCCCACTGCAGTCTGGCTCTTGTCCCTTCTGCACTGAAATCAGGCAGCTGCTTCCTGTTCCAGCAAGCTGACCCCAGCGGGGAGTTACTAGAACATAGAAGAGACAGGCTTCCCTGCTCCCATCAGATGCTCAAATCCAGCACAGTCTGCAGCAATGCAGGGAAAGCCCTGCTTGGTCTGGGGCTGGCGTGTGCCCAGTGTGGATGGGATCTCTGAGAAATACAGCTGTTAAATCTAAAGTTTCTCCTGAGCACGTGCAAACTGCAGGTTTTCATGGGTACATAATTTGGCCAAATTAGGGTGGATTTTTACAGGAACAGCATAGGGCTCGTTCTTGATACACAAGTTACTCCCTGCCAAATTTTGAGTCTCTACTTCAAAGCTTGGGAATGCCTAAGCTTTCCGAAGAAAAGGCCAAACGAAGTTTTTAACATGGGTGAAACAACATATTATAGGTTTAAAGAAATACCTCAGTATAACAGAAAGTAATACCTTCTTTGTGATAAACTGGGTTACAGGCTGAAATATTCAAATACTGATATAGAACTATCCCCTTTGAACTTTACCTGTTCACTTCTTACAATGGAAGGAGGAATGGAAAAGAAATAGCCAGACTTCACTCCTTCCATTGCCACAGATGGCCTTCCATCAAATGCATGGAGCAACACCCTTTCAGCACCTACAGAGAGCCAAACCAAATAAGAAATAGTTATGTTCATGGAAAAACTTCCTAATTGTCAGGGTGGTTAAGCACTGGAATAAATGGCTTAGGGAGGTTGTAGAATCTCCATCACTGGAGGTTTTTAAGAGCAG
This sequence comes from Pelodiscus sinensis, assembly GCF_049634645.1. Classification (NCBI taxonomy): domain Eukaryota; kingdom Metazoa; phylum Chordata; order Testudines; family Trionychidae; genus Pelodiscus; species Pelodiscus sinensis. The sequence goes on along the minus strand of NC_134713.1, from coordinate 147,582,441 downwards.
GTTAGACAGACACCTGTATGGTTTAGGTAACACTTAGTCCTGCCATGAGTGAAGGGAACTGAACTAGATAGATGATTTCTTGAGGCCCCTTCCAGTTCAGTGATTCTATGGTTGGACTATGATGTCACCTCCTAGTACTAAAATCAATGGTCTCACTGTATTCTCGGATTACAGTCAGAACAGCTCCTGTGAAGCTGCTAATTAGTGATTCCAGTTGGTGCTTATGGTGTCAGACAGACAGTTTACACAATAGGTCGGGGAGGAGGTGGAGATGAAGAGCCAACTATAAAAGGAACCATGTTGGGGGTCATAACTGAGACTGCAAGCAGAAACAGCCTGGGGAGTGAGGGAGATAGATAGTAAAACTGTTCCCATGGTAATCTGCTCTTCAATGCACTGCAGTCTGAGGAAAGCACAGTCAGACCAAGGATTTTTTTGTCAGGAGCTAACATCACAATTCTAACGTAATAGAGACAGACAGAAATTACATTCACTTTCCTTCATTTCTTATTTTTACAGGTTCCCCCTCTTAAGTAAGGCAAACAGTGCAATAATGAAGCAATCAAAAAGAAGAAATTGCTGAGTTCATTCCCCAACCAGAGCAGGATACCATCCCCCAAGAGTGCATGTTTGATACTGAACTGATACAACACTTGTTCCTAGTTCAAAACATAAGAGATATCACAGCCTTAATTTTATCAATGTTTTAACAACACGAGGATTTCACTTCAGGAACTTCATGCTATAGAAGTATCATATCAGTTAACTGCCTGTAACTCTATTTGAAATGTATTTAAAATGTCCACCTTTTAAAAATAAAAAAGAACACTTTGATGTTCTGAGCAGACACTGAGCATGGATATGGATCTGTCAGAAGGCCTTGAAGGTTTGAACTGACAAACTGTTAGGCTAAGGCAATCTGCAATTCTTCAAACAAACAGGTAAACCCCCTAAATCAAAATGACAGTACATTGAGAAGGACCTCCATAACTGTGCCCGTCAAGCTTTATGCATGCAAACTGACACGAATGACCATAAGAGGATATGGTAAAACCAAAGAAAGGATGCTGAAAAAGACCTGAATTTTAATAATAGGAAGTGAGCCAAAAAAAGTACCTTGTTCCTTTAGGAGATTAATGGTTGGTCTTCCAGCTGAACGAGAATGGACATTTCTAGTGAAGAAGGAAAAAAAAAAGCTAGCACTAGGAAATTTTTACATGATTAACAGCACTTTTATAGCACCATTCACCAAAAAAGAGTCCCAAAGAATTTTATAAACTATATAAAGAAATCATGTCAGCCATCTTGAAAATACAGTAGCAACGGTCTAAGACAAGAATTGAAGAAGACTACTGTATGCAATTGAAGCTACAGGAGGTATTCCAAGTAGGCAGACTGTAACTACCATGTTGTTATGTAGCTAAGACAATGAAACCAACATCCTTACTCTTCTACGTGCTATGGGTTAACTATAGCTATGGAGGTATTTGATTGTAGGTCTCTTCTAAACACAATAACCTATTATTATAAACCAGACCTACAAAGGCAAATCCAGTCTTTTTGCTAATTGAATCTGTTTGGTCAAGACTTGTCTTTGTTCTTCCTTCTGTTCATCCGTGCTGGCAAATCTGGGAGTGAAATCTAGTCCAACCTACAGCACAAGAAGAGAAATAAGAAAGTTTCACCAACCTTTTTTCCTGAACTACAGGAAAGGAAAACTATATGTAAAGGAAACTGTTTTTTTTTTAATCCTACCAGTCACTTAAGAAAGTATACCTTTAGGAAGGCTTGCCATTAAAATTAGCTCTATGGTAAAAGGTTTATTACCATCTTATATTCAACACTCAATTTATTTTCAACTCTGAAAGTAAATGCAAGACCGAAGAACTTAATACGATATTTTAATCTCCATATGATTTTTGTGTCACTATGGCCATTCTTAACAATAAATTCCAAACTCAGGAGCGGCCCAAGGCGGGCTGCGGCAGCTGGCGCCCCAGGCGGAACGTGCAATTGGTGCCCCCGCCTGCACAGCCGTCAATAGAGTGATGTCATCATCAGGCACCCTGGTTGAAGGCAGCGCACTAGGCGACAGCTGAGTCGGCCTATAGTCACAGGCCACCCCTGTCCAAACTAAAGTCCCATATTCAGAGTCCTCTGAATTCCAAGAGAAGTTTGGATTCAGATTAAGGATGTTAAGAGGAGGGTAAAAGGCTAATCGTGTACTCGATACAATTTTTATTGACTACACAATTAGTCAATAAGGGAAGGTGCTAGGTCTGGGAAATACCCACGCTGCACCTCTGCAGTTTAAATGTAATAGGAGCTGGGCTGCCTGCGTGCTTGGCCCTTAGTACATTTAAACTGCACAGCCACAGCAGGAGTAGGTCCCGGCTGCCTGCCCAACCGGAGCAGCCTCTGCCCACGACCAGCCTGGGCTGCCGCAGACAAGGGCTGCTTCACAGCAGCAGCCCCTGTCCACTGGGGGGGTCCCAGCAGGGAGATGGGATCCCTGAGGACTAATGATGTTAAGGAGCAGATATTTTACTAATCATGTAGTCTATACAATTTGTAATGACTACACGATTAGTCAATAAGAAGAGGCTTGCTCTGGGACCACAGAACCTCTGCATTTTAAATGTAGTAAGAGCCATACAGAGACAACAAGGGGGCGAGGAAATGTGAGCAGTCAACTTAACTACCCAATAAGCCTAGGCTTATCAGGTAGTCAACTACTCGCCTACATCCCTAATTCAGATCTGATCCTGTAGCTCAAGCTCATTTCTAGTGAAACCAGCCAACTTTACATAATTGGAATTAAGTATTTTCAGTGGATTTTTAAGTTTGTGAAAGGTACACAGCTGTACCAACCCAAAGTCCTTGACAGAACAGATACAAGATGGAAAATTTACCCATGTCAGTGTGACTCAACCCTGGGAGAGGGTAAACCAAAGGGCATCCAGTCATCCTGCTTATTTCTTTCTCTCTGCTAAGACTGTCAACAAGACTGTAATATGTTGTAGTGGTTTCGAGATGTGTGAATGGTAATTCCTTTTGACAATTTATTTATTTGAAGGGCATTTATAACAAATTCAGAGGTAGTTAAAAGTATTTCCCATTCAGATGAAAAAATAGCACTGTAAAGTAAGTAGCAGCTCGGAGACATGGGAGGAAGTAGATACACCAGGGAAGTATATGAAGTAAAACATTTTCAGTGCTGGAATGACTGGTCAGATATTCCAGCTGCTCAAATTATTAGCATTGCTTTTTGTTTATATGGAATAGAGCCAATGATATGCTAAGTGCTTGGATCTCAGAAGACTTATGTTGGCAAAAAAAAGAGGTTATAAGTAAAACATAGACCTTCCATGTACCTCTCCGATGGCCACCAATCTATCCTTATAGAGTTCTATAAGTGGTAATGCAACATCCAGGTCCTGCAAGAAGAAAAATTATGTGAAAGAAGGAATCCTCTATCCCTACAAAGCAAGAGCAAGATGAATTCAGTTCAACTGTGATACAGAACTGTTGTTTGTGTTCCTTGGAACATGCTCCTACAATAGGTTTATGTAGGGTGAGTTGAGGGACAGGCCATCAGGTTTTAAGATCCTGCAAAGCCATCCTGACATATGTCTAAACTCAGAGGCGTAGCGAGGGTGTTATGCGCCTCCCCTCCGCCAAATGGTGGGGCCCCAAACCTGGTACATAGCTGAGTTCGACCCTGGGAGGTGTGGAAGGAGCTTGGACCACGTTTTACCTGACCCCCTCCAATTTGGGGCTGGGTCCCGCACACACTAACCCTTTGGCAGAGCGGGAGGGAGTCGTGCCGGGGGCAGAAAGGCGGGGAGGAGGTAGCTCCAGCCGGTGATGGCAGGTAGAGGAGGAGCAGGTGAGCAGAGGGATGACAGGGGGAGTGTAGGGGGACTATACTGGCACCTCACTAGGGTGGCACCCAGCGGCCACTTCCCCTCCCCTCTTCCCCGCGCCCTCGTCACTACACCACTGTAAATAATCCACCTCTTAGGATATTTATTGTTTAATGAATTACTTATTTTACTACCTACAGACATATAAATTATATAGTTTTGTGGTTTACATTCTGTTAAATATTTTTTTCTCTTTAATTTGTTCATATCCTGTTCTCATTAGGTTCATGTCTTTTTACATAAAAAATGTCAAATTCTTAAATATGTAAGTTTTATAAAACATGAGAAAAGTTAATGTTATACAACCTAAATATGAATTTCATCACTATATTTCATTCAAGCATTTAAAACCACTGTTATAGCCAGGGCTTGACAAACCGTGGTGAAATCCACTCGCAAGCAACGCACTGCATATGCGCAAGACCCGCATTACGCATGCGCACGTCGCCGGTGAATGACTGAAATCTACTCGCCATGGGCGAGTAGAAACACTGATTTGTCGAGCCCTGGTTATAGCAAATGAGTAACACATTGCTTTAATGAATAAAAGTAAAAAAGATTTTGAGCATCTCAAATTTATTGTAATAGAGAGATAGCCGTGTTAGTCAAATATTGGTGAAACAAAAAGAAAAAAGTCTTTAAAGTGCTATATAACTAACAAGATACCTAATAAATTTATTATAAGCAATCTGTAATGTTTCCTAACTGCCCATTTACTTACCTAGTTAACCTAATTGTTTTTCACATTATCGCACAGCAAAAAACTACACAAGAGTTATCAATGTAAGAGATTAACTTACCTGTTAAAATAACACTCCGAAAAACTTTTAAATAAAACTAACACACAACACACACCCTCGCTTTCTTGAGGGCACTTGAAGCAATAAGTAGCCTAAGGCAGAGTATACCCTGCAAGCGTGGCTTTCTGTCTGTCATGAGGACTTTTTCCTTCAGGCTGCCATGACATTCTATCCTTAAGTAAAGGAGAGAGGTCTCTCTGAGCTGCTCTTCCAAATTTCACACAAGCCATTCAACTGCAGCAATAGATATCAAGATTCAAGGCCAACTTTGCCTTGAGCAGACTGCCTCTCCAGGTATTCACAATCACAACATCCAAACATGTATAAGACTTTTAGTTGAGAAAGCCACGTTAATCCCAAGTCTCTGCTATGACTGGGAGATGGAAAATTGGCAACAGAACGTGGAATGATCTATCACTTCAGTAATGCCAACTCCTTTAAAATTGAGGTTCTGATTATCCAGCACCAGCTGAGGTAGAGCAGGCACTGTATGTATGTCTGATACATTTTTACCAAAACTTCTGCCTGCCCAACTCACCAAAGGAGAAAGAAACAAGGAGTTAGTCTGTAACCAGAAAAACTTAAAAAACAACAAAACAGTCTAGTAGTACTTTAAAGACTAACAAAACATGTAGATCAGAGTAGGCAAAAGGGCCTCCATGAGTCGGATCTGGTCTGCGGCGGCCCTACTGCTCCCCCGCCCCCAGGCCAATTATTGCCCACCCTTTCTGTAGATGTTATTATGAGCTTTCGTGGGTGGAAGTGGGTTGTGCCCACAAAAGCTCATGATACCATCTACATCAGGCATGTCAAACAGGCTTCTGGCGGGCTGCATGTGGCCCAATCAAAATTTTTTGTGGCCTGCCACAGCATTTTATAAAAGAATAAAGTGTGGCCCAGAGTGCAGATCACGGCTGGCTGGGCTGCTTTGCTTAGGCATCAAGTGCCTGCTCACAGCTGGCTGCTGTGCTCACACCTCCCCAGCGCCTGAGGAAGAAACGTGTGGTGGCAGCAACACTGGCTCTGGGACCCAGGCATTAGGAATGGGGGTAAGGGGCTGGGAGTGCCTGGGTCTGGGGGAGGGAGGAGGCATTGAGTTAGAGGGGGGTTCTCTGGGGGTATGTCTACACTACCCTCCTAGTTCGAACTAGGAGGGTAATGTAGTCATACCGCACTTGCAAATGAAGCCCGGGATTTGAATTTCCCGGGCTTCATTTGCATAAGCGGGAAGCCGCCATTTTTAAAACCCCACTGGTTCGAACCCCGTGCAGCGCGGCACGAGGTGTACCAGTAGTTCAGAATAGGAATCCTAGTCCGAACTACCTAGTTGGAGCCCCGTGTAGCCGCGCTGCACGGGGTTCGAACCAGCGGGGTTTTAAAAATGGCGGCTCCCCGCTTATGCAAATGAAGCCCGGGAAATTCAAATCCCGGGCTTCATTTGCAAGTGCGGTATGCCTACATTACCCCGCTAGTTCGAACTAGCGGGGTAGTGTAGACATACCCTGGGAGAACAGAGGGGAATTGAGTTAGAATGGGGATATGGGAGTGCCTGGCCTGGGGCAGTGGAGGGGGTATTTTGTTAATGTTTTGGTTTTTATTTATGTATTTCCAAATAAAATCACAAAACATATATTCATTTTATATCAAATATATGTCAATTTTTTGCAATTGTACAAATAATTATATATTTATGCAAAATCTCAAACTTACAAAGTATCTGAAATGTTCACAGAAGCCTGTTCTATTTGATTGACCATGGTCTATACTTGTTTTTATTTCAACAAAACAAGTTATGTATCATATACAAAATTTAAAAGTACCTTAAATTTATATTTAAATTAAACATTATTTTATGAGTAAATCAAAATGTTACACATCAAATTATTGAATTATATTAAAACAAGACCTGAAAAATATTATAAAATATACCTAAAACATAATCTATAATAATAAATAATTACAACTTTTCAATGGAAGTACATTTTCTTTGGTGTCCCTGAAAGCTATCAGTTTTCATTTGTGGCCCTCAGTGGGCTTCAAGTTTGACATGCCTGATCTATATGTTTGTCAGTCTTTAAAATGTAACCAGTTTATTATTGTTTTAAGTTTTTCCTTTTGTTATAAAGTATCTTTTATTTAAAAAAAATTATAAGTAACCCCAATGCACCCATTTCTCCCCCCAGAGCCAGCCCCTCACCAGCGTTCCCCCATCCCAATGCGCTCACCTCTCCCCCTGAGCCAGGCCCCCCAGAACCCCATCCGAATGCATTCACCCCTCCCCCTGAAAGAGCCCCCCCCAGCACCGGGAATGCCCCCCATCAAATCCTCCCCTCCGACAAGCCAGGCACGGGAGGAATGGAATAGACAGGTCAGGGATTCTAACCTTTAAAGTGGCTGCTGCTGCCACCCGGCCCTGCTGCCTCAGCTCGCAGGATGTAGAGAGCCGGGAGCACTTAGCCAACCCCCGGTCTCTGTTCAAAAGCATCACGTGGGCCAGAGCAGCGTGTGCTTCGCTCCCAACCCAGCTCAGCGCCCCCCTGGCATGGTGCCTGGGGGCAAATGCCCCCTCCCCCCCGCTACCCTCTTCGCTACGCCTCTGTCTAGACTACAGGGTTTTTTTTAGAAAAAAGTGGCCTTTTTCAAAAAAAACTTCACCTGTGTCTGGACTGCTGCCACATTCTTTTGAAATTAAATCGAAAGAACACGGCAGTTTTTTCGACCTTGGAAAAATCTCATTTTACAAGAAATAACGTATTTTTTCAAAAGTGCTCTTTTGAAAAAAGGTGCTATTGAACACAAACAGGGCTTTTTCGAAAGAGAACATCCAGACTGCCTGGGTGCTCTCTTTCGAAAAAGTGGCTTGCTTTTTTGAAAGAAGTGGTTGCAGTCAAGATCTCTCTTTCGAAAGAGGCTTGTAGTTTAGACTTACCCTTACAGTTTATTTTTCAGATGAGCGGAACATGTAATTACCTGATCAAAGCAAGATCTATTAATATTCTGAATGTGTCAGCCGTTAGTCTGAGTGCAGGGCAAGGACACAAATGTGTACCCTTCTCTTTAGCCTTCCACTCATGAGAAAGGAGGGACAGCTAAATGTGCATGCACACTATGTTGATTGCCTCGCTGCACCCTCTGTAAAACAGAGAGCCAAATGAATTCGGTAGCATTTTGCTTGAGTATTAACAAAGTCAAAGATGAGAAGGAAATCAAGATCTGATTCAGAATATTTTTGTATCATGTAAAAAACAACATAACGCTTAAAACTGGATTTATTTTAAATGTTAAATGAGTCAATTCTGAACGTCTTCTGCTTGACTCAATCTGGACATGTGACAGTGAAGAGTTTATTTACCTTTAAAGTAACACTGCACTGTTCGGCTGGAGAAATCCCTTGAACTGGATGAACTCCCAGGCATGGCAAGACAAATCCAGGGTACCTAGAAATGAGAAATACATTAAAAATGGGAGAGATCATAAAGTATGCTTCATCACGGCTATTTTGAAGAACTAGAGACAAAAATTATTAACTAATAAATTAATCCAATAGTACATTGCTCGTCATCCCACAAACCAGCAATCTGCTTGAATGGCAGCACATCTTATTTCTAGAGCCAGAGAATGAAAGTCAGAGTCATCCCACAAACCAGCAATCTGCTTGAATGGCAGCACATCTTATTTCTAGAGCCAGAGAATGAAAGTCAGAGTCATCCCACAAACCAGCAATCTGCTTGAATGGCAGCACATCTTATTTCTAGAGCCAGAGAATGAAAGTCAGAATACCTAGCTTCTGTTCTTGCCTCTGACTTGACTAGCTTGGACACTGAATGAATCAGACACACACTTCCAAACGTCCCTTCTGATCTTTGGATGTCCAATGGGACCCATCTAGTGCCTAGTTTTCTAAGATGCTGGTCACTTGCAATTTACATTAATTTCAAGCAAGTTGTGGATGCAGAGCACCTCTGAAAATCAGACCATGAGTACTGGAGACACAAAAATTGAGGAACTGAAATCATGAGTCTCTTGGAAAATTTTAGCCTCAACAACTCTGTGTCAATTTTCCTACCTATGTAAAATAGGGGAAAATGACTCCTTTCCAAGGGTGTTATGAATTTAATTAAAGTTTATAAAAAGTTGGGATAAAAAAAGGATTCCTTGAGGATCCCCCTCCATGATTTTTCCAGAGACTGAGGTAAGGCTGACTGGTTTGTAGTTCCCTGGATTGTCCTCCTTCCCTTTTTTTTTTTAAAAAGATGGGCACTATATTTGCCTTCTTCCAATCATCTGGTATCTCTCCTGATCTCCACGAGTTTTCAATTATAATGGCCATAGGCTCTGCAATGACATTTGCCAACTCCCTCAGTACCCTCAGATGCATTAAATCTACCTACTGTAAAATAAAGACACCTGTTTTTCAAACAAAAACCCCCCCAAACCTCGATGAGGTCCACAATCTCCGCACTTGACCAAGCGGGAGCCCGCCTTTTGCGCCCCCGGGCAGGCTCCTGGGAGCCGCCAGGCTGGTCCTGGGGAGCAGTGGAGGGCTGGGTGTCATCGGGTGGCTGGCTCATGGTGTGGCAGGTGCAGGGTCTGCTGGCACGGGTGCTTGCAGCCTTGCAACTGGCACAAACAGTGTAGCCAGCCCGTGGCCCTTTAAGGGCTCCGGGGCCGGGAGGGGGGCAATAGAGTTTCCCTGGTGTTGGCCAGAGTGGCCACCAGGGAAACCTGGGAAGCCTTAGCCTCCCACTAGTTCGAATTAAGGGTCTACACAGCCCTTAATTCGAACTAGCTAGTTCGAACTAGGCTTAATCCTCGTAAAATGAGGTTTACCTAGTTTGAACTAAGCGCTCCGTTAGTTCGAATTAAGTTCGAACTAACGGAGCGCTAGTGTAGCGCCTATGAAAGTTAGTTCGAACTAACTTTGTAGTGTAGACATACCCTCCGAGTCTACGATTCTATGATTTCCATCTCTGGAGACATTTAAGAGCAGGTTGGATAGACATCGATAACGGACGATTCAGACCAGGGGTGAGCATTAATTTTAGATGGGGAGGGGGCCACTTCACTAATTTTTGAAGTGACCCCAGGCCATCCTGGAAAGGACGGGGCTTTGGGTGGAAGGGGTGGGGCCAGGACACTTCCATGCTCCCCTGCCCACAGACCCTGATTGGCCTGGGGGTGAGGAAGCATCTGAAGTCTTTGCTCCAGCCCTTCTACCGCCTAGAGAGAACTTCCAGCTGTTCTGAACAGCTGGCATTTTCCTCTAGGCACCAGCGTCCCTGACAGCAGGAGGAGATTTTGCATGCTCCCCCCACGTCCAGGTCAATCCGGGCCTGGGAGCAGGTGGAGCATGGGAAGTTGTGACGGAGCGGGCCGCCTCCACCCCGTGGACACGGACCCCCCCCGCACTAAACCCGCAGTCACCCTGACACTCTTGGGAACGACCCGAGGAGAGCGAATTGCCGCGCTTGCTCTGCCGCCGCCACCCAGATGACGTGCGGCGCGCAAAGAACATGGCCGGCAGAGGGGCGGGGACTGGGGGAAGGGGAGGAGCCAACCTGCGCGGCGACTGACGTCATCGCGTCGGGACGCCGAGGCGTGATCTTTAAAACCCCCGTTGGGCTGGGGACGGGGGGAAGGAGGGGCGGAGTGGAGAGAGACCAGAGGAGCGATACGAGGAGAGGAGGCAGGAACGGAGCGGGAGGAGGGAGCGATACGGGGGAAGCAGGGAGAAGCAAGAGGCACACAGAGGGCTGAGGCCAATACGGGGAAGTTGGGAATTACTGGGGAGCTAGGGTCGGGGAGAGAGGAAGTAGCCCAGGGCCGGGTAAAGCCCGGCGTGCTGGTGAGTTTCGGGCAGGCGCCCCACCAGCAGGGCAGATCTCCGTGCACCTGTCCTTAAGGCCCTGGGCTGGGATCCGGGAGAGAGGGTCCCCCTATATCCTCCCACTCCCCCCTTTTGTTGGCCATAATCAAGAGGCCACAACGAGGGACTAGAGAGAGAACAGGGAGAGGGACTAGACTCTCCTGTTACAGAAGTCTTTCACTCCCTGCCCCCACCTTGCAAGGGGTGCACAGCACTTAAAGTGGACTGGTCCCTTGTTAGTTCTGTGCACCCCTTGCAGGGCAGGGACAAGGAGTGAGAGACTTTGCATACTTCCCCCACCCCAAGGACCTGATTGACATGATCTGGCCTGCAGAAGCCTCTTTATCCACCCATGATCTAGAAAGTGCTGAGTCCTGCCGTGAGGGCAGAGGACTGGACTTGATGACCTCTCGAGCTCCCTTCCAGTTCTAGTGTTCTAGGAGTCTATGATGATGATGATGATTTATTTGCATTGCAGTAGCATTCAGTAGCTCCAATCACAGACCAAACCCTATTGTGCTAGGCACTGTTCAAACACAGAACCAGAAGACAGGAACATATAGTCTAAGTAAGGCCTTGCTGCATCCCACGAACAACCCTTCATCCTGCTCCCTCCTTTGAGTACTCCCCATGCACAGTAGCAACCCATGTATTCTTCTTCTCCTTTTCCAGTCCACAGAATATGCTTTTCTTGATGTTTTGACTCCCACAACACTAACCTTATCGAACTGCTCTGCATTTAAAAATAACTATTGTTTTAATCACATACAAAAAATACAAAGTAATTATACCTTTCTGAAAGCTGGATAATTTTTTCAAATTCCCCTGAGTGTTCAGTAACTGCCACAAGGGCCAAAACTTCAGCCTGAAACAACAAGAAATAAAATCGATACAGTACAGAGGTAGCTTCAAAGGTTGGTAGACCTTCCAGGCCCTTTCATAGTCTGTATTTAATAGATAAAATTTAAGTGCTGCACACAGGTACCAGCGGGACCCGAGCGAGGGCTTCTAGCACAGAACCCAATGGGAAACCAATGTTTTGGGTTGGGGAGCACAGCTGAACTTGCCCCACCCCAGCCTGGGGTGTCAGTGGGGAGGAGACCAACCACACCCCCTCTGGCCATATGGGGGCACCCATCCTGTCCTGGAGTTGTGTGAAAAGCAAACACTTTGCAACATAAGAAAAATTCTAGTATAGCTACTTACCTTCTTTGCTTCTTCCAATACATCCTCAATATCCTGAAAGAGAGTATAACATTTTACTGGAAAGCTGAATCAGACAAGGGAATACCACTCTTAAAATAAGTGTCTACTCTTGTTAAGGGCTCTGCAAACAGAGTGAGAGCTGAAGGACTAAGTGGATGAGTCATGGGGTGATGCCACAGGGCTGGAAGATACAGGTCTGTGGGATGCAAACCTTCCACTTGGGGCAAAAGCAGCCCTTGCAACCCAAGAAGCCGCTCACACGCACCCCAAAACAAGGTAAAGCATGGGGGGGGGGAGCAAGGTGGCGGGGGTAAGCGAAGGGCAGGTGGGGGTGAAATGCAGAGGGGGAAGAGGGGAGCAAGAACTAGGGCAGATGCGGGGGTAGCCAAGGGGCGAGACAGGGCCCAGTGGGCAGGATCCAATGGGCAGGGCACGGAGGGGGGTGACGAAAGGTGGGAGGAGGCGGGTTCCGACGGGGGACTCAGGACGAAGGGGCGTGAGGGGGCCGGTCGAGGCAGAATGGGCAGGACCCGGGGCCCGCTGGCCGTGGCTGCTCCCACCCGCTCGAAGTCCCGCGCCGCGAGGTGACAGTGACAATCCACCGGCCGCGCCGCCCCCATACCGCGCGCCCCAGACCGGAACGCCCGTGAGGGGCCCGTTTCCGCCCGGGCTGGCGCGGCCCGTGAGCGGCTCGGGCGGGTTCCGCTTCCGGTGACGGCCGTTTGTGAAAGCGGGAAATGGCGGCAAGCGCGGCCCAGCCGGGGGCGATGGAGGCGGGGGGGGAAGCTCCGGCGCTGCCGCCGCCCTGCTCGGCCCCGCGGGAGTCGCGCGTCCGCTGCTGCTCGAAGCGCCGGGTGGGAGAGGTGCTGGAGCTGTGCGCCCCCTACGTGCGGGCGCTGGCCGAGGGGCAGCTCGGCGGGCTCGCGGCCGAGAGGCGGGAGCGGGCGCTGGGCGACGCGCGGTGGGTAAGTGCCGCCGCGGAGGAGCGCGGGAGTCGCTAGCTGCGCCCGCCGGGAGGGGGATGCAGGGCCCATTCTCCGGGCGTAGAGACCAGTCCCTCCCGACCCGGGGCTGCAGGTGCCCTCGTGCGGCCCAGGCTTCAGCCATCCCCGAGGTGGCCAAGGAACAGCCCCATCTCCGCAGTTAAACGTGTTTCTTGGCCGGCTCCTCCTTCCTGGGGGCTGGAGTTGGTGAGAGCTGCCATGGGATCGTAGGGCTGGAAGGGATCTCCAGCAGCCATTGGTCCAGGGCCTGCTATACCCTAGACCAGTTGGAGTCAGTTATCTTATGTCAAGGCCCAAATGTCTTGGTCAGTGTGTAGTCAGGGTCGAGATTCCAGAGACGATAATAAGAAAAATCAACATTAGTGGTGCTCGTGATTTTTGTTAATGGTGGGATCCCTTGCAGTCCAGATTTGGCCCACACTTCAATTATTGACTATCCGTGCCCCAGACCATCCCTGGCACGGTGCTGTCCAACATATTTTTATGAGCCTGCAATGATGTGGCGTCCACAGCCTTTCTTGGAACTTTTTTTCAGAGTTTAACTATCCCTGTAGTTAAAAAAAACTTTCTCTCCCATGTAAGCTAAATCTGCCATTCTGCAGATTAAAGCTATTACTTTTTGGTCTGCAATGAATGGATACAGAGAAAAATTGTTCTCAGTCATCTTTACAATTGCCCTTGACTTATTTGAAAACTTACTAAGAACCTGATCTTTTCTTAGGACTAAACATAAGGGTTTTTAACCTTTTATCATTTTTGTTGCTCTCCTCTGAATGCTCTTCAGTTTGTCCACATCTTTCCTAAAGTGTGGAACCCAGAATTGGACATAGTAATCCAGCTGAGGCCTTACCTGTGCCAAATAAAGCACAACATTTAACTTCTGTCTCTCAGGACAGGTATACCACTGTAGCACATCTGGTGAAAATGCTCTGTGCTGACAGGATAGCACTCTTTAATCAGCATAATTACTGCTCCTCAGTAAGTGATGGAAGCTCTGTCAGTGAAAGACTGTATTCCATCAATATAGTACCAGTATGAACAATGCTTAGGTGTTGTAACTTGCATCAGTTGGGGAGTGGGATTTACACCCCTGGGCAACATAAGTTAGGTTGACTTAAGTGATAGTGTAGACCCATCCTTCCGTACACTACTACTATTTCCTACTAATTTCACAGATGTAAAGAATGTATCACAGATTGTGAAATTAACCCTCCACTTTGAAATTTGGTTTCCTCTGCTGCTCGTAGTTGCTATCCTGGCCATTCTGGGAAGGACAGGAGTTGTCCTTCCTTTGTACAGCTGCTCTTGGGAAGATCAGGCCCTCCTCTAGAGATAGCACAGAGTGACTGGATGCAAGTGACTGGACTTGCTGACCTCTCAAGGTCCCTTCCAGTTCTAGTATTCTATGATCATACGTGTCACACAGAAAAATAACTCCAGGGAACATTAATAGAATCCTTGCCTGAATGAAAATGCTGAACAAGTTCTTGAAATTCAGTTGTAAGCTGAATTACATTCTTTTGAGAAGGTAGTAAGCATAATACTTCAAGTATTTTTATTATTGTGAATTTTCTACAGAACTTTGAAACAGCTGTTCAAGAGAATGTTACCATTAATGGACAGCCATGGCAGGAAACTTCAGATCAAGTTGAGCTTCAGAATGGTGTGTGTTTGGTTTTTAACTATCTTCGTTTTATTCTAAGCTCTTCATGTATTACCCAAGCACTTGTTCTCATGTTGTTGATGCTGCTAATATATCAGTAATGGTGAGGGAAAAGACCAGACTGAATCCAAGCTTACATGTGTTTAGATTAATGAGTTAGGTGCATCTTTACCCCTAAAACAGTCCCCATATGTATCAGAGGCAACAAGTGGGGGAGGGAGGTGGGAGATGTGTGTATCCCTGTGACCTTGAAACAAATGGAGTGGAGGAAAGAAAATTTGATCTGAACACTTACTGTTTCACAGTTTTGTTGGATACTTAGTTATTGAGGTGATGGGTGATTTATAAATAGCATAGGTAAACTATATTTCAAGGTAAAGAAGTATAGGGTTGTATAACCAATGTCCAGAGTAATTATCCTGCAGAAAGGTTCATAACAAAAGGGTTTATAATATTTACAAAATAAGATGTTTGTTTGAAAATATAAGCATTATTTTACGCATTCACTTATTACAATCCCAGTCACTTTTAGTAAAAATTACTGGAAAAGAAACAAAATATTTAAATTGAATAGGATAAATGAGTACTAATGTTATTTTTATAGCTTTAATGGGAAAGAAACCAGATTTTTTAAAAATATGGAACTAATGATCTTCCTAGTAAATTCCATATAACCTTTTTTAAACTTTGCAATTGTTATAAAAAAAAACACCACAGCCTATGAAGCAACTCCCTCACAATGACAGTCAGAAAAGAAATAGTGACAGAAAACCTATCATAGTTTTGCAAACATTGGAAATACTAATGAAAGTTTCACCACTGTAAAACCACCAGCCAGAGATCAACACGCTAAGTTCCTTGCACATCCTAAAATAGCAAAAATAATAGTATAGAAAATTACAGTACTATTTCCTAATATCTTGATGGTTGTTTGGTGATATCTCACAAGAACTGGTTTGAGACAAGTGTGTTTACATCACAGGAACAGGCAACCTGGACTTATATCCAGAGACATAAGAGTATGTATATTAATATTGCTTCATTTATAGATGGGAACATTTATTTTGCCATTCCCGCTTTTAATGTCTTCTAATTTGTAATAATGGGGATTTTTAGTACCCTGTAGTGTGCAGAGAAAACAATGAGTTTGCTTGCTAATGAGTGTCAGGTATTCTTCCTCACATACAACTGTTGCCCTCAGTTGAGTAAAATTGAAAACATAGGTATGGACTTAAATGTGAAGGAAGAGTTTCCTAAGCTGCTGAACAGCTCAAACTCCAGCTGAAGAGTTGGCTGAGGAAATACTCTAGAATCAATACTTCTTGGCAGAATGTTTGAACTGGAGAATATGGATTCTGCTTTAGAGAGTCTTAATTTAGATCATTGTAAAACTAGCATTTATCAAGTTTTCATCATCTTTGAAACTTTCTTTATGGAAGGATATTTTCGTTTCTATGTTGATCCCTTTTTATTGGATTACTTACACATTTGTGTGTGTGTGTAAGTAAACATTTCTCTTTGTGAAAGACTTCAATTTTTTTTAAAAAAAGTTTGCATTTAAAAATTCTGAAAATTCTCAGTAGGTGGTGTGGCAGGGTGTTGCCCTGTACTGGCCCTTTAAGGGGCTGAGACCTGGAGTCAGGAGGAAGCCCAGCTGAGGCAGCTAACAGAGGGCCCAACTGGAGGCTGTATAGAGGAGCTCCTGGAGGAGAGGAACCAGACCTGCCTGTCTGTCTGCAGTGAGAGAGGCTTCGGCCTAGCAAACCCAGGCTACCTGAGGCCTTAGGGGGTTGCAAGGAAGCAGCCCTAAAAGGCTGGGTTGCAAGGAGGCAGCTGTGGTAGGCTTGGGGAGTTTGAGCCAGGGAAGCTCCAGGCCATAAGTCTGCAAGGCAGGGTTGCAGGAGGCAACTGGGCAGGCAGAGTAGGAAAAGAACTGGGGGTCCTAGGGAGTAGAGAGGACTCTGAAGGAGGAGCAGAGGAAGAACAGTGACACCCCCAGAAGGGGGAACAGACCAAGACCAGAGTGGTCACTGCCAGAGGGCAGTGCCCAGAAGAGTACACCTCACCCAAAGGGGGTGCATTGGCGTCGGAGCAGCTGGTTACTTCCCCACAAGTCACTCTGAGAGAAGAAGCCATTCAGAAAGTGAGTGAGCCCGCTACAGTAGCTAGAGAAGATTCACATGAACCGACTTTGGATCATTTTGAGCTAATGTAGACACTTGTTTCTTATTGGAATATAAGTGGAAACAGGCCAGAAATACTCAAGTGTGCATTTAAGTTTGCAAGTAATAATATATTTCTAGGAGAAATATTCATTTGAAAATGCAAAATATTGACTTTCATTAAAATAGTGCAAAATCTGTTACAATCTTAATGAATCTTGTGATTTGTGTGGGTAAGAAACCCACTTATCTTTCTGGGAAAACAAGTTTAAAATACAACAGTGGTGGTTTGCTCTAGGGATGTCAATGTGTAGTCAACTACAGGATGAACCGATAAACCTGGCCTTATAGATTAATCCTGTCTAATACACACACTTCCCCCTTCCCCGTATCTGAGGCAGCAGTGGGGGCGAGCCACAGCCAATGCCTGTGAGGAGCTGGCTTATTAGTCTTCCTATGAGCACCTGATCCCATGCCCACCAGGGGGCCAGGCTGGAGCTGATACATACAGAGAGCCAGCTTTTATGCAGGCTCCCCACATGTGCTTGTCCGCAGACCTGCCTGCTCCCCTGCCCCCCAGTGCCTCCAACAGAGGCTATGAGAGGGGAAAGGTGAGAGCTGGCTTAAAAGCTGGTTCCCCCAACACCAACTCTTTGGTGCCCAGCAGCAGTATGGGGGGAAGGCAAGGCAGGCTGCTGCAAAGCAGCCTCTGTCTGTGGTAGCTGGGCTTACAGCAGACAGAGGCTGGACCACAGTAGCAGCCCCTGTCCACAGGAGGATCTGAGTTCCTTGTGAACCAGCCTCTGTTCCCAAAGAGCTCAGACCCCCCTTGTTTAGGAGCCACTGCCACAGACCAGCCTCTGCTCACAGCGCGTTCGGGTGCCTAAAAGGCTGGGTTGCATCAGAAGCAGCAGTGTGGCAGGCCGGCGGTCTATGCCAAGAGCTGGTTTTTAGACTGGCTCCCCTGGCAGATGAGCTCCCGCCTGCCACCCTGCACTGCTGCCTCTAATAGAGGGTTGGTGGTGGCTCTCCAGGGCACACTGGCTGCTGCCCCTTCCTGGAGACTACTGAATAGTTGTGTAACCACTAAAATTTCATGTGGTTACTTGACTATTCACTTACACAATATCTAAAATCCCTAGTTTGCGCTCTCACATGAAAACTTCAGGCTCACATTTAGAGCTTTTCCACATTGCATAAATAATTACATATTTATTGAACCAGAGAAAACTGATTATATAGCCAAAGTAGAGCAATTCCAGTAGGAAATAGTGAGAGTGGAATTCTTCTACTACCCCAAATAATTGTCATTCTGGTGGTCAGGACACTCGCCCAAAGTGGTGGGAGTATTAGTTATTTTATGAATAATTTTGGAAAGATCTGGATTTTGTCCCAGTGCAGAACAGAAAATATTTTGAAATTTTCATATTTTTTTTTATGGGATGAGAAAAGAATTTCCCACCCAGCTCTGTTGTTTTACCCATTGGCATTTCTTCCAGATCCACTGGTAATGCATATAGAATAGTAATAGAAATGTAGCTGTGTTAGTCTAGTCTAGCTGAAACAAAAAACAGGACTATGTAGCACTTTAAGGTGCTTCATAGTCCTGTTTTTGGTAATGCATAGATTGACCAGTAGAAGGCGCTGAATACCCATCTTTCCTTACTTTTAAATGTGCTCAGCTTTTGGATCACATTCATTTTAGAATACAGGGTTATATCTGCTACCCTAACTCCATTTCCCTCTGTTTAGCTCTAGTATGTAATGATAGCTATGACATAAAATAACATAGACAGCTAGTTAAAGTTTGTTGGAGTCTCAGACAAATCTCATAGTATTTGGCTTTAAAAATTGTCAAGTTTAATTGCCAGATTTGAGAAGATAAGAACTTATTATAGAACACTAATATTGTGAACACTACTCATGTAAAACTTGTCCCCTCCCTTTCCGACCAAAGGAAAAATGCCTTTCATATTTTGTCTGATACACAGATTTTTAAAGAATAAATTCTTAAAAGTATTACAGAAAGATCAACTGGAGTGTGTATATAAGTATGGAGATAAAATATGCATTGAAAAATATGACTCATATCAGGATTATCACCCTTTTTCCCCTTAAATTCTTTTACATGTAGTCAAGAACAGCATCCATTACTGTTGCAAGAAAAACATTGTCTGGAAAATAGCCAGCCTTTGTTCTGAGTCACGGTAATGGCACACCTTGCAATAACTTTCAAGGAGTGCAAAGTTTGTTTGAAGTCTAGCATGTGTCTTCAGGCTGAATACATGTTTGAAAGAGCTACCACAGATATCAAAGCAATAACGTTTTAGAATACGTGTCAGCAAGCCATATTTGGCTCTTTCGCAGCTTAAGCTGAGCCCCTCCGCTCCAGTCTCATGGCCCTCTGCAAAATTGGAGCACCAGCACTGGCTTCCTGCTGGGGGATGAGGGGGAAGCCTGTAGCCTCCCTGCCAGATCTGTCTTATGGGAAAGCAACCAGAGCTAGAAGAGGCTGTGTACTGTTGCTCCCCTCCCCCAGCTGGGGGAAACAAGTGTGCAGACACACTTTGTGGAGCTTTCCCTGCTGCTCCCATTGGAACAGCGGGGAAAGCCTCTGGTGCCTAGGAGTGGCATGCAGTGTGAAAACAAGTGCTCCCCCAGATCCTGCACCCCCAATCCTCTCACACAATCCCTCCCTTGCCAAGACCCTGCACTCCCAGCCTGCTCCTGCACCTTCTCCCTGGCCAGATACCCTATCTTACCCCCATCTTGCTCCTCCAGCCTCCCTTGCTCCTACTCCTCTCCCTCCAGCCAGACACACTACTCCCAGTCTGCTCCCACACCTTAGCTCCCTCTGAGACTTCGCACCCTCACACCCTCCTGCACCCCCATCGCTATCCCATTCACTGGCAGCCCTATCCCACACACTTAACTCCTCATTTCTGGCCCCACCACAGAGCCTCAGGTGGCCCACAAAATCCACTAACGCTGGAACCCCAGAACAGTAAATCTGGCCTATGGCCTTGAACTGCAGTCCTCCTAGTCCCTCTCCCCACCATGGGGATGGAACACCAGGGAAATGAGGTGTTTCAGTTGGGGTCCACAGCAGTGAGGGTTGGGGATTTTTGGAGAGGTTTTTTTTT
This sequence comes from Pelodiscus sinensis, assembly GCF_049634645.1. Taxonomy (NCBI): domain Eukaryota; kingdom Metazoa; phylum Chordata; order Testudines; family Trionychidae; genus Pelodiscus; species Pelodiscus sinensis. The sequence continues at coordinate 147,562,671 of NC_134713.1, read as the reverse complement.
TTCTTCTCATTTCTGTGGTCCCTGACTGATTTTTTTCTGTGGGTCAATGGCCCCCAACCCAAAAAGGTTCCTCACCCCTGCTGTAACAAAGACTGTGTTGAAACCTTTTGTGTTAGACATAATATTTTACTTTATTTAAAATGAAGCTTGGCCAGTGAGTCCCCAATTGGTACCCAGCCCGCATCTGGCTGTAGCGTCATAACACTACTAACCCTCCCCCCCACACACCCAAACCCTGTGGTGTCAGTTCATCACATACCCAAACTCCCTGCCCTGAGTCCTACATACACCCAGCCCAGACTCTTGCACCCCACATTCCTAGCCCCTGCCATAAGATTGACAAAAGATAGCCTGAAAGTGCACATGAAGCTGGATTTGACCAGTTACCATGTAAACTTCAAAGAAATGTGCAAAATGATGCAACACTGGAATCTCCATTAAATAGTCTGTGAGTACAATGTTTCATTTATGCTATTACTAATCATTGTCAATTATCAATAATATTAAGTTGTATATTTTAAGTCATGCAAATGGGCATTCTTATATGGGCTCTTTGTTGCCCACATGTTCTGAATTTTGATGTAGTTTGACTCTTTGTTTTGAAAAGGTTGCCCTGGTTTAGAAGATCTGGCAAAATATTTGTCAAGCCTATTGAGTGCCCACTGAAGTTCATGGGAGTTTTTCTATTTAGCTTAATGGGCTTTGGATCAGTAGTCGCTTCTAACAGCTAGTTGCTCCAAAATATACTATCTTTATTGCAAGGAACAGTTTCTTTCATGAGAAATACAGGTTGAATCTCACTGGTCCAGCATCCTTGGGACCTGGTTGGTCCTGGATGAGGGAAGGTCATTTCTGCGCCCCCCTTGCCATCAGTCCCCTCCCCCTCCCAGTCATGGCCGCACTGCCAGCCTCCCAGCTGGCTTCCCCCTGCCAGTGGCCCCTCAGTGCAGAGTTCTTGGCTTCACCATGGCAGCTCCGCCGCTTCTTGCACAGGCTCCTAGCCTTGCATGGCAGTCCCTCTGCTGAGGTCCAGCTGTACCACTGGGCAGCACCCCCGCTTGGGCTTCAGTCTCACTGGGCAGCGCCACTGCCTCCTGGCCTCACCAGGCAGCTCCACCAAGCTGCAGCGGGGCTGCTGGGTTCTTTGTGACGCTGCTGGGAAGCCCCCATTCCTGGGTGCCTAGCCCTGCTGCCAGGCAGCCTCGCCATCAGGCAGTGCCCCAGTCGGGCTCCCAGCCTTGAGTATCCCTGCTGCCTCCTAGTCCTGCCACATAGCTGTGCTGCTGGGTGGTAGCGAGGTTGCCAGGCTCCTGGTTGTGCTGCCTGGCAGCCCTGCTGCCGGGCAACTCCACTGCTTCCCGGTCTTGCTGGGTAGTGTTTCTGCTGTGCGGCAGCCCCGTTGCTGAGCTCTAGCTTGCTGGGCAGCCCCGCTGTCTTCTGCTCCCCCTACCCTCGCTGGGAGGCAGCCCTGCTGCAGGACTCCTCAGCCACCAGCCCTCCACGGGACACTGCAAGGACCAGGGATGTTGCCAGACCAACCTGTAGTCTTCGAACTTGTCTACTTACAAAAATTGTACTGTGTTAACTATACTAGTATAATTATAGCAGAACAATCCCTCTTGTGTGGATGCAGTTATCGTGGTATCAAGGAGCTTATATGGGTATAGTTTACTTGCAAAAGGGAGTAATTAGAGGTTACCTCGCTATAAATACTTTGGAATGAAATCCCATCTCTAACTGAACAAGTTATACCAGTACATAACTAAAACATGTGTTGCCCAGCTCTTAACAGCAACCAATGCTCTCAAAAATCTGGTGCTTCTCAGACTGATTCAAGGCATCCAGGAAATTAGTATTACGTATGGGGACCTGGTCTACGTGCAGTTATAAATATTCATCTGACTTTTGGTTTTAGAATTCTAGAAAGCACTTCTTTTTGGTCAGTCCCAAGTCATGCTGTCTGCCAATCAATCTGTATGTTATAAGAGCTTTACATGTCCAGTATGGCTTTGCTGTGTTGTGTACATTTGAGAGGATGGAGCATCCCTCATGTAGGCTCTAGGCTCACTTTTTGTTATTTAGACAGACTGATGCTAACTTGTCCAAAAACATGTAACACAAACCTAGTCCCACACTCTGTAGTTTACTAAATGTACTTGATTTGTAAGCAGTTTGAGATAGAGATCAACTTTTCCTTACATTTCTACAGTGCCTTGCACAGTGGAGCCTGATTCCTGACTGGGATCTCTATAAGCACTGTTCCAATACAAATAATAATGCTTGTTAAGTCAGCTACTCTGAAATGGGATAACAGTAGGAGCTAATTGCCATGAAAAATTCTAAGGCCTGCTGTTAGAGAGACAGAGTGACCAACGTTTTGCTTTATTTTTCTTTGCTTTCCTGAAATAATTTTAGTATTTTTAAAAGGCACTGTTAAAATAACTCTGCATGTTATGTCACCTTGTTTTTCGTGTGCATTTAGGTTCTGACATAAAAATCCTTGAAGATCAGTTTGATGAAATTATAGTAGAGACCGCTACGAAGCGTAAGCAGTGTCCCATAAAGATAATGGTACATCTCATCAAAACTATGAAAGCAGAGCAAGAAATGTTGGTAAATATCTTGATTTTTCCCTTTGTAAAGATGAAGTCTTAGTAATAAGACCTTATTGCACTCTATTATTAAATCTTTGCAGAGATATGCAGCAAGACTGCTAGCTTTGCTTGTTATCTGAAAAGATGCTATTACAAAAAACAGAGAACATTAATTAAGCTTATGTTGGTCCTAAAGTAATATTTTTAAAGATACTTCTCTTGTGTTACTGATGGCCCCTTAAGATTTTGCAATTATGTTAATGAGATTATTCTGTTTACTGTCTGTAAATTTATTTCCTTAAATTTTTCACCAAGAATGACTAAATTCTTAAAATGTGTCATCACTATACATTTTAGCAGTAGTTTATTTTTCTTTGTCTTCGGCTGTAAGAAGTCTTCATGGACAGCACAACAGGTTTCCCACTATCACTACTGTCTTAGTGTATGTCTCTTGAGGCAATGGCTTCATTTAATAGCCTGTGACCATAACTGACTTACACTTTTCTCCACAAATCACTCCCGTTTAAGTAAAATAGCTACACCTGCTCTGCACAGCTGCCGGTGTGAGGCTGCCTCAATTAAGGCTCTTCAAGAAAATCCATTAAATAATGCTTGAGCAGCACAAGTCGCATACTTCCCTCAGTTGGAATTGTTGTCTTCCATATTTCCAGACTTGTTAACAAAGCATGAGAGCCATAAGAATTTTGTTCCGCTAGTGACTAATGGCAGCAAGAAGTGACTCTCTTATCCTGGTCTGCTCACAATTTTAAGAAGTGACTTGTGGCGGAGAAAATATTTTATGGGTCAGACTCGGGACCGGCTCTAGGCACCAGCAAAACAAGCAGGTGCTTGGGGTGATACGTTGCCAGGGGCGGCATTCCGGCCTGAGAAGGAGCAGGCGAGGAGCCCCACGGAGGCTGCCCCGAATTGGGAGCCCCATGCCCGGCTGCTCGGAGCCTGCATCTGGCCCCGGGAGCTCTGCGCGGGCAACCCTGAGTCCTTGCTGGGGTGCTTCCTGGAGGGCGGCAAGGGGCGGCCACGGCTGCTGCTGAGCCCAGTGGCCTCTTCCTCACCTTGGAGTGAGTGTGGCCCCCCCCACTCACCCATGTGGGCCCTTCCTCCCCCCACTGGCCACCCTTTCTCTTGTGCGCCCTCCCCCACCTCCTGCCCGTGGCCTCCTCCCCTGCCTGTGTACCCCCCTTGCCGGCCAGCCCCTGACTGTGTTCTATCCCCCACAACTTCCCTGCCTGTGAACCCCCCCCTTGTCCAGCTGTCGCCCCCTCCCCCCCGCCTGTGTGCTTCTGCCCACTGTCATGCAACCCTCCTCCCTCTCTTCTCCTCCCCCGGCTTGGCCTCTGCCCAGCAACCCTGCACCCCACCTCCTGGCCCACTGCAACCCTGCTAGGACCCTGTCTCCTCTTCTCCGCTCCCTGCCGCCCACCTGGATCCCCATCTCCTGTCTGGCCCTCTATACATTCCCCGACCACCACCCCACTCTCGGGGCTCTGAACCCTTCTCTCCCTGCCCCACCGTGAACCCAGCCCCCTTGTGCTGTGTCCTGACCACCTCACCCCTGCCTGGGAACCAGGTGATTCTCCCTCTCCCTTTGGCTCAGCAAGGAGAACTCTGGTGTTCCCAGTGCCAGAGTCCCCAAGTCCCTTCCTGTCTGGGGCTGGAGAGCTTTATTAAAATTGTAATTGTGATCCCATTTAAATAGACTTTGTTTTAAATAATATACCTTTAAAATAAAATTAAAAATTGTTATGGCCTAAATTTATCATAACCTATTTAAATAACTTCTATTTAATTTTTAAAATTACTTCATAACATGTCTCCTGTCAACTTTTAAAGAAATTCTACCAGTTCTTTAGTGTAAGTTGCTGTGTAGCACCAAGAACCAGTGTTTACATCATCAGTAGCTTCTTCTGCAGGTGAAGAGAGAATGTTTTTATCACTTCGGTTTATTCAGCTGGTTCAATTCAATGATTAGTTCATTCACTGTTGCAAAACCGAGAGTTGACGAAGCAGAAAAACTTGTTTTCCTTTTCTCTCAGTAAAAAATTGGTTATGAGAGCGTTCTAACGTCTTAAAGAACATGATGACTAGATTAAATCTGTTAAATTCTCTAAGGATATTTCCTTTGTTTAATAAATGAATTTTAGATGCAAAATGTGTTTGGATACTTTTTTGTTGTGTCCTTCACATTTAATGTACTTTTTTTTCATACAAAAATTAAATGCTGGTTTTGTTTATTTTAAATTGAATTTCCATCCAGACAGAAGTAGGTGCAAATCCTATGTTTTAAAAAAAGTAGCCACCACTTAGCAAATAATATCTCCTAAATGTTCCTATTATACTCCATTTGAAATAGACTAAAAATGTAAAAATTAAAAATCTGATTACATGTAAATTACACAATTATTTGGGCATTTATTTAGTCGGTAGCTATACTGGGTGTATTCTCCTGGTTAGTAAATAAAAGTACCAAATTTGGCAAAAAGGTTATATTTAGTTGTAAATCAACATGTTTTAAAGGTTGCTAATTAATAAGACTCAACCATCCTTTAGGAAAATATTTTAAAAGTATAAATTAAATGATTAATTGCTCATTTAAACCAAGGTTTTCTGCTTGCCGGTTTAAATCGTGATTAAAATTAAAGATTTAAATCAAAGCTGTTTGGTCCATCCCTGAAGGAGAAAGCACAGAGCTGCGCTCATGGAATAGGTCCTAGGCTAGTGGGGTTTTGTTGTCTGGTGCCTGTCTTGTTCTGGACAGTTGAGCTGGGGAGTCGAAACAAAAGTTCTCTTAATCCCTTTAAACTGTCTCATTGTATAGTTAAGCTGATTCTTATCCATGGACACCAAGAGTTGGAAAGCTTATGTGTTGGGGTTGGAATCTGATTATAAAGCTTGTAATAATAAAATCCCTTTGCAAAGTGAGGAGTGGGACCAGGACTCCAGCACTAGGTGATGTGAACTGCATGCTTTGGAAGTCTTAACTGACTTGCTATGGATGAACCTACCCTCCCATTGTCCTCTCATGGGGAGTCCCTGGCGCTCTCCTAGGAGATGAAAATGCCCCAGGGTTTGGACTCTCCCGGAGCACACCTCCCACCCCCCAGGAAACTTCACAAGCTGCATTTGCGCGCGCACCCCCAGCAAGCTGCACAAACTGCATTTGCGTGCGCAACCTCCCCAGACAAAAGGGAGGGGCCAAAAATGTTTTTGCTTGGGGCAGCAAAAAACCTAGAGCTGGCCTGGTCAGACTTGAATATAAATGTTATTCACCTTTCCCTTTTGATTTAAAAGCTAAAAATATTTTCTAACTGTTGAAGATGTTGGTATTGAAATAAGTTTGTCCTCTCCTAGGCTATCTTTACTCCTCATTCCACCTGAAGTGATATCATAATGCTGAATCTGTACTGTTCATTCAAATTTGCTACAACTACTTGATCTCCGATCACAAGATTCATAGCAGGATCAAACAGCGGGAGAACCTGGGTTGTGCAGGAGAAAGTTCTTATTCATAAACAAATATCTGCAAAAATAGAACAGCAGAAACTGATACCAATGGGCCATATTAATAGCTTTTTATATAAATGGTCCCTCTGTTTCAAGTTTGTCTAGTATCCATGAATGAATCCCCAAGAGTTCCTCTGCAATTCTGTGTCATAAATCATGAAGCAGATGGCAGTGCTTCTCCCAAAATGTCTCTGCTTCAGCTAGAAACCTTGCAGTAATAACCAAGATTAGGGTTTGGAAAAATGAAGCTTAATATAGAGGCATTGTGTATTTAAATAACTGTTTTCTGTATTAGATGCAGAGCACCAATCCCGCTAACCCTTTTTTATTATAATCATAACTGATTATGCTAGGTACTGTATAAAAAAGATTAAGATTCTACTTTAGAAAATATTTGAGTGAAAAATATTTTGAATTTATTTTTGTATATGCAGAAGCTCTACCAGCCTGTTATAAAGCCACAAGAAATAAAACCTGAACCTTTTCAAGGTAAGTGTTTGTCATGACAGTGCAAATGTATAAGGTAAGCTAGCTAGGTAAATTACTGACTGCAGTTTTTTAAAGAAACACTAATAAATGGCTCTCTTATGTGTGACTTTCAGACTGAATATTTTTAACCTGTTCATTCTTATGGCATAGTTGTACAAGTGAAAACTTGGGTTATTTTAAATTCATTTCTGTTCTGGATGTAATTGCAGACATAGATGCTTCTGGTAGCTGAGCATACTGCTGCATTGATTGATTAGCACAACTCTAGTTCTCTTGTTCTGAGCCTTAATGCTATTTTGTGTTGTGCTTCAGGGCAAAAATCAGCCCCTAACAAATGGTGGGCATTTGGCAAATACTTTGTGGGTTGGGTTATCCCATAACTCAGGGCTACTCAACTTTGGAAGCTCCAGGGGCCACAAGGAAACTCACAGCACCTGCCGAGGGACACGTCTTAAGTGTAGTTGCATATACGTGCAAGTGTGTGTGTGTGTGTGTGTGTGTGTGTGTGTAAATAGCTACTTTCACACTGATGGGCATGAATACAAAGATTAAGGCAAGACTACACAACGTGCAGGCCCCATTTAAGTCAGTTCTGCTGATATTAATAAAAGGCAATATTTACCTGATTGTCACCCATATGGCAGCACTTTAAATGAGCAATGACAGTCCAGGAATTTAACTACTAAAACGCACATCAACAGAAGACCATCATATTGACTCCTTTTTTGTTTTGTCTCCCACCCACGGGCCACATATTGAGTAGCCCTGTCATAATTGTCTGTGGCCAAGTTTCTAGTATCCTTCTCTTCCCACTATTGTAGAAAAGATACCACACTTGATAGATCACTGGCTTCATCCATTTGTGGCATTTCCTGTGTTCCTATTTATATCTTATGAGAATATCACTTGGTTCTCAGATTCAGTCAGCAGGAAAGCAATAGCTAAGAACTGTCTGACAGGTAAAGATGCATAAAGTACACATTTGGACATGCTTTTATCATTCATTGCTGAGTGGCACTGAGTTGATTTTCTTAAAAATTATAATAAACACTGCACGCTCTCTTTTGAAGCTCAACATCAATGAGACACTTATGATATAAATTGTAATTGTTAATGCAGAAATTAACTTTTAAATCCAGAGGTGTTCTCAACAAATTTTTTTGTGGCCTCACAACCTTTGTCCACACTGTCAGTTCTTCTGGCAGAAAATATGCTTATGAGGGACTCATTAACGTAAGTTGAGATCTCATTAGCATATTTTCTGCCGTTTCTTTTTGCGCAAAGAGAAGCAGTGTGGACATTATTTTTTTTGGCGCAAAAACCCACTTTGTGCAAGATCCTTATGCCTGTCCGGGGCAGGCATAAGAATCTTGCACAAACTAGGTTTTTGCAGGGAAAAAACCCTATCCGCACTGCTTCTTTTTGCGCGAAAAGAAACGGCAGAAAATATGCTAATGAGATCACAACTACAGTGCAGCCACCAACTCTTGCTGGTGGCCACTCTGACAGGTTTGTTTTTCTTCTTAAATACTTAATTCACATTAGGAAAAACAAAGCAATATACACATATACATGCCCAAATCATTGTAATTTATGTAGGATTTTTTTAAAGACTCAGTAAAAAATAATGTACGGTTGTTGCTTTTCTTTGTGCTGTGTTTAAGTCCAGTAAGGTGCTTTGCACATTCTTGTCCTCCCCCTCCCCCCCCCTTGTCATTTCTTCTGCTTTCTTTGCCTGTTTTTTTTAATACTTGCTAGACATTGTCTGTGAAAAGTGATATTAACAAACATACAAATATCTCTTTCCACAACAGACTTACTCAGCCCTAGCAAGCCCGGAGTGGGGAGGTGGGCATGGAGTCAGTGGGAATCAGGGATGAAGGAGCTCTGCGGGTGATGAACTCAAGGCCAGATCTGCCACTATTCAACCAGGGAGTTAACTCCAAAGTCCCAAGACTTGAGCCTGTCACCCATCACCTGAGGCCTGAAGTAGGGAACTCACTGGGTGCCTGCACCTCCAAATTCTGTGTCTCTGGGGGTGAGGAGCAGAGCCCGATCACAGCTGGTGGTCCCAGTGGACAGGTCTCTGCTTTCCCATCACTGCCCATAGGGCTGCAGCCACAAGAAAAGCCGTGGTGGTCACATTCAAGAAATACTGATTTAATCAATGTCATAGGTTTATTGGGTACTCTGTAAACAGAACACTGTCCCTGCCCTAAGGAATTTACAGTTAAGAACAAATAAGGCCATGAGTAGGATACCTGATTAAATGCATCCTAGAATACTCAAGGAGCTGATAGACGAGGTATCTGAGCTTTTAGCTATCATCTTTGAAAAATCATGGGAGATGGGAGAGATTCCAGAAGACTGGAAAAGGGCAAATATAGTGCCTATCTATAAAAAGGGAAATAAGAACAACCCAGGAAACTACAGACCTGTCCGTTTAACTTCTTTGCAAGCAAAGATAATGGAGCAAGTAATTAAGGAATTCACCTGCAAATACCTGGAAGATAATAAGGTGATAGGAAACAGCCAACGTGGATTTGTAAGAACAAATCATATCAAACCAATCTGATAGCTTTCTTTGATAGGAAAACAAGTCTTCTAGATAAGGGAAAAGCGGTGGATGTGGTTTACCTAGACTTCAGTAAGGCATTTGATACAGTCTCACATGATCATCTTAGCAATAAATTAGGCAAATACAACTTAGATGGGGCTAATATAAGGTGGGTGCATGACTGGCTGGATAACTACCCTGAAAAAGGTTAACAGTTCACAATCCTGCTGGAAGGGCATAACAATTGGGATTCTGCAGGGGTCTGTTTTCGGACCAGTTCTGTTCAATATCTTCATTAATTTTTAAATATTGGCATAGAGTACGCTTATTAAGTTTGCAGATGATACGAAGTGGGGAGGGGTTGCAACTGCTTTGGAGGATAGGGTCATAATTCTAAATGATCTGGACAAACTGGAGAAACGATTTGCGGTAAACAGGAAGAAGTTTAATAAGGACAAATGCAAAGTACTCCACTTAGGAAGGAACATTCGGTTTCACACATACAGAATGGGAAATGACCGTCTAGGAAGGAGTCCTGACGCAGAAAGGGATCTAGGGGTCATGGTGGACCACCAGCTAAATATGAGCCAACAGTGTGATGCTGTTGCAAAAAAAGCAAACATGATTCTTGGATGCATTAACAGGAGTGTTGTGAGCGAGACAAAAGAAGTAATTCTTCTGCTCTACTCTACCCTGTGATTAGGCCTCAGTTGGTGTATTGTGTCCAGTTCTGGGCACCACTTTTCAAGAAAGCTGTGGAGACATTGGAGAAGGTCCAGAGAAGAGCAACAAAAATGATTAAAGGTCTAGAGAATATTACCTATGAAGGAAGACTGAAAGAATCGGGCTTGTTTAGTTTGGAAAGGAGAAGACATGAGAGGGGACATGACAGCAGTCTTCAGGTATCTAAAAGAGAGTTACAAGGAGGAAGGAGAAAAATTGTTCTCCTTGGCCTCTGATAAGGCAAGAAGCAGTGGGCTTAAATTACAGCAAAGGAGGTTTAGGTTGGATGTTAGGAAAAACTTCCTAACTGACAGAGTGGTTAAACACTGGAATAAGTTGCGAAGGGAGGTTGTGGAATCTCCATCTCTGGAGATATTTAAGAGCAGGCTAGATAGCCATCTATCTGGGAGGGTTCTAGATGGTACTGGATCCTGTCGTGAGGGCAAGGGGCTGGACTTGATAACCTCTTGACATCCCTTCCAGTTCTAGTGTTCTATGATTCTATGATCTTTCAAGGCTTGTCTTTACAAGCTTGATTATCTTCACTCCCCTATTTTAAAAGAGCATTGGTTTGTTTCTAGCATTTTGAATGCAGTAAATCATACCCTGTGATTTTAAGGTCCTCAGTGTGCTTTGTTGGCATAATGTAAAAAAAAATGTAAACAAATAGAAACATTAATTAGAACAGAGGTGAAGTTTTGTTAGAAACTTCCAGTTCTAAAACTGCTAATTTGACTTAACTTTAGAGTGTTTCCTTTTTATAACAAAGTAGACTGCTCCCAGAAATGTCACCTTGCCAAAGTGCCAGCAGAAGCTGTGAAGAACTTCACTTGGCAGTTGAGTATTTTCCAGTGGTGCGATTAGTGTCCAGAGCTGCTGGTGTAAGCAGGAATTAACTTTGAAAAATAGTCTTTATTTTGTTGTTAACCTTTTTAAACAAAACAACCACACATTAGTAACAAGAGTACACGGTTTGTGCTGAATTTTAGTATTTGCATAGTCTCTGGGAAGTTAATGCATCCTACTTTAGTAAGTTCAGTGGCCAGAAACCAAAAATGTTTAGATTACTCAATACCTTTCATTTCCTTTTTTCATTTCCCTATGTTTTGGAAAGCCTAGAACAATGAGAAATATAATGTTCTCTATGTAAACCTAAACTTTAACAAATTTAACATTGAATGCATTTAACATGTCACTGTTCCTGGCTACCTAGAGGGGGTCTCAACTTCTTTTGTCTTCTTCACTATTTGGGGGAGGAGTCTATACTTTACTCAGCCTTCAATCACTCTTTAGCCTGTCATTAAAACTTCCTATCACACACATACCATCCACTGCTCTTTGTTTATTTAGAGGGGTTGCTGTGCAAATGTTTTTTTTTCTCTCAATCTGAATCATTCTGCTTTTTTTTTTACTCTCCTTTGCCATTCCTGAATTATGCAGCCCGACACTTAGCTATGAAATCACGTTAGCTCTCTGCTAATAATATTCCCGGTCCAAAGTGCTCATTTCCCTGCTATAGCATCAAGAGTGCAGGATTGCTTTTTGGTAGACTGTTTGAGGGAGAGGTCTATTCTTTTAGCTTGCAAATCTTTCCAAATGCATCATTTATTCTCCCCCATTCCCCCCCCTCCCCCACTCAGTGATCACAAGAACCAACTTTGCATAAAGACACTCATCCTCTTAGTGCCACAGTACGGTAACATGGCAGTGTTCCCTGCATTCTGCATCTGCTGTCCTACTTCACTTCTTCCAAACTTCTCTCTTCCTTCTAATGTGATCTAGCAGAACAAGTTCCCATTCTGTTTTTATTAAGTTCTTAATTTTTCTGGAGTAACACTTATCACTCAAGTTTTGCTAAGGGGAAAAGGTTAATTGTAACTCTGAATGCTGAGGGCAACAATTCCAGTTTTATAACAAAACCTTCCCTTAAATCTACTACTTGTCTAACTGTCCACGGCTCACCTTTTCAAATGTTTGTCTTCTGCTCTACTATAACACAATCTTTTAAGCTTCATAAATATTTCCTGAGGTTTGTTTTATTGTAGTTGTCTGTCTTCCCCTCCTCGTGTTGTCATTGTTTCCTGTGTTCGTCATTGTTTCCTGTGTTGCAGTATCTGTGGGGCAGGGACCTTGTATTTTGTTTTTCCTGTCTGAACCTTGATGAAGCCGCTAGGCAACAAAAATTACTAGAAGTAATAATGGTAACATATTGACACAGAGAATCATAGTTTTAGGCGTGGAAATCAGTAAATCACTGTCTACATCTAGGTTTTTAAAGAGTAAGGTCCACGTGATATGTGAGTTTAAAGATATTTATGTAAGGCTATAATATATTTTCAGTTATAGGGTGAACATCTGTCGTCCGGTATCTTTGGGACCTGACCACTGCCAAAGCAGAGAATTTGCCAAACCACGGAAGGTCCATATTGTCTAGCAGCATTACCAACACTTCCCCTGCTTAGTGGGTTCTTAAAAGACATTTGGGGTGAATTAGAGTTATCTAACAGCACACAATACTCAAAGCCAGGTGGCTGTAACAAACTTTAAGGGACCACAGAAAATAAGGATGCCACCAATTAACAGGGGGCAGGTGGGCTGGAGCAGCCCTTCCTGCCGTGGCTGGGGGCTGCTCCACCTGGGCTGAAGCCCTGCCTGCAGGGCTGAAATAGCCCCATACCTGTGGGGGGGCCAATCCAGTTCCTGCTTGTTACCCATTTGCAAACCTAGCAGAAAACTTGGCCACACTGATAAGTGAACATCTGGCTAACTAAAATCATGTTGGACCATGGATGTTGTCAGACCAGAGAGTGCTGGGCCAGCCAGGTTCCTCATGTAGTAGGTCAAACTTTATACAAGTTGCTAATCAGTAATGCGCTGCATATATAGTGAACAGATGACTATCTGTATTGGTGAATAAGAACCAATTAATAGTTCCTCTTGTGTTCCTTTGTGACTATATGGAACACATTTACTTACTTATATCTATCAAAAATTCCTAAGATATGTACCATTACTTTAGCCCTGTCAGGACTCTCAAAATGTTTAGGAGTCTTCTTTCAAGGAGACTCTCAGAACATGAAACAAAAAACAGGACAATGTAGCACTTTAAAGACTAACAAGATGGTTTATTAGATGATGAGCTTTCATGGGCCAGACCCACTTCCTCAGATCCGATAGTGGAAGAAAATTGTCTCAACCATATATACCAAAGGAACATGTGTGTTCATTTTTTTAATTGTATCCTTTGGTATATATGGTTGTGACAATTTTCTTCCACTATTGGATCTGAGGAAGGGATCTGGCCCACGAAAGCTCATCACCTAATAAACCATCTTGTTAGTCTTTAAAGTGCTACAGAGTCCTGTATTTTGTTTCAGCTACACCAGACTAACACGGCTACATTTCTATCTCACAACATGGTGTGTTTTGGTTATTTCTCATGAAGTAGCATAAAAAGTGAACAGATAAAAGTAATGAGTATGAAGAATAGTAAACAAAATATTTCTCTTTTTGTATGCTCATGTTCGACGATCCTACAATCTTCAGTTAGTTCAATTTACAACATCTGCAAATGTATATAAATAACTACTTGTGGGATTGATGTCAGTGGGGAGATTACTTGTGAACAATTGTATATTTTTACAAAGCAAGTAAAGCTGTGACTGGCTTGTGGCAACCCTTTGAATGTGGATACTGTATTCTTCTATAAACACTAAATGAGAAAAATAGGTAGTACAACATGACATTAGGCAGTTCTGGCTTGATATATTGCCCCAGTCTTTAAGTGATGGGAACCATGGAGAAACCTGAGATGTCTCCCTCCCCCTCCCCTCCCCCCCCAGCTAATGTATGATCTATCAAACTATTATTAATGGGATCACTAAATGTATGAAGCAGTTTATTCTTTTAGTTTCCTATTATATAAAATACTGAATCATAAATTGTTTTAGAAAGCAACAAAGCAGATATCTAATAATTTTTAAAATATCTTTATAGTTTCCCTGGCCATCTCTTTTTAATAGGGTTTTTTGTCCCTTCGTAATTCTGGGGAAATACAGCATTTTTGATGTTAGTGTTTCTTCACAGCGTCTCACATGGCAAATCTGAAGCAGGTAACAGGAGTCACATCCAAGCAGATTAGTGATGCAATGAAGGTAAGACCTCTTTTTTTCCTATTGGGAGGAAATCTTTCATTGTGGGTTTTTTTGTCACATAACATTTAACATGTTTTCCATTAAGGGTCTAAAACTGAGAAGAGTAGAAATTTTAACTAGCCAAAATATTTTTATACAGAAATTTGCCATCTGTATTTGTAAAATTACTGAGACTCTGTTTTATCAGACATACTTGGAGTCAAATGCTTGCTTTGGACTAAGTTTCCTTTAAGACTCCGTGAAAGAGCTGTAGAAGTATTTTTGTAATTTTCACAGTGCTATAAAGATTTCAAGATTTGTGTACCTGCAGTGTTTGGAAAATTAAACCCTCATTTTAGAAAAATGGTACTACCTCTATATAATAAATGGCTTATCCTTTTTGGTAAGAAATTTGAAATGAGATGTAATATTTACTTATTCTTGATAAACTGTTCATATATTCTTCTGTTTAGTCTTAAAACTTGCACTGAAATGCTCTTACATGAGCTGCTAATGAAGACTCTTGCTATTATTGGTCAATGTTGGTCACTTACAATCTTTTTGGTATTACAATTTTATTAGGTGAGGTTTTTATGGATGTCAAATTCCAGTTAACATGTTGTTTCTACCCATAATTAAATAAATAATACTAGTTTAATTATGTGACTTGAGATTGGAGATTTGTTTTTGGGTTTTTCTTTTATTTTGTAGTCCCTACCAGCATTGATAGAAAGAGCAGATGGATTTTCCCAAACGTTAACTTTGCAGCCCAACTTGGAACTATGCAAGCTTCGCCAGGAAGTCTTTGCTGGCTGTAAGGCCAAGGAAGAAAATAAAATCCAAAGCTTTAGAACACAAATGAAAGTCAAACCAGCAGAAACCTCTTCCAATAAAACTTCTAATATAATCCTGAAAAGAAAGAGAACCACAGATTCACCACAGTTAAAATGCTACCCTCTGCGACAAAGAATTATTCTGAATACATGAGAGTTTTTCTTGCACTTATTTTCAAACTTGAAAATACTCTGTCAACAGTATGGTTTAACTGTGTTTTTTTTCTAACAGTGGGATAGAAGTTATAGTTCTTTTTAAAAATAGAGAATTCTTAGTGGCTGTGTAGCCTTAATGTTTTTATATATTTTTTCTCTTTATTATTACATCCTAGTTATGTGAAGATGTATGTAGCAGTGACATGCCTTAGAGTGCATTCAATTTTTCTCTTTTTTTTTTTTATTGTAGGGATAGACTCTGGCCCTGATGCCTCAATTGCTTGCTCATGTGCATAACTTTATGCACATGAGTTGATTGGTTGTGTTCAATAGGATTACTCGTGCATAAAGCATGTGTCTAAAATGGGGGTGGGCAATAACTTGACAGGAGGCCACCTCACTAATTTTTGAAGTGACCCTGGGCCCTGAAAGGGGCGGGGCCAAGACAGATTGGCCTGGGGGTGGGGTAGCATGTGAAGTCTTTGCCACTGCCCTCCCCCTGCCTAGAGAGAACTGCCAGCTGTTCAGAACAGCTGGCAGTTCCCTCTAGGCACCCGCCCCCTTTCAGGGCAGGAGGAGACCTCGTGAACTGCCCCCGCCCCCAGGCCAATCAAGGCCTGGGGGTGGGAAGAGCACACAAAGCTGCCCCTGCCCCCACCCTGCAAGGAGCACATGCAGGACCGGGGTAGGGAGCGAGAGACTTTGTATGCTCCTCCTGCCCCCAGGCCAATCAAGACCTGGGGGCGGGGCAGTGGCAGGGCATCCGTGGGTCAAATCTGCCCACTTGGCAGGCCGGATCCAGCCCATGGAGGCCCCTTTGCCCAGCCTTGATCTAAAAGGAATGGTGATGAATGAATGAACCTATTGTATTTCTCCCTAAATAAAGTTAGATAGCTGTTGATCTTTTTGACTGTTAAAGAAATGCAACTTAAATGTGTCATTCTCTGTATAGGAGAGGCCATTTTCATTTATGAAATTCATATGCAGTTGCAAAATTGGTCTTTTTTTAGTATAATTATTTTTATTCAAAATTTGGGTCAGTTTGGCTAATTTTTTATAATCCATATTTTTATGTAAACATGGAATTTTATTATAAGTTTTAGGCATTTTATTTGCAGTATAGTTTTTGAACCAGGCTTTGTAATATGACATCTGCATTTTCACGTCATCTAACTATAAGTGTCTAGGTGCACCCACTTTAGTCTCCCTAAGGGGCACTTCATCATGTTAGAGGGTCTCCAAGCAATTACTTGTGGGTGGGTGTGGGTGTGTGTAAATATATGTAAGTAAAATATTTTTGACTAAACTTTTAAATCAATTTAGAGTAAAAGTAAATTAATACCAAGCAGAACTATCCAATATCTGAGTTTCTGCATATTATAAAAGAATAGCTAGAAGATAGCAAATTATTAAATTGAGCAGCTTGTCTTAATAACTTATATTACAAATGTTTCAGGAGTCAAGGCTGTTAATATAACTTTTTCCTGGCTTCTGATTACATGTGTTTACAATATAACCTTATTTCTATAACATGCAAAGTGCTTTCTCATGCTGAATAACTTTCATTACTCCTTATTGGAGAATTTCACTGATAAAGTAGACTCAATAAGAGGAAAGGATAGGCCCTATGTAACCTTTCAGAAACTGAATCTTGAAGAGTAAATGTGTAGAAAAATGTAGGTTAATAAAATACGGTGGCAAATTGTAAACTTACTACAGAATGAGAATTTGTATTTTGAATATTTGTACATAAATTTTGTTTTTATATTGTTCTTATGACTTGTATATCTGTAAATAGAAATGTGTGTATTCTACAAAATAAAACTAATTAAAATATTTTGTGAAATCTCAATTTATCTTATTTATCGGTTCAAGCATAATTATCTAATCGGGGAATATGTAGTGACTCTAGTGGGTTAGTCTATTAGTACCTTTGGCAACCAACTTTAAGCTTTTGTCTTCAGTACTGGTAGGATGACCATATAGCAAGTTTGTGAAATCAGGACCAGAGGAGCAGGGATAAAATAGGATCCTATAAAAAACAAAGCCCCTAATATTAGGACTGTCCCAATAACATCAGGACATCTGATCACCCTAAGTACTGGTTCCAGTCTGGTTCTTACAGGTCTTTTCCAAACTCGTACATAGTTTGTGACCAGAAGTGTCTACTTGACAAGCTCAAAAATGGGATCCGAAGAGTGTTAGGATTATTGCAGCATGTAGATAGGAAAGAAAGAACACTATCTGCCTGCATTCTGCAGGGCTGTGGTGTGCTTTTTTTGTTTGTGGGATTATAAAGATACCAACCACCCCATTACTCCACTCATTGATTCACACTTGCTCTTCTTAATTCCTTCTGCCCCACAGATAAAACTCTCTCCTTTCTACTTGTAAGACTACTATGTAATCTCTATTTTATTTTAGAATGTTTTACTAGTGTTCATCAATTAGCATCTCCTAGGTTAATAGACTGGTATAAGAAAGTGTTTAGTTGGTTTCAGGACGCTTTTGGCACTTCCTTCTTAAGTCCTAGCTAAGCAACAACTGTGTACAGGCAGTCCCCGACTTACGTGGATCCGACTTACGTCGGATCCCTAGATACGAACGGGGTGAGGCAACTCCCACACATGCGCAGCAGCATTCCCGGGGCTCGCTCACCTGGGTCCTAGGATCCTCCTCCTCCTCGGGCCAGCTCTGACTGGGGTCCCGCAGAGCTGCCGGGCAGAGGAAAAGTGCCTCCCCACGCCCGCTGCCCCCCCCCCCCACCCCCCTGCCAGCAACAGGCTGCCCCCTCCCCTGAGCAACAGGCTGCCGAACAGACAAAAGCAGCCTCTCCGCCCCTCCTCCCCTCTATACATGCCTGGCTCCCGGAGCGCAGCAGCTTCCCCGGGGCTCGCTCACCTGGGTCCTAGAATCCACCTCCTCCTCCTCTTCAGCCGGCTCCAACTGGCCTCTGCCTGCAGCAGCTGGCCACAGGGACAGGGATCCCGCAGAGCTGCCGGGCAGAGGAAAAGTGCCTCCCCACGCCCGCTGCCCCCCCCCCCCCCCCCGCGGCCTCGCATCCTGCACGCCTCCCCCCTCCCCCCCTGCCAGCAACAGGCTGCCCCCTCCCCTGAGCAACAGGCTGCCGAACAGCAGACAAAAGCAGCCTCTCCGCCCCTCCTCCCCCTATACATGCTGGGCTCCCTGGGCAAACAAAGACTCCACCAAAACAAACAAAGTGCTGGCCTCATTGTGTTAGCAAAAAAAGGACCCTCCTCCTAGAACCCTGGGTGGTGTGTGGAAATAAAGCTATTAGCTCAAAGCATGGTGCAGAGCTGTTTGGTATTTGATGAGTTACTCCTTTAGTCCTGAGTTTGTCACAGGGACAGAAATAGATGTGAAATCTTCTGAACAGGGGAACAGACAGCAAAACAAACATTAGAGGGGAGTTAACCTTTCCCTATGCTATCCAAAACTAAAAAAAACGTTTGGCTAGAGTTTCCCCTACAATATGTACCAGTTCCGACTTACATACAAATTCAACTTAAGAACAAACCTACAGTCCCTATCTTGTACGTAACCCGGGGACTGCCTGTATTTGATCTGTACAAAACACAGACATGGCTCCCCTGGCCCCAGGAAAAAACATCCCAAAAGGCAAAAATCAGGTAAACATCTTAATAGTCTGAGCAAGGCATCTTGGAGCTACTTTTATAAACTGAGCTAAGGATGGTGGCACTGATATTAGTTTTAAGGCTCCACAGAACAGGTGATTTTTGGGGGGTGGGGGTATAGGAATGAAGTGACCATGGATTCTTGGTGTTCTGTGACACGGAGAACATTCCAAACACAGGATATGGTTGGAAGAAGACACAAACCAGAGTAGTAGTGGGGGAAGAGGTGAGGCTGGCAAGTTAAGTTACATGGTTTAAGGGTAACTTAAACAAAAATACCACCTTAAGCCTTATGGGTAGGCTGTGTGTCTGGACACGGATACTCTATGCAGTTTGGGATCTCTGATGACCGCCATGGGCCTGAGATTACAGGCAGAGGATGTGACACAAGCAGAACATGCCAAGAGGCTTCTTTTTGGAATGGATGTCATGGTAAGATTAACTACATGGGAAATGTTTCTGGTTTTTTAAATATGAAAAGCTTTTTGGAACCAAAGATTGACTTTTCGTACACTTCCGCAGGGTTTCTTGTGCCTGGCCTTCTTTTTTGATCTGGACATGCAAAATGCTTCATCTTTCTGTGTAACATACTTTTTTCCTTGAGGAAACTTTCCATTGAAATATGCAGTGTTGTAAGGCAAGTGTCTGAAGTTTGCATTTACTGAAATGTCACTATCGTCAAACATTTTTATTTTTAACTTGAGGTAAATCGGTATTGAATCAGGAGATGTCTAGCAGTTCTTAACATAACCTTTGAATTCTGCAAGAGATACTTCATGAAGGAAGGACTCTTGATAAAGTTCTAACCACATTTCCATTTTAAAATGCATTTATCACTCATTACGTTTTTTATTTTAGATTGTTGCCACTCTGGAGCAGCAGCAGATTTTGGGGCCCTTCAAGTCCACTCCCATTGTGGGAGGAATCAGTGCTATGGAGTCTGGTTGGGATTGTTTGGAATTGTTTGTACTTCATGCACTGTTTTATGGCCAGAGATGGTCACAAAGAGCACGTAAGTAGATTTCTTTTTCAGAAATCTCTATCCAAACTTTACCCAGTTCCCAGTTCCTAAGAAGCAACTCTTCCCAAAGAATTTACTCTAGTTGGAGATTAAACAGAGTAAACTTCTTGCTTTGTCTCAGCTTCCTGAAAGAAAACTATACCACCAAATTAACAATACAGCATTTCTGCAAGGACTGTGCTCTGCTTGCATGCTCACTGCTTGTCTACATGATGAGGTGGTGTTTAGCAAGCCAGTAAGCTACAGCATGCTGCTAATTCATTATATGGATATTGTAGGGGCAAACTACAGTTTTGAGGAGATGCCGCTATGTATTTATTTGTGTGTGCGCACCCAGCACATCAAAGCTAGAGAAATTTTCATAGTGGTGTCAAAAGGGAGAAGGTACTTGTGCCTCATGGCCATATCCCTTCCCCTGGCTATGTGAGGCAGCACTGTCCTGACCCCCCCCTGCCCATTTCCATCTTGCCACCCAGGTTGGAGTTGGAACTCTATGTGGTTCTTGCACTAGATGATAGTGAAAATTGTGAGATTATTTCCTAGACTCCTGACTAGGTACAGCTGAGTGAGTCTAGTACTGATGGGAGTCATGCCAGCAATGGCTAGCAGCAATGGACCTCCTTTGCCTTTCCAGCCCAGCCTCTCCCTTGGTCCAGGACTTTGCCAACACTGTTATTTATAGCCTCATTGGCTGGACTGTCCACTGGACCTTTGGATCTGTCAGCACCACACCCCAGAGTTCATCTGCATTAGTGGAGGCTGAGCTGGTACTGGGCTTCGTGCACAGGACTGCCTCAGCACCATTGCACTGGGCACCACTGACACATACATACACTTTAGGGTTAATGCCATTTCCACCAGTGGGAACAATGGAGGTGTACTTAGTGCTGATGGTGCCATTTCCAGGGTCAGAGCCAGTCCCACCCTCCTTTTGGATGATGGATGAGTCCAACATTACTTACCCCCTCCAAAACTGGTTCTACCATTATCCCCATAAACTCAAAACTCCTTTGGGTAAATCCAGGGATCTTCCTCCTCCTACTCTCCACTATCTGACTCTCAACTGGAGCTGTTTATGGAGCACAATGGGTATCAGGACTGGCACTCAACTCACTCAGAATAGGCAGCCCTGACCTAGCGCCTACTGGCCACCAATGTCTTAGCCTTATCCTATCCTTACCCTGCCTAATCATCTCCATGGCTGCACTGGACATTCAAGCAGAGTTCCTGCAGCAGAACTCTGATAAATCGTTGGATATCCTATAGCAGTCTGCTCCTGGGAAAGTGGCCCTTCTTATTAATTATGTTTCCGTAGAGCCTGCAAAGTAGGTTATTTGGCGCATGCTAGCTTCAGTACCATGGAGAAAAGTTTAGTCCTGGTGCAGACAATAGAGGGCTTTTATTCCCCACAGGTCCTATATTCTCTGGAAGTAACTGCCATGAATGATAGAGCCCAGCAGTGTAGATTAAAGTCCACTCCAAAGGACTTTAGGAGTAGAAAAAGAGAACCCCATTTCCTCCCTGCAAGTAGAGATTGTGAACCAGCAGATGATGTCCAAATACAACTTTATAAATTGAGCTAGTCTGCCTAAATTTGCAGACAGACTGCCTGATGCTTCCGCAGGCTGCTTGGTGGAAAAGATGTCACAGCAAGTCCACACTGGATGTCATGGACACTTCAGCAAGAGCTAAGACTTCCATGGTCACTATTAAAAGGAAGTCCTGGCTGCAGAATTCAGGCATTGCTTCCAGTGTGCAGCACGCTGTAGAGCAGGGCTGTTCAACTGTGGAAGCCCAGAAACCACAATGACACTCACAGCACGTGCCAAGGGCCACAGCTTAAGTGTGGTTGCATGTACATACAAATAGCTTCTTTCACACTGATGGGCATAAATACAAAGCACTTCCCACAATGCCCCGGTGCTCCTAGCACCTCCTCCCTGGGGGCTAGAAATGCTGACACTCTACCCATCTGTTCCAGCCAGCCTGTCCGCTTGTGTCTTTTGATGCTGGCCCCTCCTGGGAGATGCTTCGCTGTTGTGGAGCATGTTTCCAGTGGAGACCACATTCAAAGGATCCCACCTGTGGGCCACTTGTTGAGCCCTGGGTAAACCCAAACTGCACCATGGGCTGCAAACATACAGGCTGCATGCGGCCCACAGGCCACATGTTGAGTAGCCCTGCTGTAGAGGATCTGCCCTTCAATGGCTGGATGCTTTTCTTTGACAGGTCTACTCCTTCAGAGATCCCAGGGCTATCTTATGTTCCATAAGGGTGTGTGCACTGTCATGGCCAAGGGCCACTATGATGGTCAACAACAGATGAACTGAGATCCACAATGCCTCTTTTGGCAGCCTGTTGCTTTCCCAAGGCAGTAGGGCTTCCTCAAAAGGGGGCAGAGGCCCCACCGAAAGAAGGTGGGTCCAGGATTCAGAAAGTCCACATGCCCTCCCCCGTTGTCCTTCAAGTGTCTATTTTGATTTCTTGGTCCATAACAGTGGTCCCAGTCATCCTCCTCTTTACCCTGACTATTCAAGGACAGGATGGCTTGCTTTTATGACATTTGAGATTCAATTACAGTTACAACTGACATCTGGGTCCTAAGCACCATCAAATTGGGCTACACTATCCAGTTCCTCTCCTCCACTTCTCCCTTCCTCTTCTCTCTTGGGCTCTTGGGTAAAAGCAAATTAGGGGTTTGTGAGGACCTGGGCCAGAGCAAGTGGGGGCCTGCCAAAGAAATAGGGTCAAAGGAAGGGGGAGTGGGGTGTTGAAAAATACTTAAAGGGACAGGGAGGTGTTGAGGGGGGTGTCGGCTGGGCTCAGTGGTTTGAATTGCTCCTCTGATCATGAAAGAAAACTGACCTGGGCAGGAGCTGTCTGCAGCACAAAACAAGTTACAACAATGCCCAATGGGTTCCGGTGCTTCCTTTCCAAAGCCAACCAGAAGAGACTACATAGGGGGAATCCCACACAACCTTGCAGGCTTCCAAGCTGCAGCAGCAGGTGGGAGTGGGAAGAAATACCAGAGACAAGGCTGCACCAACTTCAGAGGGGGAAGAAAAGTGCCTGTGCCTTCCTGAAGAAAATCCAGTTATCTCCTGTGATGTGGTGTGTGGGACAGGAATGGCTATTACCTGGACAGCTATGTGCATGTGCCTATGCAATGGTGAACTGACTGTGGGACTGTCACAATCAGCATTTTATTGGCATATGTCAGTAAAATAAGCTCTAATGTCAAACTGAACATTGACCTCCTTCCAGTCCCAACCCCATATCTGTCCTGTTCTAAATGATCCCTGCTTTCCTTCCAGGTCCAGTGCTTGCCTCACCTGCTCTTCATCATCTCCTTCCTCTTCCTTAGAAGCCTGGCTTCCCATTTCCTGCTCCCTGGGGAGCTGGTTAACCATTACCCAGTAAGCAGCATCCATACTCTGAACTAGGGGATGTGAACAATTAGACAACTATCTGATAATCAAATGTTTATCGGATAGCCATCAGCTAGTCGCTCTTGCCCACCCCCTTGCTGCCTCTATCAGAAAGAGGCAGCAAGGGGAGGAATAGTACAGGGTACTTCAAATCAGCATCACCGCATGGAGCCCGGGGCCATCTGGGGTGTCCCCAGGCTGCACGCAGTGTTTCAAAGCAGCAGCGTAGGGTGGAGCCTGGGATCAGCTATGACCTCCCCCACTGACCCCAGGCTCTGTGCAGTGCTGCCACTTTGAAGCATTGCGAGGTGCCTTACTCTGGGGTCCCCGCAGCGTTTCAAAGTGTTAGTGTCACATGGAGCCTGGGGTCAGCGAGGGAGTGCCCAGCTGACCCCGGGCTCCACGCTGCACTTTTCCCTTTGAAGTATAGCAACAGCCCTAGGGTGGTTGTTACACTTCAAAGGTGGAGGTGCCCTATCGACCAATCGATGCAAAATGCATTGACATTCCTGCTGTGAACGTATTAACATCCCTGCTGTGAACATTCTCCAGCATGACAAACCGGGAGGCCAGGAGAGAACAGCACTGGGCCTCTAGTGATCACAAAGCAATGTCAGAGCTGTTCATGTTTCTCCAGCAGGGAGAAGGGCCGTTGCAGTGACCATGCAGAGCAAATGAGGGGCCAGACAGCCATGTCCAAGCTGACCTCCTTGGGCACTAGAAGTGCCACCTTCTGCCCCATTACCTGTGGGTTACAGCTGCCCCTTCCCTATGCTGTGGCGGCTCTGTCTTCTGTTGCCTCTCACCAACATACTCCTCAGTTTTTGCTAGGCAACAGCCTAGACCGTCCCATTACAGAGCTTGTAGTCAAGCAAACTCCACCAAGCCCCGTGACGCACCCAACCACGCAGGTTTTTCCTTTGGGCCGCCAGCCTGGGAGGCAGCCGTTCCTGCACACTAGCGGGTGCTGGGGGGGGGGGGGGGAGAGAAGCAAAGCCCTTGTGGGAAGCATTCAGCGGTTTTCTCATTGGCCTTGGAGCTTGCTCAGCATCCCATACTCCCACCTCACCTCAACACTCTGCCCAGCCTGGAGCCCCCTCCCAGAGACAGCACCCTGCATCTACTCCTGCACCCAAATTCCCTCTCACAACTTGCTCCCAAATCCTGGCCCAGGGCCCACATCCCCTGTCCCAGACCAATGAAAGTGAGGATGAGGGAAAGCAAGTGATGGAGAGAGGGGTGAATGGAGTGGGTGGGGCCTCAGGGAGGACATGGGGTAGATCCTGGGTTGCCCTGATTTTTAAAAAGTGATCTTGGACATAAAAAGGTTGGAGAACTCTGGTTTAAGCCATTGTACCATTTCCTCCCCTCCCCCATAACTTAACTGCTAAGAAGTCAATGAACATCAAACCAGGAGCCACAATTTGTGTGTTGTTGAGCTGCCCACTAAATATAGGAGGCCCCCACCATGCAACTGCCTGAGCTCCAACCCCCCGCACTTACAACCATTTTTGTAAGTGTGGAAGGGGCCGGAAACCCCTGACTTACGTCCTTGGCCTGCATTTGGCGCCTGCACATGGCGCCTATTGTAAATGAGAGCTTGAGTTACGACACCTCTGGCTTGCGATCCAGGAACGGATCGCGTCACAAGTCGGGGGCCTCCTGGACAAGTTCTCTAGCTCGTCCTTTGGAGGCCACTTGTAAAGATCTTATGTAAACAGCAGCAAATTGAGCCATCAGTCTTGCTGTCAATTGCATTTTTGACAACTTGCATACCACATTACAATTTTCCCACAAAATTTCAGATTTTTCCTATGTTAATCAGCTGTCGCCTACCCATGTTGATATTGGCTTGCAAAGGGCCAGATGCTCTTCTAACATATAAATATCTGCTACAAAGTTTGTCTCCATAAGTAGAATATGGTTAATTGCTTAAGCTATTATCCACATTTAAAAAGTCCATCCTGTCTACCAAATATGCTATGTTTTTAGTCTCAAAGGTGCCACAGGACTGCATGTTTTTTTTAAAGTGTACTAGTGTGTAATTTAAGAGTTTTCTCCCAGATTTAAACAAACCACATACTTCTGCACAATTAAAGATATGTCTGTAATGCAGCTGGGATTATAATTCCCAGTTTGGGTGGACATAGATGCCCTTGTTCTGCATGAGCTATCGTGTTACAAATAGCAGTGTGGCCACAGTGGCTCCCCCTAGACTCCCAAGTACCTAGAATTGTAGATGGGATTATATGTGGATGGGTAGCCCAAGCCACAGCTTATGCCCCTGCAGCCACACTGATAATTATAGTTGCTAGGTCGCCTGAAGCTGGTGTGTGTAGGTCTTCATGAGCTGGGAAATACACTTCCTGGCTGCAGTATAGATATAGCTTCAAATGTGTGTAATTTCTCAGTTACAGATACATCTACTCTCTGCTTATGCACTTGGAGCTTCCAGCGAGGGCAATGGAACTTGAGTGTGCACAGGGAGAAACAAATAATGACATTTTTGTGTCAACTACTGCACCTCATATTGCATATGAATAGTGCAGGTTCATACTTATAGCATCAGTCAGTTCAAATGTTGTGACACCTCTTTGGTATAGCTATGTGTTGTTGCAATACCCGTTTTGTAGATGGGTAAAATGAGATAGGGAATGATTAAGCTTTTTGCCTGAGCAATAGCTGGGACTAGAACACAGGAATTCTCTCTCCCAAGGTCTACTTAACTGCCATTGAAATCACTTTAGTTAGGTGTCTACATACACTTGAGGATCTGGGCCAATGTGACTTGCCAAGGTCACACAGGAAGTCTGTTCCACAGCAGGGAACAGTCTGATCCTCTACTGTCCCAAACGAATGCATTAACCACAGGACCATCCGTCCTCTGACTCCCTTGGACTTCTATGATTCCTGGATCAAGCCCCATGCCTTCTACTCTAAACACTATAATATAATGCTTATAGTCCTCATGACTGAATTAATAGTTTACAATAATTTGCAAGCCGTATGACTTGATATTAATTTAAATTGTATGAATCACATGAAAAGATCTGGAAATAACAGAAAATGTAGAAGTACCTAATTAGAAATATAGACATACCTAATTTGATCATTATGATAGGGTTAGCTGAGGCTTTACAACTACATCATCTATGGGGTTTTTTTCTTGGGCTTGAATCTGAATTTCATAGCTGAACAAAATAATGTATGCTTCTAGTAAAATATTGAGATGTTTTATCTGAATGCATACTGGCTGTGTCTACACTGGGCCACTTATTCCGGAAAATCAGCCGCTTTTCCAGAATAAGCTGTGAGCTGTCTACACTGGCCCTTGAATTTCCGGAAAAGCAACGATGCTCTACTGTACAAAATCAGCCGCTATTCCGGAAAAACTATTCTGCTCCCACTCGGGCATAAGTCCTTATTCCGGAACACTGTTCCGGAAAAGGGCCAGTGTAGACAGCCCAGTAGTCTTTTCCGGAAAAAAACCCCGATCGCGAAAATGGCAATCAGGGCTCTTTTCCGGAAAAGCGTGTCTACATTGGCCACAGACGCTTTTCCGGAAAAAGGGCTTTTCCGGAAAAGCAGCCTGCCAATGTAGACGCTCCATTTCCGGAAAAACTGAAAACGGAATAGTATTCCGTTTTAAGCAGTTCCGGAAATTCATGCCAGTGTAGACACAGCCACTGGGTATGCATATACATACTAACTTATACAAGTATCCATTGCCTAGGGAGAAAAATAAAAAAGTTAATGTTTGAAAAATAATTTGAAGATGAAAAGAGTGAGTGTTAAGTACTAGTGCTCCATAATGTTATTAAAATATTTGAATAATAAGCCTGAATTAATCTTTTAATCTTGAAACAGAAGGATTGCATGTTTTCATCAATCAGACTTGATTTGTCTCCAAATAAAAAACCATGCTGTGTACTTGTTATACGGGCATCCAAGGACTAGTGCATGTGAAAAATTGATTTTTCAGACATCTCCCTGCATGAGCCGAGGACAATACATGCATAGTATTTGGCCCATATTTATCTCTAGTATAATTGCACAGACATACACTCCACTTCTAACATCAGTGTTGTTACCCCAGGGATAAAGTTATTCCACTATGCATAAGGGGTTTGATCCAAAGTCCACTGACGTCAGTGGAATTCCCCCCTCTCCGCCCGCCCTCCCCCAACTCAGCCTCCATAGCAAATATGTATTAACTTGGGAGGTTTACCTGGGATGAGTTTGAAATGGCTGTATTGTCCACAGGAGTAAAGCCCCAAATGATTTTTTCAGATTATCCCAAATAACAATGCATACAAATGTGATACCACATTGCATATCAGCAGTAACCACCACTCATGTTTAGAAAAAAAAATGTTAGAGATTTTTAAGTTGTTTCATATTCCTCCACTCATAAAGCCAGTCTGCCTCAGGTTCCACGTGACCATCTGCACTGTTCTTTGAGAAAAGAGAAAATTAATCTATTTTGAAAACCTTGAAAAGTGCTCTAAAATACACACACAGCCTACTGAAAATAGAAATAAATGCTAGGTTTACTCTTTGCAAAGCTGAGCATCTTCCCTTTAACTAATAATGCAAAGCTTCCCTGTAACCTTAAGGGATCGCAGAATATCAGACCTCAAACCTGACAGAAGTGCCAGAATTAATATTGCCCTTCCTAAGCCTCGGATTAGTGTATTTTGGGGGGAAATAGTTTGGGGGAAACAGAAACATTTTTCTTCTGGTTATTTTTAAATGAGTAGCAAAACTGTTGACTCAGGTGCTCAGGAGTTTGGAATATAAAAACAATATGTCTTTTTCAGCAACATGGAACATTTTGCAGCTGGAGTAGTATCATATCAAATTTCATATAGATCACTATGAAGACATGTTAATTTTACCTCTTGAACTTTTGACTTGTAATAATAATTTGTCAAGAAAATCTTTCAGGGAGTTACACTGATGCAAGTGTGGATGAAAAAAGATCCTCCTGAATGATGAGGCCAGAGGTAGCTTCTGGGCATGGCAAAATTTCAATTGTCCCCCTATGTCTTTCTAGCTAGACAAGGTACATTAGGTAACATCTCTCACTGGACCAACTTCTCTTGATGCAAGAAACAAGCTTTCAATCTCTTGTCTGGGAAACTAAGGCTTTGTGTATACTACACAGCTTTTAGCATCATGGCCAAGCTGCTAAAAAATCAAGCAGTGTAGCCACTGTTTGTTGGCTGTTTTGCAGATAAAATACTTACACCCCGAATGAGCAGCATTCACATTGTAGGCAGAAGAGCGCTGCCACTTGCCATGGCAAAATTTTTGTCTTTTAGGGGAAGTTTTATCATTGCACTGTCAGTATAGATAGAACCTAACACAAAGCTTGTGTCTATACTGGCAATAGCTGGACAAAACTTTTATTGTTCACGGGTGCTTAACCTCCTCCCTCAAAATGACACAGTTTTGCTGCAGCAAGCACTAGTGTGAATGTTGCTTTGTCGGCAGGCTGTGCTGGCTGACGCGAGAGCCACTCATGGAGGTCAGAAGTATTTAGCTTGCAAAAGTGCACTCACTGACTTGTTGCTAAAAGCTGTGTAGTGTAGACATACATGTCAATACTCAAAGTGTCATTGCTAAATACAAGAGTTGAACAGATTGGTCCAGGAAGTGAAACCAGATATTATAGGAATAACAGAAACATGGTGGAATACTAGGCATGACTGGAGTACAGGTATTGAAGGGTATGTGCTGTTTAGGAAAGACAGAAATAAGGGTAAAGGTGGTGGAGTCGCATTGTATATTAAAGATGAGGTAGATTGTAAAGAAATAAAAAGTGATGGAATGGAGAAGACAGAGTCTGTTTGGGAAAAAATCACACTGGGAAAGAAAACTATCAGATCCTCCCCTGGGATAGTGCTTGGGGTGTGTTATAGACCACCAGGATCCAATTTGGATATGGATAGAGACCTCTTTAATGTTTTTAATGAAGTAAATGCTCATGGAAACTGTGTAATCATGGGAGATTTCAACTTTCCAGATATAGACTGGAGAACAAGTGCTAGTAATAATAATAGGGCTCAGATTTTCCTAGATGTGATAGCTGATGAATTCCTTCATCAAGTAGTTGCTGAACCAACAAGGGGGGATGCTATTTTAGATTTGGTTTTGGTGAGTAGCAAGGACCTCATAGATGAAATGGTCGTAGGGGACAACCTTGGCTCGAGTGATCACGAGCTAATTCAGTTCAAATTAAATGGAAGGGTAAACAAAAATAAATCTGAGACTAGGGTTTTTGATTTCAAAAGGGCTAACTTTAAGAAGTACGACCGCTAATTACTAAGGATGGAGTGGAGGTTAAGGATAATCTAGGAATGGCCCAATATCTAAACAAATACTTTGCTTCAGTCTTTAATGAGGCTAATGAAGAGCTTAGGGATAATGGTAACATAACAAATGGGACTAAGGATATGGAGGTAGATATTGCCATATCCGAGGTAAAAGCCAAACTTGAACAGCTCAATGGGAGTAAATCAGGGGGCCCAGATAATCTTCATCCAAGAATATTAAAAGAACTGGCACCTGAAACTGCAAGTCCATTAGCAAATTTTTTTAATAAATCTCTAAACTCAGGGGTTGCACCATTTGACTAGAGAATTGCTAATATAGTTCCGATTTTTAAGAAAGGGAAAAAAAGCGACCCGGGTAACTATAGGCCTGCTAGTTTGACATCTGTAGTATGCAAGATCTTGGAAAAAAATTAGAACGAGAAAGTAGTTAGAGACATTGAGGTTAATGGCAATTGGGACAAATTACAACATGGCTACGTCTGCACTGGCCCCTTTTCCGGAAGGGGCATGTAAATTTCAGCAGTTGTAGTAGGGAAATCCGCGGGGGATTTAAATATCCCCCGCGGCATTTAAATAAAAATGTCCGCCGCTTTTTTCCGGCTTTTAAAAAAGCCGGAAAAGAGCGTCTAGACTGGCCCCGATCCTCCGGAAAAAGTGCCCTTTTCCGGAGGCTCTTATTCCTACTTTAAAGGAATAAATGGAATAAATTAAAGTAGGAATAAGAGCCTCCGGAAAAGGGCACTTTTTCCGGAGGATCGGGGCCAGTCTAGACGCTCTTTTCCGGCTTTTTTAAAAGCCGGAAAAAAGCGGCGGACATTTTTATTTAAATGCCGCGGGGGATATTTAAATCCCCCGCGGATTTCCCTACTACAACTGCTGAAATTTACATGCCCCTTCCGGAAAAGGGGCCAGTGTAGACGTAGCCCATGGTTTTACAAAAGGTAGATCATGCCAAACCAACCTGATCTCCTTTTTTGAGAAAGTAACAGATTTTTTAGATTTTAGTAAGGCATTTGATACAGTACTGCATGGGGAATTATTGGTTAAATTGGAAAAGATAGGGATTAATATGAAAGTTGAGAGGTGGATAAGCAACTGGTTAAAGGAGAGACTACAGCGGGTCATATTGAAAGGTGAACTGTCAGGTTGGAGGAAGGTTACTAGCAGAGTTCCTCAGGGATCAGTTTTGGGGGCCCATTTTACTTAATCTTTTTATCGCTGACCTTGGCACAAAAGTGGAAGTGTCCTGATAAAATTTGCGTATGACAGAAAGTTGGGAGCTATTGCCAATTCAGAAAAGGATCGGGATATCATACAGGAAGATCTGGATGATCTTGTAAATTGGAGTGATAGCAATAGGATGAAATTTAATAGTGAGAAGTGTAAGGTTATGCATTTAGGGATTAATAACAAGAATTTTAGTTATAAGCTGGGGACACATCAGTTGGAAGTAACGGAGGAGGAGAAGGACCTCGGAGTCCTGGTTGATTATAGGATGACTATTAACCGCCACTGTGTCATGGCCGTGAAAAAGGCTAATACGGTCTTGGGATGTATTAGGCGAGGTATTTCCAGTAGAGATAAGGAGATGTTAGTGCCATTATACAAGGCATTGGTGAGACCCCATTTGGAATACTGTGTGCAGTTCTAGTCTCCCATGTTTAAGAAGGATGAATTCAAACTGGAACAGGTACAAAGAAGGGCCACTAGGATGATCTGAGGAATGGAAAACCTGTCTTATGAAAGGAGACTCAAGGAGCTTGGCTTGTTTACCTTAACCAAAAGAAGGCTGAGGGGGGACATGATTGCACTTTTTAAATATATTAGAGGGATAAATACCAGGGAGGGAGAGGAATTATTTAAGTTTAATACCAATGTGGACACAAGAACAAATGGATATAAGCTGGCTAGTAGGAAGTTTAGACTTGAGATTAGACGAAGGTTTCTAATCATTAGAGGAGTGAGGTTCTGGAACGGCCTTCCAAGGGAAGTAGTGGGGGCAAAAGATCTATCTGGCTTCAAGATTAAACTAGATGCCTGTGTCTACACTGGGCCACTTATTCCGGAAAATCAGCCATTTTTACGGAATAGGCTGCAAGCTGTCTACACTGGCCCTTGAATTTCCGGAAAAGCAACGATGCTCTACTGTACGGCTGTGTCTACACTGGCATGAATTTCCGGAACTGCTTAAAACAGAATACTATTCCGTTTTCAGTTTTTCCGGAAAAGGAGCGTCTACATTGGTAGGCTGCTTTTCCGGAAAAACCCTTTTTCTGGAAAAGCGTCTGTGGCATAGCATAGCTTTTCTGGAATAACGGCTGATTTTAAAGGCTGTGTCTACACTGGGCCACTTATTCCGGAAAATCAGCCACTTTTCCGGAATAAGCTGCGAGCTGTTTACACTGGCCCTTGAATTTCCGGAAAAGCAACGACGCTCTACTATACAAAATCAGCCGCTATTCCGGAAAAACTATTCTGCTCTCGCTCGGGCATAAGTCCTTATTCCAGAACACTGTTCCAGAAAAGGGCCAGTGTAGACAGCCCAGTAGTCTTTTCCGGAAAAGCGTGTCTACATTGGCCACAGATGCTTTTCCGGAAAAAGGACTTTTCTGGAAAAGCAGCCTGCCAATGTAGACGCTCTTTTTCCGGAAATACTTATAACGAAAACTATTCTGTTTTAAGCATTTCCGGAAATTCATGCCAGTGTAGACACAGCCGATGGGTTTATGAAGGGGATGGTTTGATGAGATAACATGATCTTGGTAACTAATTAACCATTCATTATCAATGGTATATAGGTCAATGGAGGGATGATAGGAGTTACTATAGAGAACTTTCTGGGTGTCTGGCTGGTGAGTCTTGCCCACATGCTCAGGGTTTAGCTGATGCTCAAATTTGGGGTCGGGAAGGAATTTTCCTCCAGGGTAGATTGGCAGAGGCCCTGGAGGTTTTTTGCCTTCCTCTGTAGCTTGGGGTACAGATCACAGCTGGAGGATCCTCTGCATCTTGGGGTCTTCAAACTATTCAAAGGCTTCATTATCTGAGATATAGGCGAGAGGATTATTCTAGGACTGGGTGGGTGAGATTCTGTGGCCTGCATTGTGCAGAGGGTCAGACTAGATTATCATAATGGTCCCTTCTGACCTTAAAGTCTATGAGATTGTTTAACATAAGTAATACATTTCAAGGGCCCATTCAAGGGGAATTGGCCTGTTAACACCCCTCCTGTCAGTGAGGGTGAGAAGAAGAAAAGTGGGGAGAAAGCAGGCAACTAGGAGGGTTGTTAGTGCCTGGTAGAGTCTTTTATAACACATACATCCAGTAACACTATCCAATCCGGGATTTTTAGTGGTTAGCAAAGTTATGAATTAAACTCTCAGGGTTGCTAAGTATTTATACAATTCTGTCCCTTTTTATATACAGAAAATAGGTGTTTTCACTGTCCCGTTAGAGAATCCATCTAACCCGCTGTGTGGCGTGCCGGAGGGAGCCTATTAAGGAATATGATGCTGAGTTTCCTCTCTTCCTCCTTACACTCCCCCTCCTATTCCTCAAAAGTACAATTGTAGAAATGGGGCTAAGCCCAGGCTCCGCGTCTGAAGACCTCCAGACTCCCTGTCCCTCCTCCGAGGGGAGCCGAGTTTTCTCTGTAGGGAGCTGAACTAAATCCTGTCCCTTGCACCCCCTTTGCCCTAGGTGTGAGGAGGGGGGTTGTCTCCCCGCGCCCAAGGGTCGCTTTGCGGTACCGCTCGCAGCTCGCTTCCTATTTCCAAACCGCCGGCGGTGCCGGAGCAGGGCTGCCGCTTGCCCCAGGCGTGCGGGGGGCGGGCGCCCTGCCCCCCGCTGTGCCCCGCAGCCCCTCTCGCTTCCCCACGCGGCATCCAGAAGCGGCGCCCTTGCGGTTTGCAGCTAGTTCCCTCCGAGGTTTCAAAGGGCGCCACGTGACTTCCATGAAATTGACAAGCAGCGGCCGGCGCGGGTGCGGGACTCCCAGGCGCGGCGGCCGGATCCGGGCAGAAGAGGCGTCCCCGGGCCCGGGGAAGCACAGAGCGCGCGAGCCGCGCAGCCAGGTGCGAGCTGCCGGGATGCCCCGGGCCGGAGTTTCCCCCTAGCGAGGCTGGGGACTGGAGTGCGCTGGCAGGGGCCGGGGGGCGGGCAGCGGGGCTGCTCCTTGGGCTCCCGCCGCGGCCCCGGCCGCTCAGCAGGTCCCGGCATGTCGCACGGGGCCGCGGCTTCGGGCAGCGTCCTGCGGAGAAGCGTCTCGTCCGACGGGAACCAGCCGCAGGTACCGCGGGGCTCGGGGAGGCGGAAGGGGCCGGGCACGGGCCGCGGTACCAGGGGCCGGGTGCGAGTGAGGGCAACGGACTCACGAGCAACTTCTCCCGACCCAAGAACGGGGAGCGGATCCCTCTCGCAGCGCTGGGAGCCCCAGGGCTCTGCTTCACCTGGGCACCCACTTGCCGGCTCACCCCCCCCCCCCGCCACACACACTTGGGCACCCACTTGCCGGCTCTCCCCCCCCCCCCCGCCACACACACTTGGGCACCCACTTGCCGGCTCTCCCCCCCCCCCCCCCCGCCACACACACTTGGGCACCCACTTGCCGGCTCTCCCCCCCCCCCGCCACACACACTTGGGCACCCACTTGCCGGCTCTCCCCCCCCCCCCCCGCCACACACACTTGGGCACCCACTTGCCGGCTCACCCCCCCCCACACACACACACTTGGGCACCCACTTGCCGGCTCAACCCCCCCCACACACACACACTTGGGCACCCACTTGCCGGCTCCCCCCCCCCCACCACACACACACTTGGGCACCCACTTGCCGGCTCAACCCCCCCACACACACACACTTGGGCAGCCACTTGCCGGCTCAACACCTCCCCCCCCCCCACACACACACTTGGGCAGCCACTTGCCGGCTTCCCCGCCCCACCACCACACACACACTTGGGCACCCACTTGCCGGCTCAACCCCCCCCCCCCACCACACACACACTTGGGCAGCCACTTGCCGGCTCAACACCCCCCCCCCCACACACACACACTTGGGCAGCCACTTGCTGGCTCAACCCCCCCCCCCGCCACACACACACTTGGGCACCCACTTGCCGGCTCAACACCCCCCCCCCACACACACACACTTGGGCACCCATTTGCCGGCTCAACCCCTCTCCCCCACACACACACCTGGGCAGCCACTTGCCGGCTCAACACCCCCCCCCACACACACACACTTGGGCAGCCACTTGCCGGCTCAACACCCCCCCCCCACACACACACTTGGGCACCCATTTGCCGGCTCAACCCCTCTCCCCCACACACACACCTGGGCAGCCACTTGCCGGCTCAACACCCCCCACACACACACACACACACTAGCTGGGACCAGGAACTTTCATGGGCACGGCCCACTTCTTCAGATGTGGCCTGAATGTTCCTGTGCTGCAGTCATAGGCATGGGAAATAGGGGTGTGGGGCCTGCGCTGTGGTCCCAGCCACCAGCCTGCACCTGGGGGCCTTGCTGCCACCTGGGCTCCCATCAAGCTCCAGGGGGTTCTGGCTACTGGCCTCACAGGCTCCACTATTGTCCCCACAGCCCTGGCTACTGAGGACTCCACTGCTTCCCCCAGACCATGTGCCCCACACCCAGGGCTCTGCAGCCACCTCCAGCTGTGGTCCCAGCTTGAGGCAGTGAGGGGCACGGACAGGGTAAGGTAGGGAAGGAGGGCACAGCTCAGCACTACCACTCTATAAATGTTTCTGTTGCCACTGGCTGTAATGTCTAGCCCCTTGGGAAGATGCAGAAAAGAACAGAACAAGATGCCCCCTTTGCACAGATCTGAAGGAACCATGAGCGCTCTTCTTGCCCACTCTAGCCCTTTCTTCCATGAAACCACATGCAGGCACGCGTCTCCTGAGCCTGTCGGACACATGGGGTGGAATTCATCACTGGTGTGACTCCACTAATTTCAATAGCATTACCTCACAGATGAGTTCAGTTTGCAGACTCTAGCAGTCTGGGTGGCACTGCATTACAGCTCCTACTAGGACAGCTTTTTCCAGCCAGGATCTGCATTTTAACTGCTCTCTGCTTTATTGTTATTAATCTTCCTTGTAAGAGAGGAAACCGTGGTTAACTTGACATGTTTTGGAGTAAACATTGCTAAGAGCAACAGCAGCCAGCTCCTGTAATGCTGTGCTTGACATGCTGGGATGAGCTCCATGTCTGCTCTCTAAACCACAATGAAAGGCTATTGATTATGTCATATTACAGACCTCTAGAGAAATACTTACCCCATGCTTCAGGAGTTCGTCCCCTGCTTCCCAAGCCCAGCTCGCTCTTCTGCAGGATTTACAGGTGACGGCTCATTCTCTGGACTATAAAAATCATACTGACTTCTATGTCGAATGTAACTGAGATCCCTAGACAACTGCTGCTGTGCATTGTTAGCTAGAGGGCAAGCTTGTTTACTCAATTCCTTTAATATATATAAAATTATGCTCTAGTCTGAGAGGAAGCAGATGAAATCTCAGACCACATGGAGAGTTTTACAGGTAAGGGGGGGGGGGGGTTAATTATTGGATTTATAATGGAAAGCTTCCCAAAGCCTCCATAAACCATTCTCAAGAGTTCAGAATGAAAACAGAAAGTTACTTTCTAGATTGTGAGTGGCTTTTGTGTGGGAACAATACAGGAAAATGTGAATCCAAAATAGGATCTCTTAGGCTACATCTACACTGCAACACTACTTCAATATACCGGAGTATCCTGAAATAGCCATCCTGCGTCTTAACAGCAAGCCCATTATTTCAGGCTCACTATTTGATGTCCCTGTAAATCTTATTCCATGAGGAGTAAGGGATGTTTTGGAATAGCAGGTTATTTCAAAATTTGGCGCTGTATAGACAGGACCAAATTATGAAATGAGTTATTTCGAAATAAGATTGACTAAGATCCGCAATTTGTAAAGCTCAAATTGCGTATCTTATTTCGAGCTACAGTGAAGTGTAGATTCACCCTTAGTTAAGATCATTTAAATAGGAGATCTTCCTCTTTAAAAAGCCAAAAACATTGATGACTGTGTACATTTCAAAGGTATTGTGGCAGGTATGTTATATGCTATTTCTGTGATCAATAAGGTTGTTTCTCAGAGACCATATGGTCTACTGGATTAAGAAGATGTAAAACACTATTATTCTTATTGATAGAATTTTACATCTACTTTTCATACACAGGTGTAAGTGGCTACAAGTTACAGACAGATGTGCTGGAGCAATTTTTATAGTAGGGGTGCTGAAAGTGGAAACCATTTCTTTGGTGGCTATTACTACTTCAAGCCAGAGGGTGCTGCTAATTCCAGCCCCCCCAGATGCAGGAAACCAGAGAATCAGGCCTCTCTATTTTTTAATCCTAGTTGTGCCACTGATTTGCTCACCAACTCGTGCTCCCACTGGTCAATAGGAGCTGCAAATGTTCGGCCATAAAAATCTCTCTATGCCTCAGTTTCCTTGTTTGTATAATGAAGATAATACTTGTTTGTATAATGAAGATAATGATCTTTGCAAAGTGCTGTAAGAGCTGTGGATGGAGGGGATTATAGAAGAATAAAATATTATATAGAAACACACGAGACTGACTGCTTATTTTCACTAACATTTATTTCCTTGCCTTTTCTATCTCAAGGCACTTTTAAAAAAATCAGTAAAGTAGGCTTGGTTTGGTTTTTCAGAGTCCTGAGGAGGATGATAGGAAGATAAGACGGAGAGAAAAAAACAGAGTCGCTGCCCAGAGAAGCCGAAAGAAACAAACGCAGAAAGCAGACAAACTGCATGAGGTGAATGGGTACATCATATGTTGCAGTTCCCTTTTGAACATTGTGTCTAGAATTTAACAATAATATGCATATCTTAAACAGATATGGGGTGATTTTCATACTAATCCAGCATGATGAGCTGTGGGTTTGCTGTAAAAACAAGTGAATTACTTTTACTGGACCATGATGATGAGCTGTCTAATTTAATGTTTGGCCTTCATTAAAACACCTAGAACTTGCAGAAGGTGCTAGATCCTTATACTGGACAATTAAGGAATAAGTTTTCCATAAGGGAAGCTTCTTCTAACTCCAATAAGTCACTGAAGTATGAGGCTGCATACAGGGGCGGATATAGGGCAGGGTGAACGGGGCGGCTGCCCCGGGCCCCACGCTTAAAAAAGCCCTGAGCATGCGCTGTGGCAAAGGGGGGGCCCTGCGGAGTTATGCTGCCCGGGGCCCCGCAAAACGGTCATCTGCCCCTGGCTGCATATAATACATAATCCTATCTGAAATAATTGTGGCTGTTTTAATTGTGCACATAAATGCCTGATTCTTTTTGAAATCCTATTAATAAGTTCTCAAGCTCAATAATCTAATATGGCGGTCCTACTATGTGTTCAGTGGTAAATCGAACAAAGCAGGATTGTCTCTTTTCTGTGTTTGTATAGCAGCCAGTGCAATGGGGCTTTAACCTCAACTGGGACTTTTGAGCACCACCGTAATAGAAATATTCACTGCTACAGCTTCTAATGCTTTTATAGTGATAGAAATGTAGCCGTGTTAGTCTGGGGTAGTTGAAGCAAAATGCAGGACAATGTAGCACTTTAAAGACTAACAAGATGGTTTATTAGATGATGAGCTTTCGTGGGCCAGACCCACTTCGTATTTGATGTGAGGAAGTGGGTCTGGCCCACGAAAGCTCATCATCTAATAAACCATCTTGTTAGTCTTTAAAGTGCTACATTGTCCTGCATTTTGCTAATGCTTTTATATAAGAGATGCAGCTCTGAAGGCTCAATCCAATACAGAATTATGTGTCTTCTACATTATGAAAACATGATTTTGTTAC
This sequence comes from Pelodiscus sinensis, assembly GCF_049634645.1. Classification (NCBI taxonomy): domain Eukaryota; kingdom Metazoa; phylum Chordata; order Testudines; family Trionychidae; genus Pelodiscus; species Pelodiscus sinensis. Next base: position 147,524,331 of record NC_134713.1, on the reverse strand, counting down.
AGAAGACAATTTGACATGTCCTTGCAAAACACTGCAAACAGCAGGAAATACTTGTATTGGGGGGTCATCGTATCTGGGTTCCATGATAAGTTCTAGTCATGAAAGGCCATATATAGAATGCCTCCAAACTCATCTACTATTCAGTACAGTTAATTTGTTCCCATAGGCAGCATTGTTCTCTCTAAACTGCTTATATAGTAAGAAAATTGTTGTTCGCCATATTTTCCTGCTTCTTACTTGAGCAGCCCAGCTTCACCGGTGGTTAATGATCCCTGCCCCATCAGAGGCTCAGGGCGTGACTGGGCAGGGCTGATTAATCACCCATGAAGCTGTGCTGCCCCCCCAGTTTAGAGGGGACATTGCTAGGAAGTCCCTGCTCAAGTAAGAAGCAGGAAAATATGGTGAATAACAATTTTCTTAATATATAAGCACACTGGGTATGGTGGTTGGCGAGCCTTTGTTGATCTAGAGATGAACTTCTCTGGAAATGTTTGCTAGCCCACGTTCAACTAAAAGTGAAAACCAAAGAACACTGAGGGTATGTCTACACTACAAAGTTAATTAGAACTAACGGATGTTAGTTCAAATTAACTTTGATAGGTGCTACACTAGCGCTCCGCTAGTTCGAACTTAATTCGAACTAGCAGAGCGCTTAGTTCGAACTAGGTAAACCTCATTGTACGAGGACTAAGCCTAGTTCGAACTTACTAGTTCGAATTAAGGGGTGTGTAGCCCCTTAATTCGAACTAGTGGGAGGCTAGCCCTCCTCAGCTTTCCCTGGTGGCCACTCTGGCCAACACCAGGGAAACTCTATTGTCCCCCTCCTGGCCCCGGACCTCTTAAAGAGGCACGGGCTGCCTACAATGCCCATGCCAGGTGCAAGCCTGCCAGCACCTAGCTAACAGACCCTGCACCTGGCATGGCTCGAGCCAGCCACCTGATGCCCCCCAGCCCTCCCCCTCTTCCCGGGACCAGGCTGGCAGCTCCCGGGAGCATGCCCGGGACCGCAAGAGGCGGGCACCTGTCTGCTCTAGTGTGGACATCGTGGACCTCGTCGACAACCTCTGCACTAGGCACAGGAAAGTGGCCGTCTAGGGCAGGAGAGCTGCCAGCCTGGCCACCCAGGAGCAGGTGTGCATGAAAATCAAGGTGGTCCACTGAGACCCGCGACCCTGAGCTTACAATGGCCGTACTGGGTCAGACCAAAGGTCCATCTAGCCCAGTAGCCTGTCTGCCGACAGCGGCCAACCCTAGGGACCCTGGAGGGGATGGACCGAAGACAGTGACCAAGCCATTTATCTCGTGCCATCCCTCTCCAGCCTTCCACAAACTTTGGCCAGGGATACCACTCTACCCCCTGGCTAATACCACTCCATGGACCCAACCTCCATGACTTTATCTCACTTCTCTTTAAACTCTGTTCTAGTTCTAGCCTTCACAGCCTCCTGCAGCAAGGAGTTCCACAGGTTGACTCTTTGCTTTGTGAAGAACAACTTTCTGTTACTAGTTTGAAGCCTGCTACCCATTCCTTTCCTTTGGTGTCCTCTAGTCCTTCTATTATGGGAACTAATGAAGGACTTTTCTTGATGCACCCTCTCCACCCCAATCATGCTTTTATAGACCTCTATCCTATCTCCCCTCAGTCTCCTCTTTTCTAAACTGAAAAGTCCCAGTCTCTTTAGCCTCTCTTCATATGGGACCTCTTCCAAAACTCTGATAATTTTAGTTGCCCTCCCCTCTCCCACCCTCTCTCTTCCCCTCTCCCACCTACTTTTCCCAGTCTCCCCGAGTTTTGTTCAATAAAGAGAGATTCTATTTTTGACCACACGTTTTCTTTATTTTGTACATCAGGAAGGGGGGCTAGGGAAGGGTAAGTGGAAGGAGGTGAGGGAGGAATGGGGTACGAGCCCCCGATGGGGAGGACTGGGCTGGCTCTGCAGGCTTCTGGGGGTGGAAGCTCTCTTGCAGCCCCCCAATTGCCCCCTCTCCCCAGATGGCAGCCTGCGGCAAGTGCAGCTGGTCTGATGGCCGAGTGGTGTGATGTGCCCAGTGTGGGTACTCCGGGCACTCCAAGCCAGGACTGCTTTGCAAGCGGGACACCCCTGAGAACTGTCTGTCTGGGGTGGGGGTCGGGTCCCTTTAAGCACAGCTCTCGGCTAGCCTGAGGCAGCAGCTCCACGCTCTAAGTCCTCATCTGATGCCCTGCCGGCACTGCTTCCGGCCATCCTTAACCCCGGTTCAGGGTCCACTTAATGTGGACATGCTAGTTCGAATTAGCAAAACGCTAATTCGAACTAGTTTTTTAGTCTGGATCCGTTAGTTCGAATTAGCTTAGTTCAAATTAACTAATTCGAACTAAGTTAGTTCGAATTAGCGCTGTAGTGTAGACATACCCTGATAGAGTTGCACTGAAACACTGCTCCCGCAGTCTGTCATGCTGATTGAGATAGTCTTGTTGTTTCTTTGTATTCCCTTATCTGTCTGTACCCATCTGTTGACTCTTGACTTATATTTGCACTTTGGGGCAGGAACCGTGTTACTATTCTGTGTCTGTACAGCAGCTAATACTGGTGTGGTGCTTCTAGGTGCTACACTAATACAAATAATAATAATTAATAATCATTCACCCCCAACATGTATACTAGTTCCATTTATAATTCAGGGACTCTAGCTGGTTACTCGAGTCCCAGATGAGCAGCATCTGATAGCAGGAAATGAGGGATTCACAGACCTTTTGCAGTGTTGTAATCTTTAATGTAGGTAGTAGATAATGTGCAAAGCAAGTAGGGCTTCATTTTTTTTCTGGAACATAAATGCAGCTATAGAGCTGAGTTAGCGGATAGCAGGGCCAGGCTTCAGGTTTAGTAGCTGCCATGACACTATGTGGACAATCTCAGGCACAAAATTCATTTTACAACTTGAAAGGGAAGAAACTCCAGGCACAGGTTTAGCACTCCATCAGTTGCCTTAACACTCATGCTTCCCAAAGCAGACCAGGACTCTGTCCAGCCTTTCTGGGGTATGCTTGTTTTGCTTTTGTTTTGGGGCAATACAAAGCTGTCATTTGCAGCCTGAAAAGGATGTATCCAATGTGTAAGGATCTTTGGGTGGTGTGGTACTCCAATACCACTCCATCCCTACAACCAGTGCAGAAGACATGGTTGGGGAAAGAAGCTGGATGTTGTGGGCACATCCCAAACTCTTGCAATCCCTGATTGCCAGAATGAGCCCTTAGGCCATTGCCAGCAAACACATCTTAGAGCATCCTTAGTCTACAGTAATTTGTGATGAGGAAATCAGAACAGCATAGATTAGTCCAGGATCAGAAGAATGCAAAGATGCTACCTTTGCAATCTCCTCCTGAATGGTACAACGTGCTTCATAGCCATACCTCAGGATCTGGTGCACGACTGTATGCTACAGTCTGGATCAATGCTCTGAGATCAATCCACCAGCAATCAATTTAGCAGACCTGCCAAATTAACCACAGGTTTGCCCCTCTTCCCCCTCCCTCCCCCGCATTAACCCTGTTCACTACTCTAGATGAGGAGAGTGAGGGGAATTGATGGGAGAGTTTCTCCCATTGACCCACCCGCAACGTAGACTTCGCATTAACTTGACATAAGATTTGTTGACTCCAGTTATATTATTCACATAGCTGGAGTTGCACAGAATCATAGAACCATAGAGCTGGAAGAGACCTTAGAAGGTCATCAAGTCGAGCCTCCTGCCCTATGCAGAACCAATCCCAATTAAATCAACCCAGCCAGAGCTTTGTCAAGCCAAGACTTAAACACCTCTAGGGATGGAGACTCCACTACTTCCTTAAGTAACCCATTCCAGTGCTTCACCACTCTCCTAGTGAAATAGATTTTCCTAATATCCAACCTGGACCTCTCCTGCCACAACTCGAGACCATAGCTTAAGTCGACTTTCTGCTGTAGTGTAGATGTAGCTTCATAAGAGCATGGATAGGAACAGTCATATTGTTATGTGCATCTGTATGCATTAGGCTAGTTTAGTATTTTGTTTGTTAGATTTCAGAAATATTAAACAAGCAAAAAAACCAATTTATTCTGTTATCATTTGATTAAAAACAGATGAAGGCACTATAAGGATTGTATTTTACTAGCAGTGGGCTTCCTTTTTTCATTCCAGGAATATGAGTGCCTTGAACAAGAAAATACCTCCCTGAAAAGAGAGATTGGGAAGCTAACAGATGAGATGAAACATTTGAGCGATGTGTTGAAGGATCATGAAAAGATCTGTCCTTTATTGCACTGCTCCATGAACTTTGTGACCATACCCAGGCCTGATGCCCTCACCAGCTGCCTGCCAAGATGAGAGTTCCTCCTTATTGCCTTTAAATGCTGGTTATTATTGAACATAAGTGGGAGAAATGTAAAGATCCATCTTCTTTTTCTCACCACAATGTAGGTATATCCTTCCTCTTGCAGAGGGATGAAATTATCTAATTGGCCTTTACGTCTCTGTCTTCTGAATATTATGAAAAGGTCAGTGTGGGGAGAATAAGATTGAGTTGCAATTTATTTTCTAGAACCTATAATATCTTGTTTCTTATTCATAAATGGCAAAATATGATACAATCTGCTTTTACAGGATGGAAACTGGAGAAAAATACTCTGGGCTAGGATATGATTTTCCCCATACTCTGCTGACTATTATTTCTGAATTGTTAGGTTGTCATCCATATATCTTACATAAAATATCCTGGCTGCTCATTTTTTGTTTACATGGGGGTTTGTCTAATAAAATCAATGCATTTTCTTTATCTTTATGGTGTCCCCACCTTTTTCGATATCCAATGCCTTTTGAACATCTTTACATTTGCTCATTTGTCAAATCCAAAGTCTAATGCTAATCTCCCTGCTTTCCATGTGTCTTATTATTTGCTTATCACTAGCTTCCCAGGATGTTTGAAAAGTTTTATTGGTTTCCCTTCTAAAGCTTGTATAACAACTGAGTGTAGATCATCTTCACTTCCCTAATCACCAGCACTCAAACCATTAATCCTCAAAGAATTTTATTCCCATTCTTGTATAAAGTGTGTCCACTTTCCATGGAATAAATGCAGAACAGGCAGTTTGGGGTTCACATTCATCCAAAGAGCAAAGCCATTGTATCCAGTAGAATTATACAAGGGGGAATTCCCTTTGTTTTTTATTGTTTTGTGGTTGATTTGTATGTTTTGTAATTTATTAATTGTCCTTTCCCCATTATCCATTGCACATGTAGGACTAGATTCACCTGGGAGACTTAGGTGCCTACCTGCTAGAATGTGGGAGACCTAGGTTCAAATCACTGCTGTACTGCCTCCTGTCTCCACAGGGGAATTGGTGGCATGGTAGGTAGATAAAAGATTGGCTACAGGTTGGAGATTTGCCTGACTTTTCAGCTGCTAAACAACCAGCTGGCTGCAATGTGAGCCTCCATCCAGCAGGGGAACCCTTGCACAGTCTGACCAGAAGTTACAGGTATCTAGGACAGGGAACTGCGTGGGAAGGGGTTGGCTTCTGAGGAGTAAGAGGTCTCCTGGAGCTGAGCTGCCTGGGACCCAGGTTTTCTCGGGTGTGACCTCCTCTGGGAAGATTTTTCAAGTAAGAGACAACGTCCAGGATGGTTTGTTGTGGAGCAGGTGTGGTCCCTCCCTGGCATCTGCAGATGCTACATCCTGCTCGCCCTGGCCTGGCCTGCCAGGTAAATGGAGCTGCCAAGATACCAGCCCCACCATAGGGCCTCAGCCTGTCTGACAGGTACAGGCTCTTGTTCCCTGCCCTGGAGAGTGGGAGAAGCCTACAGAGAGATGCTATCTGACAGGCTGGTGCTGCATCTTGAGCCTAGGCCAGCTGCCCTGCCACATGTCCCTCTCCCCCAGCACACACAGCTCTCCAATACCCTCCAAATATCACCTCCCAGCACATATGTACTCCGCCCCCCCAGATTCTCCTTTGGCACCTACATATACCCCCCTCTTAATACACATACACTCCTCCAGTACCTCCAAATATTCTTTCCAGCATCTTCAAATACCCCCTCCAAATATATGTACACTCCTCCATTACCTGCCAAATCCCCCCTCCAGTTTCCTCTTCTCCTCCATAACCCTCCAACAGCGTTCTCTGTTTGGGAACTTGAAATATGGTAACCCTCTGCCAAGGTAAAGCCCTCACCCTGGCTTTCCAATAACACTAGCCTATGTTCGTTCAGCAATCATCCAAATACAAATGAGCAGGAACTCTGATTTTAAAAGCCAAGTCAAAGAGTCAGGCCATGGTTCTCTCTGTGACACACACCAAAATAGACCAAGCTATATCATATCAAATTGTTTCTGCTCATATGAATTACAATGAAGTAGTAATGGCTGCTTCATTGTCACTATTTGCTACTCTTGTCCAAAAGTGGAGATGTTTATGAAGGGCATTACAAGTGAACATTTGAGTCTTCCTTTGGCATTTATTTTAGTATGGAATTCAGAGACAGAATAATAGACTCCTGAAAATGTAAGCCTGGAAGGGATCTCAATAGGTCATCCACTGTAATCCATATACTCAGGCACAGCTAAGTATATTTAACCATCCCTGTCAGGTATTTGTCCAAACTGTTCTTTAAAATTGCCAGTGGTGGGGATTCCACCACTTCCTTGGAACTATTATATTCATTATCTAGAAAAGCAAAAAGCACAGTAAGTGATAGACCAAGTGGGCTCTTTTTCCAGCTCAAGCAACGAGGAGTCCTGTGGTACCTTATTTTTCCAGCTCAGTTACCAAAGTTTGTATGATATTGTTGACCTTGATGTTAAGACATCATCCTCATATTTAATAATAAAATGGCATTTTACCAAAAATGTTGGTGACTAATATTCAAAGGCTTTCAAATATCTTAACAAATTAGTTAAAATGAGCAATATATCACAAATAAAATCTGCATTGCTGTCTATGTATAGTTTGATGCTTGAGTCTTCACATCACAAGAAGGGAGCTGAGCTAATAAAGCACAGTCTCACATCAGCTAAATAAAAACATCAACATTAGGGCTATCCTTATTACAGTAATTGAATGAAATGTATAGAGTATAAGTTTGAAATGTATTTCAAAATACGTTTATTCTAGAGTCTGAGACAATACCATTACAGTAGAACAAAAAGAAAGAACAAAAAGGAAAAGGTTCCTTTGGAAACTAAGTGTCTAGACAGCACCCTTCTGTCAGAATAAGTTATGCAATTTGCGCTATTCAAATTGTGTAGCTTATTCCTAGTCTAGATCGAAAGAGCTTATTTTTGGAATGAGCTGCCGGAATAGCGTGCCCACTATTTTGGAAATAGCAGGCGCTTTATAGACGCAATGTTCTAATCTATTAGGGTTCTTTGAAGGGGTTAATAAACATACAGACAAAGGGGATCCAGTGGATATAGTATACTTTGATTTTCAGAAAGCCTTTGACAAGGTCCCTCACCAAAGGCTCTTGTGTAAATTACATGGCCATTGGATAAGAGAGAAGGTCCTTTCTTGGATTGAGAACTGATTAAAAGATAGGAAACAAAGGGTAGGAATAAATGGTAAATTTTCAGAATGGAGAGGGGTAACTAGTGGTGTCTCCCAAGGGTCAGTCCTGGGGCCAATCCTGTTCAACTTATTCATAAATGATCTGGAGAAAGGGGTAAGCAGTGAGGTACTAAAGTTTGCAGATGATACCAAACTGTTTAGGATAGTCAAGACAGAAGCAGACTGTGAGGGACTTCAAAAAGATCTCACCAAACTGAGTGATTGGGCAACAAAATGGCAAATGAAATTTAATGTGGATAAGTGTAAAGTAATGCACATCGGGGAAAAATAACCCCAACTATACATACAGTATGATGGGGGCTAATTTGGCTATGACAAATCAGGAAAGATCTTGGAGTTATCGTGGATAGTTCTCTGAAAACTTCCATACAATGTGCAGCGGCGGTCAAAAAGGATGCTAGGAATTATTAAAAAAGGGATAGAAAATAAGACACAGAATATCTTACTGCTCCTGTATAAAACTATGGTATTCCCACATCTTGAATACTGTGTACAGATGTGGTCTCCTCACCTCAAAAAAGCTATTTTGGCCTTGGAAAGGGGTCAGAAAAGGGCAACTAAAATGATTAGGGGCTTGGAATGGGTCTCATATGAAGAGAGGTTAAAGCAACTGGGACTTTTCAATTTAGAAAAGAGGAGACTGAGGGGGGATATGATAGAGGTATATAAAATCATGAGTGGTGTGGAGAAGGCAGATAAAGAAAAGTTATTTATTAGTTCCCATAATAGAAGAACTAGAGGACACCAAATGAAATTAATGGGTAGCAGGTTTAGAACTAATAAAAGAAAGTTCTTCTTCACACAGCATGTAGTCAACCTGCGGAACTCCTTGCCAGAGGAGGCTGTGTAGGCTAGGACTATAACAGAGTTTAAAGAGAAGCTAGATAATTTCATGGAGGTTAGGTCCATAAAAGGCTATTAGCCAGGGGATAGAAGTGGTGTCCCTGCTTCTGTTTGTCAGAGGCTGGAGAAGGAGGGCAGGAGACAAATCGCTGATCATTGTCTTCAGTCCACCCTCTCTGGGGCACCTGGTGTTGGCCACTGTTGGTAGACAGGCTACTGGGCTAGATGGACCTTTGGTTTGACCCAGTACAGCCCTTCTTATGTTCTTGCTATTTCGGGATGCTTCCACTATCCCAAAACAGCAACACAGTCTAGATGTATCCTAAGAAACAAAAATATATAAAATCAAAACCTCCTTCTTTGGAGCTGACTAACATACTATTGCAATATATATTTTAAATCTGTGTATGGGCTAAATGTCCTGCCTTAGCTAGCCATAGCCTAGCTTTCGAAAACTTCCAAAAGATTTTATTTGTTCTCTGTGAATTTGAGCTATTTTGTTTTCCAATGTATGGTATATGTGAGGGATGCATATGTCAGACCTGTGTTGCTTTCAGTTTATGACATAGATCAAGGTCACCATGTAGTCATAGCCTTGCAGTATATGGTTGTACAATATATGTGAGGGTTGCCATCTGAATTTTATTTTGGTTTTTGAATGCACAGTGAAGTTTGCTATTTGTACACATTTGGTTGTTATTGTTTTGAGTCTTGTATATTCTATTTACTACAGTGAAGAAGCAAAATGCATGATGCTCAAGTCTACAAACGTTTTAAAAAAAACCACTCACCAATTGGGCACAGTAACCCAATTGGGCTCACCAATAACCAATTGGGCACAATCCAACATTGTTTTTCTGTTAATTTCAGTGATGTCCAGAATTACTGAAGTCTCTCTGAAAGCCAATTTTAGCCTTCAGAGGTGAAAGACAATAGAAGTCAAGGTTTCTGAAACCTTTAATTTGATTATACTAAACATTGACTCTGTATCATGAGCTAGATATTTGAAGAGAAAGAAAGAAAGGGTAACTACTTATTCCATTGCTCCCCCATATGTACATTTATGAATATTTACAACCTTCTAGCTGAGATTTCAGTGCAGCTTGTCACTGACTGCTCCAGAAGGTGATAGGGGCATGCGATGGTTCAGTCCATATTGTGTAGAATTCAGCAACAAAGATTGTCACTCAGAATTCCATAATGAACTAAAGTCTTTGATTTCCATTTTGAAGTTGTTATTATGTTGTTTATTGACAGGCGGGGAATGTGATCACCAAAAGTGACACTTAGTGTAAGTCATATTACAAACTCCATTTACCTTCTTATCAGATGCAGAGCTTGTCAAACCAATATGCAGCAGCCTAATCAGTAAAGTGCAGAACTCCTTGTATAGCAATTTTGGTTGACTATATATGTTCTTGAAAGTTTCATCATGTGACAATTAAAAATTAATCTTTAAATCTTGGAGATACCAGTACAATCCTGAAGGCTCGGCAACCCTCAGTGTTGTGTGATATTATCAGCCTTTGACCACAGCCACACATGGGATTCTTTCATTGCCATGAAGGCCCATTCAACAGGGGATTCAAAAGGGCCCATGAGTAGCATGGCAAATCAAAGCCAGGGACACACATCATTGGGTCAGTTATAACAGAGTGGTTTCTGACATCAGCTCTGTTGCAGAATGTTCTTCAAACTACATTGGCAAAGGCCAGTTTTCTGGCCAAACTACAGCATTGTTCCATCTATATACATTTCTGGAGTTTGGTTTTGAAATCATGGGCCTAATTTATTATCCCACTGACTTCAGCGGGGGCTTTCTCTCTCTACAGGAAAGCTGGAGAGTCAGGAGAAACATCCCTGAGCCCTTACATCTACACCACAGTTTTACAACCCTCCAGCCTAAGTCCCATGAACCTGAGCCAGCTTACTTGGCCTGCCGAAAGTGTTTAATTGCTGTGTTGACATATCAGCGGTGGCCTGTGAACTAATTAGTTACATTCTTGAATCTTCCCCATCCCTGTGGTATATGAGCACTGCCTTCCCCTGCTAAAAGCCCTGTCCATCAGTCATACCTATAGCTTTGTAAAATCACACCTAGATAGCACTTCTCACCGTTCAAAGCTGAAAAGTGTCATAACTCCTCCTATGGGGAAGTTGGGGGGTGAAGAAAAGGCATCATTGCTTGTAATGTCTGATGTCCCTGGAGTGACATTTCTCTAACCTAGAATAGTAATAGAGATGTAGCCGTGTTAGTCTAGTCTAGCTGAAACAAAAAACAGGACTATGTAGCATTTTAAAGACTAACAAGATGGTTTATTAGGTGATGAGCTTTCGTGGGCCAGACCCACTTCCTCTGAAGTGGGTCTGGCCCATGAAAGCTCATCACCTAATAAACCATCTTGTTAGTCTTTAAAATGCTACATAGTCCTGTTTTTTATTTCTCTTACCTGAACAGCTCTGCTGGGTAAAAAGAAAGGAAAACCCTTGAGCCTAGTATAATATAAACTGGCATAAACAGTAAGAAAACGATGGAGCATCCAAGGTCAAGGGGACATGGCTCTATCAATTTACATTCACTTCATATTTTGAAAGGTACCAGGAGTCCTAAGAAAATGAAAACTCGTACTCTGAAGAACAACTCTGTTGCAGTGGCTGGGCGGGATAGATTCCCTAACTTGGGAAACATGGAACTGTGCTGATGATACTCTGCTGTACATAACAATATCCTTGTTTTGTTCCTTTTAATGACTCTTCCCTGTACATTTTTTGAGGAGTACAGGATCTTTCAAATCGGGGCATTTCTGTCGAAAATTCCCCATCTAAACTGCCACTTTTTTTTTTTTGAAAAAGCCCTGTTTTGAAAAAAAGCGGCAGCCACCATTATGCAAATGAAGCGCGGAAAATTCAAATCCTGGCTTCGTTTGCAATATCAACGTGCCTAATTTACATCCCTTTACCAAAAAGTCCAACTTTCAGCCTCCATCTAATTTCCAATGTCAAATTTTTGCATCTGCCTATTCCTCTTAATCATGGTTTGCTCCTATTTACCCCTATAACTTTAGTATTTTGTCAATAATTTTGGGAAACAGTTATTCTGAAGTACATAATGCAAAGTAGGTTGTACTCTGTGAAGGCAAATAAACGTGTGAGGTTGGTGTTTGTCAGTGTGAGAACTTGCACCTCCACTCAGTATAGAAATATTTAGAAGTGGTATAACCTTTAGCCTCGAAAACCACAGCGTGCTTCCTGTCCAAAGAGGCAACCGCTCTAGTGCACTGCGCATGGAGTTTCCGTTCGTGAATCAGTCTAGAATTTCTTCCTAAGTGTCTCAGTGAAAGTGATGAATAAAACAAACATAAAAAAAATCCCTTTTCACCTCTTCCCATCAGTGTGGTGGCATCATTCCTGTCACAGGAAGGAAGCATGTTGATAATCAGGAGAACTGGTGGGTTTGATTTACTGTTACAGACTGTTATTCTCTTGAAGGAAGGTAGCAGATTACTGTATGTATATGAAGTTACTGAAATTCATACATACACAAATTAAGGTGTGTGTGTGTGTGTGTGTGTGTGTGTGAGTGAGAGAGAGAGAGTTGTGTGTGTGTGTGTGTGAGAGAGAGAGAGAGACAGAGAGAGAGAGAGAGAGAGAGAGAATTTGGGGGTGCAAAATGCAGCTTTTACATTTACTTCAGTGGAAGAGGAATCAGATCCATGAAAGCCTCAGGCCTGGTCTACACTACGGCTGTGTCTATATTGGCACCCTTTTCCGGAAAAGGGATGCTAATGAGACCAGTCAGAATTGCAAATGCCGCAGGGATTTAAATATCCCCCGCGGCATTTGCATGAACATGGCTGCCGCTTTTTTCCAGCTTGGGGCTTTGCCAGAGAAAAGCACCAGTCTAGACGGGATCTTTCGGAAAATTATGCCTTTTCCAGAAGATCCCTTATTCCTCTTAAAATCAGGAATAAGGGATCTTCCGGAAAAGGCTTTATTTTCCGAACGATCCCGTCTAGACTGGCACTTTTCTCCAGCAAAGCCCCGAGCCGGAAAAAAGCGGCAGCCATGTTCATGCAAATGCCGTGGGGGATATTTAAATCCCCCGCGGCATTTGCAATTCCAACTGGTCTCATTGGCACCCTTTTCCAGAAAAGGGATGCTAATGTAGACACAGCCTAAGGGTGTGTCTCCACTGCACTGTTATTCTAGTATAACGGCCATTATTCCAGAAAAACAATATTAGCATCCACACAGCAATTGCATTATTTTGAAAGAAAATCGAAATAACAGAGGGCTTTTTCCGACATTGGTAAACCCTATTCCATGGGGAAAAACGCTACTTCTGAAAAAGCGCTTTCAGAAGAGGGTGTGTGTGGATGCTCCACTGCTGCTATGCTCCTCACCAGCGACATTCTAAGTTATTCCTTCCCAGTGCCTCCCGGGGCTCTAAATCGAGATAGCACATCTACATTAGGGAAGCCTGCCTCAGACTAATTTTGAGGCTTCCCTGCAGTGTGGAGGATCTATTTTGAAATAAGCTATTCCAGAAGATCTCTTCTGGAATAGCTTTTTCTGAAATAAGCTTGCAGTGTAGATGTACCCCAAGACTTTACATTGACCTTAGCCCAATACTGTCTATTTTCTAAGCGATGCGTCCTAAGCTTGTTGCATCGCCCTTAGGGGCCACTGAAGTCCATTATTGTACTCCTGCTTTTCCCCAGGAGTAATGCTATTTTTAATCTTGCATGGCCTATTCCATGTGGCCAGCGTTGTAAGCCCATTGCAAGCAAGCAGTACGCTGTGGCACACACGGAGACGAGTTTCTCCAGCATTCCAACAGGCACTGCGACGAACGTGAGTACTGCTGCACCCACAGGCTCCAGCTCCCAGTGGCATAGAAAAGCACTAGCCAGGAGTGTCCAGGAGATCTTGGACTCATCAAGATGAAGCCATTATCACAGAGCTCAGAACCAGTAAGCAGAATGCCAAGATTTATGGCAGGATCGCAACCTGCCTCCACCTCCTACAGCATCTGCCTGCCTGGCTCTGATTTACAAGTGCAAATGCCTGCTGGAGGAGAGATTTCATGAACAAATGGACTGCACACACACCCTTGTGGTGGAGATCAAAGCAGAACAGCAGGAGAGGAGGCCACGAGGGAGCAGCTGGCATGGCAGCACGAGACAATGTTTGCCCTCCTGATTGCTGTCACGGAGCACATGGCGGTGTGCTTTGAATGGGCCACCTCCCAGAACCCTGCCTGCCCTGATGACACCCCTGGGCCATCTTCTGCCAGCACCAAGGCTTCCACCCCCAAAGTCCTCAGGGGCTAACTGGGCCTCAGGACACTTGGGTGGCGGGAGACTCAAGGGGAGCTGGAGCCTCCAGGACGTCAGGAGGCAGAAGACAGTCCCACATTCCTGAGCCCTCCTTCCGGTTCCTAGTTCTGTTCTTTCCCAGCTGTTTTCTTCAAATAAAAACTCCTGTTCTTTGGACAATGGACTGTTTATTGGTTGAAGGGAAAGGGTGTGGTAGGGTGGGGGATAAAAGGGAAACATGGGAATGCAGGGGCAACTTGTGGAGAGCCACATGGCAGAGTCTCAAAAGAGGCCTTGAATAAAATTGTCCCTCAAGGTGTCTCTGAGTAGTATTAACCCTTTCTGTGCTCTCCTTATGGTGCTTGTGTCCGGCTGCTTAAACTTTCTGGCAAGGCTTTCTGCCTCAGTCCCCACCCTGTCAGAAGAGATTCCCCCTTGTTCTCACACAGGTTATGGAGCACACAACAGGAAGGAATGTTACATTCACTGACTCCAAAACCTCCCCTTTTAAACATCCAAATGCACTTCCCACCGCCATTCTGCACCTGGTCAGCCTATTATTGAATTCCTCCTTGCTAGGACCAGGCTGCTTGTGTAGGGCTTCATGAGCCATGGGAACAAGGGGTAAGTTGGGTCTCCCAGAATCACTATAAGCATGTTCACCTCTCCAACTCTGATTGTCCAGTCAAGGAAAAAAGTTCCAGCATACATCTTTCGGAAGAGGCAGAAGTTCTGAAAGATGCAGGCATCATGTACCTTTCCCAATCATCCCACATTGAAATGGCCCTTGTGATCCACAAGTGCCTGCAGCACCATGGAGAAGTACCCTTTCTGGTTGATGTACTCCAAGGCATGGTGTTCGGGGGCCAAAACAGGAAAGTGTGTTCTGTCTATGGCACCCTCACAGTTATGGAAGCCCATGGTAGCAAAGTCATCCACTATGTTGTACATGTTCCCCAGAGTCACAGCCCACTGTAGCAGGATGTTATTGATGGCCTTAGTTACTTGTATCAGAATAGCCCCCACTGTAGATTTCCCCACCTTACACTGATACCCACTCACCAGTAGCTGTTTGGCGTGACAAGCTTCCATTGATCAATTGCCTCACTCTTCTCCACACTCAGAGTGAGTCTCATGCAGGTATCCTAACACCTCAAGGCAAGAGAAAGCCATTCACAGAGTTTCCAGAACATGGCTTTCCACATGAGGAAGTTCTGTAGCCTCTGCTGATCGTCCCATCTCTGCATCATGAATGACTAGTGGGTGCACTAGCATGAGCGTCTGGCCTTGCTGGAACACGTCGAGCTTCATCCTCTTCCTGGTGGAGCACGATGCAAGTGCTCTCAAAGTGCAGCGCCATGAGGTGCACCACAATACACATGAGCATGACGATGCTTTCCTGCACACTGGATTCCATGCTCGCAGTGCTCCGGCTGCCACATGGGCAACCAGGACACAAGAAGCCACGAGTGTCCCCTTTATCTCGCGTGAGGGGAGAGGAACTAGAGAAGTGCCTTATGGGATGCAGCTGACATGAGCCCCTCTAACCAACTGCTGCAGAGTTTTGGACCCAGCTAGCACCAGAAAGCATAGCCCAGACTGCAAAGCTAACCATGGTGCCTCATTCTCATCCTAATGGGGACACGCTACTTTGAACAAAATTTGATTCTTCCCCGCAGTGAGGACACAGACCTTTGGCTTCTCAAAATCGGGAGCCCAGAAATAGACCATAGCAGATTTGACCTTATCTTGTAGTGTAGACATGCCCCCACAAGTGTCTCATGCTTCCTCTCAGCAATATTTAACTCAAGAATACTCACTAACTAGCTTGGAGTGAGTGCTGTAATAGAAAAAAAAATAGTAAAAGTTAGTCCTTTAATTACCCAGAAATAAGCCTCATGCCTATTTGCTCTTTCCCAGATGGTTCCTTATGGAAACTTTTACAGAAAAGTTTTATAGGAAATGTTTACATGCTATAAAATTTTAAACTATCCTATATAATGTACTAGAGAATGGCAGCTCTGCTACAGGGATCTATACACGTAGGTTGCTTTAAACTTTGTATAGAAATTATATTATCTACTAAATTATACAGATTTATTATATTTCTATAGAATTCTTGATCTCACGCCTCTTAAATACTACAGGATGTTTCCATCGGGATTAGATCCAACATATACAGACCTCTCAGCTGTCTGTCTCCGTGAGGGAATCTCTTATTTACCTGCATCCCTCACTGACCTGATGTTGACTTTGTTTGGTCATTGTACATTTCTATATTCAAAACAGGTGATTCATTAAATGGGCATCAGAGTCCAAAAGTTCTAAGGCTGAAAACATAGAATACATCAAACCACAGTTCTTCTCATTCTCCCCAGCCCAAGCTCATTTGATGAGGGAACTAGGATAGGAGATGAGGAGTGCAGAGTGGCAGTGTCCAGTGTTTCCTGTAAGCTGAGTGCTTGGGCGGCCACTCAGCAGAGATTTAAATGCTGCCCAGCTGATTAACAGAAAGCCCACAGCCAACAGTATGTGTTTCTACTGTTGGTGCACATCCACACAAAATTTATTCTGCACATAGATGGAGAAAATCAGAGGGAACGTTGGGAGTGCCTCTTGTTAAATTAAATCAGTTAATCTGTCTAAGTAGAAGATGGAAGAGAGTGGGAATTCTCTTTGTTAAAATGTTTATCATTTGAATCATGGTGGAAGAAATAACATTTATTGGTAAATCAGAAAAGCTTTCACAGGCAAAACAAAAGCAAGCAAATGAACCAAAAAAAGTCACAAAGAATTTTGTGAATTTCTCATACTATGTTTAGTTGCTTACAGTCAAATTGAACTATTATTTTCATTCCACTTAGGGGACATACAGGCTGATAGAGAACTGCAGGCAATTTCCTCAGTTTCTTTTATGACCAGTTCATTGATTAGATGTGTAAACAGGATGCTGTACCTTTAAGAGCAGAAAGCTCTAAAACAGGATTTGATACTAAACAACAGTCGGGGTAGTTCCCTTTTAGCTGTTTAAGTTTCATCTTTGCTTATAAGAACTGTTTTAGGGGACAGTAATTTCCAAGTCCAATACTGGGTTTGTGGGGCAAAGAGTCTCTAGAGATGAATATTCTTTTTTTTAAATTTTTTACTGTAAATGACCATGGTATGTAATGCTAAAAAATTCCCCATGTGAATTCTGGTCATCCCATGTATTCACTAGGTTCCAGTGTGGACTTAGGACTTGCTCTGTCAATATATTGAGGAGTTATGCACTAACACTTATGCATAGCTAGAGGAGATTTGATCTATTAACTGTGCTACAGAACTTGGCTACTGGCTAAAGTGCACAAAATTTGGAGAAGGTTTTTTATAGTAATGAGAGTGGTTATAGTGATTTTAATGTATTAAATATGACTGTATTATTTTACGGTACATATTATGTGGAAAGGTGCTTGAGAGAAATAAATTAATAAACAAATAAACACATCCGCCTCAAAAAACATGTAAACTAATGCTCTGATATTGCAATCTGCTTCATCTAGGCAGCCCCTTGCTCCTCCCTAGAGCTCCAATGACATCAGAAGAGCAGGCATATGGGGTCAGTCCATGCAGAGCAGCTTGCAGGATCAGGACTTAATTGTAGACATGACTTCCACAGTAGGATATAAACAGGGATAATGGAGGATGACAATGGTAATAATGTTACATGGTTACTAAAACTTGTCATGGATTTTTGTAGTGACATGTACATGGGCACATGCCTCATATTCATATTTACCCATTACGTTAATGAACTAAATACTAAATACTGTTTTTTTCTTTTCTTTACATCTTATTCTTGCCCCAGTTTTTGAATTTTGCCTGCTAATTCTTTTAACATTTTCACTGAATTTATAGCTAAAGCAATTTTCACATTTTTCAGTGATCGATTCTGTCCCAATAATTTTTTCCCCCCATTTTTTTTTCCATTTTCTAACTTTAAATGGGAATTAACTACAAAATTCCAGGGGAACTATCTGCAGTTCTAGATGAGTTTTCATGTAACTGATTAATAATTTTTTTTTAAATGTAAGGTTTGTGGTATTTATTATGGTTAGTGAAAATTAGATTTTTATTAAAACTTGTTACTTTAAGCAATTTTGTTTTTGTTTTTTACTATTTAAGTATAGACAGAAATGTTCTATGGTGTGTTTATAATTTTGTTTTGTTAGCAATATATCATACAGGGGTGCAGCACCCAGACCCATTCATTAAATTCAGGCTTTCAGTGGCTTTGTTGTATTTCACAGTGTGTTCCCAGAACAAGAGCACTGTGCTGTTATTTAGGATAACACTAGTCTACTAAACTGTTTCTTGATGTCTGAATAAAAATGTCATTAGACAGCCCACTTACCAGTTCCATTAAATAAAGGATTCCAAACCCTAGAGCTGTAATTCAGCTACTGAATTAACATTTTAAGAAGTTATCAATTACAAAATAATATGTAACATCTGTATTTTCCCTATCGATTAATATGTAACATCTGTATTTTCCCTGTATCAGTGGTTTTCAATCTTTTGTCATTTGTGGACCCTTTACAAATTTCAAATGGAGGTACAGATCCCTTTGGAAATCCCCAGCAGTCCACAGACCACAGATTGAAAAACCACTGCCCTATATCTGTACATTCTGGTATCATGACAAATAATGCTACTTAGCATTTTTAGTATAGAGGTTTACAAAGTGCTGTTTAATTATGTACTGGGGGCATGAATTTGGGCATGGAAGCTAATAATCCAACTGAATTTGGTGATGAATCCTGGTCACATGCTATCTGAGACATAACACTAAGAGTTATGTACTAACTCAGCCTTGCAACCTTTGTGAGGGACATTATTTTTGTTATTAATTATGAATAAATGCTTATCAAATGGACAATTACTTTTTAGTGTCTGCGCCTAAAATATAAGCTTTAGATATCTCTTTCCCTTACCCTACATAAATCTTGTCTATTTACACTGCTCAATGTTAAAAAAAATATGTAACTCAACAGGGCCCCAATTTTGGTTGGTCTTGAGGCACTATCATAATACAAATGATAAATAAATACTTTGATTGTACTATTAGTAAAGGAAACATCCTCAAAGGGCTACTATACTGAAGCAATTTCAGGGAGATTTCTTAACTTGCAGTACTCTCCTACAATGTTTCCTCTAATTTTTTTTTTCCATCCATGTGTGGAATAAATGTTATATGCACCAAGGCATGTGTAGATATGAGCCACTGGCTGTGGGTGCTCTGCTAATCAGGTGAGCAGCATTTGAATCTCTCTTGGGCAGGCTGCCCAAGCACCCAGCTTACAGGGTACCCTGCTCTCCTGATTTCTCCATACATTGATCCGCTCTTGGGAAACTTCTTTCATTTTTCATGATTGGTTATGCTACTGTGAATAAAATCAGAACAGCTGAGCTGAAGTCCATATTCTGAAATGGACTGGTCATCTGAAGAAGTGGGCTGTGCCCACGAAAGCTCATGATGCCATCTCCATGTTTTGTTAGTCTTTGAAGTGCTACCAGACTATTTGTTGTTTTTTAAGTTTCTCCTATTACAGGCTACCCCTCTGAAGTAGTAGATTCTAATAATTGAATTATTATTTTGATATCTATTGATCTATCTATCTAATATTTAACATGTTCCTGTTAGTTTTCCTAATGTGGCATGCAATTTTTAGTGGTTAGGTTACCTGAGGTGTAATATAACTATTCACTATTATGGTATTTTCTTGTTTTTGAAATATTTTCTTAGGGTATGTCTAGACTACATGGCTCTGTCAACGGAGCCATGTTGATTAGTTTACTAGACATAGCAAAATGAAGTGGCGATTTAAATAATCACCGCTTCATTTACATCAAAATGGCTGCCGCACTGTGCCGATCAGCTGTTTGGCGGCACAGCGCGGTAGTCTGGACTCTCCACGGTTGACAAGGGAAGCCCTTGTCGATGGCTCCGGTAAACCTCATTCCACAAGGCATAATGGGGCAGTTGACAAAGGCTTCCCCTGTCGACCGCGGAGCGTCCAGACTACTGTGCTGTGCTGCCAAACAGCTGATCGGCACAGCACGGCAGCCATTTTGATGTAAATGAAGTGGCCATTATTTAAATTGCCGCTTCATTTTGCTATGTCTAGAAACCTAATCTACTTGGTCCGTCGATGGAGCCATGTAGTCTAGACATACCCTTAAATACAATTTAATATCAATGTTAGATATTTCTAGAACCAAAATTCTGTTTTCACACACCCTGTACAACACCACTGAGATCAGATTGACATTAGTCATCCATGCTGATGTCAAAAGACAGAATTTGCACCAGAATCTCTTATGCATAAATATTTCCATATCTATTGAAAATAAGTCTTTCATCCTCCAAGATGGAGCTCTGCTCCCATGCAGAGCTCAGTTAAAGTCAGCGTGGCTCTATGCAGATGTAGCAAGCTGTCTGCATGCTGCTCATTAAAGGATAAGGAGATGGTTCTACATTGATAAATTCTTGATCTAAGAAATGATAGGATTTCATAGAGAATTCTTTTTTGATTAGTGTCCCACATGATACTTCCTCTTTTTCAAACACTTTTATAATATGGCAGATTTTACTATATATTTAAATGGTCTTCATATGATTTATAATTTGTCTTATTTTTATACTGTGCATCATTTTCTCATTATTGCCTACTATTGCCAGTAATTTATTCCCTCCAGAAGGCCCAGTTTAAGCCCAAGTAATAAAATACAGATAGAAGAGTATTGGTTTGATAACAGTTCATTTAATGAAATCCTTACCAATAGTCTCCAGAGTATAGGTAATTGGCGGAATGCGGTCAGTGGTAAATTTAGGGGTTGCTTTCTGATGCAATTCAATTAACTAATCAGTTGTTCTCTTGGGTTATCATTTCAGTTTAGTACAATTCATGCAGAATTCTTTTTAGTTTTCAGTTTTCATGAAGAAGAATAATAGTTGATTTTATCTGTGTGTATGAAATTGGATCTTCTTAGATTACAAATCAAGGACCATATTATCCTCTAATCATAAAAAACATAAACATTTGGCAAAAAGATCTGTAGTGTATGTTGAACTTCGAGATGTATATATTTATGTTTTTAAACTACAAGATGTAGGTATGATCTCTGCATATATATATTTAAAAAATTTATTGTTACCACAATTAGTAATAACTGAACTATTGGTCATAAACATTTGGATATTGGTGGCAAAACTGCAACCACTGATTTCCTGAAATTACCACTTTCACAGATTAAGATGATAACATGATTTCTCAGCACTACATTACTAATATTTGTCATTTCTCTGGAACGTTGTTGACTTATATGTGGTATCCTGGAATAAACCTTTTTACCTTTCTGGTCAAGGCTCAACCAAAGTAGAGACAGCCCTGAAAACATCCATCTAGGGTTTTACACAAGACCAGATGTATTTCAGGACAGGATTTTGTGAGTTATCAATCATACAGTGTAGAATTTCAACAAAACTGGATTTTTATCAATATGAAATTGCTAGTTTTTTAGCCTAAAAGTGAGACTTAATATATTAAATTCTAATTTCCCAGTAGCTTTGCTACATGCCAATAAAATATAAGCATCAAAAATCAAACTGTAAATGGTTATGATTGTGTGATTTTGTAATTGCTATGTGGATTTCCCTTTAAGCCTTTAAATATTACATTTCTGATGCCTACTCCTACTATTTAGTCTCAGTGCTATACATTTGAATGGTCATTTCTTGGTGTAGAGTATAAGAACAGGGCAGTATCCCTATAAATATTTTGTGTCCCTGTAACAGCACTCACTTCATTCTGTGTTTGAGAAACTACTAAAAACTAGTCCCAGCAGCAATCTGTATGTAATTAGGCTTTACAGGTTTGTGTATTTAGTAAACATAGTTATTTTGCTGCCAAATCTGCCCTTTTGG
Organism: Pelodiscus sinensis; assembly: GCF_049634645.1. Taxonomy (NCBI): domain Eukaryota; kingdom Metazoa; phylum Chordata; order Testudines; family Trionychidae; genus Pelodiscus; species Pelodiscus sinensis. The sequence continues at coordinate 147,502,624 of NC_134713.1, read as the reverse complement.
TTTCTTCAAACTGTTTTGTAAGAAGAACAGGATAATGTACAATAGCAGGAAAAGAACAACTTACGTAGCATCAGGGGGTTTCATGTGCTAGAACAAGAGTGGGGAAACTTTTCTGGGTTGCAGGCAACTGGCACACAATAAAATCAGTTAGGGGCCATACACAAGTGAGAAGCAGCAAAAAACCCACACCATCCTCACTGATGTAGCCCCCAACTGAGAAGGAGAAAGACTACCCACATTCTTCTCTCACACCAGAGCCTAGAGGAGTCCCAGGTTAGTAGATTTTGTGTGCGCTCCAGCCCATGATGGGACAGCAAGGGGGCTGGAGAGCCAGCATGGGCCCCCCAATGTTGGGGGGCCCTGAGCCTCAGAGGGCCAGATCCAGGCCAGCTGGGACCCACATCTGGCCCTCAGGGCTGAGGTTTCCCACCCCTGTTGTAGAGAAAGGCCACCATGAAGAACCCTTACCACTTGGCTCTGAACCTTGCTTATTTTTCATTTCTCCTACATTCTGCATCTTTCTTTCTTCCTTCACTTAAGAACCCTGCTGTAAACCTACACAAGTGCTAATGTCTTGGGAATCTGTCCTTCAGAATCAGCCAGGGTTTTGGAACATTGGAAGGAGCGATCATGCCCAGGAACCCTCCTAGAATTTTCATTGAACTCACTGTCTGCTGGAAAAGGACTCTAGGCGTTTGCTCTGTGCAGGGGTGGCCTGTCCATATAAGCAAACTAGGCAGTTGCCTAGGGTGCCAAGTTAAATGGGGCACCAAATGGTGGCACAATATCATTGAGGGGTTTGGAGGTGGGGGCGCCGATTGCATGGTTCGCCTAGGGCTCCAGTTGCTGGCAGCTAGTCTAGGGCTGTCCCTTGCTTTGTGAATACTCATTACTCATGCAGAGTAGACCAATAAATACAATTCACTATGAAGGCCCAAGTCTTCCAAGACTTATGGGTGCCCAGCCCTGAACCCTCTCTTGTACTCTCAACTCTCAGCCATCACTCCGTCTCACACTCCAAAGAGTGGGTGGGTGAGTCAGTCAGTCAGTCAGTCAGTCAGTCTACACTGCAGGCTTCTTGTGCAAGAAGCTTTTTGAGGAAGAGATCTTCCACAAAAACTTCTTGCACAACAGCCCGTCCACACTACAAAAGTGCATCAGAAATGCGATCTGCTTTTGCACAAGAGAGTGTCCAGACTACATGAACGCTCTCTCTCAAGAAAGCTCTGATTGCCATTAATGGAATGGCCACCAGGGGACTTTCGATAGGCTTCTTTCAGTAGGCTATTTTTGCGCAAAAAAGCCCTGTTTCCCCTCCACACATCCGTTTTTGCGCAAGAGCTCTTGCGCAAAAAGACTTATTCTTCGTAGAAAGAGGAACAACTACCTCGCAAAAACCCCTCTCTTCTTCTGATTTACTGTAAATTTACTTGCACAAAAACATGCTTGCAGTGTGGACGCTCCACAAGTTTTGTGCGAAAACAGCCATTTTTGCACAAAAACTCTATAGTATAGACATAACCCGAGTGAGTGAACAACAGGGGGAGGGGGATGGAGTGAGTGGGGTATAGGACCTCTGAAGTGGTGGGGTGGGCAAGGCAAGGGTATTTGGTTTTGTTCAGGTAGAAAGTTGGTGATGCTAAGTGAAGTACTCAACGTTGCCAGATGAGATTGCTTTGAACTAAATCATCCTTTTGAAAAAGAAATGACATCTCTGTAGTATAACAGCTATTTCCAATGATGAGAGGAAGATTTTGAGGTACAATTTTCAGAAGTGCCAAACTTATATAGGAGTACGAGGTATAAGGACCAGATTTTTCAAAGGATTTAGATGTTGTTCCACTCAGCATTGCAAGGCCTCTCCCTCTTGGTCTACACTAGGGAGTTAGTTCAAAACAACTCCCCTTATTTTGAAATAACAAGAGGAGCATCCACACTACCAAGCCCGTTATTTTGAAATAAGGGTCTGGTTATTTCGAAATAATAATTCCTGCTTTCCACGAGAAATAACTATTTAATAGTCCACAGTAGTGTGGACACTCCACTGCTGCTATTTCGAAATCACTATTCCGCAGAGTCATTCGAATGAGTAACTCCTCATTGCTTCCTGGGGCTCTAAGTCAAGGTGGCACATCCACCTTAAGGGAGCCTGCCTCAGACTAATTTCAAGTCTTGCCTGTAGTGTGGATCTGCTATTTCAAAATAGTTATTCTGGGAATTATTATTTTTAAATAAGTTATTTTGAAATAATTTCCTAGTGTGGACATGCCGTCATTGACTTAAGCAGCTAAATTCCATTTTCAGAAGTGACTTGGGCACTCAGAAACCTACATCTCATTGAAAGTTAATGGGACTTAGACTCCTAAGTGCTTATGTCACTTCTGAAAATGGAATTTAAGCTTCTAAATTGCATGTGCACTTTTTGATAATTGTCTCTATATCCTTTTTCTCTTTTATTTAAAATATGTATTTTTAAATTCACCTTTGCTGGAAGATCTCCCTTGTCTGTATCTTTCTGATATTGTAAGGTTGCTTCACTCACTTGAGGTACACTAAGACTGCTCATTTATGGTTCATGGTACTTGGTATCACTCAAATAGCTCCTAAGACTATTTCTTACCCTTGCAGTGGAGCAGAGGTGATTATACAGGTCTTGTTTACCTGCAACCACTATGATCCTGCATATTTCACTGGTAACATCTTTGGTTATAGCTGAAAGTCATGAGAAAGTCCCAATGAACAAATTCTGTTAGTCATGAAATGTGATCAGTGAAGTATCATTAGGGGCTATCCATCTAGTTAAGACTGGTAAGAGCTTTCATTTACAAGGTCTGGATTTGCTGAAATAAGGGGAAATCCCGTAATCAATTCTTAGAAACTTGCAAACTATTCATGGTGACTGGAAGTTACTCTAAGTTCCAAATCCTGTCCTGATTTACGCCCCTTGCAGCCACATTGAAATAGGCAGGAATTCTGTAGCCTGGTTGGAAAAAAACATAAGGCCAAATTCTGCCCTTAATTACACATGTAAAACCCCACTTACGTCCATATGGTTGTACTGGTATAACTGATAATTTGACTATAAGTCCAAATCACAATGAAGCTTCAGTGAGGCTATGTCTACACTGCAGAGCTTTTCCAGGATACCAGAGCTATCCCAGAAAAGTTCTGCCATGTCCAAGGAACACAGCTGCTTTTCCAAAAACATTTTTGGAAAAGCAGACGTGTTTTTTCGACATCCCTGTAAATCTCATTCTACAAGGAAGAAGGGATGTTCCAAAAGAGGATTTTTTTTATGACATTTGGCCCCATGTAGATGGGTCAAATGACAGAAAAGCCTCTTTCGGAAGAAGAGCAGAAAAAGATACACAAATTGCAAACTGCAATATGCGTATCTTTTTCCAACTTTTCCCTGGAGTGTAGACATAACCTGGCTGAATTATAAATAACTAGAGCCCTGCATGGATATAAAATTGGTATCCACATCCACATCTGCAAAAATGATCCATGGATATCTGCATCCACACCTGTGGATATAAAGTGAACATCTGCTAATTTGCAGGCTTCTAGATACAAAAATTGCGTCCGCATCTGTATCCGTAACTGCAGAATGAGTTGTAGATACCTGCATCCACATCCATGAATATGGATGACAGTGGATAGAAAGAGGATATCCACAGATTTGCAGGGTTTTATAAACAACATTTAAAATATGATGGGCAAGGGCTTGATCATTAACCCAATTTACCAGTGGAAGTGTGGCATACATATATACAACAAGGTGCATTTCAATGAGCTCTGCTGCCAGTCATGCCATAACAGAGAATTAGGTTTAGTCTTCCTCCATCCCTAGAGGATGAGAACTGAGATCAGCCCAGTTCTCCTATGGGGGATCCTGACTGGCAAGTGGGGACCCATTTGACTAGATCAGGAAAACAGAACTCTAGATGCCTCTCAATTCCAGCTGAACTGCACAGCCTTCACTTCAACTGCCATGGAATATTCAGGTCTCAGCATTTCAGTCCAAAATTTTTCAAATCCCCAACCAACTATCACAGAACTTTCAGCCCCAAATCATAGAACACTATAACTGGAAGGGACCTCGAGAGGTCATAGAGTCCAGTCCCCTGTGTTCCATCTGACATTACAGCTCCCCATTTCACCCCTGTCTTTAGAACTCTTGAGTGTTTTTAAACAGCCAGGCAGAGGGAAAGAATGTTATCCACATTACCTCTTTTTTCTTTTTGTCCTTTTAACCCTTTCCCTTGCTCTGCTTGGTGCCTGTTTTCTCATGATGGTCAGGAAAAAAGGAGAAAGGGAATATGACTAGTTCCACAAAAGTCTCTTCTATGCTGACAGATCTATATGGATAATAAAAATATATGTAGATTATATACTTAAATGTGCGGTATACATTTTTCAGATTACTTTTATATGATCTGATATATTGATTCATAAATTAATTACTATGAATAATAATTCATAGTAATAATATGAATGTATGTGTATTACTGTCTGCAGTCATATGCATCATATTTGAAACATATGACATATGTGTAGATTAAACATAATACCATGTGTGTACAAATATGGAGAGCAAGAATTCATTATACAAAATAATCACATAACTGTCCTTGCAACCTTTAGAACCTTTATAATTTTAGCTCAATAGAGGTCAATGTTACAGAACCATTATGTAGTTAACCAAAAAGTTGTCTCTGTATTTTGGAAAATACTGCTGTGTCATTCCATTAGTTCTCATTGTGTCATGATTAAAAATGTGACTTCCAGCAGCTGAGTTACAGTGTCATCTAGTGGCAAATGCTATTCGTATGCTTGCTCTTGACAAAAAAAAGTGAAAGTGTTTCAGTTCAAATCTAGGGTTTTGAAATTATAATAAAAGAATCTGATTTTTACTTGGACAAACAGAACAAAACACACTAACAAAGAGCAAAGCCCCATAATCTAGTTAGTCTGGACCTTGCCTATGGCAGTCAAATTGCAGGACCGGTGACAAAGTTACTAAATTGTTATCAGACAAAAATAGAAAACTCATAAATGCTTTTCTAATTTACTTGATTTGGCCTATAACTTTTGGAAACACTGTAAGATATAAAAAGCCAATTTTTACAATATTGTCAAACTTGTTAAAAGCAGCCAAAACCAATCCTGCCTGAACAGTTAGTCTTGGTGGCTGCTTAATTTTGTTTTATAATTAAGGAGCCAAATTCTCCTCTGAGTTACCACTTATGAAACACTATCTCATAATGACAAAAGTGCAAGGATATACCCATAAAAGATGTAAGGCATGCATTATGCAAGGTTTAACACATGATATATGCAAGGCTCATGAGTGGTCTAAAACATTCTCACATATTACATTCATAATTCTTACATCTTTGCTTCCTGAACATTACAATATTTGGACTTTTGCTGAATGATGCTATCAGCGGGGACAAATTGGGGACAATGCGCACAGGATGTAAAATCAGCAGATAATTTGTTCTGAGGAATTTTACTATTGTTTGGGGAAGAGTAATACTTAGTTATTAAGGGAGAAGTCATGGGGTTGCTATGAGCAAACAGCATTTGGGAGTTTCTGTTTCAGTTCTGCTGTGTGCAGCCTGCCATCCACCAAGCAAGTGTCTGGCTGCAGCCTTTGAACTGTTCACAGGAGCTCATCTAAGGACTGTTTGGTAAGAAGCATGTGGTTGAAATACCACATTTCATAGAAGGAGATGGTGAACGGAAACTCTGCATTTGGTCTGTTGTGAACTATTCACCACAGTAGAAATTGTAAAATATCTCCTCAGCTTTATGTGATTCATGAAATACTCTCACATGAATGCCTACAGCTCTTGTTGAAGTCAGTGGGTGACCCATGCACATATGTCTATTAATGTTTCCTAGTCAGTGAGTGGTATCTGGTTTTGAGTAATCAAAATATACATCAGAAATAGATTAGCCACTAAATATGAGTAAAAGACTAGGTTTCATGAACCATATTCTGCCTTCAGTTACAGCTGCCATCATTTTCATTCCCATCAGCCAGCCACTATAACTGAGGGCAGAAGGTGGCCTCTTATCATTAATACCACCTATGAGAGCAAATGATTTGAGAAAGTATTTTTCCCATCATATTCTCCCCCACACACCAGAGTCCCAAGGATTTGTGGTGTTTCCCTTCTTTACTCCCACTACCCTCATCCCTATGCACAATAGCTGTTCTTCTGACTGAAGAAGATTTCATATGGTTTCTCTGGTCTGTCAATGGCAGTCCTGAATCAGCCAGAAAGGTCACTAGATGCAAAGAAGCTCTCACTCTCCTCCCACAGGAGGAGAGTGTGGCCCAGAGAGCGTAAACCAGGGAAATCCCCTCTTCTGAACGGTCTGCTTCCTGGCTATAAATGTTCATTTGTTTCCCGGCCCCAAAGGATATATTTCCCCCTGTGTCATTTTCATATTTTTCTGTGGTTTCCATTGTCATTTGCTGTTCATGCCATGCCATTAATTTCTGTTCATTAACTTACAATGTTGTATAGCATTTCATCATTTGCACGTAAAAAAATTCACATAGGAATAACTGATACTACCAGTACAATTCTTCCCATTTCTTCCAGCCTAGGAGATTAGGGCCTAAACAGCAGTACCAAACTCAAATCTTGTCCCCAAATCTTAGAATAAATGTTACTAGGTCTCTTTAAAAGAGACGCTTGTAACAATTTGTCTTTTTCTTTGCTAGGTACAATAAAGCATCTTTCATTTTGTTAATCAAATAGAGATTCATGATAATGGTGGTGAAAAGAACTGTCTGGCTTTATGAAAAGCTAGTTATGGTTTTCTAACTCAGTGTTTACTTTGAAGATGACTAGTTGTTACACATATACCCATCTAAGGGTATGTCTACACTACCCTGCTAGTTCGAACTAGCGGGGTAATGTAGGCATACCGCACTTGCAAATGAAGCCCGGGATTTGAATTTCCCGGGCTTCATTTGCATAAGCGGGGAGCCTCGAGGTAGTGTACGAGGTGTACCGGTAGTTCGGAATAGGAAGCCTAGTCCGAACTACCTAGTTCGAGTCCCGTGTAGCCGCGCTGCACGGGGTTCGAACCAGCGGGGTTTTAAAAATGGCGGCTCCCCGCTTATGCCAATGAAGCCCGGGAAATTCAAATCCCGGGCTTCATTTGCAAGTGCGGTATGCCTACATTACCCTCCTTGTTCGAACTAGGAGGGTAGTGTAGACATACCCTAAAATATTACATACAGGAGAGAGTGTCTAGTACATTTTAATGAGAAGATGGCAGAACCTCAGCCTTGAAATCTCCAGATCAAAAACCTTCACTCAGAAACTGATTAAAAGTATGAGGAGCATTAATTTGTCTTGATTTGTTTTCTTAGCAAGCGGGTGAAGGGAGAATACTAGGAACAGTATTGAACATGTTTCAGAAGCCCAAGATTTTATCCTTTTTTCTACGTATAGTCCCAAATCTTACAAGGCCCTTATCATAGTGTTTTGTCTGTTTTTGTCTGGTGAGAAAACAATTTTGTAACAATCAGAGCTAATCAATAAAATGAAAAACTATTTTAGTAAAAATATTTAAAGTTATTTTTAGTTCAGAGGATTTAAAAGCCACTCCTTTTCATGACATTTTATGGTTTCTCAAAACATTTGTGAAAACCAAAAAAGTTATCAAACTCATTTTCAAAATGAATTGAATGTCTGCATTAATTGTCCTCCAAGCAGATTTCATCCATCTAAAGTAAGAAAATGACTTCTTCTTCTGTAAGCCACCCAGTAAGTTGCTAGAGAGTAAATCAAGGCCCTCTCTGGTCCCCTTCTGTAAAATAGGGATAGTAGCACTCCTCTTTTCCACCATTTGTCTCTCTACAGGCCCATACACAGGAATTTCTGTGGGGGATGTGTGTGCTTTCTTTTGTAAATGTGGACCTCAATTTTTTTAAATATAAAGGAGTTCAAAATAGTCATGCAATGAATATGCACAACAAAGGTTAATGAAAAGTTTGAGTGGAAACAATGATTGGTAAAATGATTTTGCTACAGCATACTAAAAGTATGTACGTTAATAGAAATTTTAGAAGAATTACCTTCTGGCATCATGACGGGCAGCATAGCCTCCATGGCTCCCCCATTCCCTTGGCTGCCTCTGCCTGCTAAGCAAGGCCAGCGCCGGGTGAACACAGGCAGGCAGGCTTCTGGCCAGTAGGGCCAGACCCAGGTTGATCCTCATGGGTAGGGGGCACCATTCCCCTGGTCCTGCTATGTTGCCACCCACCCTACCTACCCATTCCCTTAACACAGTGGTTCTCAAACTTTTTGGCCTGTGGCCACCTGGCTCAATGCAAACCTTTCTGCTGACCACCAGTTGCCAATGGAAACTCACTGTTAATTACATAATTACGCCCAAGCTATTTTGCTAATGCTGCAGCTAGGGAGACTGATTTCATTTGACCAGCAAGAAATGAAATATTAATTTAAATTGTTAAACAGACTAAGCACTTTAACTTTTTCATGTTAATTTATCAAACTTCATTTTAAATAAAGTAAAATATTATTTTCTGTTGAACACAAAAGGTTCCCATGTTTTCTTTCTTTATGGCAGGGGTCAGGAACCTTTTTTGGGTCAGGGAACCTCTGGCCTACAGAAAAATCAGTTGGGGACCACACAAGTGAGAAGCAGGAAAGAAACCCTCCAAAACCCCCCAACCCTCACTGATGTGGCCCCCAACTGAGACACTTCACTCCTCTGGTGCTCCAGCCCCTCCAGGGGAGGGGGACTGACAGGGGGGACTGAGGTTCAGGGCTTCCCATAGGCCAGATTTTTTCTTCTGAGGTTCCAGGCTAGTGGATTTTGTGGACCTCACTGGGTTATGGGATTGGGACAAAAATTGGGGGTTCAGTGTGTGGGAGAGGGCTGCCAGTGAGAGCATTGGGGGTTCAGGATTTGTGTGGGAGGTGGGGTGTAGGAGGAGGTGAGGGTGCAAGGCCTGGATGGGAGGTGGGGTGGAGGAGGGGGGTGAGGGTGGAAGGTGGGGTATAGGAGGGGGTGAGGGATGCAGGAGCAGGCTGCAGGCAGGGTGTCTGGCCAGGGGGGAGGGTGCAAGAACAGGCTCGTGGAGCAGAGTCTCGGCAGGGAGGTGGTGTGTGAGCGGTCTGGGAGTGTGGGGATCTGGGCATGAGAGGGTGGGAGGCACTTACTTGCCTTCACATCCACACCCGTGCCAGTTCCAGGCACTGCCTCCCTCTGCTCCCATTTGTCGGATGCCATTGGAGCACCAGTGTTGGCTTCTTGCTGGGCGGGGGGAAGGAGGAAGAGAGCAAACCCTAAACCCCACTGTGTGATCAAGATCACAGGGAAGAAGCGCTCCTCATCATCTAACCCCTCCCTCATGCTGCTGTTCCCCCAGCTGGGAGAGGGGAAGCACTTCTTCCCTGTTAGCTGGATTGCACAGCGAGGCTCGGGGCTTTCTCTCTCCCTCCCGGCCCCCCATCGGGAAGCCGGTACTGGCGTTCCAACCGTGTGTGGGGGGAGGTGGGAGGGCGAGGCTGCAGTGCCAGCACAGGCTCCCCACTGCAGAGGAAAGGAGGAGAGTTGGGCTCAAGCCACAGACCACCAGGAAGGCAGCTGCGGAGCCCCCTCATACTAACTTACACACACCCCCGCCTTTGGGCCTGCTCCATTTTACTTAAGTTATTAGTTATTCAGAGTAATTGCCTCTCACTCTGTGTTTGTATATGGAGGCCATATTTCCTCATGCTAAACACAGGACACACAGTAAAATTACTTATATCCAAGACTGTTTAATGGCATTCAATAAGGAGTGAGTAGCACAACTGTTCAAATTAACATCAAGGTGATAGTGTTAATCAACAGAGTGTGTGCTGTCACTCGCAGGTGTAAACTGTTGGCTTCTAATTAAAGTTTGAATTGTAGAAGCCTCTTCTGATTGGCTGAGCCTTGATAGGGGGAGGGAATTTCAGGCAGTCCAGGGCTTTATAAACCAGTGAGCAAGCGATCAAGGAGCTTGCGAACAGGACAGCAGGTATGGATGGTGATAGGTCTGCTGATGTTACCTGCACAGCGTGTGCCATGTTTGTCTTCCTCCCGGAAGAAAGGACAGATTTTATCTGCACTAAGTGCAAGCTGATCGCAATTTTGGAAGAAAAAATTAGAGGACTGGAGGCCCAAGTGTCGACCCTACGCTCGATCAGAGAGGATGAAGACTTCCTTGATAGAAGGCAGCGTTTAATCCTGCAAGCACGGCAGGCGGAAGAGCCAGAGAGGGCAGTACAGGACCAGGAAGAGAACTGGCAACATGTAATTTCTAGAAGGGGAAAAAGGCCAGCACAGGAATTCCCAAATGCTATAGAGGTAAGTAATTGCTTTCAGGCTTTCTCCACAGGCTCTGCGGTGGTGAATGCTTTGGAAGGGACCTCACAAGGAAGAAACTGGAAGGGGACACCATCTACTGGAAGGCATGGGATGCATAGTCCTAGGGATGGGGGTTCCACAACCAACACCCCCAAAAGAAGATGATGGGTAGTGGTGGTCGGGGACTCCCTCCTAAGAGGGACTGAGCCATCCATCTGCCGTCCCGGACCTGGAATCTCGAGATGTGTTGCTTACTGAGAGCTCGAATTCAGGATGTGACTGAGAGGCTTGCAAAACTGATCAAACCTTTGGATCGCTACCCCTTCCTGCTTCTCCACTTGGGAACTAATGATACGGCCAACAATGACCTTGAGCAGGTTACTGAGGATTATGTAGCACTGGGAAGAAGGACCAAAGAATTCAGAGTGCAAGTCGTGTTCTCGTCCATCCTCCCTGTTGAAGGGAAAGGACTGGGCAAAGATTGTCGAATTGAGCAAGTAAATGCGTGATTGCGCAGGTGCTGTCACAGAGAGGGCTTTGATTTCTTCGACCATGGGACTCTGTTCCGGGCACAAGGATTGCTAGGAAGAGATGGGATCCACCTAACCAAGGGTATGTCTACACTACCCCGCTAGTTCGAACTAGTGGGGTAATGTAGGCATACCGGCTACACGCGGCACGAACTAGTTGGCAAAGTTGGCTCCCGGACTAATCCGCTAAGTGACACAAGATGGGATGAAGATGGACAGCCCTTGATGGGTAAAGAACAGGTTAGAAACTATTTAGAAAAGCTAAATGTACACAAATCCATGGGTCCGGACTTACTGCATCTGAGGGTACTGAGGCAGTTGGTAAATGTCATTGAGGAGCCTTTGGCCGTTTTCTTTGAAAAGTTGTGGAGATCGGGAGAGATCACGGATGATTGGAAAAAGGCAAATGTAGTACCCATCTTCAAAAAAGGGAAGAAGAACCATCAGGAGCAGCCCGAGGCTGGCTGCAGCAGCTGGCATCCTAGGCAGGGTGGCGCAATCGGTGGCCCTGCCTGCACAGCTGTCAATGGCCATGTGTCAAGGGTTGGGCTCCCCCTCAGGCTTACAGCCCTGTCATCATCAGGGTTGCCTGCCCCTAGCTAACCCTTTAACACCCGTGCTCTCAGGTCCCTGTGCCCCCAATACCGACAGTCAAGGCCCGGAACGGCCCGTTGCCGCCCAGGAGGGAGTCCGGCCGCTCGCTCAGAGGTCCGGCCTGGAGTCCCGCTTCCGGACACCGAAAGCGCCTCGGGCGGGCACCTCCGGGTTCATGTCTTCCCTCGCCACTCACCCGTTCTGCTCTCGCTCCACGCTTTCCTATTCCTCCCCATGAGTCGGCCATCTGGCCCTTTTGAATCTCTGCCGGTTCTCTCCCCACCTCCTCCTGTTGCGGGGCGATGACGTTACTCCGCGTCTCGCCCTGGTTTCCTCTCTCCCGGGGCTGGCTCCCTCCTCCTCTCTCTGGCCCCGGAGCCTCAGAACCCCCCCGGGGGTGATCGGGCACTTTTGTGTCCACCTATGTGGGATGGAACCCCCAGTGCCCAGGAGAGTGGGCGGAGTGTGGGGAGTCAGTGTCTCCCTGTCACACATCTCCCCCTTTAAGTTACTTACAGTCTCGCTGCTCAGCCCTTCTTCTTCCATCACCCTGGAGAAGAAGTCTGCGTTTCCGTGCCTTAGTCCCGGATGATGTTGTATTTCAAATGTATATGGCTGTAAGGCGAGGTACCAACACATCACCCGGGGGTTGGTTTCCTTCATCGCCTGGATCCACCATAAAGGAGCGTGGTCAGTCACCAATTTCAAGTAGATAATATCGCAGAGTCTCCACCGCCCATTTTGCGGCCAGGGCCTCTTTCTCAATTGTGGCTTACCGTTGTTCGCGAGGGAATAGCTTGCGACTCAGGTAGACTACTGGGTGTTCTTGTCCCCCTACCTGTTGAGTCAGCACCACTCTGAGGCCCACGGCGGATGCATCAGTCTATAAGGTAAATTCTTTTGTGAAATCTGGTTGTATTAGGAATGGAGCCTGCATTAAAATGGTCTTTAATCACTGGAACGTGCACGCGCACCGTTCTGTCCATACTATTTGCTTCGGGCTGCTCTTCTTTGTGAGATCTGTCAATGGAGCGGCCTCTGACGCGAACCTCAGAATAAACTGCCTGTAGTACCCAGGTAGGCCCAAGAATTGCCGGACTTGATTTTTTGTCCGGGGGTGGGGGGCAGTAGTTGGTTAGTGCCTGTACCTTACTGGCTAGGGGTCTCAATTGTCCCCTCCCCACTGCGAACCCCAGGTAGGTCACCTCTCGTTGCCCTAGGTGGCATTTTTCTGGGTTCGCTGTCATCCCGGCGTGCCGTAACGCCTCCAGGACTGCTCGTAGGTGTTGGAGGTGGTCTTTCCATGATTTACTATACACTACATCATCTATGTACGCAGCTGCGTACTGCTGGTGTCCCCTTAGCACGCAGTCCATGAGTCTCTGGAAAGTAGTGGCTGCCCTGTGGAGCCCAAAGGGCATGGTTTTAAAGTGGTAGAGGCCGAAAGGGGTGGAGAAGGCGGTCCTCTCTCAGGAGGCGGGTGTCAGTGGGATTTGCCAATACCTTTTTGTGAGATCTAGCGTGAAAATGTATTGGGCTTGGCCTAGCTGTTCTAAGAGCTCATCCATGGGATAAGCATCGAACCAGGAAATCACATTAACTTTTCGGAAGTTGATGCAGAAGCGTATGATCCCGTCAGATTTCGCTGTGCGATTCTTTTATCACCCCTAGTCGCAGCATCTTCTGGACCTCCTCCCACACGGTGTTCCACATTTTCCTAGGAAGAGGGCGTACGGGTTCCCTCACCCTACACCCGGGTTTGATGGCCACATGGTGGCTAATCAGGCTGGTACACCCTGGCACGGCGTTAACCACTGTCTTGAACTCCTGGAGTAGGTCTCGTATCTCCTCTCTTTGAGTCACTGTCAATTCTGGGCCTATATCTATGTCGTGAGTGGATTCCAGGTCTCTGGCCCACGGCCCCAACTCGGTGGGCCGGGGCTGAGGATCCACGAAGAGGCCCTCCCTCGGGTTCCATTTCTTCAGCAGGTTGACATAGTAGACCTGAGTGCCCTTTTGCTTCCCCACCAAACGCACCTTGTAGTCCACCGCCCCTACTTTACGGACCACTTCAAAAGGCCCCTGACACTTCGCCAGTAACTTAGATTCGCAGGAGGGGAGAAGGAGGAAGACCCTATCTCCCAGCTTAAACTCCTGGGCCCGCACGTCCCAGTTATAATAAAAAGTCTGCTTGTCATGTGCCTGCATTAAGTTAACTTTTGCAAACTCTCCTAGCTGCTGCAGTCTTTCCCTTAAGTGAAGAACATAGGAAACCATTCCTTGGACTCGGGTTTCCTGGTCCTCCCAGGTTTAACTTAACACGTCCAGGATCCCCCGGGGCTGCCGTCCATAGAGGAGCTCAAATGGGGAATACCCAGTCAAGGCTTGGGGGACTTTGCAGATGGCAAACAGCAGGGCTGGCAGCAATTTATCCCACTCGGGCGGGTCACTTGCTGTGAACCGGCAGAGCATAGCTTTTAGCGTGCGATTAAAATGCTCTACCAACCCATCAGTCTGCGGGTGATAAACTGAGGTGCGTAGTGTTTTAATCTGTAATAGGCGGCATAGTTCTGCCATGAGCTTAGAAGAGACATTCATCCCTTGGTCCGTGAGTATTTCTTGGGGTATCCCTACCCGAGAAAAATTTTTCACTAACTCTCCTGCGAGGATCTGCGACGTGGTGTTTTTCAAAGGCACCGCCTCGGGGTATCGGGTGGCATAGTCTATTAGAACCAATATATGCTGGTGCCCAGCTTTTGACCACTCGACTGGTCCAATGAGGTCAAATGCTACCCAGTCAAAGGGCACCCCTATCACCAGGAGGGGAACCAGGGGAGCCTTGGTTATCTCCCGCAGACGGGTGAGCTGGCACTCGGGGCAGGAGTTACAAAAATCCCTCACCTGCTTATGTATCCTGGGCCAAAAAAACCTCTGGGTTATGTGTTGCAGCATTTTTTCCCTCCCGAGATGACCCGCCCATGGGTTTGAGTGGGCCAGTTCCAATACCTTCTGGCGTCCCCCCACCGGTACTAGCAACTGCCGGAGGATACCCCCCACTCTCCGCGGCCTTTGTTACCCGATACAGACGGTCCCTATGTACCTCAAAAAAAGGCCCTTGTTTTAGCCTCACGTCCTCATCCCCGTCGTTGGTTGTCTTGCCAGCTTGCTCCCAGGCCTGTTGTAAGGACGGGTCATCGCGCTGTTCCTGGACGAAGTCCCCTACGGCGTCACCGTCTAATGTCCGGCTCCAGTTCTTTGAAGCATCCGGGCCCCTCTCTGCTTCTCCCGTATGTTCGGGACCCCTATCTTGGGCCTGCCCAACCTGGCGGGCTGCTAGTGCACTCTCCGACCGGTCGACCCCTTGCTCGCCGGCCAGCTGAGGGGTCCACCCTTCTATTAGTCGCTGGAAGCCCGGCCAGTCTCGCCCCAGGAGTACTGGGTATTCTAAATTTTCGGATACCGCCACCTGACATGTCACCTTGTCGTGTCCATCAGATAATTTTACCCATGCCGTGGGGTAAGGTTTCACATCCCCATGGATGCACTTCAACCATATAGGGGTTCCGGAGGTCCCTGGGCGTGGGACCAGGGAGGCTTGGACCATGGTTTGCCCACAGCTGGTATTAACTAGGGCCCAAAACTCCCGCCCTTCTACCTTCAGCTGGGCCAGCACTTTCTTATTTTCCTTAGGTCGAGCCCTGGGACCTAGGGCCACCACCCGCCTGAACGAACAGTCCATGAATGGGCAGTCCCGGCGGAAATGGCCTTCTTGGCCACACTCAAAACACACACCCCCCCCCGGCTGCCAGTTCCTGACCCCGCAGGGAGTATAGGCTCCTCTTCTCTCGAGGCCTTATCCCCCTTCACTCCTTCCCCAGGAGGCTATCTAGGGTGGTGTGTCTATAGTCAGAGACCCCCCTTTCATGCCCTCCATAGGTCCGCCCCCGGCCGCCTCGGGGAGTCAGGGCCCGGCCTACTGGTGGGCATTGCCCTCGCCCTTCCCCCGGGGCCCTGTGGTCTCCCCTGCACCCTCCACGGCCATATAGGCTTCCATTAGGGTGACCGCATCCACTATGGTTGTGGGCTGCTGCCGCCTTACCCACTTTCAGGCATCTGTTGGCAGAATCTGTAAGAATTGTTCCAGTACAATAACATCGATCAGCTGACCGCTAGTCCGTTTTTCGGGTTCCAGCCATCTCCGGCATGCTTCCCGCAACCTTTGGGCGACCGCCTGGGGCACCGGTGGGGTACCGTTCTTGGTGAAATCTTTGCCTAAATGTCTCAGGGTTCAACCCGATTTGATCTAGGATCGCCTCTTTTACCTTATAGTAATTGAGGGCTTCTCACGGATCCAGACTCCTATAGGCTAATTGGGCCAGCCCCGACAAATAGGGAGCCAACAAGGTGGCCCTATGGTCCCTGGGCCATCGGGCTGCTGTGGCGACCCTTTCAAACGTCTCAAGGAAGGCCTCCGGGTCATCTTGATTAGGCGGATAGGTAACTGGGGCACTCTTCTTGTGTTCCCGTCGGCCCCTGGAGCCGCTCTGTCTAATGTGGCCCCTTGTTGGAGCCACATCTCTCTCCGTGCCTGTTGTTGATCAGGCAGTTCTCTAATGAGCTGCCTTTGCTGCTCCTGCTGCTGAACAGCCTACTGCTGTAATAGTTGGGTCTGCTGTTGTTGCTGGCGTTGCTGCTCTGCCAGCCACTGCCAGATTTCCTTCATCTCCATTTTTTTAAACCCCCCTTAATACCAGAGTTTAGGACCGGATGCCCACATTCTCCACCATCTGTCAAGGACTGGGCTCCCACTCAGGCTTACAGCCCTGTCATCATCGGGGTTGCCCGCCCCTAGCTAACCATTTAACACCCATGCTCTCAGGTCCCTGTGCCCCCAATACCGACAGTCAAGGCCCGGAACAGCCCGTTGACACCCAGGAGGGAGTCCAGCCGCTTGCTCAGAGGTCCGGCCAGAGTCCCGCTTCTGGACACCGAAAGCGCCTCAGGCGGGCACCTCCGGCTCGTGTCTTCCCTCGCCACTCACCCATTCTGCTCTCACTCCATGATCTCCCGTTCCTCCCCCATGAGTCGGCTGTCTGGCCCTTTTAAATCCCCCGCCGGTTCTCTCCCCGCCTCCTCCTCTCACGGGGTGATGACATCACTCCGCGTCTTGCCCCAGTTGCCTCTCTCCCGGGGCTGGCTCCCTCCTTCTCTCCGCGGCCCCAGAGCCTCAGACCCCCCCCCAGGGGTGATCGGGCGCTTCTGCGTCCACCTGTGTGGCTGCCTTGGTGGCGGAGATGGAACCCCCAGTGCCCAGGAGAGTGGACGGAGTGTGGGGAGTCTGGGTCTCTGTGTCTGCGGAGCCCCATGCCCCATCACACCGTGATGTCATCACAGGGCGCCCCAGCGCCCTGTGACGTCGTCATCGGGCACCTGGGCCATCGGCACCCTAGGCAGCTGCCTAGCTCGCCTAGGCTCACGGGCCGCCGGTGAGGACGGTCCAGGGAACTATAGTCCTGGCAGTCTTACCTCGGTTCCTGGAAAAATCATGGAAGGGACCCTTAAAGAATCCATTTTGAGGCAATTGGAAGAGAGGAAAGTGATTAGGAATAGTCAGCATGGATTCACAAAGGGCAAGTAAGTGCCTGACCAATCTGATTAGCTTCTATGATGAGGTAACTGGCTCTGTGGACGTGGGAAAGTCAGTGGATGTGATATACCTCGACTTTAGCAAGGCTTTTGATATGGTCTCCCACAATATTCTTGCCAGCAAGTTAAGGGAATGTGGATTGGATAGAAAGCTGGCTAGAAGGCCGTGCCCAGCGGGTAGTGATCATCGGCTCGGTGTCAGGATGGCGGTCGATTTCTAGCAGAATGCCCCAAGATTCGGTACTAGGACCGGTTTTGTTCAATATCTTTATTAATGACCTGGATGAGGGGATGGATTGCACCCTCAGCAAGTTTGCAGATGACACTAAGCTAGGGGGAGAGGTAGATACGCTTGAGGGCAGAGATAGGGTCCGGAGAGACTTAGACAAATTGGAGGATTGGGCCACAAGAAATCTGATGAGGTTCAGCAAGGACAAGTGTAGAGTCCTGCACTTGGGATGGAAGAATCCCAAGAATTGTTACAGGCTGGGGACCAACCAGCTAAGTAGTAGTTCTGCAGAAAAGGACCTGGGGATTACAGTGGATGAGAAGCTGGATATAAGTCAACAGTGTGCCCTTGTTGCCAAGAAGGCTAATGGCATATTAGGGTTCATTAAGAGGAGCATTGCCAGAAGATCCAGAGATGTGATTATTCCCCTTTATTCGGCTCTGGTGAGGCCACATCTGGAGCTTTGTGTCCAGTTCTGGGCCCCCTACTACAAAAAGAATGTGGAATCATTGGAGAGGGTCATCAGAGGGCAACCAAAATGATTAGGGGGCCTACGAGGAGAGGCTGAGGGACTTGGGTCTGTTCAGTCTGCAGAAGAGAAGAGTGAGGGGGGATTTGATAGCTGCCTTCAACTTCCTGAAGGGAGGTTCCAAAGAGGATGGAGAGAGGCTGTTCTCAGTAGTTACAGATGGCAGAACAAGGAGCAATGGTCTCAAGTTGTGGTGGGAGAGGTCCAGGTTGGATATTAGGAAAATCTATTTCACTAGGAGAGTGGTGAAGTACTGGAATGGGTTACCTAGGGAAGTAGTGGAGTCTCCATCCCTAGAGGTGTTTAAGTCTCAGCTTGACAAAGCCCTGGCTGAGTTGATTTAGTTGGGATTGGTCCTGCAGGGAGCTGGACTTGATGATCTTCTGAAGTCTCTTCCAGTTCTATGGTTCTATGATTCTATGATAGAGCTCCTGTTACAAGGTCTCTCTCTCACACACTCTCTCTCTTTCTCCCCCTATATACCTCTCTCCCACAGAGGGAGTGTGACCGACCTGCCTCAGAACCTCCCTTCCTGGTGCTGTCTGCCCTTCATGCCTCACTGGGCTCCCGGGATGAACCCCTCTCCTGGTGACATGGTCCTGTGTCTTCCCAAGGCCACATGTGGGGTGGGGCCATGCAGGGGCCCCTCCCCACCAGCAGTAGTTTGTCAACACAGTGCAGGAGGAAAGGGCTGGGAGCTGCTGGCAGCCACACAGGGGTGAGTATGTGGGGGGAAAGGGGTGACCTGTCTTGTGTTTGTGCAGAGCTTGTTTCTTCCTCCTCCCTGTGGCTGAAAGCAGCTTGTCCCTTCCTGCCTGCACAGTGTCAAAAAGCATCTAACACCTGCAACCTGCAGCGAGGTAAGTGGGCATGTGGACAGGGGACAGTGCTGACTGGGCAGAATGGCTAGAGGGTCTTTCTCCTGGCATGGGGAGGGTAGAGTGGTGTGCATGGTGACTGAGATGGAGGAGAATGGGGAGGTTCTGGGTTGAGAGCAGGGGGAATGCTGTATGTATCAGCAGGGAGATGAGGCTAGGATAAAATAGTGAAGGGTCACAAAGGGTTAAATATTGTTTTCTCCTATACCGATTTACTGAAAAGTAGCCCTGTTTTTCCTTTGAAAACACAGCAGGGGTGTGTGCCCCATTCTTCTCTCACCTCCCCTTTTCACCTCATCCTCCACCAAATGGTTCCCTGATACAGTGTCCCTGGATTTGACTTTGAAAGTATGACCAACTGGCAGAGAAGGGCAGAACAGTATGTTTGGAAGATGATATGGTTAACTTGCTACCGGTAGCCACATCACATATTGACACCTGCCATTACTGCCTATTGATATTTCACTTTCTACCCCATGACATATAGATTACATTCAAATTGCACCCTAATGAATGGCAGATTTATGCAGGTTACTCTGCCTCTTACATGTGTTTATGAGCAATGTATAACCAATAGGCCGAGTCCCATCTTTCATACTCTAGTAACACCACTTAAGTCAATGGAATAGCCCTGACTTACTCCAGTCTGATATCAGGATCAGGCCCAATGTATAACTTATCTCACCATTAAATTTGGCCTAGAGACTTCCAGGGGACCTGTGTGCTTATACCACTTCTTAATTTGACCCATTATTGTTATGGGAGGCAATGAGAACATGAGCATTTTTAGAGATTGACTCGACCTTACCAACACAGTGTAGTGTGGCGCAAACTACTCAGAGTGGCCTGCTAGACACAGATCTTTATTTTAATATGTTAATTTGAAATCTGATTGCTCCAACCACTGGAGTTATTTTTAAATGATTAAGATTATTAATTATAGCTCAGGGACATTTAACAGGTGTGGCTCTTAAAAGATTTATTATTCCAATATTTTACATCTCTGGGAATAATTCTGTGTTAATTCCCCAGAACAGTTTGTCACTCAGGGATTATAAATCAAAATATGACACTTAATGTTTTTTCAATTTACATATTTGGAATGTTTAAACTTAACCTGACATTGCAGAGCACATGAGCTAGTCGGTTAGTGTCCATTTTACTCTATTAATATGGATTTATTACTGTGACACAGAGAAACAAGAATTCTTTTCATAAAGTTTAAGTAATCTGTTTTGCCATGCAAGATGCTGTGGTGTTGCAAAAGTGACCTAATAAAAATAATTGGGTCCTTTTTAACATAAATCATTTTTAAAGAAGTCTGGGTATAATACTCACCTTCTATTCATTTAATGCACTCATATATCTAAGAGTAGGAATAGTTTCTAATTTCCCAAGTCCTATTACCTAGCATTCAGATGCCATTTGAATACTGTTTCTTAACAGTATTTAATACTTATTTAGGGTATGTCTACACAGAAAAGTTATTTCAAAATATCAGCCGTTATTTCGAAATAACTGTACTAGCATCTACACAGCCAAACCGCTATTTTGAAATTAATTTGAAATAGCGGAGGGCTTATTTTGAATTTGGTAAACCTCATTCCACAAGGAATAACGCCAAATTGTAAATAGCTATTTCGAAATAAGTGCTGTGTAGACACTTATTTCGAAATAGGGGGCCTCCGGCCTTCCCAGGGTGCCCTGGTGGCCACTCAAGCCTCAACCAAGAACACTCCTCTCCATCCCCGCCTCCCCGGACCCCTTAAAGGGGTTGACTCTGGCCACAGTGCCTGTGCCAGCTCCAAGACTGCTAGCCCAGAGCCAGCAGTCACTGCCCCTGACCCACTGGCCCCAAAACATGAACCAGCAAGCCACTGGCAGCCAGCCCTCCACCACTCCCCAGGAGTAGTCTGCCAGTTCCCAGGAGCCTGCTAGGGCCCAGAGAAGGCAAGCGCCTTCCTAGTCCAGGGTGGAGATCATGGACCTTATTCAGGTTTGATCCATGATCTCTGCACTAGACAGAGGGATGCAGCCATCTATGGCAGGATAGCTGCCAGCCTGACCACCAAAGGCCATATGTGAACCCAGGAGCAGGTTCACATGAAAATCAAATTGGTCCATCAAGACCCCCAACCCTGAGCTTCCCCACCCCCTTCTTCCCCTTGCTTCCCCCTTCCAGCTCCCTCCTCCCAGGTTTCCCCCTCCCCTCTCCCACCCTGTCTTCTCCCCTCTCCCGCCTCTGTTCCCCAGTCTCACCAGAGTTTCATTTTCCGCCCCCCTCCAGTTTTGTTAAATAAAAAGAGTTTGTGTTCATGAAAATGTGTGTATTTTATTTGACATCAGGAAGGAGAGTTAGCGAGGGGTAAGTGGAAGGACATGAGGGAGAAATAGGCACAAGCCCCCAGTGGGGCAGACCAGGGAGGCTCTTAGTGCTCCTCAGGGTGGAAGCTCTCCCGCACGGCCTCCTGGATATTGACAGCCTCCCGATGGACCTCCCAGATAGCAGCCTGCATAAAGTGCAGCCAGGCTCGCAGCAATGCATCCACAAGAAGCACCAGAGTGCCCAGGCCAGCTCTGGCTCCATGTTGCAGAGTGCTGTGGTGTCCCAAGTGAGGCCTCGTGTGCATGTCCCATCGCTGCAGAGCAGGAGCGAGCCACTCGCAGAGCTCCATGAAGGTGTCCCTCTTCATCCTAAAGTTCTCGATCCATTGTTGGTCTCCCCAGCTCTCCAGGACGATGTGGTCCCACCAGTCGCTGCTGGTGTCCTGACACCAGATGCAGTGGGGCATGCTGGTGTCCAGGAGTTACAGCTGCTCCTCCACGTACCCCAGGAGGGTCCGGATGACAGCCTGGGGGTTGGGCTGCAGCAGATGCTCTGAGGCAGCCTCCAGAAAGTGCTGCCAGGCTTGCAGCAACACATCCACGAGAAGCACCAAGTGCCATGGGGCAGCTCCGGCTCCATGGTACAAAGTGCTGTGGTGTCCCAAGTGAGGGCAACCAGAGAATACAGATGCTTTGTTGTCCCTCAGCGAGATAGGCAAGCAAACAGGGAAACCTGAGAACTGTCTGTCCAGGGGGTTCCCTTTAAGCACAGGCCTCAGATAGCCTCTGGCAGCAGCCACACAAAGTAACTCCTGACCTGATACCAGACCTGGTTCTGGCCACCCTTAAATGCGATTCAGCATCCACTCAGTGTGGACGTGCTATTTCGAAATAGCAAAAAGCTATTTTGAAATGCATTTTGTGTGTAGCTGTGTTATTTCGAAATAAGCTATTTCGAAATAAGTTATTTCGAAATAACACTGTAGTGTAGACATACCCTTAGATATTTTCATCTCCAAAAAAATTCACAAACTTTAACTAGCCAACACTCCTGTAGTCTCATTTTATAAATGGATAAACTGAGGCACAAAAATGACTACCAATGTTAGAACTGGATTAGTACGAAGAAGGTGTCTAGTCCTGACTCAGTTATGACTTTCTCTTAATTCTCAATTCTTGTGCACGAGGACTTCTGCTTCTGGTGTTGTTGCTCCTGATTCTGATTATTTAGAGTTTGTAGATATTCATGGTATACACAAGGTATGAAATCAACCCTGTGGTTTTTTAGTGACCGATCCTGCAATTCATGCAGAAGAACTGAGACAGTTCCACTGGATTACAGCTTTCCATGACCTTGGAGGCAGTGAGGGCAGCATTTGTTTCTTCATTATTAATGTTATTTTACTAGCATTAAAGGAGAATAAGCAATGGCACAGTTACATTATTAGCAATATCAGGTACAACTCTGTGGCTACATCTACATTGGCACCCTTTTCCGGAAATGCTTAAAACGGAACAGTTTTCCGTTATAAGTATTTCCGGGAAAAGCGCGTCTACATTGGCAGGATGCTTTTCCGGAAAAACACTTTTTCCGGAAAAGCGTCCATGGCAAATGTAGACGCGCTTTTCCGGAAAAAAGCCCCGCTCATCATTTTCGCGATCGGGGCTTTTTTGCGGAAAAGACTACTGTGCTGTCTACACTGGCCCTTTTCCGGAACAGTTTTTCCGGAAAAGGACTTTTGCCCGAACAGGAGCAGCATAGTTTTTCTGGAAAAACACTGACAATTTTACAGTAGATCGTCATTGCTTTTCCGGAAAAGCAAGCGGCCAGCGTAGACAGCTGGCAAGTTATTCCGGAAAAGCGGCTGCTTTTCCGGAATAAGTGGCCCAGTGTAGACACAGCCAGAATATTTAAAAAGACAGGCTAGATTCTTACCAGAATAATAAGTAGTGATGGTAACAATCAGCTGTTTTTACTGACAATGCATATTTTCCTTTTAATTCAGCGTGTCAGTGTCATGTAATGAAGCAGACAGAAGGTTAAGAGCTCATCAGGCAAGTAGTGCATTGGCAGTCATGTCACCTCTCTGGGTTTAAATTACCCCATCTGTAAAATGGGTAATGGACTTGTACTTGCCCACTTTTGCACTTTGAAATCCATGGCACCTAAATAAAAGCGAGCTGATTTTCAAAGGTTTTGAAGTCCCAATAATTCCCATTGTCTTCATTGGGCTTCATAGGTACTCAGCACTTTTGAAAATCAAACCATTTTATTTAAGTGCCTAATGTCCCAATTTGGGAAAGCACTTAAGCACATGCTTAACTGTAATTGCATGTCCAACTTCCATTGAAATGAATGAGATTTAAGCATATATTGAAAGCTATACACTTGCTTAAGTGATTTCCTGAAGTGTCATGGACTTAAGCATCTGCTTAAATTAATTGGGGTTTAGATATGGATTTACGAAGACACTCTGAATTGAACATTTTTGCCACTGTGACTGCCTAAATCACACATAAAAGGAGCTAGATCTAAAACCTTTGAAGATCATCTCTAAGAAAACAGGCTTTTCCCAGTCCTTTAGAAACAGGTTCTATTTTCTATCTGTAGGACAGCCGCATCACTTTCAGTGACACACACAAAGTTACCTAGGTCAGATGGGAGCAGGAATCTGGGGCAATATCATGAATGCCAGACTTAACTGAATGTCTTCCTAGCAGCCAGCTTACTATTTATGTGCTTGTGGAAGAAAAAAATTAGAGCTGATATATTAGAGTAGAATCTTACATTCAGTGAGCGTTCAGAGTTAAAGGGCCAGCTACTGTAGAGTCCAAACTATCCTCTTTTTGCTTATGACAGGTCAGCTATTACGCTGGGGTCTCTTTTCCATGTTTCCATGACAATTAGATGCGAGTTCTGAGTTAACATTATTAAGAGCCTTCTAACCAAATTGCCAGTGTTTTATTTACTATAACAAATTTGTTGCTAAGGAACTGCCCCTACCACCATGAGTGCAGTTAGGCATTTCATAAACAATTTAAACTACACAATAATGAAGAGCATCTTGAGGCAAGTGAAAACCCTCCAAGTAATTTGAAAAGCCCATTATATAGTGATTTTATATTTTGAAGCTGAAAGCGCTCTTGGCTGCCGTGTGCTTAGCTTTGTTTTGTGTGTCATTGCAGTGCAGGTAGAAGAAATCTGCAAATTATGATGAATAATGAACTATGCAGTGATGTTGTAGCCCTTAAGTTGCTGTTGCTGCATCTGATCTATTCATTGGGAAGTACAGCAGCATGCGGCAAAAGGCAGAGAAAGCAAAGCTGGAGAAATTAATCCTTATCACCCTACTTTACCATCTTTCTCCTGTGTCAAACAAATCTCTCCCAAATTCCAGTTCATCATGTTGATGCTTCTGCCACTCAGGAGTCGTTATAAGTGCTTTGAGTTCTTAGGCAAAGATGGAATTGGTATCCTAGTCATTCCCTGTCTCCCTTTTCTCACAGACCTTGCCACCCTGTGCCAGTTTTTCTCTAAGTAATTTGTCTCTGTTTCCTGCTCAGTAATCTATAACAGGAATCTTTCATTTTTAAACACATTCCATAATCTTTCCGTTGACTTTAATAAAAGTACCACTGCAGCCAGTGCAAGATTCTAGGTTCGTCCAAGACCCAGAGTTGCCTGCTGCACATGAGTAAGTAGGAAGCAAAGATAACACATTTCTGGGGATGGGGAGGGCACCAGATGCACAGGAGCACCACAGATTGAGATGTTCAGAACTGTCCAGGTGGTGGCTGGCTGTGGCTAACCAATAGTAATCTAATGTTCCTTTAGACCTGGTGCTATAGACAACCAGGGGTGGGGAACCTTTTTTGGGGTCGGGGGCTGCTGAACAAAAAAACAAAAACAAAGCCCCCAAGTCCGTCCCCCCCAAGCCTCATTGCTGTGGCCCCCAACTGAAGCACCTCACTCTCCTGGCACTTCAGCCCCCACAGTGGGGAGAGGGACAGGGAGGGCTGAGGTTCAAGGCCTTAGGCCAGATTTACTCTTCTGGAATTCCAAGTTTAGTGGATTTTGTGCCCCCTCTCCCAGGCTGTGGGGTGTGGCCAAAAATGACGGGTAAAGTATGTGGGACAGAACTGCCAGTGAGTGGGATAGGGATAGAGGTGCAGGATCTGGGTGGGAGGTGGGGTGCAGGAGGCAGTCAGGGTGTGAGTTCTGGGAGGGAGCTAAGGTGCAGGAGCAGGCTGGGAGTAGGGTGTCTGGCTGAGGAGAGGAGGGGATGAGCAGGGAGGGTGGAGGAGCAAGCCGGGGGTGGATAGGGTGTCTGGCCACGGGGGAGGGTACAGGAGTAAGGGAAGATGCAGGAGCAGGATGGGGGCAGTATGTCTGGCCAGGAGGGAGGGGGCAGGAGCAGGCTGTGGGATGCAGGGTCTCTGCAGGGTCTCAACAGGGGAGGGGCTGTGTGAGCAGATTGGGGTGCAGGGTCTGGGCATGAGAAGGAGAAAGAAACTCTCCACATTCCCCTCTCACACCAGAGCCTGGGGGTCCCAGGCTAGTAGATTTTGTGTGCTCTAGCCCCTACTGAGACAAAAGGGGTGGAGGCTGGAGCACCAGTGTGGACTCCCCAATGCTCAGGGGGAGTCCTAAGCATCAGGGGCCAGATCTAGGCAAGCCAGGGGCCATATTCAGCCTCTGGGACTTAGGTTCGCTACCCATGACATAGCCTATGCTTACAGCTGCTCCTGCTGCTACTGTGGAAGTGTCAGGGAGACTGTGGGATTCAGTTGCAGAACGGGGGGGGAGGAAGAGCGAAGGAAGAACTGAAGAGGAGGAACTGCTTTTTTGCAAGAGAATCAAAAGTTCATTTGCTGGAGATATGTATGATCAATTTATTGTTAGGAAGGACTTTTTCACACCCTCATCTTCCACCTTCAATATCTATTCAACAACCTCTATCACAGCAAGTTATCCTGGCCAAGAGGGCTGGACATGGCTCCTCTGAAGCTAGCAGACCCTGCACCTGGCACAGCTCGAGCCAGCCACCCGATGCCCCCCAGCCCTCCACCTCTTCCCGGGACCAGGCTGGTGGCTCCCGGGAGCCTGCCCAGGTCCGCAAGAGGCGGGCGCCTGCCTGGTCTAGTGCAGACATCGTGGACCTCATCCACGACCTCCGCACTAGGCACAGGAAAGTGTCCATCTAGGGCAGGAGAGCTGCCAGCCTGGCCACCCAGGAACAGGTTTGCATGAAAATCAAGGTGGTCCACTGAGACCCTCGACCCTGAGCCTTGAGCTTAGAATAACTGTACTGGGTCAGACCAAAGGTCCATCTAGCCCAGTAGCCTGTCTGTCGACAGCGGCCAACACTAGATACCCTGGAGGGGATGGATCGAAGACAATGACCAAGCCATTTGTCTCGTGCCATCCATCTCCAGCCTTCCACGAACAGAAGCCAGGGGCACCATTTCTAACCCCTGGCTAATAGCACTCCATGGACCCAACCTCCATGACTTTATCTCACTTCTCTTTAAACTCTGTTCTAGTTCTAGCCTTCACAGCCTCCTGCAGCAAGGAGTTCCACAGGTTGACTCTTTGCTTTGTGAAGAAGAACTTTCTGTTGTTACTTTGAAGCCTGCTACCCATTCATTTCATTTGGTGTCCTTTAGTCCTTATATTATGGGAACTAATGAAGAACTTTTCTTTATGCACCCTCCTCATACCACTCATGCTTTTATAGACCTCTATGGTATCTCCCCTCAGTCTCCTCTTTTCTAAGCTGAAAAATCCCAGTCTCTGTAGCCTCTCTTCATATGGGACCTGTTCCAAACCCCTGATCATTTTAGTTGCCCTCCCCTCTCCCACACTCTCTCTTCCCCTCTCCCACCTCCTTTTCCCAGTCTCCCCGAGTTCTGTTCAATAAAGAGAGTGTCTATTTTTGAACACACGTGTCCTTTATTTTGTACATCAGGAAGGGGGACTAGGGAGGGGTAAGTGGAAGGAGGTGAGGGAGGAATGGGGTATGATCCCCCGATGGGGAGGACTGGGGTGGCTCTGCGGGCTCTTCGGGGTGGAAGCTCTCCTGAAGCCCCTTGATTGACCCCCCCTCCGGATGGCTGCCTGCAGCAAGTGCAGCCGGGCTGATGGCCGAGTGCTGTGATGTGCCGAGTGTGGGCACTCAGGGCACTCCAAGCCAGGACTGCTTTGCAAGCGGGGAACCCCTGAGAACTGTCTGTCCGAGGTGGGGGTCGGGTCCCTTTAAGCACAGCCCTTGGCTAGCCTGAGACAGCAGCTCCACACTCTAAGTCCTAATCTGATGCCCTGCCGGCACTGCTTCCAGCCAGCCTTAACCCCGGTTCAGGGTCCACTTAATGTGGACATGCTAGTTCGAATTAGCAAAACGCTAATTCAAACTAGTTTTTAAGTCTAGATGCGCTAATTCGAATTAGCTTAGTTCGAATTAACTAATTCGAACTAAGTTAGTTCGAATTAGTGCTGTAGTGTAGACATACCCCAAGATATTGAACCCAGCCCTGGTTACTGCCAGGCCTACCCGGTGGAAGGGTTACATATACATATATATACAGGGCTCGACAAATGCACTCACCCATGGCGAGTAGATTTTGCCAGCTGGCGAGTGCAGGGGTGGACTGCCCCGGTGGGCTAGAGGGGGGGAGCAGGAGGTGCTGGGAGAAGGTTTGAAAGAAGGGGTGGGCATGAGGAAGGCGGGGATGGAGCAAGGCATCTGTGAGGGCACAGGGGCATGAAGAGAAAGGGGGCAGAGAGTGGTGAGGGGGTGGACATCAGGGAAAAAGAAGGCAAAGGGGGCAGGGGCAGTGAGGGAATGGGGAGGCACCAGGAGGGTGCAGGTGCCAAGGGATTCTGGGGGTGAAGCAGAAGGGCAGACACCTGCATGGGAGAGACCAGCACCAGAGGAGAAAGGCTTCCCCCGCCTGCCCTTTTCCTCATTGTCTGCACTTGGCCCCCTGGCATTTGAATCTCTTTCACTCCTGTCCCTTGGTGCCTTCCCCTTCCTTCTTCTTCTTCGGCTGACCTCCTCCCCTCCCCTCCCCTCCCCTCAGCACAAGCCTCTTCCCCATATTTTTCCCCTTCCCTTCCCTCCGCACAGCCCAAGCCCCTACCCCTACCCTACCTGGCTTCTGCCTTCCACTTTGCAGGGTTGCCAGTCTTTGAATCTGGCAGTCACCAGCTGTGACGTCAGGACGCCGCATCACACCAGCGTCCTGGCATCTGCCAGTGTCCCGCTTTCTGGCTCATGCCCCGCCTCTTCGCACCAAAGCTGCACGCAGGCACCCTGGCACTGAGAATCACCACACTTCCCCCTTCCTGGAAGTGCTCTGCTCCTCCACCAGCTGGCAGATCAGATGGGGCCGTGCCTCCCGTAGTGTGGGCTTTGGCCAGCCCGTCACAACAGTCCACTGGGCCAGTCCACCCCTGCACCCGCAAGCTGGTAAAATCTACTCGCCATGGGCGAGCAGGCGAGTGTATTTGTCGAGCCCTGTATATATATATATATATATATATAGAGAGAGAGAGAGAGAGAGAGAGAGAGAGAGAGAGAGAGAGAGAGAGAGAGAGAGAGTGTTAGTCTCTAAGGGTATATCTACACTACAAAGTTAATTCAACCTAACAGCCGTTAGTTTGAATTAACTTTCATAGGCACTACACATGCAAACCGCTAGTTTGAACTTAATTCCAACTAGCAGAGCGCTTAATTCGAACTAGGTAAACCTCATTCTACGAGGCCTAACGTCTAGTTCGAATTAAGGGCTGTGTAGCCACTTAATTTGAACTAGTTGGAGGCTAACCCTTCCCAGCTTGCCCTGGTGGCTACTCTGGGCACAACCAGGGAAACTCTTCTGCCCCCCCTCCCAGCCCCGGAGCCCTTAAAGGGGCACGGTCTGGCTACAATGCTCGTGCCAATTGCAAGCCTGCCAGCACCCAGCCAGCAGACCCTGCACCTGGCACAGGATAAGCCAGCCACCCTCTGCCAGGCTGGCAGCTCACAGGAGCCTGCCCAGAGCCTCAAGAGGCGGGCGCCCGCCTGGTCTTGTGTGGAGATCATGGACCTCATCGAGGTTTGGGGGGAAACCTCCCACATCCACGATCTCCGCACTAGCCCCAGGAACATGGCCGTCTACAGCTGCATGGCTGACAGCCTGGCCACCAGAGGACACATGCGGACCCGGGAGCAGGTCCGCTGCAAGGTCAAGGACCTGCGGCAGTCCTACTCCAGGGCCTCCCAGCCAGGGACCGACCCAGAGGCCTGCCTCCACTTTGAGGCCCTGGACCACATCCTGGGGGCTCACGCCGTCCATGCCCCCTAGGTGGAGAGGAACCCGTCCTGGATACGGAGGAGGAGGACGCCGATATCCAGGAGCCTGCAGGGAGCCTGCCCAGGACCCAGGACCCCCAAGGCACCCCACAGAGCACATTGGCTGTGTCATCCGAGGCCGGGGAGGGCTCCACATGTGAGTGCCATCATGCTCCCCTTATGTGTGTGGGGGGGAGAAGGAGCCCAGGGACCGTGCGCCTGGGCCTTGCCCACCATGGAGCAGCAACTGGGTGTCATGCAGGGGCCCTGGACCTTACCACATGCCGACCTCACCTTGCAGAGGGGGGCTGGGTTTCACTCACCGTGTCCCCAGGGAGAACTGACCACTGCTCTTGTTTCACCACAGCCGCAGCACTTGGGACTGTAGGGCACACCACCTCACCTGCAACAGCCACCCGCACCTGGGCCTGCAGGCGTGCCAGGAACCTGGAGGACTACCAGTGGCAGCACCTGTGGCTACTGGAGCACCAGATCCACATCCAAGAGCACTGGGTCTGGGAGGACCTGCAGCTGCAGCAGCAGAGCTTGGAGGTGCTGGAGGAGCAGAGCCGTGCCCTCAGAGGTCCCCTCCAGACCCTGGTGGACAGGTTCCTGCCTCCTCCTGCTCCAGCCCCTGCGGCCGCCCTAGCTCTCACTCCTCCTCCCACCCCTGCTCCCCCTCCCATCTCCTCCGCACCCCCGTCCCTCCTGCCCCACCCTCCACACCCACTCTCCCCTGACGCCCCCACACCCGCAGTGCTGCGAGACAGGAGAGCCGGCAGGACCCCCAACCCTGAGCTTTCCCTTCCCTTCCTCCCCTTCACCCCCTTCCAGCTCCCTCTTCCCAGGTTTCCCCTCCCCTCTCCCACCCTCACTCCTTCCTCCCCACAGCCCAGTTATGTAAAATAAAAAGAGATTTCAGGTGTCTTTATTTGACAGTAGGAAGGGGCTTAGGGAGGGGAAAGGGGAAGGAGGGGAGGGTGGAAGAAGGCCCCAGTGTGGCATGCAGGGAGAGTTCAGTCCTCCTCCTCCACCTGAAAGCTCTCCCTCAGGGCTTCCCGGAACCCGGGCGGCCCCCCACTGGGCTTCCCAGAGGGCAGCGGTGCGGGGCTGCACATACTGGCCAGCTATGTGGTCAGCCTCAGTCATCCAGGCTGGCAAGAAAGCCTCCCCCGGCCGCTTGCACAAATTGTGCAGCACACAACATGCTGCCACCACGGGAGGGATGTTGTGCTCGGCGAGGGTGAGGCGGGTGAGGAGGCACCTAAATCTGGCTTTCAGGCATCCAAAGGCCCCCTCAACCACGATGCGGGCCCTGGTGAGCCTGGCATTGAAGGCCTGGAGGGAGGGGTTGAGGTGCCCTGTGTACGGCTTCATCAGCCAAGGCTGTAGGGGGTAGGCCGCATCCCCCACCAGGCAGACAGGCATATCCACATGCCTGACCCTGATGTGGCAGTTGGGAAAGAAGGTCCCGGCGTGCAGCCTCTGGCACACGGAGAAGTTGCAGAACACCCTGGCATCGTGTGCCTTGCCGGACCAGCCCACATTAATGTCCGTGAATTGGATGGGCAGGAGCACGGGGATGTACTGGGAGGTCTGGTGTTCCTGGGCACGGATGAGGATGTGCATCCCATCAATGTCCCCCCCCCACACACACAGTTGGAGAAGCTAAGGGTGCCGACCCCCCGGATGACGGCATCTCAGTGGGCAAGGCGGACCACCCTGCGGAGCAGCACCCGATTGATGTCCTTGACCACCTGCAGAGGGACACAGCAAACCGCGAATCACTGGGGCACCCGGGTGGCTGGGAGTGTTCGTTCCCTGGCACTGCCCTGCACCCCACTCTCAGAAGCAACCCCCGCAAGTGGCGTGTAGTACAGCTGGGACAGTCAGAACCCTTCGGTGCGGGGAACTTTCACCTCCTTCCCCTACGTTTTCCCTGGGGTGGCCCATCCCCTCCTTGCAGACCCTCTTTCCCCCCAGCCCAGTGGCCGGTGGGTGCCGTACCTGCGTGAGTACTGCTCCGACGGTGGATCTCCCCACGTTGAACTGGTTCCTGACGGATCGGTAGCTGTCCAGTGTGGAGAGCTTCCAAGGGCCACACGCTTCTAGAGGGGGATGGCAGGCCTCATGTGAGTGTCCCATCGCCACAGAGCAGAGGCGAGCCACTCGCAGAGCTCCAGGAAGGTGTCCTTCACCCTGAAGTTCTGGGTCCACTGTCTGTCTCCCCAGCGCTCCAGCACGATGTGGTCCCACCAGTCGCTGCTGGTGTCCAGACACCAGATGCGGCGGGGCATGCTGGCGTCTGGGTGCTGCTGCCACTCCTCCATGACCCCTGGGGAGGCCAGGGGGAGAGGCAGGGGGCTGATGTGCACCAGGTGGTGCCAGGCAGCCTTCACCCATTGCTGGCAGGCTTGCAGCAGCAAGTCCAAAAACTGGAGCAGCATGCCCAGGGTGAGCTCTGGCTCCACATTGCCAACTGTGGTGGTGTCCCCAATGGGAAGCACCGACACAGGCAGGCACAGAGAAAAACACTTTGCTGTCCCTCGGCGAGGTAGGCAAGCAAGAGGAAAAGCTGAGAACCGGCTGTCCAGGAGGGTCCCTTTAAGCACGAGCCTCAGATAGCCTCAGACAGCAGCCACACAGAAAGCAACTACTGACCTGATGCCCTGCCGGAACCGGTTTCAGCTGCCCTTAAATGCAGCCCAGCGTCCAATCAGTGTGTACACGCTAGTTCGAATTAGCAAAACGCTAATTTGAATTAGTAAAAGCTAATTCGCATTAGTTTTTAAGTCTAGATGCACTAATTCGAATTAGCTAAGTTCAACTTAACTAATTTGAACTAAGTTAGTTCGAATTAGTGCTGTAGTGTAGACATACCCTTGGGTGCTACGGGACTCCTTGTTTTTTAAGTTTTTTTTAAGTTGCAGACTAGCACGGCTACCCCTCTGAGACTGCTAAGGTACATTGAAATAGCTGTGTTCATTGCTGTTGGTTGAGTGCAGAGAGCAGCATATGTTTTCTACAAACATTCAACCCTCCCCCCAGCATCTCCATGGTATTAACTGTAAAGTCCTTTAGACCTTTTCGGAATCTTCTCAGGTAATTGATTTTTCTAACAACAGCTTCCCTATGGTGTGTCATGCAAGAAAGAGCATGAAGTGCCTGACTGTTAGAGCAGGGAATGCAGATGGACAACTCCAAGCACTCTTAAAATCACGAGTAAGGCCCAAAGTATTGTAAGATTTACTTAAAATAATGAAATTTTTTAAATATATTTTGGGTTCATTTTATTTGTCTTGTCGTTTCCAAGCCTTTATGGACACATTGTCAAGCTTTTCTCTGCAATCACAAACCTGAAATGCTCACCTGATTGCATGCCTGTAGGAGCTGGTACTTTAAGAAGAACATTCATAATAAAATCACAAGAGTTGGCGATACAGGGACTAAGGATTAGGACTATTGGGTTTTACTTCTAAATCCACCACTGGCTTTCTGGATTTCTTTGTGACCTGGAGCAAGTCTGTTAATCTCTCTGTGCCTCAGTTCTGATTGTTAAAGTAGATTTAAACACAGTGAAGACCTCTCATGACATCAGCCAAGAAGGAGTGAGAGCAATGGGAGACCTCTGTTCACTCAAGCCAGGTAAGGAGACCTTTGGCTTTGGCAGCCTGGTAAGAGCAGCACTCTCATCCACAGATAGGTAACTTAACCCTTGGAAATAGTCCCACTGAAGTTAGGCCTTTGTAGGATTGAGGCCAGTGCTAGTAATACGGTCCTTGTAATTGCACTGTCTGGCAGTATTAATGCAAGCTCTGGACACCTGCTGTATAAATATCACAGAAAGTCTCAGCCCACATTGTCAACTACAGTCTCAAGACCCAAACCTGCAAACACTGGTACATTAGCTTAACTTTACTTTCATGGCTAATTCCATTGATTTTGGGACTACTCCCAGTAATAAAGTTAAATACGGACATAAATATTTACAGGATTCAAGGACGGAGAGGGAGGGAAAAGGAGAGGTGCCTAACTATGCACCTTTTAACCATTTCATAAGAGCTGAAGCTGGCATGCGCAGTTACTGCTAACCACCACTAGGGGATCTCCATCAGTAACATTTACAAAGCATAGTGTAACCATAACTAGCTCTTCTGTTTTTTGCTTTTTGTTCAACTTAGCATAGTTTGGATTCTGGTTTCCCTCCTATAATTGCATTTGAGAATGATTTCTTTCTATGAGTTTTGTAACTACTTGTAAGATCTTTCTTCGACAAAAACCGGAACATCTGCCATCTGTGATTTTGTTAACATCTTCTTAGGTAAAGCTATAAATTTATAAAATGCCAACCTATATGCTTAAAGTCTAAAATCTGTTGTAAAATATGAAATTAATGGTTATTCTAGTCCTTTTATGGGAGCTTCTCCACTTTAATTAATTTAATTGACATTCTGCAATGTGATCTATATGGGCCTGCATGGATATACTTGCATGATTAGGCCCTAATTTAAGACAAAATGCAACAATCAGGTGTAACAAACCATCAGAGGGAATAGAGGAAGGAGAACAAGAATAATAGTGATAGTAATGTTACCTATACCAGTGACATACACAATTAGACATTTTCAGCTCATACGTTTTAAAATAAATCTACTGTATCTGTGAGAGTGTTTGTGCATCTGTTAGTCTGTGTGTCCGTCTGTCTGTGACTCTGTTCAAGAACACCTCCTAAACAGTAAGAGCCAGGACCACCAAATTTGGTATGCAGCTTCCTTTTAACTTAAAGCAAGGTAAGGGTTTGGTTGTGCTGGGACAAAGGATGTGAATGGAATGTGATTATTTCTCATCAAGCACAAAGGGAGGGCTGTAATAGCAGGGACAGTTATACTCCTAAATGACCAACAAGTACCCCATCCCTGAGGAGCAGCTGCCAGCTGAGCAGAGCGACTTCCGTTGCTGCAGCCTGGCCCTCGGGAGCAGCCAGCAGGCATGCTGCACAGCCCCCGCCACCTCATGCTGGCCTTGGGGAGCAGATGGCAGCCACCCCCACATCATGCCCCGAGCCCTGCATCCCCTCTCCTGAGCCCCCCACACTGCTCAACCCCTCACCCTGACACCTGCTCTGAGTCCCCATCTACTCTGACTCCTGCACCTTCCCACCCCGAGCTCCTCCTTACTCCCCAACCCTGACTCCTGCACCCCCACACCTCTAGCCTCCTGCCCTGACCTCCCCACATTCCCAAGCCCCTGCCCTTTCTAGTTCCAACAGTACGGCCTTTACATGTTGCAGGTGGTCCTCCCACGACTGACTGTAAATAATAATGTCATCGATATATGCTGCCGCATATGAATGATGATTACACAATACTTTGTCCATTAATCTTTGAAATGTTGCTGAGGCCCCGTGTAGGCCGAAGGGCATGGTAATAAATTGAAAAAGTCCGAACAGCGTGGGAAAGGCCGTCTTCTCTTGGAACGCCAGGGTGAGGGGGATTTGCCAGTATCCTTTGGTTAGATCTAAATTTGACAGGTACTTAGCCCTCCCCAGCCTTTCTAGCAACTCATCCACCCTCGGCATAGGATAGGCATCGAATCGGGAGATCACATTGACCTTGTGGAAACCTATGCAAAAGCAGATGGCCCTGGCCAGTTTAGGCACCAACACTATGGGGCTGTGCCATTCACTTTTGGACTCTTCCACTACGCCTAACTGTAGCATAGTCTGGAGCTCTCGCTGAACGGGCTCCCACATTTTCCAGGGCATTTCTTTAACAAGTTTGGTGTCCCGCTTCCTTCCCGACAGCTTAGCCTCATAATCCACAGCGCCCACCCAGTGCACCACCTCATAGGGACCCTGCCATCGTGCCAGCAACTTTGACTCTCACACCGGCAAAAGGAAGAGCACCCAGTCCCCTGGGGCAAACTCCCGTAATTTTGCGCTCCAGTTATAATACAGCGCCTGCTGGGCCTGGGCTTCTAACAAATTGGCCTCAGTGAATTCCCCAAGTCGCTATAGCTTTTTCCGCAAGCTAATGACACAGGGGACTGAGCCCATTACCCCGGACTCCTGGTCTTGCCAGGTATCTCTTAACAAGTCTAGGATCCCTCTTGGCTGGCGACCGTACAACAATTCAAATGGAGTGAACCCAGTGGAAGCTTGGGGCACTTCACAGACCGCAAATAACAAAGCAGGCAACAGCTTGTCTCACTCTCGCGGTTCCTCCGCCACAAAGCGCCTAAGCATTGCTTTCAATGTTTGGTTAAAGCGCTCCACCAGGCCATCGCTCTGGGGATGGTAAACAGAGGTTCATAAAGTCCTCACCTCCAATAACTGACATAACTCTTTCATTAATTTTGAGGTCATGTAAAGATTTCCCGCAGGAGCCCTACCCTTGAGAAAATCTTTATCAGCTCCGTGGCTGACATAGAAGCCAGCGTATTCCGCACAGGAACCACCTCGGGGTATTGAGTAGTGTAATCTACGACCACCATAATATACAGGAAGCTGGTTTTGGATTTTTCTAAGGGGCCCACTAAATCTAACCCTATACGCTCGAACAGTACTCCCACAATCAGTAATGGGACTAATGGAGCCTTGGGGGTAGTCTTAAGTTAGTCTTGTCATTCCGGACAAGATTCACAGAAATCTCTAATCTCCCAATAAATTCCTGGCCAAAAAAACCGCTGGGTGATCCTTTGCTCCATTTTCTCGGCCTAGGTGTCCCGCCCAGGGGTTCGCATGAGCTAATGCTAGCACCTTACACCGGTATCTGCTCGGAATGAGTAGTTGCTGATACAACCCTTCCCCCTGGAGGTCCTTCACCACTCGGTAAAGGCGATCGTTTCATACCTCAAAATGGGGCCCCTGAGGGGGCCTCCTGCTCAGGGTCTTCTTTCTCAGTGGCCTCTCAGGCTTGCTCCCAGGCCCTGCTTAACGTGGAATCCTCACACTGCTCCTGCAGGAAGTCTCCCTCGTCCTGGCCTTCGGTACCCCAGGCTGCCCTTTCCGCTACCTCTCCCTGGACTCTGACCCCCGGAGTGGCTCCCTTCTGCTCTTCTTTGGCTCCCTGGGGCTCCAGCTGGCTCCATTCCTGGAGCAGCCGGCAGAACCCTGGCCAATCTCTACCCAGGATCACAGGGTACACCAGTTTGGGTACTAATGCTACCCTACAGCGCCTTTCTCCCTTACCTTACACATATGGTAGGGTAGGACCGTATATCCCCATGGATACACTGCATCTGCACCAAGGGGCCGAGTCCTTGTGGGCCAGGCACCAATTCTGCCCGCAACAACGTCTGACTGCACCCAGAGTTGATTAAGGCTATCACCTCCACCCCATTGACCACGATCTCTGTTGTAATCCGCTGGGGTGTTGGGGGCCCAGCCTCTGGTCTCTCAGCTAATAACTCACCGAAAGAGCAGTCCATGAATGGAGAGTCCCTCTGAAAGTGGACTTCCCAGTCACATTCAAAACAGACATTCCGGGGACGGGTAGCTGTTTCGAACTTCGTTCGCCCTCTTCTACCTTCTTCTCCTCCCCTCCGCCAGGCCGGGGCAGTATTCTGTGCCTGAGCCTGGCCCTCTGGGCTGCCCCGCCATTAGAAGGAGAGTCTATCCTCTGCTCACCTCCACCTCGGGGTTGCGGGGTCCTTGCCTCCCTTTCTGTCCGACTGCGGGCTGATCTTCCTCATATTTCCTTTTCTCCCAGGGTCTCGGCTGCCAGATAATCCTCCATCAAGGAAACAGCATCGGTGAGGGTGTCGGGCCTATGCTGCCTCACCCAGCGCTACGCCCCGGCTGGGAGGATTTGAATGAACTGCTCTAGAACTATTGTCTTGGCTACTTGGGCCCCTGTCCGTTTATCGGGCTCAAGCCACCGCCACCCTAGGTCCCGTAGCTTTTGGGCCACTGCCCTAGGGTGAGCCCCTGCGGAAACCGTTCCGTATGGAACCATTGTCGGTATGTGTGATGGGGCAGGCCCCTCACCTGCCCTGTCCTGCACTGGGGTGGACGCCGTGTCGGGGGCTGGACGCCCAGAGAGGGGAACGAGCGGCAGCCTGCCAGCCTCCAGGAATCCCGGAGCTG
This sequence comes from Pelodiscus sinensis, assembly GCF_049634645.1. Taxonomy (NCBI): domain Eukaryota; kingdom Metazoa; phylum Chordata; order Testudines; family Trionychidae; genus Pelodiscus; species Pelodiscus sinensis. The sequence goes on along the minus strand of NC_134713.1, from coordinate 147,465,082 downwards.
CGCCAAGTGCCGGTGCAGCCAATGATATGCCACTCAGTCCGGCGCCTCCTTGTGACATCAGCGGGGGTGCCGGCCAGGACACCAAGGAGGGCGGGGTCAAGGATGTGGGGACGGCGCCGGTCCGGGACGCTGACCCAAGGCACATTCAAAAAGGTCATGGCCATGGAGAGGAGGGGGAGAGCGTCCGGACAGGGGAGGCACCGACCATCCTGCCGAAGAGGCAAGATGCCGAGGGACCCCTGCAGCTCTACAACCCCCGGAAGAGACGGCCTGGGGTGAGTTTATCCTCATGCTGGGGAGCAGATTGAGGGCCATCCGGGAAGAAGGGACCCGGGGCGGGGCCGTGGACCCTGCTAGGGGAGGGTTTGGGGGTCTCAGCCCCCTCCACTGACATGGGACAAGAATCCCCGTCTTAGGGCCCTGGGTCGGGGCTCGGAGAGAGAGAGAGGGAGGGCCTGAGTCCCCTTCCTGGCCCCTTGGGTAAGAGTGGGCCCGCATACACCCAGTGAATTAGCCACACGCCGAGACCATCCGGCATAGAAGGGGGAATACCCCACTACGGGACGAATTCTCACCCAAACTTGGGGTGGGTCTTGGGAGAACGGGTATCACGTGGTGGAGAATGTGGGTACGACCCTAGCCCCAGTTAAGGGGGCAAGGGAGGAAGAAAAAAGGGGGGGCCCACTCGTACAACCCCCCTCCCCAGAATAATTAGCCGCTAACTCTCTAGGTCAAGATGGAGATGAACAAGGTACTGGAGTGGCTGGTCGAGAACCAGAAACAGTTACAACAGCAGCAAACTCAGGCACTGCAACAAATCCTGGCTAAGTTCCAGGAACAACAAGGCCAGATGGTCAAAGAGTTGTGAGAAGCCCCGACCGGGGCCGGCGCCACGGGCTGCGGGGCCACGCTAATGGGGACAGAGGAAGGTGCAGTGGGCCTACAACTCCCGATACTGCTGACCAAACTAGGGCCAGAGGACAATCCCGAGGCCTTCCTCGTCACCTTTGAAAGAGTAGGCACGGCGGCGAGGTGGCCGCAGGACCACTGGGCAACCCTCTTAGCCCCGTATCTGTCAGGCCCGGCACAGATAGCCTATTGGGGGATGTCAGCTAGGGATGCCCTTTGTTACTATAAAGTAAAAGAAGCTATCCTAGACCAACTAGGAGTCTCCCCCAAGACCCATCGACAGCAGTTCCGAGAATCCCGGTACAACCAGGGGGAGCGTCCCAGGGCAGTAGCCCAAAGAGTCAGGGAGGCCGGAATGCAATGGCTCGAGCCGGAGAACAAGTCCGGAGTGCACGTGGCCGAGGCCGTAATCCTTGAGCAGTATGTGAAGATACTGCCCACGGAGGGACAGCAGTGGGTATGCAGACACCTGCCAGAGACCCTAGAAGAAGCAGTGAACCTGATGGAGCACTTCCTAGCCACCGAAGGGGCAGAAGCGCCCTGCCCAAAGAACACGCCTAAAGACACCCACGCGGGGGGACCCATCTTGCCCAAAACCAGAATGAAAACCCAAGCGGGGTATGGGCGGAGGGCCTCATTGAGCCAGGTGCCGGAGAGAAGGCTAGCCCCGTGATGGAGCCAGATGGAAGGATTGACACCGGACATGCAAGGGCCAACCCCAGGGCCCGAGAGGAACTCAAAGCCCAAGGCTGGAGCCAAAGGAGGCTGCTACCAATGCGGCCAGGACGGGCACTTCAAGAAGGACTGCCCCCTCAAGGACTGCACCTTCGGTCAGGGACCGACCAGTAAGGTAATTGGGGATAGGTGGGGGTGTAGACAGCTGATGCACAAGGTAAGAGTCGAGGGCCACTGGGTAGAGGTGGTGTTGGACTCGGGGTATGGACAGACACTGGTAAGGGCCGACCTTCTTGGACGCTGAAAACCGCGGGGCCCAGAGGTATACATACGTTGCGTCCACGAGGACGTCCACCCCTATGCGACGACTAGGGTAGAAATTTATGATGGGCGGGTGCGAGGGGAACCTGTGAAGTAGTGGTAGCACCCCGACTGGCATACCCCATGCTCTTAGGGAGGGATTGGCCGGGGCTGGGCCACCTCTTAAGTAGCTGGGGGCGCAGACAAAGGGGTCAGAAGAAGGGGGAGGAGAAGGAACACCTGCTCGCGGCTCACGAAGAGGAGGTGAGGGACCCGCCGCCCAGAAACAGGACCCCACTGGACGCCCAATCGACGACACTCCGCATGGACCTCGACGAAGGTGACTTCGTCACGTTACAAAGGGAGGATCCAACGCTGCAAAATGCATGGGCACAGGTAGGAAGCGCCGAAGAAGACGGGGAACGAAATGTCCAAGGCCCCTGGTTTGAGGTGCAGTGAGATTATGTATTCCGTGTCACACCAGGGGAGGGAGGAGCGGAGGAGAGGCATCAGTTACTCATACCTAGGCCCTACCGGTGGAAAGTGCTAGAACTAGCTCATGACGATGCCTGGGCCGATCACTTAGGGACCGAGAAAACACAACAACAGGTCCTCCAGCGATTCTACTGGCCTGGCATGTACCAAGACGTGAAAGATTTTTGCCTCTCCTGTCCACATTGCCAACAAACTTCCACCACAAAGGTGCCTCCCGCACCCCTCATTCCCCTTCCAATTGTGGGGACCCCATTTGAGCGCATCGCCCTAGATTTGGTGGGGCCGCTAGAGAAGTCAAGTCGGGGCTACAGCTACATCTTGGTCATCATAGATTACGCGACCCGATACCCTGAAGCCATCCCTTTGAGGAGGGCGACCGCGGGAGTAATAGCCGAGGAGCTAGTGAGACTATTTTCACAGGTGGGGTTACCCAAGGAATTACTGACAGATCAGGGAACCAATTTAACATCTAAGATAATGACAGAATTATGTAAGATCCCGCAGGTACGAAGACTCTGAACGTCCATATATCACCCCCAGACAGACTCATAGAACAATTTAATCGAACCCTGAAGGGGATGCTGCGCAAGTTTGTTAGAGACGACCCCCGAGATTGGGACAAGTTGTTGCCTGCCCTGATGTTTGCGATCCAGGAGGTTCCCCAGACGTCGCTCGGATTCTCGCCATTTGAGCTGCTGTACGGGAGGAGGCCAAGGGGGATCCTGGACATGGTAAAGGAGGGTTGGGAAGAACAAGCAACCCCGGCCCTCAGGGTGGCCCAGTACGTGGAGAAGCTGTGAAAGAACCTCCGCTGCCTAGCGGAGTGGGCCCGCGAGAACCTCCAAAAGGCTCAGGAGAAGCAACAGACCCACTACGATCAAAGGGCCAAGGTAAGGACATTCGCACCGGGTGACCCAGTCCTGTTGTTACTACCAAAGGGGGACTCGAAGTTATTGGCACGGTGGCAGGGCCCCTTTAGGGTGGTAAGACAGGTCGGGCCAGTGGACTATGAGATCTTAGTTAACAGCAACCAGAGGGAGACCCAGATTTACCACGTAAACTTGCTGAAGAAGTGGAACCCCTAGGAGGCCCTCCTGATCGACCCGCGCCCAACCGATATTGAATTCGGACCCTGGGGAGAATCTGAAGTAGCCGTGGATCAGGCCCAAATTGGAGGGGAACTATCGACAACCCAGCAAGAACAGGTAAAGGGGGTGCTACAGCAATTCAGGGAGATTTTGACCAGTCGGCCCGGAAGGACACGGGAGATTCATCATGAAATAACAACCGAACCGGGTAAGATAGTACGGGACCATCTGCGACCGGTGCCCCGCAAATTATGGGACACGGTGAAAAAGGAACTCCAGGCGATGTTGGAGTGGGGGGTAATCCAGGAGTCCCGCAGTGAGTGGCGGAGCCCGATAGTGCTAGTGCCAGTGCCAAAACCGGACGGGACCACTAGATTCTGTATAGACTTCCAGAAGGTAAATGCCATCTCCCGGTTCGACGTGTACCCGATGCCCCGTGTGGACGAACTCTTAAACCAAGTGGGAAGAGCCCAATACCTGTCAACCATAGATTTAACAAAGGGATACTGGCAAATCCCCCCGACCCCTGAGGCTCAAGGCAAGACGGCCTTCGCCACCCCATTCGGGCTATACCAATTCATAAACATGCCCTTCGGCCGACACGGGGCAGCCGCCACTTTCCAAAGACTAATGAACCATATCCTACGAGACCACCAAGAATATGCAGCAGCGTATATAGACGATATTGTCATTTTTAGCAGGTCCTGGGAGCAACACCTTGAACACATCGCAGCCGTACTGGGGGCACTTCGACGAGCGAACCTGATGGCCAACCCAAAGAAGTGCCATTTCGGGGAAAAGGAGGTTTCCTACCTAGGATACACGGTGGGACGAGGACAACTTAAACCCTTGCTCAGTAAAATCCAGGTGGTACGTGATTACCCATCACCAACCATGAAGAAACAGGTCCGACAGTTTTTGGGACTCGCCAGTTATTACCGGAGGTTCGTAGCCAACTTCTCAACAATAGCAGCACCTCTTACAGATCTTACAGGTAAAGGACAATCCCAACGGGTAGAATGGACGGGGCAATCTGACGACACCTTTAGGAGGCTAAAATATGAGGGCGGGGTCGAGGACGTGGGGGCGGCGCCGGTCCGGGACGCCAACCTGCAGCACATTCAAAAAGGCTGCGGCCACGGAGAGGAGGGGGAGAGCGTCCAGACAGGAGAGGCACGACCATCCCGCCGAGGAGAAAAGACGCCGAGGGACCCCTGCGGCTCTACAACCCCCGGAAGAGACGGCCTGGGGTGAGTTTATCCCCATGCTGAGGAGTGGATTGAGGGCCGGCCGGGAAGAAGGGACCCAGGGCGGGGCTGTGGACCCTGCGAGTGGAGGGTTTGGGGGGTCTCAGCCCCTTCCACTGACGTGGGACAAGAATCCCCATCTTAGGGCCCTGGGTCGGGCTCGGAGAGAGGAAGGGCCCGAGCCTCCTTCCCGGCCCCTCGGGTAAGAGTGGGCTTGCATACGCCCAGTGAATTAGCCACACGCCAAGACTGTCTGGTCTAGAAGGGAGAATACCCCACTACAGGACGACTTCTCACCCAAACCTCCTTGACCTTGTAGTAGTTAAGGACCTCCTTATTGGGAAGGCCCCTATAGGCAGCTTGTGCCAGCCCCATCAAATACAGCGCCAACCAAGTAGCCCAGTGCTCGTCGGGCCAGCGGGCAGCTGTAGCCACCGGCTCAAAAGTAATTAGAAATGCCTCCAGGGTCCCATTTTCGTTAGCCGTACGGGTAACTGGGCTAGGTCTCCTTCCTTCCCTGAGCTATTTGCGGCTGCACTAATCCCGGAGCTATCCCTTGAGGCCCATTTTTGGAACCACCATTCCTGTTGAGTCTGGTGCTGTTCGGTTGGTTCCCTTACCAGCTGTCTCTGCTGCTCCTGCTGTTGCGCAGCCCACTGTTGCATCATTGGCGTCTGCTGTTGGTGGTTCTGGCATTGGTGTTCCGCCAGCCACTCTAACAACTGCGCTGCATCCATCCTCCGGCTCTTACCCTTGTCGTCTAGATGCTCACAATTTCACCCCACTTCCAGGGTGTGGGTCTAATATACCCACATTCTCCACCATCTGTCAACCACCCACCCTCATCCACGGGTTGTGTAGGATCAAGGATCTCACGTTTACAGCACAGAGGTCCCGATCCCAGTTTTACTCTTGGCTCAATAGCGCTTGGAGACAGGCTCACCCGTGCACCTGGACAGGAACAGAGTCACGGCAGCCTATGCCTCCCCGAGCTGATCTCTCCCTCCGAATACCTGTCCACAGAGAGGGTATAGTCCATGCCCACTACGGGCTGGCACCCCCGTCAGTCTCAGGGGTCCGATAGGGGATGAACCTCCCCATAGTCCCTCCTTCTCCCCCCTCACGAGTCTCAGGTTGGGTCAGGGGAACCTGGGCTTGCTCTCACTCCCGGGCTCCAGCTCCAGGACCTTAAGGGTGAGGTCCCGCCAACCTTACCCGAATGGCGAGTTATATGAGCTTCACTCACCACCCCTCTCGGGGCTGCTGTCCATCTTAGCTACCCCCCCTCCTGGGACTGCTTCCTGCGCAGCCTAAATGCTCCTCCGTCGGGTGCCTCCCGCCTACGTCAGGCGGGCTGGGGCCCGCCTCAGCGGTCGTCACTCTGGTCTTGGTGCCTAGGTCTGTTGATGGGCCACTGTCAATGACTCTGGTGGCTCTCTCACCTGGTGGCTCCGGACCTCCCACAGGTGTCCGTCCTTGGCCCTGGCCTCGGATGCCCTGTCCGTTCCTGCCTCCGTCCTGGCTGCCCTGGCCGCTCCTGCCTCTGTCCCGGCTGCCCTGGCTGCTCCTGCCTCCGTCCTGGCCGCCCTGGCTGTGTTCACCTATGGTCCAGCCACCCTGGCTGCGTTTGCCCTCAGTTGTGCCAGCGTCACTTTTAAATGCCTGCCAGCTTCCAGCTCGGGATCCCCCACTGCCCGCTCACTTGGGGAAGGGGACAGGTTCATCCCGTCATACCTTCTCTCAGGGGTATCTTTCCATCAACAACAGCCCCAATACCACATCACTACCAACATTTCCCTCTTAGGATGGGGAGCTCAGATGGGGTCTATTTCAGTGCAAGGTCGGTGGTCGGCATCGGAGACATGTCTTCATATAAATCTTCTAGATTACGTGCGATATTCAATGCCTGCAAATACTTCTGCGAGCAGATCTGGAACACCATGGTGAGAATCCTCACAGACAATGTCACAGCCATGTATTATGTAAATTGTCAGGGCAGAGCCCGCTCCTGCTCCCTGTGCATGGAGTCTATCTGGGTATGTCTACACTACCCTCCTAGTTCGAACTAGGAGGGTAATGTATGCATACCGCACTTGCTAATGAAGCCCGGGATTTGAATTTCCCGGGCTTCATTAGCATAAGCGGGGAGCCGCCCTTTTTAAATCCCCGCTGCTTCGAACCCCGTGTAGCGCGGCTACACGGGGCTCGAACTAGGTAGTTCGGACTAGGGTGCCTATTCCGAACTACCGGTACACCTTGTTTCACGAGGAGTAACGGTAGTTCGGAATAGGACCCTATTCCGAACTACCTAGTTCGAGCCCCGTGTAGCCGCGCTACACGGGGTTCGAAGCAGCGGGGATTTAAAAATGGCGGCTCCCCGCTTATGCTAATGAAGCCCGGGAAATTCAAATCCCGGGCTTCATTAGCAAGTGCGGTATGCATACATTACCCCGCTAGTTCGAACTAGCGGGGTAGTGTAGACATACCCTCAGATTCTGGAATTGGTGCATTCACCATGGAATAACACCTGTGGCATCTTACTTACCTGGAGTCACGAACGTGACCGCGGACTTCCTCATCAGGCATTTTGACACGAAACACGAATGGGAATTACACAGGGGAATCCTTCATATGCTTTTTCAATGTTGGGGAATTCCCCTAGTGGACTTTTTCGCTACCCACCGCAACAAAAAATGATGCAGGTACTGCTCCAGGGTGGGCCTCAGCCCGGACTCCCTAGGGGGCTCCTTTCTTTTCAGTTGGAACGGCCCGCTCCTGTACGCCTTCCCTCCCATACCCCTCATCCTGAGGGTTCTACAGAAGGTGAGGACAGATGGAGCCAAAATCATATTAATAACTCCAGCATGGGCGTGTCAGCATTGGTTCCCCTCTTTCATCGCCTGTCATTATGTGCTCCCAGTCCTTCCAGACCTCCTCACACAGAACCAGGGCGATCTACAACGACACCCCCAGATTCACACCTTGAAGCTCATGGCATGGTTCCTAACTGGCTAAACCCATCCGAATCTTTATGCTCTGCACCAGTCAAACACGTTCTCATCCATAGCAGATGAAAAACAACTCAAAATACTTACCTCTCCAAGTGGTGCAGATTTGTCTCCTGGTGCACCACGAATCAACAGCCACCTGAATTGACTCCTCTTCCAATCATCCTTATTACACACTACACCTAAAAAATACACATCTCTCATTAGCATCTCTCAGGGTACATTTGGCAGCAATTTCCGCATTCAGATCACTAATCGATGGAACCTCCATCTTTGCTCATCTGACTACAGAGAGATTTATCAAGGGTCTTACAAATATGAGCCCACCACAAGATCCAATCCCACTGGTCTAGAATCTGGATGTTGTCCTTGAAGTCTTAATGGCTCAACCATTTGAACCACTTGTCACTATACCCTTACAGTTCCTAACTATGAAGATGGTATTCCTTCTTCGCCATAACATCAGCATGCAGAGTGGGAGAGCTCTCAGCTATAATGGCGACACCGCCATATACAATATTCTATAAGGATGGTGTAGTACTGAGACGCCATCCAGTTTTCATATAAATGAGCCAATCATCCTATCGGTCTTTTACCTGAAACCGCAGTCCTCCCCATGAGAAGCGGCCCTTCACACACTCGATGCCCGAAGGGTCCTAGCCTTCTACCTGGACCGCACGAAGCCCTTCAGGCAGACTGATTGCTTAATTGTATCACTGGCCAACAGATCAAAAGGACAGCGCACATCCTCTCAATGAATTTCTAAACTAATAACCACCTGCATAATAGAGGCCTATGCGGCGAAACGTATACCGCTTCCAATCAGACCTTGGGCTCACTCCACTAGGGCCATGGCTACTTCGATAGCTTCTCAAAGGGGTTACCCTGAAAGACATATGTAGGGTGACCACGTGATCCTCACATGACACTTTTGCCAAACATTATGCTTTACTCCACGGGAGACACTTGGATGTGGCAGTGGCGACGGCGGCAGCAGTGCTCTCCACAGCAGATAAATAGGGACTCCGTTTTTCCCTCCTTCTGGGTTGGCAACTACTGCTGTTCAGTCACGCACAGTGGAGCACCCGCAGGGACATCCTTGAAGAAGAAAACGAAGTTACTCACGTGCGTGCAGTAACTGTTGTTCTTCGAGATGGTGTCCCCGCGGGTGCTCCACAACCTGCCCTCCTCCTTGTTTCAGAATCCTTTTTTTCCTGTTTATGTCTTACAGACTCTGAGGTGGCCTCGAGGAACTGGTGGGGATTGGACCACGCACTCAGAGAAAAGAGCACGAACGCCACGAGACGCCACGGTGCATGAGCAGTCCGGCCAGGTACTGTTTCTGGAAAAGTCTCCGTTCTGCGGTGCTGGGGCAAACCCAGCACCCATAGTGGAACACCATCTCGAAGAACGACAGTTACTGCACCAAGGTGAGTAACTTCACTATATATGGCTAGTGCAAGTCTTTTAAAAGGATATATTGATAGGAAAGTTCCATTTAGAAAAAAAGATACTGTTGAAGTTGGTAGGTCCCAAATTCCCCCTAACTGCTGTCTTTCCTAGTAGAAATTCCAGTTGAAATTTTAAATGTTTCAGTTGTCCAACTAGATTTTGAAATTATGCACTGGCTTTGTTAGTCTAGTATATCGTGGGGATACTGCTATTTAAATAACTCCAATCTACTACAATTTCCACTGTGTTGCTCATTTGAAAAGTATTCAGGCTAACATTTTTGGTCAGCACTTCTTCGGATGAATTAAGGCACACAAAAGCAAATGTATATTTTTATATTTTTTATTAAAAAGTATCAAAACATATCCTTCAGAATAGAAAACAAATTTCTTTTAATGCTGTTTTAAAGGTTCTCCTGAATGAAGTAGACATTTACGAAACCCATGCAATGCATTGTTCTTCTCTAGCCTTTTTAAACATTGCTTTCGTGGGTATATTCCAATTAACTTCAGTACCATAACATCTGAATTATAGTCGTTCATACACACATGAATGCATACACATTCATGCACAGTGAAGAGCAGCTATGACTGAACAGATAGAAATAAAAACAGAATATCTTCTGACAAAAGGAGTGATACCACATTAACATTTAGCATGCTAGTAAATAACATTATGTTTAAATCAAGCAGCAAAAGCATGACGCCTGCGTCACCAGTAATACAGTTAAGAGCAACTGTACAAAATTCCTAAAGAAAAGGATGTGAATTTGGTGATATTTAACAGTAAATGAAGCCAGCTCTGTACTAATACCTTATAACATCATAGGTGACAAACTTTTTTATTGACAAATATAAGGAGTTTGGTATCTGGATTATGTCTAGATCTACTGCTTCTATATTACAGAAGTCAAATGCTAATGAAAATTCATTTGACAAGGTTATTGAAACATGTTCTATGTTCTTCGCGTGTCAGACAAAAAATGGGCCAAATTTATCCATTGTGTAACTCCAGTTAAGGAACCGGAACTGCATGAAGGAGCTCTGTTCTCCAGCCACAGGCTCCGAGAATCTCTCATTAAAATCAATGGAAGTTTCACAAAACCTGCAATGAGAGACTTTGTCCCCAGGACTGAATCTGGCCCAATATGTTGCATTTTTTACATTCACTTTTCAAGTACTTGAAGTATGTATTTCAGACATGATATAGGACATCATAATATATCCTGATCTTAGGAAAGTGTATTAAAAAGTTCTATTGCAGAATATAAAAATAAAAAACGGATCTGGCATAATATTCAGTTTACCCATCTGGGACTTGCAAAATAAGAAGCTGGTGGTTGAGGTATCTATTGGTTTAGCCTTTAGATTGAAATTGTATTTTTTAACACTGCAGAACTGGTGTAAAATATTATGTACTGTAAGCTCCATTCTTATGTTTTGCTTTGTTGAAAAGGTAAGTAATTAGACACCACTGATGGAGTTATGAAATCTCTGATCCCAATCCTGCAAGATGATGATCAATACCTCATGTGAGGCAAGGATCAGGCATTAATACTTTTTTAAATAGTGGTGTCCCAAATAGAAGCACTGAAGTTTAGAAATATATAATATTAGACACCAAAAAGTAAAAATAAAAAACAGTACAACACTTGTGTTTTCATTTTGTCTACTTTGTAATATTTATTAGGTCAACCTCTTAGGAATATTAGTGATAAATAAAGATAATATTTTCTTTTACAAAAAAATGTAATAATATTTAATAGGATTAAACAATCTGAGGATTTCACAGAAACATCAGAATTTAAACACTCATAGCTCTAGTTCTTTAGTCCAGCAGCTCAACTAGTAGTTCAAAACATCTGTTAGATTTTAAAAAAAGTAAAAATAGTTTCTCACTACATCAAACTCAAAGCTATTCTTAGATTCTAAACAGCAACTTGGTTGATTGCAGTTAACACTCAAATGGGAAAGAAAAATTAATACAATCAGAATTCCTCTCCCCTTCACCCTCCCCCTTCCATATAAATCTTCTGGAAATAAATAATCCTGAATAATCCTGACAGGATGCTCACCTCTTACTCGGGTGAGCAATGGTCTGAAGTCTCTCATCTTCAAACTGTTGATCACCTGAGTAAGAGCTACCCAGGAACTACTTGTGGGAACAGGATTGCTAATCTAAGTAACGGTGTGGAGAATCAGCCTCTACGTGATCTAATTAAATGTGTTTTCTATTTCTATTTTCTGTGATTCACAAACTTGAAGTACAACCCCGCAATCCTGCCTCAAGCAAAAATCTTACTGAAGTCCCTTCCTGGTTCATTCCTTCTTCCCAGAAAGTGTAATTCCCCACTATGCAGAGGATCAGCGCAAGGTCTATGCATAAAATAAATTACATTTATAGCATCAAAATAAGGCTTACAGGATGTAATAAGGCTTTAGCATCTGCCTTCTGCACAGGAGTAAATTTCACTCAAAATGAATGATAAATAGGAGTTTTGTCTGAATAAAGATTGCATGCTCACAACATCAGGGAAACATTAGATTTTTCAAGTCTATTTTTACTGTGTAATTTTATTTTCATAAAGTTCTTTGAATAACAGTGTTGTATTCTGGGTGCTCAAAGGCCAAGGTGCTTTCCTACTTTTCATTACAAAATTGCAATTCCTGAAGAACAGTATGTGGCACTGTTCAGTAAATGCAAACTTAGCTACATGGACATTTGGCAAGAAACTGACATTTGTCACACCTATCAGACTTCTCAGAATTTGCCTCTGAGTCACAGAAAAACCCACACAAGTGTTGTGAAAAAAAACCATAAGCACAATGCTTAAGATTGAAACTAAAGTCTTTGCAGCATTAGATTAGACTACAGTATGTCCCATCACACAACACATTCTGCCAGAAAGCATCATTCTGGAAACTGCAAAACAAAAATCTCTCAGTGTGCTTTCCCTACCAGCAACAAAGAAAGATAGTGTCCATCCAGCACAGCTGTTGGTATGATGTGCATCATTGGAAGTCATAGTGTTCTAACACAAACATCGTGAGTGCAGGCACTGTACACTAGCAGGAACCTAAAACTTCCAGAACTGTTGTTGTAGCTTCTAGGAACAGCAAGTTTGACAAGTACTAGAGTTGAGGCAGAGGGCTCTTCAACTTGATCAAGAACAAATCTTTGGAGATGAAGAATCACAGCTAAGCCAACACGATCCTTCCTGCTTAACAAAGCAATCTTCTCTGCCTAACGGTTCTAGACTAATAGGATCCCACAGATACACATTGAGTCAAATCCTCCATGGTTTCTGTTTTTTTGGTGTAAAGATGCACTATGAGAACTCTTAATTTGCTTCAGTGTCACTTAACTCTGCAATGTTCCTTCTTTGATCTGTTGAATAAAGAGGTTTTGTTCATCCTCAGGCGTCCTCCCATTCTGTGCTCGGACTATGCAAGTGGGCCTGTGAAGATTCAGCATGTATATCAAATGTTGCTTCTCATTCTTTAGCTCTTCAATCTGGGCCTTTAATTCTGCATTGATAGTTTCCAGCTTTTCTGATTCCTAGCCACAGAGCAGAGACATAACTATTAAAATGAGAATTTGACATAGTTAACCATGTTATTGTGACGGTTGCTGGTAGCAAAGCATGATGGCTAGGTTAGAAAGAAATTACATGCTTATTAATACATCTTATAACTATACAGTTATACCTCACCAGCATATAATAATCTCAAGAACAGATTCAGACAGTGGCCCTCATTGCCCTTTAAAGAAACATGACAATGGTCACAAAGCCAAATGAATTAGAGCTATGGGCCAAACAGTACTTTGGCCAAATGGAATGTTACTTGCCACCACTACAAAAAAAAAAAACCCATTATGAACTCACTCGGCCAGTCCAATGGCCTAGTGGAAGTTCCAGTGAGCTGCGTCCCAGGGTCTGAATCCTTGATTCCAGCTTGGTTCCTTGTTCCCAGGCCAGCAAAGACTTAGAGCATGTGGAGGCAGTCTGTTCATTTTGGGTAGAGGATGATAAAAAGGAGCACCCTGCGTTTCTCTGATAAGCCCCTCTTGTCAACACAAAGAGTGATGTTAATGGATTCCCTGCTCTTTCTGAAGAGACAGTCAGGGTATGTCTACACTACCACCCTAGTTCGAACTAGGGTGGTAATGTAGGCAACCGGAGTTGCAAATGAAGCCCGGGTTTTGAATTTCCCGGGCTTCATTTGCATCACGCTGGGCGCCGCCATTTTTTAATGTCCGCTAGTGTGGACTCTGTTTCACAAGGACTAACGGTAGTTCGGAATAGGAAGCCTAGTTCGAACTACCTAGTCCGTGCCGCGTGTAGCCGCGCGGCACGGAGTCCGCACTAGCGGACATTTAAAAATGGCGGTACCCGGCGAGATGCAAATGAAGCCCAGGAAATTCAAATCCCGGGCTTCATTTGCAACTCCAGTTGCCTATATTACCACCCTAGTTCGAACTAGGGTGGTAGTGTAGACATACCCTCAGTGATATAGGGCCTTTCAGATTGCTTAGTATGCTTAATACACTAAATAGTAAACACTACTATTTACAAACTTGCTAATGCAGAAAGACTTTGGGATACTTTGTGCCTATTCTTGTGTCCTCTGTGCTACCATGTATAAATGTTCTTGTCTACAAATCTTTTATAACAGCATTACTGTTTTATGGTACAGTTTGAATCTCTTTAGTCCAACACCCTTGGGACCAGAGAATTTGCCGAACCATGGAAGGTCCAGATTACCCAGACTAAAGACCAGCTACAGGTTGAACCTCTCTAGTCAGGCACCCTTCGACTTGATTGGTGCTGAACCAGAGTATTTGCAGAGGTCAATATTGTCTAGCAGCCTGACCAACACTTCCACTGCTTACTGGATTCTTAGAAGACATTTAAGGGTAATTAGAGCTAAATAACAGCACAGAACACTGAGAGGCAGGACTGATGGCTGTAACAAACTTTATGAGAGCCCGGGAAACTTGGCCAAACCTATGATAAGCGGACATCCAGCTAACTAAAATCATGCTGGACCACAGATGAGGTTCAACCTATATCAGTAAGCAATAGTAATAGTACTACCGTATTTTAGCAAATATAACCTGCGGGTTATATTCGTTTTTACAAACCCCGCACCGCCCCTGCGGGGTATACTCGGGTGCGGGATATACAAAAATATTTTTACTCACCTGGTGGTGAGCACTCCCCTGCCCATTCTCCTGCTGCACAGCCTCCAAGCAGGGGAGCGCTCATCCCCCAGTTTCTGTGCAGGAGCGCTCCCCCTGCCCCTTCCTGCGGCTGCGCAGGAACCGGGAGATGAGTGCTCCCCTGCCCGGAGGCTAGAGGCTGTGCAGCCGCAGGAAGGGGCAGGGGGAGCACTCCCTCATTTCCTCGCATGGAGGTTGTGCGGCCGCACGGGACCCAGGGGGGTGAGTGCTCCCCTGCCCGGAGGTTGTGTGGCTGCGTGGGAACTAAGCGGGGTGAGTGCTCCCCCGTCCGGAGGGTGGCTAATCCCCTCCCCCCCCCCCGTAGAAACTTCCTCCTCCCCCGCACAGTTTGAAAAAAAGTTTTGTATACCCTGCAGGTTATACTCATGCACGGGGTATACAAGATTTTTTTTTTACTCAAACTGCAAAAATCGCGGGGTATATTCAGGTGCAGGGTATACTCGGGTGCGGGGTATATTTGCTAAAAGATGGCAAGTTTGTGATATGTTAAAATTACTTCTAAGAAGTTCAATCAGGAATGTTAATTATAAACCAAATGAGCTGAAACTTTAATACGTTAAATTACCACATCAGTGATCATTTCTAACTGGAGAGTCATTTCATCGAGAAATCAAGCTTTAGTGCATGGATAAAGTATCTTATTAGAATCAATAATGTACATTATGTGACATGTAATTTTAATTCCTCATGTGTTCCATTTACATTTTCATATTACCATTATCCACATATATAACCCTATCGCTCACTAAAATTGCAACTTTTTCTTATCCTTCTGCAATTATTTCTCATGTATGTCTTTCACTGTAAACCAAATTTGATCTAACTGCATTTGGGTGAAATTCACTCCAGGCCTTAGGATTTTTATAGGCCTTCTGAATAGAGATGAATTTCACTCATTGGTGAATTCAACTTTCTACCACTTGAATGATGGAAATGTATCCATTTTACAATTGGAAGAAAAGATGATAAATGACTTGTCCAGGATCATACAGGAAGCCTGTAGCAGAGACAGAAACCGAGTCCTGATCTCTTGACTCCAAATTCTGACTTTCAGCTCAAAGAGATTTGTCCTATCTGTTCAAATAACAGAAGGAGAATATAGGGTAGAACAGTCAAAGTCAGTAACTTACTTTCTGCAAACATTCTGTTTTCTCCTTCTTTTTGTTTCGGCATTTTGCAGCTGCAATTTTGTTCCTTTCCCTTCTTCTCTTTTTCCTTTCATCTTCTTGGGGTGAAAACTAGCAAGATTCAAGATGTATATACTCAGCATGATGCGGTAAATACAGAATAATTATGTTGATAATTGCTGACTTTTAAAATGATGGTATCATTAAAGGTTAGCACTAATAGGGTATGTCTACACTAGCCCCCTAGTTTGAACTAGGGAGGCCAATGTAGGCATTCGAATTTGCAAATGAAGCCTGGGATTTAAATATCCCAGGCTTTATTTGCTTCTTCCCGTCCAGACGCCATTTTAAATCCCCCTAGTCCGAACTAACTGTTACACTACAAGGTGTAACAGTTACTCAAACCAAGGACTCAGTTCGAGTTAACATTTGACTGCCGCATGTAGCCGTGGGCAGTTAGTTCAGTTAGGGGGATTTAAAAATGGCGCCCGGACGGAAAGATGCAAATAAAGCCTGGGATATTTAAATCCCGGGCTTCATTTGCAACTTCGAATGCCTACCTTAGCCTCCCTAGTTCGAACTAGGGGGCTAGTGTAGACATACCCATAGGCATGGTACCAATACAGAGTATCAGACACCCTGGCCTACAGGTATAATTCTGATCTCACAACAGTATAAATAAGGAGCAACTCATCTGAGGTCATCAAATGTAAAACTGATGTAACAGATCAGAATGAGGTCCTCTACGTAGTGAAGAGCAGATTGAGACTAGCCTCTAGAGATACTTCCTTTCATTAATAACAGAAGTAATAACATTTCTTAAGTGAAAAGTAAACTGTCTCTGAAACTGAAATTAAAGGTGAAATAGTGTTTCACAGTAGCATCTAAAGAAATAGATAAAAGAAACACTAGAGCACTGAACACACTGACAGATTTAGTCCCTCTGAGGACTGTCTGGCTACGTCTACACTGGCCCCTTTTCCGGAAGGGGCATGTTAATTTCAGCTATCGTAATAGGGAAATCCGCGGGGGATTTAAATATCCCCGCGGCATTTAAATAAAAATGTCCGCCGCTTTTTTCCGGCTTTTAGAAAAGCCGGAAAAGAGCGTCTACACTGGCCCCGATCCTCCGGAAAAAGTGCCCTTTTCCGGAGGATCTTATTCCTACTTCGAAGTAGGAATAAGATCCTCCGGAAAAGGGCACTTTTTCCGGAGGATCGGGGCCAGTGTAGACGCTCTTTTCCGGCTTTTCTAAAAGCCGGAAAAAAGCGGCGGACATTTTTATTTAAATGCCGCGGGGATATTTAAATCCCCCGCGGATTTCCCTATTACGATAGCTGAAATTAACATGCCCCTTCCGGAAAAGGGGCCAGTGTAGACGTAGCCTCTGTGATTGAGATTATATCATTCTTGGTCTTGGGTATATTTTGTGGTATATTTAATTAGAACACTAATCAATCAAATGGAAATATTATCAAAGGAATGATACCTCTGCTTTCAGAACAGACATTTCAACAGGTCTTTCCAATACTGTCACTGTATCCAATGTGGAGGACATCCTGTGGGATAGGCACTTATTTTGGATGGCAAATCTCAATTCCTCCTTCACCAGTGGGGTTAGATTTGTAAAATCCTCAAACCCCAGTGATGCTGTAGGAGACAAACAGGGAACAATTGCAGAGGCGCTGACTTCTGATGCAGATACCTGGCCTGGGTTTTGGAGCATCATTTTGCTGAAAAAGAACAAAATAGAAACAGTCTTACAATAATCTTAACACGCCAAACAGATTTGACAGAAAAGAGATGCATTTTTTGTAACAGTGAACCAATCCCTGTATATGTTAAGATTACATTCTTACACTATTTCTGTTTACATATCAGCGTACGTCTACTCTGCATGGCTATTTTGGGATACCGGAGGTATAGCTACCCCGTGTCCGTTATTTTGAAATATTTTTCAAAAGACCAGGCGTGCTATAACCTTGTTCCACAAGGGATAAGGAATGGCTCAAAATAGTGAGTTATTTCAAAATTTGGCACTGTGTAGACATGCCAAATTTCAAAATAAGCTATTTCGAATTAGATTCAATATAAGATACACAATTTATGCTACACAAATTACATATCTTATTTCAAATTTAGGGTGCTGCATAAATGCACCCTAGGTTTATTTTAGAGTCTCATATACTGTAGCTCATAATGGTTGCAAGAGAACAGTTACTGTCTGCTTTATAAGGACTGATCCTGCATTCCTTGAGGAACCCAATCTTCCACTGAAATCAAACAATCGGAATCAGGTCCTAAGTGCATGCATCTATATTGAGTCAATTTTTTAAAATAGCTGTTTGTTCTTTAGATACTATCTTAGTATGCAAGTCCATTTTCAGAATCCTTCTACAAAGTAAAATAGCATTGTGAATCCTTTAAACATGTCAGTATGCGTGAGCGTAGTATTGGGATGGGAAGGAGGAAAGGACCCATACAAAGAAAAATGGCAACTGAATACGTTTTAAATTTTAAAATTGTAAAAGGACACAAAATAAATAG
Source organism: Pelodiscus sinensis (assembly GCF_049634645.1). NCBI lineage: Eukaryota > Metazoa > Chordata > Testudines > Trionychidae > Pelodiscus > Pelodiscus sinensis. Next base: position 147,446,990 of record NC_134713.1, on the reverse strand, counting down.
TTCCCGCATGCCACTGTATTTGATCAAGGAAGAAATGGGCCAGACCCTTACCACAGTTACATCTGTGTAAATCGAGAGCAACTCTACAAGATCTAGATATCCATGGGTATGACTGAGCAAGATAAGAATCTGTCCCAAAATCGTTCAGAACAAAAGTGAAATTTCTGCAAAACAGTTTGCAGTAAGAGTTAGCACAAGTGTAAACAGCTATATATGCTCAGGGGTATCAAGCCAGAGATAGTGTTGGAGACTAGGAATAACACAAAATGTGAAGTGTATTTCATTATTTTGCCCTTGTGAAATCTGAAAGTGCATTTGCACATCCTCAGAATTAAAGTATTTAGAATGACCAAACATTTATGGCCAGATCCTCCACCATTGTAGAATGATGTTGTATTAAGTTCAATGAAACTGTGCAACTTGACACCAATGGAGGATCTGATCCTTATTTTTTTTAAATTGGATAAAATTCAGATTTTACCATATTACTTCTGCTTCCTCACAGGATGCAGTCAACCATATCTCCTGTAGTCATGGAACTACTGCAGTAATAACTTTTCTTGGTTCATATGGAAATTATAGTAAATCAATTGCAATTAACTTCTTACCAGGTAAGTAGACAACTGCCTCCAGGGATCTGTGTAGTGAAGTGAAGGCTTTATGTAGTTAGCCTAGATTTTCACAGTTAGTCACTTTTATGTCAGCTATATCTTTGAGCTTTGGGTGGTGGCTTCACCACCACCTAACAAAAAAGCCAGATTCTTCACTCAGTTATCCAGAAATTTACATTTCAACTGCAGAAATTGAGAGCAGGATTTCGGCCACAGCTAAATATTTGTAAAAGGTAATTTACAATATCCTAAGGTTTGAGAACTAGCAATATGTAGAATTCTCTTGCCCCAGTCTCCAAATCCCAGCTATAGAGGCTTTCCAAGAATGTTCTCAATTTCAATAAAAAATAGAAGGGCTGAAGAGCTCCCAAACTCTCCATGTGAAAATCCTGGCCCTACTAAGGTCAATGAAAAATTCCCACTGATTTCAATACATCCAGGATTTTGCCCTCAGTTATTAAAGAAGGGAAAATTCCCTGGTACTAGCTGTCATTTCATCAGACCTTGGGAAATTTATGTAATTCACTTCAGGAAGCCCCTGCTCATCAATCACATCTGAAGTACTGATACCCATTAATTCCATAATCTCAGAGAGCTAGAATATACTCATCTCCAGCAAGTTAGAAACATCACTCGGATTTCCAGCTGACAAACCAATAACAGCATTTACTATTTCACCAATGCATTCAGATAAGTTCTTTCTATTTCCCAATGGGATTGAACTCATCATTGTCCCTGACTAGAGGAAGCCTTAGCTGTGTGCATTAGCTGTCACTGTTTATGTTCATGGGGAAGGCTTAATTCTATTTAGATAATTCTAATTCACTACAATCAGAGAGCTAAATTAATAAAGCCACCAGCCCACCCCAACTAATTAATTGTGCTAATACATTTTCAGTCCTAGTGGCAGGTCTGTTTTTTTCTTTTAAACATATTTGGATAAAATGTTAATTAAAATCAGCATTACCACCAAAAGAAACCAAGAATGTTCACAGTTTTAATGGAAAATATCATGAGAAATATTGTCCATGCTGGATTTTCATTAGTAATTGGAGGAGTTATTTTCAAATATCCACTAGCAACAAAATTTTGCTAGAATCCCTTTTATAACTTTATTTGCTTTTACTGATGTCTCCATGATTTAAGAGTAATGGGAGACTGTTTTCTACAGTCACCCTTGACTTCAGAACTTGCACTTCCCCTTGGCCTGAAATTGCCCAAGTCTCCTGACCTTCCAACATCCTGAAAGACACTGCTATTCATGAAGGGGCTGAAGATTGTGGGCAGGTAGGTTTGTGGGAATATTGTTTTGGGTTAGTTTTTCTTTGGTGGATTTTGCTGCTACTTTCAACTTTTTTGGTTTTGGTGACCTGTTTTGTAAGCTCTTTTGGGACAGAGACTGTCTTTTTGTCTTGTTTGTATAGTGCCTAGCCCAGTAGGGTTCTGCTCCATGGGGTTCCAGACACTATGAGAATACAAATAATGATAAATCAGAACCATATCAGAAGTACAGAGACTGTGGTCAGGGCCTACTTCAGGTGGAGGCTGCTTCAGCTGGATGGAGCATCCACCGCCCACAGCATGGCGGGCCAGGCTGAGCTGCAGCCTGCCTGAGGCTGGGGGCTAGTCCAGCTGGGCCTACCGCACTGCACCACAGGTGGGCGAGAAGTTGCTCCAGCCCAGCCACTAGTTAATCACTGACATCACTTCTGGGTAGACTACATCAGAAGTACAGAATGCTAGATGTATACTTGGTAAATAGATATAAAATTGTAATGTTGATATCATCCTCTGGTTAGAAACATTTTTTATTCAAGATAGAACAAGCAAAAGTTAAACATTTTGTTTTGCATCCTTTTTTCCCCAGTCATTTTCCTATAAATTATCTAAGGCTATAAGTTATTTGGGTCAAGGACCTGGTTCACTTTGTAAAGCACTAACACAATTGGACTTGCTCTATAATTAACCCAAGAAAAAAAATGACATCTAGGCCTTTCTGTTTAACTACAAGTCCATACAACTACATAGATCCCACTTGGTAAGGTGCTGAACATCTTTATCTTTCACTGAAGTGGAAGATGGAGGTGCTGAACACCCCACAGAATAGGACCACAGAGGCTCAATTCATCCCTGGAGCAAGTGCTCACTCCTCCATCAGAATCTTATGATCAAGACAAAATAATAAGTTTTACAAATAAGATCCCATTAGACAGTTTTGTTTCTATAACAGACAGGATACATTGCTAGTTATTCAGAGATAATTTTCAAAACTAATGCTTCCTTCCATTTATAGTTATTTTATTAATAATTTCCCCACTGCTTTTAGTTTTCCCCTCTCCCATTCTGAGAAGTTGTGTCAGGACACATTCTTGGAAGTCCAAACTAGCATTTATGTTATTTAAAGTGTGCTCAAGTTTAATGCTAATATTAATAATTAACACTTCAGGGCACCCTCACTCCTAGCTTCCATTTGGTTTAACTGCAGATGACTTAGCTGTATTTCCCTAGATAAATTCATTTTCCTCGGCTGCTGACGTAATAAACGATGAGAGCCAAACAGGTTAATCTGACAGGGCATTAAAGGGCAATTACCGTTCACAACCTCTGTGTACTCAAATTGGCCTTTAGGATTCTGACATTCCAGATCATAACTACCTCTTTTTCAGGCTTCGAACGTCTCTGCTGTTGTTACTACCAAGAAAATCGATTTCACACAGGAAACTGGTTCTGTGTGTAACAGTTTTCTGTTGCGTCGTCACTCAATCCTAGTTAGGCAACAGTTCAGCAACTGATCTTGTTCGGGTTAGTCGTCAGTGGAGAAAAAACGACGATTATTGTCTAATAGTGACTTTCTCGCTAATTCTTCATCCCCTCGCAGGATGACATGACTTCTTGTCTGTGTGTACTCTAATCAAAAGAGGTCACTGTTCCCCCAAAATAACAAAGGAAAAGAGCTTCATTTGGGAGTTATGTGTATCCTTCATCTCAACCGACACAGTCATCGCCGTTACCTCATTACAGAAGTCAGAGGGTGCCTTGAGCTTCGTCACTAACTTTTTTCTCTACATTACTTTGGCAAAACTTTGGCAGCAGCTCAGGAGCGATGGGCGTCCCGCCGACAAGCAGAGCCGCGCTCTTACTGTCGAGCGATGCGCCCCCCCCCCCTCCTCCCCGTGGCCTCCGGCGCTACCCCGGCCCAAGAGAAACGAATGAAGCAGCCAAGAGAGCAACTGCGGGCGCTCACATCGGCAAACTCGCCGCCCGGAAGAAGGGGGTGGCCAGATGCGACATCTGCCCCGCTCCACAAGTGCCGCTCCGGGCTCGACTGATAAAGCCCAAGGCTCCGGCCGGTGACGCGCAAGGGGGGCTCGGACTCCTGTGAGAACTTGTTCGGTGTCACAGGGGGCTCCCGAGCCGTGCCCGGGGGCAGGGCGCGTGCCAGGCTCCCAAGCGGCAGAAGGGGGGGGGGGTCTCTTTGGTGCGCGTGGCTCCAGGACTCAGAAACGCCGCTCTGCCCAGCGAGCTTTTGCTTTCACTTGTGGCTCTGCGGACGATCCGATCGCAAAGCCGCCAGCCCGCCCGACTGGCCCGGGCAGACCCTGTCCCCTGGCTGGGATCAGTCGCTTAGCAAAGTGCCGACGCTCCCGGGAGAACCAGCTGACTGAGTCGCGGTCTCCTCGCCGCCGCCCGCCCGCCTCCCTTCCCCAGCTCACTGACCTTTCCCCGCCGCTTCTCACGGCGCCTCTCCGCTGCCGGGACAAGCACAGAGGGGCCGAGCGCAGCGAGGAGCGAGCCCGCGCTGAAAGCAGGGGCTGCCCGCGTCTCTCGGGCTGGGGGCGCCGCTGCCGGGCAGTTCCGAGTTCGCCGATAGGAGAGCAGAGCCTCCTTCCCCGGACGCGCCTGAATCTGCCTGTGCGAGGGGTTGCATCACCCTCCTTATATAGGCGAGTGGGCAGCGCTGGTATTTACTCTGGCGGCGAGCGCCTGGCTGATGTCATGCTATTAATAGCCGGGCCGGAGGAGGCGGGGGAGCAGCGCGCACCGGGCGGTGATGCAAGACGCTCCCGGTCCCGGCCGGGAGGAGGAGCCAGGGAGCTGGCTGGAACGCACACGCCCCATAAGAGGACTGCTGCCGCCTGGGCGCGCCGCCAGATGTTAACTCCGGCAGCTGCGTGTCACCCTGCGGAGCCAATGGAGACCAAGCTACCTGCGTGACTGCGAATCGCTGGCAGCCTGCGGCGCCGGGATGGCAATGACAGACAGGCGGAATTAGGGGTAGAACTGGTCCGTTGAAGGGCTCCTTTGGGAAAGGCTTGGATTCTGTAGCCATTTAACGGCTGGAAAATCCCCCATCCGATCTCTCCGTGTGTAGGGGGGGAACGTGCAATTGTGCATCAGGCATTTGTGCGGCCCTTTAGCCTCCCTGCTACCGCGCCGCTGTGTGTGTGAACAGGGTGTGTACGAGCGCCAGCCTTGCTGGGCTGCCCCTGTGCAAGGGGAGCAGCGTGGGGCTCGCGCGTTGACACTGCCACAATCCGCGCCGGTGCCTCTCGCGCCTTCTTGGAAGTTTTCGTCCCCACTGGAGATTTAGCTGAGGTGTGCGAGGAGAGAAGGGCCGTAGCCCTCGGAGGGGAGGGCATTTCACTGAGAGACTCGAGGTCCTTTTGGAAAGGGCAGAAAGCCCAGGTAGCTTCCCCTCCAAAAACTGTCCGATCATGATTTCTAGAGAAGATTCACTTCTCCATTCCCTTCCCCCGTGCGGCGGGAACGTGCTTCCTCGGGCGCTTCGGCACGGGGCGTGTGTTATTCCGCATCTTCCCAGGCTTTCTTAGGAATCGGGGGTGTGGGCGAGAGGGGCTTTTTATTCAGAAAAGCAAAACCCTCTTTGCGCTAGTTTTTGAAGCTTGCAAAAGAATTGAAAATATGAGCTTCGTCACAGCGATGTGCTTCCCCGATTGCAGAGCCCCTAAATGGTCAGTGCACAAACTGAGTGGGCTGACGTTAATTTTTAGCCGGAAAGATTAAAGACCCCCTTTCCTGATACATCAGGGAGTTAAAAAAATAGCCTTTTTAAAACATAGCAACTAACATCCTTCTGGCTTCAGGGAGGAGAAAGACTGAAGCCTTACGGGGAGGAGAAGGTTTTCCTTTTTTCAGTTCACATCCTACTTTATTTTCTAACAGCCACGAAACAAAGTTAAGATATAATTTAATGCACTTCAGTATTCACGAAGACACGCACACATATACACAACATTATACTTACATATACATACAAAAATAGCATGAACACAACTTTAACTTGTAAACTCAGGCATTCAAGCCATGTTAATTCAGCCACTTTGTGTACTGAGTGTGTATGCATATTATGATATACATCAGTAAATACATACAATGTATTAACACGCAAGAGTACTACTTTAAGGTCTGCATTTAATAAGGGGCTATCTATGTGCATTGGGGATAATCTAACATTGATAACTTTAAAATTGTAAATGTCATGACTTTTGCATGGCTTCATTTCACAAATTTAAACACTTCATTAACAATGGCATTTTGCATTTAATTTCCTACTTTTTAAGGAGAATGGGGTGGGGTTAGACAGAGAAAATCTGGCTTGCATACTTTAGATCATCTTTGCAGTGTGTAGGTACATTTGTTCCTTGTAACACCCTGACCTGGTATAATTGGATTTATAGATTCTAATGCCAAATTCTTTATTCCAGTTATTTGTTCAGTTTTAGATCCCTTGCAAGTTCTAAAACATCAGTTGCTGCACACAACCTAACTGTGCACTCATATAGTTGTCACCCCTCTTTAAGTACACATCTGCAGGAACTGTAAATATCTCAGCCAGTTTACACCCTTCACAAGGTTTTATTTTTGTAAATCCAATTTTATTTTTGCAATTATTTTACTAACAACAACAACAAAAATTACTCTTTCTTGGGGACTGGGGACTTGTCTATGACTAGTTTCAAGCTTCAAACTTCAGCTGTTTTCTAAAGTAGCCTTGTAGTTAAATTGTTTATACAGCAAAGGGGTATTTTTTTCACTCATGCCACATCCAAAAATAGCTGGAAGGACTTTGCTCAGTCTCACAAAAAGACAGAAGGTAAACATGGAGAATTTCATCCCAAAATGTAAATGTTGTGGAAAGTTCTGGAAACATGGAGTTATTATGGGAAGCTATTTTGCTACATTACCTTGAGTGTAATACAGAAACTTCAGCAACTACCCAGAATTGTTTACCTACTTGTATTATCGATGGAATTTTATTTTGAACATTTTTAATTAAATTGAACAAAGTCACACAAATGAGGCAATTTGGAAGATTAAATACATTACTTCATCTTTCAGATTGGTGAGAAACACCTAACAAAGATAAATATTGTTAACCTGTTTTAAGTGTCACTAAAAATGGTCATGATCAGTGTTTCACAGGTATAATATAATACTAAGCAGACCGATACTTTTGCTTCATGCAGCTTCATTACTTCTACTATCATCATTGGCAAGGAAATATGTTTAATATGAAAAATGCTGTTGACCATAAAATAGGTATGTTATGTATTAAATTATTGATATGAGAGAGCTCCTCCCCTTAGAATAAACATAGAGGGAGAAAATATGCATGTTTTAAAGTTAGTGTTCTGTACACTATCATGGCATGAAATTCCTCAGTCAGAAGAAAATGAAACTATAATAAAAATGAAACCAAAGTTTTGCACTTTGTTTCATTAACATACAGGGCCCCACCCTGTTCCTATTTACTTCAATGTCAAATTCTCCTTGACCTCAGACAGCAAAGATGTAGGGTTTGTTCTGGTTTCAACTTAATATGAACTGATATATCCATCAAGAATGTGAGGATGTTAAAGCAAACAATAGATCCACAAGATGCTTAAATACTTTTGGTAGTTTTGCTTTTCAACTGTTCACAAATATTTTCCACCTTCCTTTATCTGAATATTCCCTGATCCTCTTAGGTTTCCTTTCTCTAGTGTTACCAGAAAACGCAGGGATCAATCTGACTGAAACAGTAATAGTTTCAGTGAGCTGAAGTCAGTTTTAATTATTATTGCTGGCTGTATCTAGACTGGCAAGTTTTTCCACAAAAGCAGCTGCTTTTGCAGAAAAAACTTGCCAGATGTCTACACTGGCCACTTGAATTTCCACAAGAACACTGACTTCCTACTGTCTGAAATCAGTGCTTCTTGCGGAAATACTATGCTGCTCCCGTTCGGGCAAAAGTCCTTTTGCGCAAAGCTTTTGTGCAAAAGGGCCAGTGTAGACAGCTCAGATTTGTTTTGCGCAAAAGCGCGTCTAGATTGGCACGGACGCTTTTCCGCAAAAAGTGCTTTTGCAGAAAAGTGTCCGGGCCAACCTAGACACTCTTTTCCGCAAATGCTTTTAACGGAAAACTTTTCTGTTAAAAGCATTTGCGGAAAATCATGCCAGTCTAGATGTAGCCGCTAAGTCTTGATCTAGGTACAGTATATGATCACCAAAGCATTTATAGCATTACTCACTGGGTATTTCTACAAAGAGCAATTACACTAACTCATAACCTGCTGCTCTGTTATTGTGGACTCTCAGAAAATCTCCATCCTGAATTGGCACAGGGAAAAGGATTCTTTCATTCACCATCTTCTGGCCCAAATCCTGCTTCTCCCACCTCCACACTTCATTTTCAGTGTCCATATCAGTAAAACATAAATATGGCCACCAGTAACATAGCTAAGCAATAAGGCTCAAATCCTCTTAGCAAAAGCTTTCTGCATTCCCTCTTCTATTAAACGTATGGAGCTGTAGGATATCTGCCAGAGAAAAGATATATAATCTGGGACCCAATTCTGATCTCTCATTTGTTGTTTCTGGTGGAGAAGCTTCATTAAGCAGTGGTATTACCTATGATTTCCTCTGGTATCACAGGCCTCATGAAATATAAATATATAAAATTTACTTTCCTAAATATCAGTCCTGCTTAATGACTTCTTAGATGAAATCTGATTTCCTGAGTCTTTTGTGGCTTTGCTACTGTTAAGTTTTGATATTACTATAAACATAAAAGACCTAATTTTCCTCTCCCTTCCACATGCAACTGAAGAACAACTCTGTTGAACTCAGCGGGGCTACAGCAATGTAAAGCCATCACAGAACTGGGCTCTTTAGAAGAGCTATTCTAGAGTATGCTAGGCTGTCATTTTGCTATGATTTCCCCTATATAGTGTATTTCTGTTCCAATACTGTACAGGCAGTCCCCGACTTACATCGGATCCGCACTTACGAACAGGGCTTCTCTCGCCCCGGATCTCACGGGCGGCGGATCGCCACCCGTGTCCTCTGGGGCAAGAAAAGCTTCTCCCGGTCTCCCTGGTCTGCTGGGGGAGGGGGGGTCCAGCAAAGCCACTGGACCCCCCCCCCCCCAGCAGACCAGGGACACCAGAGCAAAGCCGCCCAGGCAGCGGGACTCCCCCCGCCTGGGTGGCTTTGCTCCTGTCCCCCTGGTCTGCTGGGGGGGGCAGCAGAGCCCCTGGACCCCCCAGCAGACCAGGGACACCCGAGCAAAGCCGCCCAGGCGGGGGGGAGGGAGGGAGACGGGGAGCAAAGCCTTGGAGCACGCTCACAGCGGGCGTGCTCCAAGGCTTTGCTCCCGTCCCCCTGGTCTGCTGGGTGGGGGGGTGCAGCTAGTGCCCCCCCCCCCGCAGACCAGGCTTTTCTTGCCTACCCCTGGGGTAGAGCAGCTGGGGGCTGCCAGGTTGGTCTCGCAGCGCCGCTCCGGACCAACCTGGCAGCACCCCAGCTGCTCTGCCCCAGGTGTCCTGATTCAGCTGCTGCTGGTCAGTTTCAGCAGCGGCTGAATCAGGACACCTGGGGCAGGGCAGCTGGGGTGCTGCTGGGTTGCTCCAGTAGAGCAGAGGAGCTGCGCTACTGGAGCAACCCAGCAGCACCCCAGCTGCTCTGCCCCAGGCGTCCCGGAGTCAGCCGCTGCTGAAACTGACCAGCGGCTGACTACAGGAAGCCCCAGGCAGAGTTGCTCTGCTCCAGGCTTCCTGGAATCAGCCGCTGATCAATTTCAGCAGCAGCTGACTTGGGGACGCCTGGGTTTAAGTTGAATCTATATGTAAGTCAGAACTGGCATCCAGATTCAGCCGCGGTTGAAACTGATCAGTTTCAGCAGCGGCTGACGCCAGTTCCGACTTACATACAGATTCAACTTAAGAACAAACCTACAGTCCCTATCTTGTACGTAACCCAGGGACTGCCTGTATTGCAAGATTCCCATATTTATTTTTGCATTTGTATTGGCATCAAATTCCTATCTCAGATGCATGTGTTGTTACCAGCATTTAAACCTGAGTCCATTATCTCTGCATCACAGATCTCTACCACTTAACTGAAAGTAGTAACTCCTAGTAGCAGCCACCAAGAGGGCTATGTCTACACTACATGTTAAGCCCTGGCTCTAATTCAGGTTTGAGCCCCACTTCCATCCATGCATATCAGTTTGCCTTCAGTCATCAAGAACTCAGGATCCTGCTAAGAGAGTTGGATCAGACTCAAGCCCAAGTTCTGCTGAGATTCTGGTCCAAACCAGAGGGCTACGTCTAGACTGGCATGATTGTCCGGAAATGCTTTTAAAGGAAAAGTTTTGCGTTAAAAGGAAAAGTTTTGCATTAAAAGCATTTTTGGAAAAGAGCGTCTAGATTGGCAGGATGCTTTTCTGCAAAAGCACTTTTTGCGGAAAAGCGTCCATGGCCAATCTAGACACGCTTTTGCACAAAAAAGCCCCGATCACCATTTTCGCGATTGGGGCTTTTTTGCGCAAAACAAATCTCAGCTTGTTTGCGCAAAAGGGACTTTTGCCCAAACAGGAGCAGCATAGTATTTCCGCAAAAAGCACTGATTTCTTACAGTAGGAAGGCAGTGAGCTATTTAAAGACCTTGCAGGGACCTGGGTTGTGATAGGACAATACCTGTAAGAAATTTAAGTTAGTTTGGATCAAGGGTGAAAGTATGTCTCAAGCTGCAGATATGAATCAGAATATATAAATGGTGCAGTATGAACACATTGTGTGAGACTTGGTCCAGTAATTTTAAGTTCAGGTTATCCCATGCTGTGCAGATGCTCACATGCAGGCTTGGAATCACCAAATCCACAATCCTGGGACCTACTGACCAGGGTTTACAAAGCAGTGTAGATATCCATTAAAGGTATTTGCGACACAAACACTGTTAATGTGTTACACAAATCCCATTGACTTCAATAGGACTGTATGTATGTGGCGCTCAGAGGGGAATTTAGCATATAATAAGTACAGTAATGACATTATTACCACTTTTATTATTAGCAGTAAAATATTTGAAAAGAAGATTTGTTCACATCAGTGTTATGGGTATCTTCTCTTGCTTTCCTCCCACTCTGTTTATATTTCTTTATTCACTGTCTCTGCTTCCATCTCAGTTTATTCTCTCCAACTTCATTTTCCTCCTTTCTTTTTTTTTAAATCTCCTTTTCATATATTCTCTCGTTTCCTGGACTCTGTTTTGCTTTATGTTTGAGCAATAGACTCCTCCCTATTTCCTGACTACAGCAACTTCTCCTTTTCTCTTTGGCTCTTATCTCTTCTCTATTTTCCCTCCTTTCACTTCTCTCTTTTCTCCCACTTGCGTCCCTAACCTCCCTGCCATTCCTCTTTCTTCTTCTTTCTGTTCCCTTTTTCCTGTTATTTTCTCCCTTGGTCCTTTTAGACCTATCTCTTGAGCTTCTGAGCCCCCTGAGTTTCGACCCCAAGTTTCACCTGTGTCCCTTAGTTTGACCATCTGTGATATGGAGAAAATTATGCTGTGATTACTTAACTCACAGGATGCAAGGAGACAATTACTAGTAGACCAAATATTGTGGCCCAGAATTCCTATCAACTTCAGTGGGAGTTTTACTCCACTGAAAGATCCCAGATTTTGGCCCATTACTGGGGCAGGATCTGGTAGAGAAGGTTCTTAACTATAGCGCATAAAAAGTGCCTGAGTAACTTTACTGGAAAGGAGTATTTTAAGATGGAGATGTTTGCTGGGGATTCAGGTTTCACTAGAGTGATCTGATACAATAAGGGATCTAATGCATTTGTAATCTACCAGACAAAATTCACCCAATCACTCTGTGTGTGTGTGTGAGAGAGAGAGAGAGAATGTGCATTTTTACCTGGTACTGCTTTAGACTCATTATGGTATCACAAGCCCTCATGATGACTTGTGATCTGTCTGTAAATGTGTAATTTATAATCTGCTGTGATCATTACAAATATATATTTTAAAGGACTAAACCAAGTTAATTTCTAGACAAATATTCATCTTAAATAACAATAATCTCCAACACAGATTTATAATCTCTAGCAAAGTCAAAGCTGACTTTTTGTCTTTCATTCAGATAATTGCTCTCCCTCAATAGCTGAAAGCTTCTGTAAGAGAGACAAGTGGATGAGTCTTAACTTTCAGTTTCTTGACATTGCTGACTTGTTTTGTGGCTTTAATTGTACTGTAAATTGTTCAGACAGGAAAAGACAAGGCATAAGAAAAATGAAACAAAAATGGCTGTATACAGTTTTAAAATGGGAAGACCTTAATTGAAAAAGCAAAAGCATTCTGCTGTCATCTGCACAACCAGGGCAAACCCCGACCCCTCTCCATGGGCATGGAGAGCTCTGGACACAGTGGTAAAATAAAGGCAAGTCTACTGCATAGAGTGAGGTAGCAGGGTTTGTAGCCCACAATGGAGATGCAGATCCTCAACATGCTATGCCATAGGGTCTCCCTGAGTGTCACAGTACAGATTGACAGGGATGGGTAGGAGTTCCCCAGAGAGGGGAGAAGTAAAGAGTGCACATAAAATGTGGGTGCTTCTGCAGGGGCTTCTGAGGCTCCATGACTGGTTGTGGATGACTTTATAAATGCTTCTCAGTGTGGGAGGATGATTCCAACCTCTCCCCATCTCAACTGCCCACAGCAGATTCCCATATCATAGCCACTTGCTTGGTCTATGCAATAAGTCAAGGAATGGGCCCTAAACATTTTAATGTATTTAGTACTTACAGCAGCAGACAGCATGGAACACTTAGCAAGAGCCAAAAATTCTGGATCCTATTCTTACCGCTGCCTTGATGTGCTGTGTGACCTTGGGCCTCTTGGATCATTGCCCCCTCTTTGCCTCTGTTTTGCCATGGTTGAGATGGGGAAAATGAATCTTGGGGTATAGCTGGCCTGTGGCCTGATTCAGGCTTGCAGGGCTCAGGCTGTGAAGCTGTTGCACTGCTGTGTAAGCTTCTGGGGTTGGGCAGGGGCCTGAACTCTGAGGTCTTCCCCTTCAGGCATCTACAGGCAGTCCCCGGGTTACGTACAAGATAGGGACTGTAGGTTTGTTCTTAAGTTGAATTTGTATGTAAGTCGGAACTGGTACATATTGTAGGGGAAACTCTAGCCAAACATTTTTTTTAGTTTTGGATAGCATAGGGAAAGGTTAACTCCCCTCTAATGTTTGTTTTGCTGTCTGTTCCCCGGGCTCCATGTTGTGCTGCCAATTTGAAATGCCACTTGGAGCCCGGGGTCAGCTGATCCCGGACTCTGCATGGCATTTCAGAAGAACCTGGATCAGCTGGGGACTCCCTAGCTGACCACAAGTTCTGTGTGGCATTTCCCCAGAACCCGGGGTCAGCTGGGGACTCTCCTCATGCCTCGTAAATGAGGTATGCAGGATCTATCGGAAAAGGCTTTCTTTAGCAATAGATCAGCCTCTAGACTGCCACTTTCTCCAACAAAGCTCCGTGCCAAAAAAAAAAAAAGCGGTGGCCATTTTTATGCTAATGAAGCGTGGGATATTTAAATCCCCGCTTCATTAGCAATTTCACCCAACCTAATCTGCATCCCTCTGCTGGCAGAGGGATGCAGTCTAGACATACGCTCAGGGATAAAACGGCTCTCTTAAATGTGCAAGAACTAGCTCACGGAGAAAGAGCATTATGTGACCCATAGATTTCGAAATTGTATTGTAAATCGTTTACAATTGAACACTAAATGTGCGAAAGAAAAGGTGTAAAATATAACCTACCCATTTGAAAGGCCTCTTGGAACTGTTATACAGATCTCACATTGACTTTACTGTGAAGTTCTGTTTCAGCATTCAGTTCTGTGCAGCTCCATTTTACCAGATTTCCACTTTTTTCTTTTCTTTACATTCTGTTTCTAAGAAGTTTAAATCAAGCATACTTGTATTTAGCAATTTCCCCATGAATGAAAGCTGATCAAAGTAAAATATAGAAGAGTATCCGATTCTCTGCCATGCTAAACAACTTTCAAGAAGAAAATCTTTTCACTACAAACACAAGAGCATGTATATGGACAGTTGCCTAACTGTATGATCTTTGTATCAGAAAACTATAGAATGTTTAGGAAAATACATAGTGGAATGCAGTTAAATGCCAGGAAATTCACAGTTAAGATTGGCATTCCGTTCTTAGCACATAGTGTAGTGTTATGTGCTTTAATGGGAGCTTTGCTTGAAAAAGGACTCTTTGCTTGTTTGAGAATGGAGAGGCTCAACTTGACATTTCTTGATTTTGGCAGTCCCCTCTTCCAACATTACTTTGACAATTGCATGACTTTTCTAAGCACATAAAAGCCAACCTTTTGATATTAATAGCAGATACTAGAGATGTGCAAGTTTACCAAAACAAAGGACCAGCTACAGGTTGAACCTCTCTTGTCCGACACCTTTGGACCTGATTGGTACTCAACCAGAAAATTTGCATTGCTCAATATTGTCTAGCAGCTTTACCAACACTAAGGGTACGTCTAAACTACATGGCTCCGTCGACGGAGCCATGTAGATTTGTTGTTTTGGCAAAGTCAAATGAAGCCGCGATTTAAATGATCGCGGCTTCATTTAAATTTACATGGCTGCCGCACTGAGCCGACAAACAGCTGATCAGCTGTTTGTCCGCTCAGCGCGCTAGTCTGGACGCTCCCCTGCTGACATCAAAGCCCTTTGTTGGCAGCCCCGGTAACCTTCATCCCACGAGGAATAACGGTCATTTAAATCGCGGCTTCATTTGACTTTGCCTATGTGTCTAATCTACATGCCTCTGACGACAGAGGCATATAGTCTAGACACAGCCTAAGAGCATAATAGGCAGCGGAAGAAGACATTGGGGGTAAATTAGAGCTAAATAACAGCACAGAATAATGAGAGCCAGGACTGGTGGCTGTCAACAAACTTTATGGGACCGCAGGAAACTTGGCCACACCTGTGATAAGTGTACATCTGGCTAACTAAAATTGTGCTGGATCACAGATGTTACCAGATTAGAGTGCTACAGATGTTCAAATTACTTAAAATTTTTTGAAGTAAGCATCATACAAACTCTGTTTCTGGGCCCTATCCTGGTACTACTGAGATAACAAATCTTCCATTGATTTCAATGACAAATGCATCGGGCCTAATGTAGGGCTGATCACATCCACACCCGTGAGGAGTCTCATTGGTGGGCTGTGCCACCGAATTAGGACCTGGATTGTAAGTTTTCATGACAACTGTCTTTTATACATCTGTTAAGCACCATGAACATTTATATCATTTAATATTTTCTTGGACTTTACTAGTTGACAACAGCTCTTTGCTCATCGGCATGTGGCTGCATCAGAATTCTCCAGTTGATCTAAACTTCCTTAGGTTTGTATTTTATAACACTCTTCATACTTCTTTAACACCTACCATCCAATGCTCTCGAAGCACTTTATAAATAGGGGTGAATTAAGACTCGTAACACCCTTTAAGAAAGGTATTATCATCAGGGCTCGACAAATCAGTGAATTTACTCGCCCGTGGTGAGTAGATTTCAGCTGATCGGCCCATTTACTGGCAGTGCGCGCATGCGCAATGCGGGTCTTGCACATGCGCAGTGCGGGGCTGGCGAGTAGATTTTGCTGCCGTTTGTCAAGCCCTGATTATTATTCACTTTTGTAGATAGAGAAGCTGAGGCACACTGAAATTATCTGACATGCCCATGGACCCGCAGGAAATTTGTGACATGACTCCCAGGTCAGCAATTCAGCTGCTAGAACATGCTTCCTCTCCCTTATGAATTACTAGGGTGAGACTTTTGGGGATGTATCATGCATAGGAAACCAGTACAGGCAGTCCCCGGGTTACGTACAAGATAGGGACTATAGGTTTGTTCTTAAGCTGAATTTGTACGTAACTCAGAACTGGCTCCAGATTCAGCCGCTGCTGCTGAAACTGACCAGGGGTTGACTACAGGAAGCCTGAGGCAGAGTTGCTCTGCCCCCAGCTTCCTGGAATCAGCCACTGATCAGTTTCAACAGCGGCTGAATCTGGAGCCTGGGACAGAACAGCTAGGGCGCTGCCGGGTAGGTCCCCCCAGGACCAATGAGGAATACAGAACATCAGTGGAGGCTGCCCTCAGTTTTGTATTTGGGGATCTACACTAGACCCACTAAATTGAATGCTAGCCGATCAACCTCCGAAGAGTCCATCTTCTCCGTAGTGTAGACATGTCCTTAGTGCCAGTCCATAGATCAATGACTTTGTTTCAATGAAAAAGTACTGATTATATCTATATATAAAGTTTTTCCTGCCGGATGACAGAATGACATCACGTCATCAGTATCATCAGCATCAACAGGCTCTCTCAGCGAAGGGAAAGCAGCCGGAGAGAGAGGTGTAGATGAACATAGCAAGCAGAGAGACAGCCCCCTAGTATTTTATTAAAAGCCTTCTTCTAAATAATGACAGTTTTCCCTTGTTGCATACAGGTATCTCTCTTTTTCAGCTACTCAAGCCATCTCATGATTTGAATAGTACATTATGTATAATTTGATAAACTGTTACATAAAGGCTGTGTCTATCCATCAAACTAAAATGAGTCCTTTAAAATAAAGTGATCCACATAAAACTTGTGGAACTTCTTCAATATTTTTACTCTGAGTAGAAGGTGACAGCATTCTAAACTTTAAAACCAGCAAACCCTGAGGCATGTGCTTAAATTTAATTACATGAATAATCCCAGTGGTTCCTTCCAAAGGCACTCTTCATAAGCTCAAAATTAAGCATATGCAGAAGTGTTTTCAGAATTAGGCCTGAATATGTCACTTGATGTAACATCTAATTTTTCAAATTTCAAGTGATTTGACCAGAGAATTTGCAGAATGTTTTTTTGGAACAGAAATTGTGCTGTATAAAACCAATGACTAAAATGCATCAGAATGTAATAAAGTTTTTGTCACAAGCAAATGGTTTTAAACATTTATATACAAATGGACACAATGAATTCTTGGAGGCTCAATTTTCCAGGAACATACAATAAAGCATAAATCAAGGACATTAGATAGTCTTCTTAGGTTTTTTTTTTTTTTTGTAGTATGGTAGAGTGCCTCCAGTCTGCAACTGAGACTTGGGCCTCATTGTGCTTACCACTGTGCACACACTTGGGCTACGTCTACATTGGCATGATTTTCCAAAAATGCTTTTAACTGAAAAGTTTTCCGTTAAAAGCATTTTCGGAAAAGCACATCGAGATTGGCAGGATGCTTTTCCGCAAAAGCACTTTTTGCGGAAAAGCATCCGTGGCCAATCTAGACGTGCTTTTCCGCAAAAAAGCCCCGATCGCCATTTTCGCGATCTGGGCTTTTTTGCGGAAAACAGTACCTACCGGCTGTCTACACTGGCCCTTTTGCGCAAAAGTCTTTCGGAAAAAGACTTTTGCCCAAACGGGAGCAGCATAGTATTTCTGGAAAAGCACTGACGATCTTACATGAAATGTCAGTGCTTTTCCGGAAATTCAAGCGGGCCAGTGTAGACAGCTGGCAAGTTTTTCCGGAAAAGCGGCTGATTTTCCAGAAAAACTTTCCAGTCTAGACACAGCCTTAGTGAGAGAAAGATCATGCACCCAAGAACTTACAGTATAATCAACTCTAATATGGTAATACAGTAATCACTGTAGACTCCAAAACATAAAATACATGTTTAGATCCATCAGCTGGGCCAGACCATCTGATTCCATAGAAAATCCCTTGGGTGTGATTAAGGATAGAAAACTCTGAGATTCTTTTGCAGAGTTCTGTTAAGTCATTGTATTGTAGTTTCCCTCCTCCCACAGAACAGGTTCAACCCCAGAATCGGTAGGTGTCAATGGATTTGCTAGTGACCAGATGTCTCAACATAGATGCTTCTACACTGTCCCCAGTTCAGAATCCAGGAGGCCAGGTGCCACCATCCAGAAATCCTGTATTTCTCCTCACTGTCTCCAGCCCCCTTTGGCTATCACACACCCTCTTTTCCTACAAACTGTGTTCATAAGGCTTTTTCTGAGGGCAACTACCTATGATCTCCTGGAGGACTGCATGGGGCTATAGTGAAGGAGTTTCCATGTGCTACCAAGGTGCTAGGATAGTAGCACTAAAAGATGGTATTCCCCCCACAGATTCCATTGAGTCAGGGAGAGTCCATGTACACAGGAATCCCAGGGAAATTGTTTTTGAGTCCTTTTTTGAAAGTTGAAGGCCTAATCAGTCTTATGTTTACTTTAGAGAATTAAAAAGAGGCATGTTATATCTGATATATACACTCTGTAGACAATTCTTGGACAGTAAATTCACACCTACAATCAGAAAATTAAATCAGGTAAATCTTTTCACTCATTCTCCCTTGGTCTCTAGCACCCTCACAACATTCAGCACTATAAACTGTCCCTGAATATTTTGCTCATTAACTCAGTTCAAACAAAAAGAACAGAGTTGGTAAAGTTCACAAGATTGAAGGAGGCAAGTCTTTACTTGAAATGGTTTAGTTTTGTCAGTCACTGTTGGTCGAAGACCCAGCATGCCCTGCTTTACCCCCAAATTATTTTGAAGGCTGACTTGGGGACAACTTTACAATTTTCAGAGCCCCAAATGAGAGTGCAGATTACATTCATGGAATTGTCACAGGATGTAAGTGATGGCAAAATTTGGATTTAATTATTTTATGGGAAAGAGAAAGGCCATCAAAATGGATGCTACAGAGAGCCACATCTAGAGAAATAAAGCAAAATACTGGTATAGCTTCCCTGAAGCTATGTCTAGACTGCAAAGTTTTTCCAGTATCCCAGAAAAACTCTGCCGCATCCAGGGAATGCATCTGTTTTTTTGGAAGTTTCTGAAAGAGCGGGTGCATTCTTTTGGCATCCCTGTATTCCTCTCAGTAGGAAGAATAAGGGATGTTCCAAAAGAGGAGGTTTTCCCAAAATTTGGCCCTGTGTAGACGGGCCAAATTTCAGAAAAGCCTTTTCCGAGAAAAAAAAAAAAGGCAGAAAAAGAAACTGCAGTCTAGACATAGCCTGAGAGCTAGAGTAGAAAGGAAATGCCACTTGGATGAAGTACAAAACGAGGACCTAGGGACTAAAGATGAAGGATCCTGTGAAGAACTCATCAGTGTGAATCACAAAACTACTTGACTGCTGGGCCTCAAATAGTTACTGTATGTAAAGTTGGATTTGGGAAGAGTTTGTATTATAATAGTATAGAATTAAACAAGTTTTTGTAATCAAAATGTTTATAATCTTAACTATAGGAGATTAACCTGCTATTCTGAGGATGGGACACATTTCCTAACAATTTGATAATGTGAACTTCTGTTATTTCATATTTCTTGCAGTGATGTAGTACAATGAAATAACTGTTCAGAAATTGTGAAAATCACTTGATGCATCAATAATTATAAATCAGCTGGATATGTTTACTGCATAGCAGAGTTGGTTTCTGACTGCAGGGATGTGCTTTGGAAAATAATATTTAAATTTCTTTGACCAAATGACACTGTACATGCATATTGATAAGAATGTTTTTCACTGTTATAGCAGCTGTCACTCAGGAATCTCCATGCATTATGTATACAATAAACCTTACAATACAACTGGAATAGGGAATTGAGGTAGATGGAAGTAAAGTGATTTGCCCAATGCCACACAACAAATCAATGGCAGAGCAGGAATCAGCAAACCTCATGATTGCTGACTCTTAGTCCCCTAAAATATGTTAATATTATCAGCAGCAGATTACACCATTCCAATATTTTTTTCTGCAACTTTTCCCTCCCATATGCTTCTTTACCATTTCTGGTGCTTCTCTATCATTCCAATAGGCCAGGACATATTAAGTTTCTCTTGGGTCCTGAGCAACTTGTTCATAGGGAAGTGAAGGGCTTAAGCGAAGTTTGGAACTTCCAATTTCTTAAAAATTGTTTAGAGACCCTGTGATGCTTTATGGAAAACTTCTAGTCTATACATATTTTCTGTATTGCTCCCTCCTTTCCCTCTTTTTATTACTATGGACACTTACAAAAAAAGCTGTTTGCTGATTACTGTAAATTACAGTCCTTTGCCACATTGCAATTCTCCTGTAGAAAAGTGTTTAATATCACAGACCCAGGATTCTAGCTTCAATATGCCAAACCCAGGAGGCCTAGTCTACACGAGGGGATAAGTTTGAATTAAGATTCGCAACTTCTGCTATGTTCATTGCATAGCTTAAGTCAAAGTATCTTAACTCAAATTTTGGTGCCATCCACACTATCAGAAGTTAAAGGGAGCACACTCTCCCTTCGACTTCCCTTACTCTTCCTAGAAGCAGGACTACCGGTATTGATGGGAGCACCCTCTCAGTTCAAATTAGTGTGTCTTCACTAGACCCACTAATTTGAACCCCGGAAGGTAGATTGCAGCTGCTTCAATCTTATCTGTAGCGTAGACAAGGCCAGGAGGCACCGAGAGCCCTCAACTCTTGTTAAAATCAGAGGAAGTTCAAGGAGCTCAAGGGATGATCAGTGCCTCAGAGAATCAGGCCCTGCGTGAGGAATAGTAATGCAACGTAAGTAAATTTCTAAACAGCAAGCATCCCACTGGCACTCAAATGTATATTACAGAGCAAACTAAGTTATTTAGAAAAAAAAACAGAAAAAAATCTATTGTCAAAATTGTTTTTCAATAATTTTTAGAATATTTCCATGAAGTGCCTATAGCTTTTTAAACAGATCAAGAGTTGAAGTAGGAACCACTATTTTTTATTTTTACTTACATTTAATCTATTTAGCAGACACCACTTTCATATTTATTCGTATGTTCCTCATCATAAACCTTTCAGTTAAATATTTTACAATAAGCAAACCTTCTTTTCTGTATTAGAACTAAGCTTGTATATATTTAAAAATGTATAACCAGAGCAAAACCAAATATATCTTATTGTTATCTGTTTTCTTCACTTAGAGTCAAGTCACATTCATGATAGACTCAAATATTTGTTGGGGGACCTCATTTTTTCCCAGTTTTTGATCCTCCCTTGTCTTAGCTCCCACGATGCTTGTCACTTGCATTCTGTAATGAACTCTGTGTATAGTCACTTCTTGGGGGAAAAAACAAAACAAAACACTGCTGTCATATGAACATGACTTTTCCATAAAGATGCAAGCAGGAAGAAATGTAGGGAAGACTTGTGTGAAATACTCATCGTCTCAATTTGATCCCAATTATAGTGTGGTGTTAGTTCTGGATCTTTCTTCAAAATACACTACCTATCTCATTTCTGCACATGACTCTGAATTCTAAAGAAGGATAATTTGACTGAAGGTTGTTTAATTCCCTAACTGACTTCAACAGTATCAGCAGCTGGTTACTTCAGCTAATTGATATGCCTTGTTGTCTTGTAAACACTCTCTCTAGTATTGTGCATTACTCATAGTTTGAAAACCACTTTGACTTCTGTAACATAATTATGTTAATGTCAAATGAGTCACAGAGAACAGCAAGCTTCTTGTATCAGAGCCTCACCTTCGTGCCAGTTTCTGAATCCTGTCTGTTCCTGCTGCTATGGGAGGGATGAAACAGGAGGTTTAAGGAAGAAAAAACCCTTTCATGTAATTGAAATAATGTGAAGTATCATAATGACACACAAAGGAGAATGAGAGACAATCAAACTCAGACATTGGAACAAAGTTACTGTTAAGAAGAAAAGATCACCTAATCTTTATCAGAGAAAAGAAAATTGAAATAAATTAGGGCACCTTAGATATCTGTTAAATATAAGCAATTTACAAGTTATTACTAATCTGCAATAACTTACATGAACTGGCATTTTAACTATATTAAATTCAAAATTGATCTTTAATATTTTATGAATTTTACTTTTTTGGGTATTTATCTTTTAATTATCATTTGTATCTGTTAAACTATTTTATCTCTTTACGTGGGAGGGCAACAACTGTTAGGAGCTAGGCAGTCCTTGGAAAATTAACAATTACCGCACCAACTTCTGTCCTGACTTACAACCCCATTAACAGGTGACAGAACAGAACTTGGTCATGTATTTAAAAAAAAAAAAAAAAAAAAAAGGAAGAAGAAGGATTGTAAATTTGTGAAATGCTGGACATCTCAACGCTAAACTTTGGAATTTCTTCTATAGCATACTATAAGCAGTTACTTATTCTTTTATATTTGTCCAACCAGGTTTTTATACATTCAAACAAATTTATCAGACCTCAACAATCAGATATTGAACAAAATTATCATCTGAGTATAAATGAATGCACTCTTTCAAATAATAAATGTTTTCTTCCTAGAACATAAGTGCTATTCATTGTTTCTATGGACGCCACTGTGGTTTAAAAAAAAATTAAAATAAAACTAGTGAGCTAAAAAAAACTAGACAACTGATAACTAAAATGACAGCACTAGTAAAATACTTTAAGCAACTAGTAAAAGCAATTGACAAAATTATGTATTAGATTAATTGTAAATACATATATTAAATATATCTGTAGATTAATGTATTGTTGAGAAAATTGAGACTCAACTTACATTTCTCTGTATTAAAATCCTTGACACACTACCTCTTTCAGAATATTTTCCCTTGGTCTCCCAACTTCTCATCTCATCCCTGTCAAATCTGTCTGCTCACTTACTCTAGAAACTCTGTTAATAAAGTAAATCTCATTTGCCCCCTCAGGAACCAACTGTTGTTACTAAATTAAATGGAAATATGAAGTCATGTTGTAGGTGACTAATTACAGTCCAGATTTTTCTACTAGACATGATCTAAATATGAAGCCACAGCATCATCTTGACCTTATCAGACTGAGGGGCTTTATTTCACAGCATAGCCCCCAATTAAAGATAGCCTACTATGGACAATACCTGAAGATGGAAACCAGCAGTATTCTGAGTTCAATTTATTACAGCCTTTGACACATTAGTACCAATTTATTATTTCCTTGGGTTATTTTCTTTTTGGTATTTGTTTTTTCCAATTAAAGAATATTTATGAAATACATTAATTCACAAAATAAAAGCAGTCTATTTTGTTAATGATTTATTTATAATTTTAAATTAGTCCTTTCACAGATGGTCACACACAAATATCCATAAAGAGATGTTATCTAGGTTGAGAGCTTTTAGGATTGGGCTCTACGTGTATAGCACATAGCAATATAGAGTTGTGATTTCTGACTCAGGTTTCTGGTGTTTCTCCAAATAAATAAATAAATGGTTATAAATGGATGAATGAATAAAACAGTATTTAAACCCATCTTGTTTTTGTCCACTACACACAGGTGAAAGAGGGGAGAAGAGTCTCAAAATTCAGTGTATTCAGCATTAGCTTAGCCTTCCAAATTGAGTGATTACAAATAAAACTAGACAAATACATCACTGATATCATCTGTTTATTCACAGAATGGAACTTGGGATGAAGATGGTCCATCTGTATTAACCCTGTACTCTTCTATTTTAATTATTTTGCTGTATCTATGGTCATAGCACCTGGATACATGACATACCTTAAAACAAGGGCAGGGGCCAGGGCCACTGATCCACAGAAAAATCAGTTAGGAGCCACATACAAAAAATCCGCACTGATGTGGCACCTGAATGAGGAGAAAGACACTCCTTACATTCCCTTTGCACACCAGAGCCGGGGGGGGGGGGGGGGGGGTGTCCAGCCTAGCAGATTTTATGTACTCCAGCCCTGTGGTAGGGCAACAGGGGGATGGAGCCCCAGTAAAGGCCCCACAATTCAGGAGGGGGCCCTGAGCCTCAGAAGCCGGATCCAAGCAAGCCGAGGGCCGCATCCGGCCCCTAGGCCTGAGGTTCCCCTCCCCTGCCTTAAAATGTAACATCTAACTGCTATAGGGCAGCTATAATTCAAAACTCCCTCTTGATTCTCATTTACATCTCACAAACCACATAACCAGCAACTCTTTGCTGTCTTTCCCTTCTCATGATTATTCAAATTCTTGTTCATCTGTTTATTATGTTCTAGATTTTTTTATAAACAAGTTTGTATTGAAACCACCAGAACAGCTTTCAAGAAGTTGCTATGAGTTAAGTCATTATATCCCTCAGTTTCTGATCCTGTCATGCTAATTGGTGATACATTTCTGATACCCCTACTAATTAAACATATACAGAAAATCATATAAAGGGAATTCTGTATTTCAACAGAAGTGTTGTTTGTCCATCTATCTAATCTATCACCTGTGTCTATCATTGGTCTGTTGCTCTCTACTAATCATCTGGTTATCCTTTCTCTCTAACTAGGTATCATTCACTGTTTCTATTTTTCCTACTGTTTTATCTATTTCTCTCTCTCTGTGAGAGACTTTGGAAACAGGAGATGTCAGAGATGAGGAAGCTGAGAAGTATGGTTGAAGAGACCTTAAAGATGTAACATCAAGTACAGATGGTATCTTGGGGAGGAAGGTTTTTGGGGGAAGATACAGGAGACGATTGTGAGGAGGGAGAACTGAGGAATATTGGGGAATCTTGGGCATAACAGGTAATGGAGGGAGCTTGGGAAGAAATAACTGATCATAGAAGACTTATGGCACTTAGGAGAGAAAACTGAGGCCAGGAGATGGAGACCTGGGAGGGCACTTGGGGGACAGGGGGATCTGGGAATAGCAGAGAGATGGCATAGATGTAGGAAAGCAGAGAAAATGGATATGGGGGACCTTGAATGGGGGGGGGGGGGAGAATAGACCTGGCACAAGAGACATAGTGAGTGAGCAACTTTTAAAGAGATCTGAGAGACAGAGGGATATTGGAAGAGATGGAGATACAGGGACACATGAGAGAAGCAAACAGGAAGAGGATGTTTAGGGAATGAAGGGGGTCAGAATGGGAAATGGCAAAGTTGTTTGGAAAGAAAACAATGGTGCACCATTTGGAAAGGTAGGATGGCTAAGGCACTAGCCTAGGAGTTGGGGTGCCTAGGCTCATTTCACATTTCTGCCACAGATTTCCTGTATAATCTTAGTCAAGTCACTAGCTTGCTTGTGCCTCAGCTTTGCATCTGTAAAATGGGATATATCAGTTCTCTAGCTTACAGGCTATTGTGAAGATCCACGCATTGACTGAGGCACATGCCAGAACTACAGTAATGGCTCGAGCAGGGAGCCACGCCAGAGGGGCTAAATTACACACCAGCTTGTGTGCGTGTGTCCAGACACGGTACATACGGGTCTCACTGCAACGGGGAAACTGAGGCATCAAGGGCAAGCAAGCTGCCGTGTGGCACTGAGATCAGAAGCTACGTACCCCGGCCTCCCCCGGCCCACGCTCTAACCACCACACCACGCTGCCGCCAGCCTCCATCAAGGGGCGAGGGAAGAAAACGGGTCGATGCCCCTTTAAGGACTCGAAACCCCAATGAACATTCCAGTGGCTATGTCATCGTTCCTGGAAACGGATGGCGTCATCCCGTCCCGGCCGCCCTTGGCGGGTGACTGAGCAGCTCGAATCTGAAACAAAGGAGTAAAAATAGCACCGCTGGGCGGGGCACGCCACGGCCGCTCGGCTCCGAGCCACGCCGGAGTACGGTGGCTGGCGAGGGCTATTCAGCTCCAGTCTTCGCAGAGGGGGGCGAGGGGGCACCTGGGTGACGACTTACAGTGGGTAACCGCCCTCTTAACTCGCTGTCCGCCACGAACACCGCACAGGCGTAGTAGACCGAGCTATTTATATCCGCCCGAGAGGGTGGGGGGGATGTAACGTGGGGAGCAGCTGAGCTGGGCTGTGCGGCTAGCTGCCTCGAGCTGTGTGTGTATGGGGGGGGGGGGGACTATCGGTTACCTAGCAACGCGGGCTGGCGCGCTAAAGAGTAGGGAGCGAAAAACTAGAGCATAGGCCTGGCCTTCCTTGGCGCGGGCCCAGTTCTCCGGGGCAGCGCGCCCCAGCCGCCCTCCCTCCCCGGGACAGTAAAGCCCCTGACTCCGAGCGTATCGAGGGCCCCGCCCCTCGTCCGCAGAGCACTGGCGCTTCCCCCCGAAAGCTCTGGCAGCCCCTCGCACCCACATTTCTCCCCGAGATCCCGTTCCCAGCGTTCCACGGCTGCTCTGCAGGAATGACAGAGTGAATGTTAAAGACCATGGCCCGTGAGGAAACCCCCAGGAGTATGTTCAACCACTAGTGGCACCCCGACCTCAAAAGCACCAGCATGGGTCCCTTCACCCTGGGGACACTGATCTGGATCCCCCGCCCTGAGAAATGTACCTGGATCTTCAGCCTCAAGAACTGACGTGACCCCCGCAGCCCTAGTGCACCCATCGCCTCCCTGCTGCAACTATACCAATGTGAGCCAAATCCCACTCCAAGAGCATTGACTTGGGATCCACACACCCCACTTCAGAACTCTGTCAAAGGTGGTGCCCAACTTAAAGGATGTCAGCGCAGTAGCCCCTTGGCCTTCTGCTGGGCCCAAAGTATCATTATTACAGACCCACCCTAGGAACACTGACACACATCCCAGTGTACTTGTAGCATTTCATAGACTAGGTGCTAGGATTTTAATCCCTGTTACTCACAAGCTTGGATGCCAGATCAGCAAAACACCAGTAGCCACTAGACCACTGATCACACTAGAGCACCTCCTACTCACCATTGCTACTAAGGGGTGCTGGACTCTTCTGGCACATTGAGAAATTTGAGGGGAAAATAAATGTAGATAAGGACTGTTTCTTGGATCCACAGCTTTGTCAAGCTTTCCCCCAACCCCAAATAGTGATCCATAAATCACCGTGATTCATAGTCTTCTTTAGTGTTTGACAATGACCCTCCCAAATGACAGAAACAATATAAAACTTTTGAGGAAATCTGAGATCCGGTGGGGTTATCTTTTTAACCTCTGCAGACTTCTTAATCAGTTTGGTTCAAGATTTCACATTCCTGATGTCAATGTTGCCTCCCTCGGGCACTGGCCTAGGTTTCTGTCCAAGAGAGGTAAATGAATGACGTAGTGTGTAACAATGAGAAGTTCTGTATGTTCAAACCTGTTTTACTACTTAAAAACAATAGTAGGGAAATAATCTGGGGCTAGACACATTTCACTGAAGTGTTATGAATCTGTAAAAAAAAAATTCCAAGCATTTTGAAAGGATATTCACCGTTCAACCTTAGAAAATGGTATTGTTGAAATCTTTTTTTCTTTCAGTTTGCTCAGTTTTCTTTCAGTTTTTTTTAAATAAGTCACATTTTGGTGGGAACTTGTGAAAGTGTTAAATTCTGTTTGTGGCCACTTCAATTAATTATCAGGGTCAACTTCATTCAATTTAGAAATTTACTGCAGGAGGGAAAGCTTCTCCATTGAACAATATAGCTTTTTATTTGGCTTCCAGTATCTTCGAGGAAGACTATAAAACTGCTTATCTTAATTTTCATGGGATTTTATTTGAAAGAATGAAATTATGTTATGATACAAAGAAAAGAAAATCCCACAACCCAGTTCCTTTTATTTCAGCAACAGTTTCTGGGTTCTTTATGGATAAAGCAACAATGAACACTAGAGCAGCATTTCTCAAACTTTTGAGGCTCCAGAGCCCCTTACATGTGTAAATATTTATGCGGAGCCCCAGCAGTGTGTGTTAATTGCGTCAGTTGGAAGCGATTCACAATTATGCTTTTGAAGGCTTTCCAGTTTGTCAACCTCGGAGAGCCCCTGGAGATGTCTCGCGGAGCCCTGGGGCTCCATGGAGCTCAGTTTGAGAAACACTGTACTAGAGTATTTGTCATTCAAAGTAGAATGAAGAAGTCATGCCATTTTTTGGTTGGGAGATCATTTACCAAGACTGATTCCCATTTCATCATATTTAGCTTGTTTCTATCTCATATAGATAGGCCTTTTAATTTGAGGATCTCAAGGAGTCACTTCTCTCAACATTTTTGTCAATTAGATATGCATTGGCCTACTCCTGATGTACAGATTTGAAATTTAGGCATGTAAGAGGTTCAGTCATTTGTATATGATTCCCCAGGGAACAAAGCTAATGGGTGAATCCAGGTATCCTGACCTCACAATTTTCTATCCTTTATATGTATTGCCTCCTTGTTTATATTACTCTGTCTTCTTTGGTTGGTTTACTGACAGCACAATGCAGTGTCATGTTTGGAGGCTGACAGAGTGTGTTCAACATAGAGAGGTGTTTTTATGCTCTACAGGATCTCTTGTTTTCAAGCATAAGAAGTAATGAGTACTGAGTTTCTCCTCTCCTATGTTTCCTTTAATTATAAGCCTGAAGGTAGGGATAGGAATGCTTTTTGCTTCCAAGTGTATTATTCCTGAATTAATTCAGTCTGAAGGAGTTGCTATTGTGTTGGTACATTATAATTGCCGTTCTCCTGACCCCAGCTACTCTGCAAGGAGAGAGATTTTGGCGTGTGGTACTGTACTTCTGATTTGTGATTAATCTGCCCTTATATGTGAGCTTTTTAAAAAGATAAATTAAAGCATTGCCTTTGGTAAGATAACTGTTTTTTTCTTTCAAGATACTATTTCTCCCTTTTATGATCAGAACTAAGAGCTCCACTTGCTCAGATATCAGGAGCCAGAGTTGAATATTAAGCTGGTTCTGATAATTCAGCTATTTAATTCCACACAAAAGGTGACCACTATTATCCCATTATCACATTAGGCTATGCAATGTGAGGGACAGCAGTCACTGTTGAAACTTAGGAATTAAGCAAATACCAGTTAGTTTTCATCCCACTATACATGAATCAAATAAGCAGAGTCAAGACTCAAGGAAGGGCATGATAGCAGAGTTTGTAAATGTAGGGACAATCTGAATGTTAAAAAGATGTATGAGAAAGTTACTGGAATGTAGAGTTTACGTATCTTTTAATCAGGGCCGCATTATGACTTTCGTGGGCCCTAGGCACTTTTGCCTTAGTGGTCCCCTCCCACCATAATAATCTCAATATTAAAAATTATTTTTGATATAACTTTAAATACTTCAACATTTTATATTTTTTCTGTTTTAGGCAAAATTTAATAGATTTTCGTGAGCCTAAAAGTTTCATTTTTTTTCTTCTGATTTAAAATAAATTAAAACATTTTCGTGGGCCCCTAAAAGTATCTTGGGCCCTAGGCACTGTGCCTACTGTGCCTAATGGACAAGTCGGCCATGCTTTTAGTGCATACTAGGGTTGTAAAAGATTAACTGCTTATCTGGTAAGCATTTAGTTTACTCAAATGCATACTGGGTAACCAGTAAAGCATACTGCCAGCCTCATGGGGTGAATGCAGGAACTAGTCAAGTCAGGAGGAACCAAGCCTGGCTGGGCTGCTGTGTTCCTTGCCCTCTGTGAAAGCCCTGGAGGGGGCAGGAAGGATCTGGCCATACCACAGCAGCCCTGGTGGGACCAAGCCCCCAGCCATGTTGCAGGAGCTGCAGTGGGGCAAGCAGACCCCTGGGTATGCCCAGTAGTTGTGACCATGCTGCGGTGGCCCCATTAGGATCCACCCATGCCACAGCGGCCCCAACAGGATCCAGCCGTGCCCCAATGGCCCTAGTGAGACCCTGGCTGTGCCACAGTGCCCTCGGCCCCTCGCCATTCTGTGGTGATCCCATCTGTGTCACAGCAGCCCTGGATGCAGCCCCATTATGCCCATAAGATCCCTCGCACCTTAGCTGCCCTGTACCCACCAGTGGTTAACCACTTAAGTGATAGAATTTTAATAATTTAACTGATTACTTATTTTGATATTTACATTCCTAGGGCATACAGTTTTACCGTAACACATAATACTTGACCACTTATTCAGATAAAGACTTGGAAACCCAATACCCAATGGCCTGTTCTTCATGGAAAGATTCAGTGGTCTAATTCCATTTTTTGCACATTAGCAAAGTCTTAGAGATGAGAGGATGGTCTAATCTGGTCATGGTTAGGGTGCAGGCATGAGACTTAGGTTCAATTTTTTATTCTGCCACAGAATTCCTTGGATAAGTCACTTATTTTTTTTCTGTGCTTCAGTTTCCCATATATAAAGAGGTGTATGATAGAGTTTCCCTACTTCACAGAAGTGGTATAAGGGTAAATAGATTAAAGATTCTGAGGTATTCTGTTAGTATTTTTATGGGAACCATATAAAGTAGATGGGAACCATAGCTAAAGTAGATAAAAGGAGTGTCAGATCAGAAGGGGAAAGCGTATTTCATTTTACTTTTACTCCCAGTGGAATACTTTTTTCTGTTTCCACTAGAACTAAAATCTCCCCATTGTAGGGTTAAGGAATAAACCAAAACATTACTTTTCATAGAATCAGCTGTTAGTACATTAGCCTTACAAACAAATTTTTTCAGTTTATATAGTCTTATAGGCTTTTTTCCCCTCCAATTGGCCATTGGAGAATTGTATTTTGAAGATACATAATTGGTCAAAAGAATTACCTTTTTAAGCTTTATTTTTAAATGTCAATTGGATTTCAGAATGCTTTACTTTGACAGACTTTGTCATAGGTAAATTAAAGGTTATTATTAATAGTAAAGGTATAGGAATTAGCTTTAAACTAGTATATTATAGAAATTAGAGATAGAAAGACCTATTACATCATCGTTTCAATCCCCTGGGGTCCATGCAGGATTGATACCAATACAGCATAATGTAGTTTTTAATGCTTTGTCTGATCTTGTCTTAAATGTTTTAAGTGTGAGATGTCCCGCACTTCTCTTAGAAGATGAGTCCATTTCCTGAGATCTCACTGGCACATTTTTCCTGGTATGCAGTCTAATGTGTGCTTTTTTATTATTATCTCTTTCTAGTTATAGCCTCCTGATCCTGTGTCCTAAATAGGGAATGGAACAATGGTCTAAGTGCAGGACTGAGGAGTATGGGGTTATTTTTTATGTTTATTTAGTAATTTGCTTCAATATTGATATCTGTAAAGCACTTGGAGATTCTGAGAGAGAATGAATTATACAAGTGCAAAGATTTTGTTGTTGTTGTTGTCATTGCTGTTGTACAGTGCATGACTTGAAAGTTTACATTAAATGTAAAAAATTAAGCCCCAGGGCTTTGCTCTCTTCTGAACCTTCCCCATCATCTCTTGATCAAGGTTTCTAAAACTTTCAAACCAGAAAGTGCCACAAAATTGTGTCTGATGCAGCTCCAACTCTTTGAAACGCTTGATTTTTTTCTGATAGCTGTGGCGCTTCCTGTATCATTTCCTCCACATACTCGGATCTTTCTTTTGTTTGCACTGAAATTATGTCTTTATATGTACATGGGCATAATGTTGCTAGTGAATTGATAGAATGTAGGCTTATTATTTTAATCGGTTATGAAATGCTTTCAATGATTTTCTGCACTGAAGTAAAGCAGTTGTGATTAGAAACTTCAGATTTAGCATAGACTGTGTGTCATCCTCAATGAGGTATATGCTTTGCTAAGTGTGGGGAAAATGTGTAAAAAAAATTATCAAGTGAAAGCCATATTATTTTCCATAAGTGCTCATTTTGTAGAATTATTTAGATTCAGACCGTTCTGCAATTGGGCAATTTATTACACCTCTGAACCCTTATCCCAGCATTAAATGTGACGGCAGAAGGACCTCAATAGGGGTACGTCTTCACTGCCTGCTTATTTCATAATAAGGTATTTTGGAATTTATTTTTCCGAAATTGCTTATTTTGAAATAGTGCGTGTATACACAAAAAGCACATCAAAATAGCGCTTGGCTATTTCAAAATAGAGCATCCACACTGATTGGACACTAACTTGCATTTAAGGTCATCCGGAATTAGTTCAGGCAGGGCATCAGGTCAGCAGTTACTTCCTGAAGCTGCTGCCTGAGGCTATCTGAGACTCATGCTTAAAAGGACTCCCAGTATAGCCATTTCTCAGGGTCTTCTCCTGCTTGCCTTCCTCTTTGAGGGCTGCCTTCCTGCCACAATGGCTGCCCAAGGTGCCTGTGCCTTTAAGACATAGCTAGAGACAGGAACAATAGAGGTTTTTCCGGCAGATGGATTGTCTACCAGGGCTTTTCCCTGGAGGTCTGTTTTTTCAGAAAACTAGGTTTGCCGCTGTCGACAAAACAGCCGTGTTCTTTCGGCTTACTTTGAAAAGAACGCGGTGGCAGTTTAGATGCAGTTGAAGTTTTTTCGAAAAAAGGCAATTTTTTTGAAAAATCTTTGTAGTCTAGACACATCCACAGAGTCCTTGCCCTAGAGAAGGAAGAGGGAGGGGGACACAGTCCCTCTGGCATAGACGGAAGAATGTGGCACCTAGGGTTGCCAGATGATTGAAACAAAAATACCAAACTCCCACTCCCCCCGCCCCCAAAACAGGAAAAAATTCTGTTGAAGGGAAAAAAAGGGGGGGAGACCAAAGTTGTTGAAAAAAAAAGGATTCCAAGGACTTATTAAGCCCCCCCCCCCAAAAAATTAAAATAAAACAGCATTAAAACAGCATGTCTCCTTTAAGAGTGAGTGCAGGGATAAGAACAGGGGAGAGGTTGAGCACTAAGACCCAGGGGAAAGCATTGCTTCCCCTAGGTCTTTTGGCCGGCAGCCATTTTGTGCCAGCAGCCTCGGGGAACCAGGTAAGCATGGGAGCTGGGATCTGGGGGTGTTGGGAGCCAAGCACTGAGTGTTTATAGGGTTGCCAGGTGCCTGGCATTTTCACCTCCTGGCCGGGAAAAATTTCAGAAAATACTGGACATTTTAGGTGTCTGGTATTCTCTGAATTTTTTACCAGACAGGAGCCGAAAATACCGGACTGTCCAGGTGAATACCCGACACCTGACAACCCTAATGGCACCATGGTGTGAAGGAGGGCAGAATGGCTACGCATGGTTAGGGGGTATAGTTGATTGGAAATTTCCCAACAATATTTTTCTATCAGAAAATGCTGATTTATCTAAATTGAAACATTTTGTGAGAACGTGTTTCTTTTTTCTGTCTCATAAAACAGAGCAGGCTCTGTTTGATCATGATGACTGGGATTGTCATAAATGAATATAACCTCTAACACTCTGGTCAGGGAATTACGGAGCTGTGTAAATTGAAAAGTAGCACCATGCTGGTCCTGTCTTCCAAAACAAAAATAATTCCCCTTTCCCACAACACCTCAAGTATCTCAAGTATTTGTTTACAGATAAAAAGATGGTAAAATCACTGCTTTGGGGCAAGGTCTTATATAATTCTTTTAATTCCTTATGTCACAATTATTATATACTAATTACAGTGCAGGACACTAAGGCTGTGTCTAGACTGGCCAGTTTTTCCAAATAATCAGCCGCTTTTCCGGAAAAACATGCCAGCTGTCTACACTGGCCACTTGAATTTCCACAAAAGCACTGTGGGTATGTCTACACTACCACCCTAGTTCGAACTAGGGCGGTAATGTAGTCAACCGAAGTTGCAAATGAAGCCTGGGATTTGAATTTCCTGGGCTTCATTTGCACCTTGCCGGGCGACGCCATTTTTAAATGTTCGCTAGTTCGGACTCCGTGCCACGCGGCTACACGTGGCACGAACTAGGTAGTTCGGACTAGGCTTCCTAATCCGAACTACCGTTACTCCTTGTGAAACGAGAAGTAACGGTAGTTCGGAATAGGAAGCCTAGTCCAAATTACCTAGTTTGTGCCGCGTGTAGCCGCGCGGCACGGAGTCCGAACTAGCGGACATTTAAAAATGGCGGCGCCCAGCAAGGTGCAAATGAAGCCTGGGAAATTCAAATCCCGGGCTTCATTTGCAACTCCGGTTGACTACATTACCACCCTAGTTCGAACTAGGGTGGTAGTGTAGACATACCCTGACTTCCTACTGTAAGAAATCAGTGCTTCTTGCGGAAATACTATTCTGCTCTCGTTCAAACAAAAGTCCCTTTTGCGCAAAGCTTTTGCGCAAAAGGGCCAGTGTAGACAGCTGAGATTTGTTTTGCGCAAAAAAGCCCTGATCGCGAAAATGGCGATTGGGCTTTTTTGCGGAAAAGTGCGTCTAGATTGGCACGGACGCTTTTCCGCAAAAAGTGCTTTTGCAGAAAAGTATCCGTGCCAATCTAGACGCTCTGTTCCGAAAATGCTTTTAATGGAAAACTTGTCCGTTAAAAGCATTTCCGGAAAATCATGCCAATCTAGACGCAGCCTAATAGAAAGTATTGATGGAAAATGTGAGTAAATTGACAGAACAATCATTCCTTGTGAGATAGGTCTGTGGGAATTAAAAGAATATATGTGATAGCATATGCATGTGAATATTGTTTGACACCCAAACATCAGTTATTATTAAATGCTCTGATTTCAATCACTATATTTATAATGAACTAGCTCACTCACTTTATACCTACATCTATGCCATCTTGTGCTTTGATTCTGTTGAATATCACAAACAAAGAAGCATTAGGTTGGGTCAGTATATGGATGAGAGACATCCACTGAACACCTCTTTACTCTAGGACCTGGTATTAATAGTTAAGTATTTGTGACTCTCTTT
Source organism: Pelodiscus sinensis (assembly GCF_049634645.1). NCBI lineage: Eukaryota > Metazoa > Chordata > Testudines > Trionychidae > Pelodiscus > Pelodiscus sinensis. The sequence goes on along the minus strand of NC_134713.1, from coordinate 147,412,571 downwards.
CCTCTAGTATGGTGTAATATAACACACTACTGTAGAAGGTGGTATCTTATGGATAGATATAAAATGAAGCACTACTCCTTGTCTTAATTAAAGGTCCTTTTTACAAGTGCACAGCTATTAACCCCTGTGCTCTCCATGTTTTAGTTTAAGTATTGTACTTCCTGTCCTCAACTGTTGTGTATTGTTGGTGGTCTTTCTTTTACAACTGCTACCTTTTCCCCCCATAGTGGTTGCATTTCAATGATGGATGAAGTAATCCCTGAGGATAGTTTGTTAGTAAACTGCTTTTGGGTGAAAGTTGCTACATACATGTGAGCTTCATTATGTTATGTATTGAATGAAAATTACTGCAAATATTATCACCAACTTCTGCCAAGATGTAGGAGGGTTTCTGAGGAAATCCATCTGTTGGCTTAGGCTTTTACCTGAGGCAGATTAGCTGTGATGGATGTTTTATTTAGAATTGCTTAGGTAATAGGCTGAGATATTACTCTTGTGCCTATATTTTTATAGTGTCTGTGGGATGGTTGTTGCAGACTGCTGTTGGCACTAGTGTGTTAAATTCTGTTTAATTTTGTAATATAAATGGACCATGAGACTATGCCAAAGGCATGTTTTTTAAAAATGATAAAATAAACTTTTGGATTCCAGTTTGTCTATTAATATATGAACACTTACGTTGTTAGGATGCCAGCATATTGTAATTTGTTTAATTTCATATTGCCTTGCAGGTGATAAAACATTGCCTCCCTTTCTCACTCATTTCTGATCTTCTACTGACGAGTGATACATTAATGCTACTTGTTTCTTCAAAGATCTCATATCAAAAAGGAACCAATTTGATGGTGCCAGAGAGCAGCAGAGAATGGAGGTGAAGCAGTGGGAGTTTGTGATAATTATAACATCTCCTTAGTCTCTGCATTCCTTGTTTGGGTCTAACTACTGCAGTGTTTCTTAAACGTTTTAAGACCGAGGAACACCAAACAATATTTTTTTTTAATGAGGAGCACCGAGGATTTTTTTGTTGAGGGGAAAAAAAAACATTGGGGGAAAGTTATTGAGCAAAAAAAAAAAAAAGTCTCCTGCGCCTTTAAGGGCAGCCATGTTGTTCTCCGCAGCACACCTCCGACTGCCTCGTGGCACACTGGTGTGCCTTGGAACACAATTTAAGAAACACTGACCTACTGCATTCTCCAGTCACATGTTTTCCCTCATACTATCGTGTGTATAAGGGTATTAACTCGTTCACTTCAGCTGGTAAAGTGATAGCAGGGATATTAATACATACTAATGTTGTATTCCGTTTCTAGGGCTATGTCTACACTACAGAGTTTTTCTGGGATGGGAATTTTTTTTCAGAAGAGAAGATGCACTTTTTCGGCATCCCTGTAAACCTTGTTTTATGAGGAAGAAGGGATGTTCCAAAAAAGTTTTTTTTCCCAACATTTGGCCCAGTGTAGATGGGCCAAATGTTGGAAAAGCCTTTTCTGAAAAAAGAAGTGGAAAAAGCTACGCAAAATGCAGTTCACAGTTTGCATAGCTTTTTCCGGAAGAGCAATGTAGTGTAGACATAGACTAAGCAGTTTGAAAAATCCATTTCTGTAGATGTGCACATATGTCAGATTAGAACCAAGTCCCAAGAGACCTCTTCATCCCAAAAAAAGGACGTTAGAGTTGGCTTGATTTTACAAATGCCAAGTCTAGACCTGTATAGAAAGTCAACTCATGTCTCCCTTTGACTTCATCTTATTTGTTTTAGATTTTAGGAACATTATATCTTATCTTGTAAGATACAGTGGTATAAAGGGGAATATAAATTTGTTAATAAAACTGAGCTTTGAAATGCTGTTTCCAGCAAATCACAGTAATTTGGGTCATCATCTCCTTTTGTTGGATGCAAGGTTCAAGATTCAGTATGCTGCTTCTGGTGGCCTTGCCCAACTGCTCTGCTATGCCACATATGAGGAGCGAGGAAGAAGTTGTTGTATTCATATCTGGTGCATGTTTTGGTGGTGGGAGTTGAGGGAAAAGTGGTTAGAGGGTTGGTTCCCTATTAAATAGGGTCAGACTGGAACTCATAATTTGTCCCAGCCAAAACTATGATAAATGACGAGGCTGCCAATTCTCCAAGGAGGCTCAAGTTATTATGTCAGGGTATGTCTACACTACAGCATTATTTCAAAATATCTAATTTTGAAATAGTTGTTTTGAAATATCTTATTTCGAAATAACGCGTCTACACACAAAATGCATTTCGAAATAGCGTTTTGCTATTTAGAAATAGCACGTCCACACTGGACGCTGAATAGAATTTAAGGGCAGCTGAAACCGGTTCTGGCAGGGCATCAGGTCAGGAGTTTCTTTGTGTGGCTGCTGCCAGAGGCTATCTGAGGCCTGTGCTTAAAGGGACCCCCCTGGACAGCCAGTTCTCAGGTTTCCCTGCTTGCTTGCCTACCTCGCTGAGGGACAGCAAAGCATCTGCATGCTCTGGTTGCCCTCACTTGAGACACCACAGCACTCTGCACCATGGAGCCGGAGCTGCCCCTGGGCACCCTGGTGCTTCTTTTGGATGTGTTGCTGCGAGCCTGGCAGCACTTTCTGGAGGCAGCCTCACAGCATCTGCTGCAGCCCAACCCCCAAGCTGTCATCCAGACCCTCCTGGGGTATGTGGAGGAGCAGCTGTAACTCCTGGACACCAGCATGCCCCACTGCATCTGGCGTCAGGACACCAGCAGCGACTGGTGGGACCACATCGTCCTGGAGTGCTGGGGAGACCAACAATAGACCGAGAACTTTAGGATGAAGAAGGACATCTTCATGGAGCTCTGCAAGTGATTCGCCCCTGCTCTGCAGTGACGGGACACGCACATGAGGCCTGCCATTTCCCTCCAGAAGCATGTGACCATCGCCCTCTGGAAGCTCTCCATGCCGGATAGCTACCGATCCATGGGGAACCAGTTCGGCGTAGGGAGATCCACCGTCGGAGCAGTGCTCATGCAGGTATGGTAGTCTCTGGCCACTGTGCCAGGAGGGGGTGTGTGTGCAAGCAGGGGATGGGCTGCCCTAGGGAAAAGGGGGGAGGTGATGCAAGACCCCTCCATGGGAGGGTTTGTTCTGTCCTGCCTGCACTAAGGACTGCTCGCGGTGGCCACGATTGCAGGGGGGGTTGCTCCTGAGGAGTGGGGGCATGGGGCAGTGGCGGGGAAGGAGCACTCTCAGCCACCCTGGCACCCCAGTGACTCTTGGTTATGTATCCCTCTGCAGGTGGTCAAGGCCATCAATAGAGTGCTGCTCTGCAGAGTCGTCTGCCTTGTCGATGTCGACTCAGTCATTGAGGGGTTTGGTGCCCTTGACTTCCCCAACTGCGGGGGAGCTATCGACGGGACACACATCCCCATCTGTGCCCCGGACCATTAGGCCTCCCTCTATATCAGCTGCAAGGGATATTTTTCCATCATCCTGCAGGCTGTGTCTGACCACCGAGGCTACTTTGTGGACATCAGTATGGGCTGGTCCAGCAAAGCACATGACGCACATGTGTACTGCAACTCCTCCATTTGCCAGAGGCTGCATGCCGGAACTTTCTTCCCCTACCGGGTCGGGTTTGTGAAAATGCCTATGTGCCTGGTGGGGAATGCGGCCTATCCCCAACAACCCTGGCTCATGAAGCCCTTCATGGGACACCTCAACCCTCTCTGACAGGCATTTAATGCCAGATTCGGCAGGGTCCACATTGTGGTGGAGGGTGCCTTTGGCCGGCTGAAGGCACGTTTTAGATGGCTCCTCACCCGCCTGGACCTCTCCGAACGGAATATTCCACATGTGGTAGCAGCGTGCTGTGTGCTGCACAATTTGTGCAAGATGAAGGGGGAGGCTTTCCTGCCAATCTGGATGGCAGAGGCCGAGCACTTGGCCATCTTATACATGCAGCCCTGCATGGCTGCCAGCCGAGAGGCACATCAGGGGGCTGTCCATATCCGGGAGGCCCTGTGGGAGAGCTTCCACCCTGAGGAGGACTAAAGTCTCCCTGGTGTGCCCCACTGGGGGGTTGTGCCTCATTCCACCCTCACATCCTTCTACTTACTTCTCCCTAACATCCCTTCCTGATGTACAATAAAGACACATGTTGAAGAAAACAAACTCTCTTTATTGAACAAAATTGGGATGTAGGAGGGAAGGGAATGAAGGCGGGAGAGGGGAGGCGAGAGGGTGGACAGGGGAGGGGTAAACCTGGGAGGAGGGAGCTGGAAGGGGGAGGAGAAGCTCAGGGTTGGGGGTCTTGCTGGCCCACCTGTCTCCCAGCACTGCGGGTGCAGGGGCCTTGGTGTCCCCATGGGGCGGAGTGGGGCGAGGAAGAAGTGGGAGGGGAAGCAGATATGGGAGGAGGAGCAGTAGCTGGGGAGCAGCAGGGGCTGGAGCGGCAGGAGGCAGCAGTCTCTGCACCAGGGTCTGTAGGTGGTCGCAGGTGACACAGCCCTGGGCAAGCAGCTCTCGCCTGCTTTCCTTCTGGAGCTGCAGGTCTTCGTGCACCCAGTAGTCCAGGGTGTGGTGCAGGCCTCGCAGTAACCCCAGGTGCTGCTGCTGGTATCCCTCCTGGTTACAGGTCAGCCTGCTGAGTGCCCGGATGAGGCAGGATGTCCTGGGCGGCGTGGTGCGCCCTGCACTCGCAGCTGGTGTGGCTGTGGAGAAACAAGAGTTATCCCTGGGAACACAATGGGTGAAGCCCAGGCCCCCTCTGCAAGACGAGGATGACAAGTCTCTGTACTATCAGAGCTGATGTGCTAGCCCAGAGGCCATGTTCGAGATGTCCTGCTATCCTTGGGAGTGGGAGCTGGCCTGGGAGTGCACCCATGCCCCTATGCTGTATGTGGTGTGGGTCTGTGGGGGGGGGGGGGAGAGATGTCCCCTGCCTCTGTGTAGAGGGGGCTTGTGGAGGGAGGGCGTCCTGCCGTGTCCCACCCCGGGATCAGGAGCACGTCATGTGCCTTCATACATACACGCGTGTGGGTATCAGGCCACGGCCCCTGTGTAGCAGCTAGCTGGGGCCATGTGCCCAGGGGTGGCACAGCACATGCACAGATTGCTGCGTGAGCAGTGGCCAGCAAGGCCCACGCGAGCTGTCCCTGGTCTCCCTCCTCTCCCCCCCGTGCATAAGGGGACAGTGATGGCACTCACATGTTGTTGCCTCCCTGGCCTTGGACGACACTGGCGACAGGCTCGCTGGGATGGCTCGGGGGCCCTAGATGTGCAGCATGCTCCCTCTGGGGTCCTGCGGCTCCTGGCCATCCTCCTCCTCTTCCTCTGTGCCCTGGTCAGGGCCCTCTGCCCCAGGGTTGATGACCACTTGGGGGGCACGGACCATCCCACCCCCCAGGATGCAGTCCAGGGCATCAAAATAAGGGCAGGTGTCTGGCTCTGCCCCTGTTTGGGAGCTGTCCCCTGTGGCCCTGGCATACGCCTGCCGCAGCTCCTTGGTTTTCATCCGAACCTGCTCCTGGGTTCTGATGTGGCCTTTGGTGGCCAGGGTGGCAGCCATGCGGCTGTAGATGGCCACGTTCCTCCATCTAGTGCGGAGATCATGGACTTTGCAGGCCTCCCCCCAAACCTCAGTCAGGTCCATGATCTCCACACTGGACTAGGCAGCGCCCACCTTTTCCGGCCTCTGGCAGGCTTGTCGGAGCTGGCAGACTGGTCCTAGGGAGCGGTGGAGGGCTGGCTGCCAGTGCCTTGCTGGCTCATGCTGTGGCTTGGCTCAGGGGCAGCAGGAGAGTGGCTCTGGGCTGGCAGGCCTGGTGCTAGCCACAAAAGACTGTAGCCAGACTCTACCCCTTTAAGGGCTCCGGGAGGGGGACGAGGAGAGGAATTTTCCTGTTTGTGCCCAGAGTGGCCACCAGGGCACCCTGGGAAAGGCTGGAGGCCCCCTGTTTCAAAATAAGCATCTACACAGTGTTTATTTTGAAATAGCAATTTTGAAACAGGTGCTATTCCTCGTGGAATGAGGTTTACCAATTTCAAAATAAGCCCTCCGCTATTTCAAATTAATTTCAAAATAGCAGTTGGCTTGTGTAGACACTAGTACAGTTATTTCGAAATTACTTTGCTGTATAGACATACCCTCAGAGCTTTGTTATTCACAGAGCAACTCATAATATACGCCAAGTGCCACTGGGATATAAGCAATGAACATCATTCTGGTATTTAATATTGTCCATCAAGGGGAGGAGATGTAATTGGAGGACCTTCTGCAGCTGCAAGCTTGACAGCATTGTCTGAGCCAGCCTTCTCTATAGCGTGTCGTATGTGACACCTTTTTCGTGTGGGAAAAATTCATGCTGCTGAGGTGAACTTGGTAGCTATGGTGGCCCACCCCTCTATTCACAGTCATGATGGTAACTGGTTATTCTTTCTTGCTTTAGTGGTAAGATAATTGTCATGGGTCATGCTACCAGGAACACTCATTTTCAGGGAAATGGAAGCATTCATCACTACACAGTATAAAATAATAGAGCAGTTAGCTCATGTCAATACCATATGTTTCACTTCCTCTATGTCTCAAATGGTAATGTTTAATTTTCAACGGAATGTAGGTTCCTGGTCCAAACTAGGTTGTTCAGTAGGAACTGCTTGAAAGACATGTAAGTGTAGGAGTACACTTGGTGGTGTGAAATTTTTAATTTCCTTATGGTTGAAAGAGAATGCTGTGCTTTGCCAGACCTCTATTTAAATGGCAGTCTCTTTTAGTGATCATATTGTGGCATTGTGTATAATGAGAGGTGTGTGTGGCTGGAGAGAATGGCTTAGTGGTCTAAACCACAATTGTGTAATTCATAGGATCCTTGAAGTCACTGATATGAGTTCTGGTAGTGTCAATTCTGTATTTTATTCTCTGAGGGTATGTCTACACTACAGAGTTAGTTCGAACTAACTTAGTTCGAATTAGTTAATTCGAACTAAGCTAATTCGAACTAACGCGTCTAGAACTAAAACTAGTTCGAATTAGCGTTTTGCTAATTCAAACTAGCATGTCCACATTAAGTGGACCCTGAACAGGGCTTAAGGATGGCCGGAAGCAGTGCCGGCAGGGCATCAGAGGAGGACTTAGAGCATGGAGATGCTGTCTCAGGCTAGCCGAGGGCTGCGCTTAAAGGGACCCGACCCCCACCCCGGACAGACAGTTCTCAGGGGTGCCCCGCTTGCAAAGCAGTCCTGGCTTGGAGTGCCCGGAGTGCCCACACTGGGCACATCACAGCACTCGGCCATCAGACCGGCTGCACTTGCCGCAGGCTGCCATCTGGGGAGAGGGGACAATTGGGGGGCTGCAGGAGAGCTTCCACCCCCAGAAGCCCGCAGAGCCAGCCCAGTCCTCCTCATCGGGGGCTCGTACCCCATTCCTCCCTCACCTCCTTCCACTTACCCTTCCATAGCCCCTTTTCTTGATGTACAAAATAAAGGACAATTGTGGTCAAAAATGGAATCTGTCTTTATTGAACAAAACTGGAGGAGACTGGGAAAAGGAGGTGGGAGAGGGGAAGAGAGAGGCTGGGAGAGGGGAGGGCAACTACAATGATCAGGGGTTGGGAACAGGTCCCATATGAAGAGAGGCTAAAGAGACTGGGACTTTTCAGTTTAGAAAAGAGGAGACAGAGGGGGGACAGGATAGAGGTCTCTAAAAGCAGGAGTTGGGTGGAGAGGGTGCATACAGAAAAGTTCTTCATTAGTTCCCATAAAGAAGGACTAGAGGACACCAAAGGAAAGGAATGGGTAGCAGGCTTCAAAGTAGTAACAGAAAGTTGTTCTTCACAAAGCAAAGAGTCAACCTGTGGAACTCCTTGCTGCAGGAGGCTGTGAAGGCTACAACTAGAACAGAGTTTAAAGGGAAGTGAGATCAAGTCATGGAGGTTGGGTCCATGGAGTGCTATTAGCCAGGGGGTAGGAGTGCTGTCCCTGCCCAAGGTTTGTGGAAGGCTGGAGAGGGATGGCACGAGACAAATGGCTTGGTCACTGTCTTCGGTCCATCCCCTCCAGGGTCCCTAGGGTTGGCCGCTGTCAGCAGACAGGCTACTGGGCTAGATGGACCTTTGGTCTGACCCAGGACGGCCATTGTAAGCTCAGGGCTCAGGGTCGGGGGTCTCAGTGGACCCCCTTGATTCTCTTGCACACCTGCTCCTGGCTGGCCAGGCTGGCAGCTATCCTGCCCAAGTCGGCCACTTTCCTGTGCCTAGTGCGGAGATCGTGGACGAGGTCCACGATGTCCGCACTAGCCCAGGCGGGTGCCCGCCTCTTGCGGTCCCGGGCAAGCTCCCGGGAGCCGCCAGCCTGGTCCCAGGAAGAGGGGGAGCATCGGGGGGGAGGCTGGGGGGCATCGGGTGGCTGGCTCGAGCCGTGCCAGGTGCAGGGTCTGCTGGCTGGGTGCTGGCAGGCTTGCACCTGGCACGGGCACCGTAGCCAGCCCGTGCCCCTTTAAGGGATCCGGGGCAGGGAGGGGGGCATAGAGTTTCCCTGATGTTGGCCAGAGTGGCCACCAGGGAAACCTGGGGAGGGCTAGCCTCCCACTAGTTCGAATTAAGGGTCTACACAGTCCTTAATTCAAACTAGCTAGTTCGAACTAGGCTTAATCCTCGTAAAATGAGGTTTACCTAGTTCGAACTAAGCACTCCGCTAGTTCAAAATAAGTTCGAACTAGCGGAGCGCTCGTGTAGCGCCTATCAAAGTTAATTCGAACTAATCTCTGTTAGTTCAAACTAACTCTGTAGTGTAGACATACCCTGAGAGAGATTAACTGAGTGTGTCATGTAGTTATTCTTTTGAGGAGAAATGTAGAGTCTACTAGAAGCTATGAATCCTGTTGTTAATAGAAGAGGGTATGCCGAATTAGGAGGGTAGTGTAGACATACCCAATATGAGCAGTGTGTGGTGGCTAAGTCTCACAGCTTTCAACAGCTGCCTCTCACTTTTCTCCAGGTCACTCCATGATGTGTTATAGAGATGAAGAAGTCCCACCCAAAGTCTTTGATGCACCTTCTGTGTCCTGTCCTGGCAGCAGTCAGTTGGCTAGCAGCCATCAGTTCTTTTTTGCACTGCCTGCTGTTTACAGAAGCACCTGTCCAACTATGATACCAAGATACTTGCAATCCACATATCAAGTATTCTGCCTGAATCCTTCCCTGAATAAATCTCACTTGTCATGTATTTGTGATTCAACTGGAATTTGAAATTGTTAGAACACTATCATTTATGTAGCTAGCCTTTCTGTAAAACATTTGCAGTGTACTGTAAATGAAGATGAAAATGCATCATGTTGAAATCAGGAATCATGTGTTTAATTGCAAATGACCTCAGTTTACTGTAGCTGATAGTAATCCTTTGATGTCCTCATCAAAGAAACAGCACGGCTGCATGCCAGCTGTCTACATCGGCTGCTTGAATTTGCGCAAGAACACTGACGATCTAATGTAAGATTGTCAGTGTTCTTGTGCAAATACTATGCTGCTCCCATTTGGGAAAAAGCCCTCTTGCACAAATGTATTTGCGCAAGAGGGCCAGTGTAGACAGCTAAAAACTGTTTTGCACAAAAAAGCCCCGATGGCGAAAATGGCGATCAGGGCTTTCTTGTGCAAAACCGCATCTAGATTGGCACGGACACTTTTCCGCAAAAAGTGCTTTTGAGCAAAAGTGTCTGTGCTAATCTAGACGCTCTTTTCCACAAATGCTTTTAAACGGAAAAACTTTTCCGTTAAAAGCATTTGCGGAAAATCATGCCAGTCTAGACGCAGCCCACATGACTCTTTGTGAGCATGGGTACTTAAGAGGAAATTTGTTCAGGCTTTCAGGATCTGTATTGTAATTGCTCTGATCCAATAAGGGTGTGTCTAAACTACAGGGTTTTTCTTTCAAAAAAACTTTCCCTGCATCTAGACTGCTGTCATGTTCTTTCAAAAGTAAATTGAAAGAACGCAGCAGTTTTTTCGACCACAAAAAACCTCGTTTTACGAGGACGAATGCCTTTTTTCGAAAGTGCTTTTTCGAAAAAAGGCGCTATGTAATGCAAACCGTGCTTTTTCTAAAGAGAGCATCCAGACTGCCTGGGTGCTTTCTTTTGAAAAAGAGGCTTGCTTTTTTGAAAGTATTAGTTGTAGTCTAGATGCTCTTTTTCGAAAGAGGCTTGCAGTCTAGACATAGCCTTAGTGAGTCCTCTATAGTGGCATCACCAGAGAGAAGGAGCCTGGTGTGACTGCTGATGACTTCTCGGATCACACTATTCAATGAAAGATTAATGAGAAGATGATGTTTTATAGCCAACATCTTATACTGCGATCGGGTCACAAGTTTGATTTGAATCAATTAGTATAACTCATTCTCCTGAAAGTAGCTAATGATAGCATGTTTATGAGAAGTAAAATGGTCTGCAATCCAGGACAAGCTTTTGAGCTGTTATGTGTCAGCTTTAAAGCAACAATACCTACTTTAAAACATTACTCAAACCTTGGAATATAACATCAGTTTAAATTCAAGAGGATGATGTTAAAGGGTTTGGGGTTTTTAATTGAAAACTCAAAATATTAACCCCCTGAAAGCCAGGAAAAGAAGATGAAAAAACTGTCTTGAATCAGTAGTGTCCAAAAGAGAGCAAATTAAGGTAGCCTTTGTGTTAGATTTGATCTCCTGTGCATGCAAGGCCTGATTAACATTTTGTGGGCATAGTGGCAAATATATTTGTGAGTCCATGGGGGCAATAGGACATGGTGCTGTGGGGAGGAGTCGGTCCTGGAGGAGAAGCTAGCCTGGGAAAATGGGGTATGGTGTTATGGAGGCTGCCATGCTCCATCCAGGCCAGTGTAAGGGCACAGTTTACAAAGGGCATATCTACACAGGAGGGCTAAGCTGAAATAAGCTACGCAATTTGAGTGACATTAGTTGTGCAGCTTAAGTCAGAATAGCTTATTTTGGCTTTTGGCGCTGTCTACACAGCATGAAGTCCAAGAAAGAGCACTCTTCCTCCAACTGCCCTTACTCATAAAATGAGGGTTACAGGAGTGGAATAAGAAGTCCTCCAGCTCGACATTATTTTGACATAATGTTAAAATAATGGTTTGCTGTATGGACACGGACTGTGTTATTTCAGAATTCTGAAATAACACTGCTGTGTAGATGTACCCAAACTGGCAACTTCGAGACACACAGTGGCCCACCCATTCCTGCACTGCCAGTATGCCCCTTCCCCGCAGCAGTGGGCTTTTGTTGTATGCTATGACACCTCTGTGCCCAGAATCCCCCCCAGCTCTCTAATGACAGTAATCCCTACACAACACCCCACACAGACCCCTGTACCTGGCGCCCTCCCACTGAGGCCCTCAACACACCCCACCACAGTTTCACACCACCTCCACTCCACCATGCCCAAACAATACCCCCAAACTACAGTCCCTCACTGTCCAGTGTCCCGCAGGCTCCCTCTGCTCAGCACACAAATTTCTCCCATGCCTGACCAGTGACCTCCCCTACAAACTCAAGCCCCTTATTTCTGTCTTCTGACCGCACTCACTGGTCTCTCTGTCTGCCAGGTTTGGTCCCTGGGTGGGGATCCCTTGGGAGCAACATGATCAGCCAAGTCAGAGCAGGAGCATGGCCTGCCTGGGCCAGGCTCCTTCAGTACCCACTTGACTGGCATGGTTTGACAGAGCACCATGTGCTGCTCCTCCACACCCCACTGGCAAAGACTGGCTTGGTTTCCACACCATTCCAGGTGGCTTGGCCCCAGAGAGGTGGGTGGGGCCTCCCTGCTGGCAAGCTACAGAGACTGCTCAGAGATGGAGTGGTGCAGACCTGTGGGACATGACTCCGAAGAGCCTGGCTGGCCTGGCCACACCCACTGTCTCTGTAGCAAGCAACCATGCCCAGCCCACATGGCAGATCGGGCTGCTGGGTGGGCAAGCCCTTTATAAATGAGTGGGACATGCTGGCTGGGAGCAGCTCACACAGGAAGGCTGTGGCACTGGACTGCCCCAGGTGAGAGGCCAGACCCAGTTTTATGCATGGGTTAGAGCATGGGTGCCAACCCATTAAACAAAGAAAGCTGAAACAGCGGCGGAAAAAATGCAAAGAGCCGCACCAGAATTGTTGAGCAAAAAAAAAAAAAAGGATGCTGCCCCTTTAAAAACCACAGGTTAGGCTTTTTGGCCACATCAGGCTTCCACCGGCCAACACCATCTTGCTGACACCATTTTGCCACGCCAGATGGCTCACGAGCCACAGGTTGGCTACCCCTGGGTTAGAGGCATCCATAATGGGCCCCTTCCCACTGTGGTCCTGGCACCATGGCACCATCCCATTGTAAACCTGGCATTGTGTGCACGAAGATAAGAGTTCTTAACTATAGAGAGCATATACAGTCTGGTTGTAGTGCATGTGCTCTAATACTTGATAGTGACTTAGCCTGTAGAGGATAAGGAGCCAAATCCTCATCTGTGTCAATGTCACAGTTATTACAGCTGAGAAAAGCAGGGAGGAAAGTTGTCTTTAACCCAATTTTCTGCTGTTCTGATTCTGGGACAAGTGGAGCCAAAATGGTCCTGACCTAACTCAGAACAGCCTACAAATTGCATTAAATTATGCTCTCTGTAGTGTAGTGTAGCAAGGCACATGATTTTAGCAAAGCTTTTGATACCATCTCCCACAATATTCTTGCCAGCAAATTAAGGAAGTGTTGATTGGATAAATGGACTGTAAGGTGGAAAGAAAGCTGGCTAGACTGTCGGGCTCAATGGGTAGTAATCAATGGCTCGATGTCTGGTTGGTGGTCGGTGTCAAGGAGAGTGCCTCGGGTTGGTTCTGGGACCAGTTTTGTTCAGGATGTTTGTTAATGATCTGGTTGAGGGGATGGATTGCATCCTCAGCATGTTTGCAGATGACACTAAGCTAGGGGGAAAGATAGATACGCTGGAGGGCAGGGATAGGGTCCAGAGTGACCTAAACAAATTGCAGGTTCGGGCCAAAAGAAATCTGTTGAGGTTCAACCAGGACAAGTACAGAGTCCTGCTCTTGGGACGGAAGAATCCCAAGCACTGCTATAGGCTAGAGACTGACTAGCTAGGCAGCAGTTTGTGAGAAAAAGATTACAGTGGATGAGAAGCTGGATGTGAGTCAACAGTGTGCCCTTTTAGCGATGAAGGGTAATGACAAATTAGGATGTATTAGGAGGAGCATTTCCAGCAGATCTAGAGAAGTGATTATTCCCCTTTATTCGGTATCTGGAGTATTGTATACAATTCTGCCTCCTCCTCCCCTCCTGCCCCATTACAGAAAGGATGTGGACATACTGGAGAAAGTCCAGTGGAGGGCAACGAAAATGATTCGGGGGCCAGTGCACATTATTTGCAAGGAGAGAGTGAGGGATTTGGGCTTATTTAGTCTATAGAAGAGAAGAGTGAGGGGGGATTTGACAGTAGCCTTTAACTACCTGAAGGGGGGTTCCAAAGAGAATGGAGAGAGGCTGTTCTCAGTAGTGACATATGACAAAATAAGGAGCAATGGTCTCAAGTTGCAGTGGGGAAGGTCTAGATTGGATATTAGGAAAAACTATTTCTCTAGAAGGGTGGTGAAGCACTGGAATGGGTTACCTAGGGAGGCATAGGAATCTCCATCCCTTGAGATTTTTAAGTCCCAGTTTGACAAAACACTGGCTGGGATGATTGAGTTGGGATTGGTCCTGCTTTAGGCAGAGAGTTGGATTCAATGACCTCCTGAGGTCTCTTCCAAACCTCTATTTCTATGATTCTATGATGATTTGGGAGCTTCCTGGAGGAGTCAGTCTTTATATATTCTCTTATGAAAGGTAGGTTAGTCTAAGGGTGACTAAGGGTATGTCTACACTACAAAGTTAGTTCGAACTAACATCCGTTAGTTCGAACTAACTTTCATAGGCGCTACACTAGCGCTCCATTAGTTCGAATTTAATTCAAACTAACGGAGCGCTTAGTTCGAACTAGGTAATCCTCATTCCACGAGGATTAAGCCTAGTTCGAACTAGCTAGTTCGAATTAAGGGGTGTGTAGCCCCTTAATTCGAACTAGTGGGAGGCTAGCCCTCCCCAGATTTCCCTGGTGGCCACTGTGGCCAACACCAGGGAAACTCTACTGCCCCCCTCCTGGCCCCGGACCGCTTAAAGGGGCACGGGCTGGCTTCGGTGCCCGTGCCAGGTGCAAACCTGCCAGCACCCAGCCAGCAGACCCTGCACCTGGCACGGCTCGAGCCAGCCACCCGATGCCCCCCAGCCCCCCCCCTCTTCCCGGGACCAGGCTGGCGGCTCCCGGGAGCTTGCCCGGGACCGCAAGAGGCGGGCACCCGCCTGGGCTAGTGCGGACATCCTGGACCTCGTCCACGATCTCCGCACTAGGCACAGGAAAGTCGCCAGCTAAGGCAGGAGAGCTGCCAGCCTGGCCACCCAGGAGCAGGTGTGCATGAAAATCAAGGGGGTCCACTGAGACCCCTGAGCCCTGAGCTTACAATGGCCGTCCTGGGTCAGACCAAAGGTCCATCTAGCCCAGTAGCCTGTCTGCCGACAGCGGCCAACCCTAGGGACCCTGGAGGGGATGGACCGAAGACTGTGACCAAGCCATTTGTCTCGTGCCATCCCTCTCCAGCCTTCCACAAACCTTGGGCAGGGACAGCACTCCTACCCCCTGGCTAATAGCACTCCATGGACCCAACCTCCATGACTTGATCTCACTTCCCTTTAAACTCTGTTCTAGTTGTAGCCTTCACAGCCTCCTGCAGCAAGGAGTTCCACAGGTTGACTCTTTGCTTTGTGAAGAACAACTTTCTGTTACTACTTTGAAGCCTGCTACCCATTCCTTTCCTTTGGTGTCCTCTAGTCCTTCTAATGAAGAACTTTTCTGTATGCACCCTCTCCACCCAACTCCTGCTTTTAGAGACTTCTATCCTGTCCCCCCTCCGTCTCCTCTTTTCTAAGCTGAAAAGTCCCAGTCTCTTTAGCCTCTCTTCATATGGGACCTGTTCCCAACCCCTGATCATTTTAGTTGCCCTCCCCTCTCCCAGCCTCTCTCTTCCCCTCTTCCACCTCCTTTTCCCAGTCTCCCCCAGTTTTGTTCAATAAAGACAGATTCCATTTTGGAAGACACGTTATCTTTATTTTGTACATCAAGAAGAGGGGCTAGGGAAGGGTAAGTGGAAGGAGGTGAGGGAGGAATGGGGGTGGAAGCTCTCCTGCAGCCCCCCAATTGCCCCCTCTCTCCAGATGGCAGCCTGCAGCAAGTGCAGCCGGGCTGATGGCTGAGAGATGTGATGTGCCCAGTGTGGGTAGTCCGGGCAATCCAAGCCAGTACTGCTTTGTAAGCGGGGCACCCCTGAGAACTGTCTGGACTTTTGTCAACAAAACTATACCTGCGTTTACACTGCCGCTGAGTTCTGTCGACATAACTTTGACAGAACTCAGCAGTTTTGTCGACAGCTGTAAACCTCATTCTACGAGGAATAACGCCTTTTGTCGACAGAGTTCTGTCGACAGAAGGCATTATTGCATCTACACTGTCCTTTTCATCTACACTGTCATGTCGACAAAGCGGCTTGCTTTGTTGACAGAACTGGATGTAGTCTAGATGCTCTTTGTCGACAGAAACTTTGTCAACAGTATCTGTCGACAGAACTTCTGTCGACAAAAGCCTGTAGTCTAGACATACCCTTACTGTGGCAATCCTCTGCTCTCCTTGGTGTATCAGCTAATTCTAGGGTATATACTTTTTTCTTAAGTAAGCACACTATCCCCAATAGACTGAACTTTTGCCACTTTTACAGTCTTCTAAAGAAAAAATATGTTGCCATAGACTAATTTATCTCTCAAGTTCATCCTTTTGTTGTCCTGGGTATAGTTAAAAAGAGACAGAAGTTCATCAATGCAGTGTTGGCACAGCTGCAGCCTGTAGTTTCAGCTAAGTCATAGTTTAAATTGTACAGTGTCCTGATGCTTCTCTGATTAGAATTTAATGTGATTCCTTCCTCTTCCTATACAACTTTATTCTGCTTCCAAATTACATACTGACCTGCCCACCACTGAGTTTCTAAAGTAGTGTCAGCCTGGAATTCCCACTTCCATGTCTGAATTTTTCTGTGTCTTTTTCCCCACTGCAGGGAGAACTTCATATTTTGTGAATTGTGATGTATCTGTCAGCATCATCTCTTTGAGGTATAACTTTGAACTTGCTAGGAAACCTTACTAAAGACACAGTCCAGCTTAATAAACCACACATAAACCAGAGGAACAGGCACGACTGTGCTCTAATTCCAGTTGACTCACTCTGTGGCCTTAGGTAGGTCTCCTTACTATCTGTGTATCAGAGGTGTTCTGAGGATAAATCAGTTAACGTTGCACAGCATTTTGAGGATGCCAAGTGCTATGAAAGTACTAAACATTTCTATTTGTAGTGTGTGACTTCAGAAATACTCTACATTTAGTGCCTGGAATATAACCAATCTGTGATGATAATGAAGAGTATTTTCTGCCAGTGAAACATTTGATCTCTCCTGAAAAATGACAGTAGAATTTCTGGTTCTGGTAATATGAGCTCATAATTGCACAAAACTGCTTTCCAGGATGGAACAGAGCTTTGTCATCCCTCCTTCTGCTGGATTGCCTACATCTCAGATTTCTTGTAACATTTAAGGACAATAAACATTTTTATCTGTATTCGTGAGAAATAAATTAGAATTGCTACTATGTACAGCAGTGGAACAGAAAATGAAAGGGAGGGACATGTCTAGAAGACAAATAAGCAAAATTTGACACCTGGAAAGACAGAGGATAGAGTATAATGCTGGCGATGAAATGGCATTTCAGTTATGTACATACAAGAGATACCATAGGAAATATCTAAAGCAGTGAATGCTTGTCTGCAGTACGAGCAGATGGTTCTTTCTTCTTGCATCATTTCAAATTTCTATTATTATTATTATTATTATTCTTTATATCTAGTTACAGTAAAACCCTGTTAGTCCGGCATCCAATGCTCCGGGACGCCTGATGGTCCGGCACCATCAGGAACCCGGAAGTGCTGGGGCAGCCGGACAGGCTTTCCCCATTCAGCTGCTGCTGAAACTGACCAGCAGCTGAATCGGGGAAGCCGGGAGCAGAGCAGCTGGGGTGCTGCCGGGTTGGTCCCGTAGCGCCGCCCCTCGGCGCTGCAGGACCAACCCGGCAGGACCCCAGCTGCTCTGCCCCAGGGGTCCCTGATTCAGCTGCTGCTGAAACAAATCAGCGGCTGATTCCAGGAAGCCCGGGGCAGAGCAGCTCTGCCCCGGGCTTCCTGGAATCAGCCACTGATCTGTTTCAGCAGTGGCTGACTTGGGGACCTCTGGGGCAGAGCAGCTGGGTTGCTGCCTGGTTGGTCCCTCAGCGCCGAGGGGCGGCGCTACGGGAACAACCCGGCAGCATCCCAGCTGCTTTGCCCCAGGCTTCGGGATTCAGCCGCTGCTGAAACTGACCAGCAGCGTCAGTTTCACCAGCAGGTTGAATCCAGACGCCTGGGGCAGAGCAGCTGGGGTCCGGCCAGGTTGGTCCCGCAGCGCCGTCCTTTGGCGCTGCGGGACCAACCCAGCAGCACTCCAGCTGCTTTGCCCCAGGCGTCCCCAAGAGCAGCTGGAGTGCTGCTGGGTTGGTGCCATAGCGCCGCCCCTCGGCGCTGCGGGACCAACCCGGCAGCACCCCAGCTGCTCTATTGCAGCCATCCCTGATTCAGCTGCTGCTGAAACTGACCAGCAGCGGCTGACTCAGGGACGCCTGGGGCAGAGCTGGACTATCGTTAGGGGGAGCTATGAGCGGTCTGGGGTGGCAGCCCCTCCCACCCCACTCCAGATCCCTCATAGCCCCCCCTTCTGATAGTCCGGCATATCTGATAATCCAGCACCCCCTGGGTCCTAAAGGTGCCGGATTATCGGAAGTTTACTGTATATACATTTTAGAATGTGTCTGTCTGTAAGTCTATTTGTTTAAGAACTCCTCCTAAACAGTAAGGCTACGTCTAGACTGGCATGATTTTCTGCAAATGCTTTTAACGGAAAAGTTTTTCCGTTAAAAGCATTTGCGGAAAAGAGCGTCTAGATTGGGGGTTTTTGCGTAAAACAGTTTTTAGCTGTCTACACTGGCCCTCTTGCGCAAAAGCATTTGCGCAAGAGAGCTTTTGCCCGAACGGGAGCAGCATAGTATTTCCTCAAGAACACTGACAATGCTACATGAAATCGTCAGTTTTCTTGCGGAAATTCAAGCGGCCATCGTAGACAGCTGGCAAGTTTTTCCGCAAAAGCAGCTGCTTTTGCGGAAAAACTTGCCCGTCTAGACGCAGCCTAAGAGCTAATGTCTTACTGAGCCACCAAATTTGGTATGCAGCTTTCTCTTCTCCTTACTTAAAAGCATGGTCAGGGATTGGTTGTGCCAAGACATCTGGAAACCCTGAGAAAATGACAGTTTTCCATAATATGCAAAAGGAGGTGCTGCTATTCGGAGAGCATGATATGAGAGTGTCCACTGGGGACAGCGAGCCTCTCATGGCTCCTTCCCCACTCTGGCATGATAAATACCGAAAAGTGACATGAGAGCAGCTTTCAAGTATCTAAGGGTATGTCTACACTACAGCGCTAATTCGAACTAACTTAGTTTGAATTAGTTAATTTAAACTAAGCTAATTCGAACTCACGCATCCAGACTAAAAAACTAGTTCGAATTAGCGTTTTGCTAATTTGAACTAGCATGTCCACATTAAGTGGACCCTGAACCGGGGTTAAGGATGTCCGGAAGCAGTGCCGGCAGGGCATCAGATGAGGACTTAGAGCGTGGAGCTGCTGCCTCAGGCTAGCCGAGGGCTGTGCTTAAAGGGACCCGACCCCCACCCCGGACAGACAGTTCTCAGGGGTGCCCCGCTTGCAAAGCAGTCCTGGCTTGGAGTGCCCTGAGTGCCCACACTGGGCACATCACAGCACTCGGCCATCAGACCGGCTGCACTTGCCGCAGGCTGCCATCTGGGGAGAGGGGGCAATTGGGGGGCTGCAGGAGAGCTTCCACCCCCAAAAGCCTGCAGAGCCAGCCCAGTCCTCCCCATCGGGGGCTCGTACCCCATTCCTCCCTCACCTCCTTCCACTTACCCTTCCCTAGCCCCCCTTCCTGATGTACAAAATAAAGAAAACGTGTGGTCAAAAATAGAATCTCTCTTTATTGAACAAAACTGGGGGAGACTGGGAAAAGGAGGTGGGAGAGGGGAAGAGAGAGAGTGGGAGAGGGGAGGGCAACTAAAATGATCAGAGGTTGGGAACAGGTCCCATATGAAGAGAGGCTAAAGAGACTGGGACTTTTCAGTTTAGAAAAGAGGAGACTGAGGGGGGATAGGATAGAGGTCTATAAAAGCATGATTGGGGTGGAGAGGGTGCATCAAGAAAAGTTCTTCATTAGTTCCCATAATAGAAGGACTAGAGGACACCAAAGGAAAGGAATGGGTAGCAGGCTTCAAACTAGTAACGGAAAGTTGTTCTTCACAAAGTCAACCTGTGGAACTCCTTGCTGCAGGAGGCTGTGAAGGCTAGAACTAGTACAGAGTTTAAAGAGAAGTGAAATCAAGTCATGGAGGTTGGGTCCATGGAGTGATATTAGCCAGGGGGTAGGAATAGTGTCCCTGCCCAAAGTTTGTGCAAGGCTGGAGAGGGATGGCACGAGACAAATGGCTTGGTCACTGTCTTCGGTCCATCCCCTCCAGGGTCCCTAGGGTTGGCCGCTGTCGGCAGACAGGCTACTGGGCTAGATGGACCTTTGGTCTGACCCAGTACGGCCATTGTAAGCTCAGGGTCAGGGGTCTCAGTGGACCCCCTTGATTTTCATGCACACCTGCTCCTGGGTGGCCAGGCTGGCAGCTCTCCTGCCCTAGATGGCCGCTTTCCTGTGCCTAGTGCAGAGGTCATGGACGAGGTCCAGGATGTCCGCACTAGACCAGGTGGGTGCCCGCCTCTTGCGGTCCCGGGCAAGCTCCCGGGAGCCGCCAGCCTGGTCCCGGGAAGAGGGGGAGGGCTGGGGGGCATCGGGTGGCTGGCTCGAGCCGTGCCAGGTGCAGGGTCTGCTAGCTGGGTGCTGGCAGGCTTGCACCTGGCATGGGCACCATAGCCAGCCCATGCCCCTTTAAGGGGTCCGGGGCTGGGAGGGGGGCAATAGAGTTTCCCTGGTGTTGGCCAGAGTGGCCACCAGGGAAAGCTGGGGAGGGCTAGCCTCCCACTAGTTCGAATTAAGGGGCTACACACCCCTTAATTCAAACTAGTAAGTTCGAACTAGGCTTAGTCCTCGTAGAATGAGGTTTACCTAGTTTGAACTAAGCGCTCCGCTAGTTCAAATTAAGTTAGAACTAGCGGAGCGCTAGTGTAGCGCCTATCAAAGTTAATTCGAACTAACGTCCGTTAGTTCGAATTAACTTTGTAGTGTAGACATACCCTAAAAGAGTATCATAAGGAAGAGGAAGAAAAATTGTCTCCTTGGCTTCTGAGGTTAGGATAAGAAGCAATGGGCTTAAATTGCAGCAAGGGAGGTTTAGGTTGGACGTTAGGAAAAACTGCCTGTCAGGGTGGTTAAACACTGGAATAAATTGCCTAGTGAGATTGTAGAATCTCCATCACTGGAGATATTTAAACCAGGTTAGAGAGACACCTGTCAGGGATGAGCTAGGGCTACTCAACTTTGGAAGCCCCAGGGGCCACACTGATACTTACAGAACATGCTGAGGGCCTCAACTTAAGTGTGGTTGCATAGGCAAGCAAATCTCTCTCACACTGACAGACATGAATACAAAGATTAAGATAAGACTACACAACACACAGGCCCCATTTAAGTCAGTTCTGCTGATATTAATAAAATGCAACATTTACCCAATTTCTACCCATGTGACAGCACTTTTCATGAGCAATGACAGTCCAAGAATTTAACTACTAAAACACATATCGACAGAAGATTGTTACACTGGCTGCTTTTTTGTTTTGGCTTCCACTCGCCGGCCACATGTTGATCCCCACATAAACCCAAACTGCACCGTGGAGTGCAAACAAACTGGCCGTGGGCTGCATGCAGCCCTCAGGGCATATATTGAGTAGCCCTGGGTGCTTGGTCCTGCTTTGAGGGCAGGAGACTGGACTTGATGACCTCTTGAGGTCCCTTCCAGCTCTAGTGTTCTGTAATTCTATACTTCCTGCTTGGGGTTAGATGGGAGCTGGTGCCCCCTAGAAGGGATGGATCCCCAGAGCCCATCTATACCTCCATGAGCCAGCCTGTGGCCCCTGCCCTGGGACTGAACCGGAGCCAGCGCCCCCTAGAGAGGCCCTGTAGCCTCCTGAGCACCAGTGAGAGTTTGGTGCTAGGGCCCTCCCTCAAGTGGATCCCTTAACCTGGGGGTCAGATCAGGCCCTATTTTCTCCCACACTGTGGGATCCCAGGGGCCAGGCCTTGTGGTGCCTCTAGGCCAGTGTTGCGGTGCGAGGGGAGTGAATTGGCTAGTGTCACATTACCGAATTGGAGGGAAGCAGCCAGATCGCTGCTGCACCCCTAGGTGGGGGTGTTGGCCCCAGAAATTGGTACAAAAGGGAGCCATATGGGGTATTGAATGGGAGCTTGTTGTTTTCTCATCCTGTGTACACTATTTATGTGAGTATATAATGTCTGTGTGTGTAGATCTGTAATCTGTGTGGAAGCTGAATATTTCTCTGAATGTGGTTAAGCATGGCTATGGACAGGCTGAGTAGTGAAGCCCTGTGGAACAATGGCACTTGATGGGCCAAAGACACACCTAAAGCAGGAGGGCGGACACCTAAGAGCGGCCAGCAGAGAGAGGCTGAGGACCAGGTGACCTGCTGCATACCAGAAGAGGCCAGGAAGGGGGTATAAAGAGGCCATGTGGTCGATGCCATTTTGTTCTCAGCTCAGCACTTCATCCCAGAGGCAGCAGTGCAGGGATCGAAGAGCCTGGAAGACCTGTGAACCCATCCTGATGATAGGATGTGCAACAAGAACTTTTAAACCAGCAGCTGTAACATCTCTGCTAGAGCCTGCATCGAGAACTGGGAGATTCGGTGCATGTAACGTACTGTACTTTAATAACCTTACTCTCAGGCTTTTCTTTCTTGTAATAATAAACCTTTAGATATAGATTCTAAAGGATT
The DNA here is from genome assembly GCF_049634645.1 of Pelodiscus sinensis. Lineage (NCBI taxonomy): Eukaryota > Metazoa > Chordata > Testudines > Trionychidae > Pelodiscus > Pelodiscus sinensis. The sequence goes on along the minus strand of NC_134713.1, from coordinate 147,390,383 downwards.
GGCCCAGCGTGATTTGTGGGTAAGATCCAGAGGGTAAATTGACCAGGGATCTGTGGCTGGTTTCTTAGAACCGGACAGAACTTGTTCGGGGTAGGTGGGATTGGGTGTTAGGACCCCCCACCTGTGTATGAGGCCCAGGGCCATCTGGGGCACGGATATTGCTGGGGTGTCGGAGGGGTTTTGCTCGAGAGACTTCAGGCAGGCAGCTGAAGCGCTCTGTGAGACTGGTTTGTGGCCTGTTTGGAGAGGTCACCAGTCAGGGGGCTGTAAGAAGCCCTGGATTTGAGCAATTCGCCCTGAGCGGATGCCCTCAGCTGTGCCCAGACACGGCCCGGTCCGTCACAGCTAGGTCCAAAGCATTCCCCCCACAAGCCTCAGCAAGCTTGGGGGCAGGGCTGAGCGGATGGGAGAAGCGGGGGAGGGGGGATTGGGTGCTAGGAATCAGTCTTTCTCCTTCGCTGCTGTTGGGCTGCACGATGGGCCGGCGGGCAGCTCCCAGGATTGTCTCCTTTGAGCAGGGTTGGCTTGATTGCAGCATGAGCTAGACAGGGCATGATTGCTGAAGCCCCCCCCACCCTGCGGTTGTTCCCCACATTAATCAGATTGCAGCGAGCCGGGTTATGCTGGTCTCTGCTGCAATCACATCTTTGCTATCCATGTAGACAGCACCTGAACCACTGGAAACTGAGCTTCTAGTCCAGCCTGGTGTGTGACCTCAGGCACTTCACAGCCCCCACAGTGCCTCAGTTTCCTCAGCTGTAAAATGGGAACAATGTTGGCCTCCTTGGGAAAGCCCTCTGGGTATGTCTACACTACAGCATTATTTTGAATTAACTTAATTCAAATTAGTTAATTCAAATTAAGCTAATTCAAAATAACGCATCTAGACACAAAAACTAATTCAAAATAGCGTTTTTCTAATTCGAAATAGCACGTCCACATTGAGTGGACCCTGAATCGAAGGTAAGGCTGGCCGGAACCAGTGCCAAAAGGGCATCAGGGTCGAACTTAGTGTGTGGGGCTGCTGCCTCAGGCTAGCCGAGGTCAGTGCTTAAAGGGACCCTACCCCCCATCTCGGACAGACAGTTCTCAGGTTTCTCTGCTTGCTGATCTACCTCACTGAGGGACAGCAAAGCATCTGTGTCTTGGAGTGCTCCACTTGCCCGCACTCGGGACACCATGGCACTCTGCAACATGGAACCAGACCTGCCCCTGGGGACTCTGCTGCGTCTTGTGGACACGTTGCCATCAGCCTGGCTGCACTGTCTGCAGGCTGCCATCCGGGATGACCATCGAGGGGTCTCAGGATCCAGGGGGCCCTGCAGGAGAGCTTCCACCCTGAGGAGCACTAACAGACTCCCCGGTCTGCCCCACTGGGGGCTTGTGCCCCATTCCTCCCTCTCGTCTTCCACTTACCCTTCCCTAGCCCCCCCTTCCTGATGTCAAATACAATACACATATTTTCAAAAATATCAACTCTCTTTATTGAACACAACTGGGGAGAGGGAATGAAACTGTAGGGAGATGGAGGAAAGGAGGCGGGAGAGGGCAGGAGAGAGGGTGGGAGAGGGGAGGGGGAAAACTGGGAGGAGGGAGCTGGAAAAGGGATGCAAGGGGAAGAAGTGGGAGGGGAAGTTCAGGGATCGGGGTGGGGGTCTCGCTGGGCCAACCACCTCCCAGCACGGCGAGGGAGTGGGCCTCGGTGTCCCCGGGGGATTGGGGAGGAGGGTGTGGAGGTTGAGGTGGGGGGTGTGGAGATTGAAGAGGAGTGTGTGGAGGTTGAGAAGGAAGAGGTGGAAAGGGGCAGGAGTGGGAGGAGGGACAGTAGTTGGGGGGGCAGCAGGTGCAGGACCGTCACAGGGCACCATGCTCTGCAGCAGGGCCTGCAGGTGACAGTTCCTCGCTCGGTCCTCCGCAAGCTGATCCCGGCGGAGCTGCAGGTCCTCCAGCATCCAGGCCTGGACGGTGCGGTGCAGGGCTTTCAGGGCTCCCAGGTGCTGGTCCTAGTACTCCTTCTGTGTACTCCTAGTACTCCTAAGCTAATTCGAATTAGCGCATCTAGACTTAACTAGTTCGAATTAGCGTTTTGCTAATTTGAACTAGCTCATCCACACCGATTGGACGCTGGGACGCACTTAAGGGCAGCTGAAACCGGTTCCGGCAGGGCATCAGGTCAGTAGTTGCTTTGTGTGGCTGCTATCTGATGCTATCTGAGGCTCGTGCTTAAAGGGACCCCCCCGGACAGCCGGTTCTCAGCTTTTCCGCTTGCTTGCCTACCTCGCCGAGGGACAGCAAAGCATTTTTCTCTGCACCTGTCTGTGTCGGTGCTTCCCTTTGGGGACGCCGCCACAGTTGGCAACATGGAGCCAGAGCTCACCCTGGGCTTTCTGGTGCAGTTTTTGGACTTGCTGCTGCAAGCCTGCCAGCAATGGGTGGAGGCTGCCTTGCACCACCTGGTGCACGTCAGCCCCCTGCCTCTCCCCCTGGCCTCCCCGGGGGTTGTGCCCCGCCGCATCTGGCATCTGGTACGGCATGAACTCTGGTGTGAACTCACGCACTATGGCCCTTTGATTATACTGAGTTCTCTGTTCTTCCTGAGCCTTTCACAAGTTCTCTTGGGCTCACTCTGCCAGGAAGCGTAGGTTTTTCCGCAATTTTGCTACATATTGTGCGGATCCGAGTGCCAGCGATACCTGCTCCTCCCACCCTTCCTGGACTAAATCTAGGATCCCTCTGGGCCGTTGCCCATACAGTAGCTCGAAGGGGGAATACTCCACCAACGCTTGGGGTACTTCCCGGATTGCAAACATCAGTGCGAGTAACAACTTGTCCCAGTCCCGGGGGCGGGGGTCTTCCTGAACAAATTTGTGCAACATACCTTTCAAAGTCCGGTTGAACCTCTGTACGAGGCCATCTGTCTGTGGATGGTACACAGATATCTGAATCTTTCAGATGCTGAGCGTTTTACACAGCTCCTTCATCACTCTGGAGGTCAGATTTGGCCCTTGGTCAGTTAGGGTATGTCTACACTACCCCCCTAATTTGAACTAGGGGGGTAATGTAGTCATACGGAGTTGCAAATGAAGCCCGGGATTTGAATTTCCCGGGCTTCATTTGCATAAAGCCGGCTGGCGCCATTTTTAAATGCCGCTAGTTCGGACCCTGTGCCATGTGGATACACGTGGCACGGACTATCTAGCTTCCTAATCTGAACTAGCTAGTCTGTGCCGCGTGTAGCCACGCGGCATGGGGTCTGAACTAGCGGCATTTAAAAATGGTGCCAGCCAGCTTTATGCAAATGAAGCCCTGGAAATTCAAATCCCGGGCTTCATTTGCAACTCCATGTGACTACATTACCCCCCCTAGTTCAAACTAGGGGGGTAGTGTAGACATACCCTTTGTAATTCCTTGGGTAACCCCACCCGCAAAAACAGTTTTATCAATTCTTTGGCTATCACCTGTGCTGTTGTCTTCCTTAAAGGAATGGCCTCCGGGTATCGTGTCGCGTAATCCACAATAACCAATATATATAGGTGGCCCCTCCCTGACTTTTACAGGGGTCCTACTAGGTCTAAAGCGATCCATTCAAATGGAACCCCCACTACTAGGAGGGGAACCAAAGGGGCCAGTGGAATTTTCGTTAATGACGTCTTCTGACACTGGGGGCATGAGGCACAGAAGTCCTTGATCTCCTGGTACACCCCTGGCCAGTAAAAGCATTGCAGGACTCTCTGCTGAGTTTTGTCGACCCCCAGGTGCCCCGCCCAGGTGTGGTCATGGGCCAATTCCTGGACCTTCCAGCAGTACTGACGGGGAACCAACAGTTGGGACCTTTCCTCTTGCTCCGTCTCTCCTGTCACTATCTTATGCAGGCGGTCCCTTCATACCTTGAAATGCGGGCCTTGGGGTCGAGCTCGCACGTCGCCCTCTGACTTTGGTATCTCTTCTTGCATCTGCTGCCACACTCGTTGTAAGGTCGGGCCTTCCCGTTGATGGGTCAGGAAGTCTCCATCATCTAGTTCCAGGCAGATAATGCCTGGTGGTCATCTCGCCCTCACCTCTCTCTGGACCCTGGCCTCTTTCCCCTGAGCCATTAGGGTCAGGTCTCCCTGTGCGCCTATGCCCTGGAGTTCCAGAGTTTCGCCCCACTGTCTTAGCAGGCGGGCAAGCCCTGGCCAATTTCTTCCTAGTAGGGTGGGATACGTGAGTTTAGGTGTTACCGCTACTTCGCAGGCCCCCTCATGCCACCCGTTGATATGTACCTGGGTCATGGGATACAAGTGTACATCCCCATGCACACAGCACATCCATACTTGGGGATCCTGGAGCATGGTGGGTCAGATAACATTGGCCCGCACTATCGTCTGTCCACACCCTGAGTCTATCACCGCCTCCACCAGCTTCCCATTGATCCGGACTTTACACATTACCTGTGTTTGACTATGCTTGCCCCCGGAGGCTCCCTCGGTCTGTCTTTGCCCGAAGGTGTAATCCATAAGGGGGCAGTCCTTCTTGAAGTGTCCCTCTTGGCCACACTGGTAGCATGCTCCTCTTGGGGCAGTATCCCTCTTCGGGCTCGATTCCCATCTTTCTCCCCAGGGCCCCACAGGTCCACTCGCAATCTCCGGCCGACTCCATCGTGGAGCCAACTTCCTTTCCGGCATGAGTCCCAGCCCGGCCTTCAGTTGTACCATAGGTGGGCAGTGGCGCTTGTCCCCTGGCTAGAGGATCCCACTTTTTGTAGGGCACTTGGGCCTGATATCGGTCCTCTCCCTTCGTACCTTTGGCCGCCATGAAGTGCTCCATTAGTGTGATGGCTTCCTCCAATGAGTCTGGTAAATGTCGGCGCACCCACTTCTGACCTTCCATGCGTAGAATCTTCACGTACTGCTCCAAAATGGCCAATTCTGCTACTTGTAGCCCCGACTAGTTTTCAGGTTCTAACCACCTCATGCCTGCCTCTTTTATCCGTTGGGCCACGGCTCGGGGGCATTCCTTCAGGTCATAGCTGGCCTCCCTGAATCTCCACCTATACGTTTCGGGCATGACGCCCAGCTGATCCAGAATCGCCTCTTTAACCTTATAATAACATAAGGCGTCGTTCGCCAACATTCCTCGGTAGGCCAGCTGGGCCGGGCCAGACATGTAGGGTGCCAGGAGCATGGCGAATGATCCTGCGGCCACTTCGCTGCTGAGGCCACCCGCTCAAAGGTAACCAGGAATGCCTCAAGATTATCTTGAGGTCCCAGGTTGGCCAGGCGTATGGGGAGTTGGGAGCCCACGCTCCCTCCTTCCTCCCCCATCAAGGGGCTACTAGTCACTCTACTCAGTGTCACTGGTGCAGTCTCATAGAGCTCTCGGATCAACTGGCGTTGCTGTTTCTGGAACTGCGTCATAATTTGTTGCAGCACCTGAGTCTGCTGTTGCTGCTGTTGTTTCTGGCTGTCCATCATCCTCTCTAAGACCTTATTGATGTCCATTCCTGTCTCTTGAAATAAATTCACTGTCAATTTATACAAAATACGTCCTCGTACTCGACCCCTACCGTGGGGCCTCATTCCAGTGCCCACATTCTCCACCTCCACATTCTCCACCTCCATTCTGCCTACCAGTGCTCACATTCTCCACCATGTGTACGATGTTCACAGGAGGAACCCTGAGTCCGCCCCAATCTAGTTCGTTGGGTGTCGGGTCCCACGGGTTCTTTTCCCCCAAAAATATAGTCCCTATGAATCCACCCTCCAGATGGCCACCCTAGCGGATCTCCGTAGGCCTGTTTGGCGCCCTTACCGCCCACTCAGTTCTCCCCAAAGGGTTCATGAATCACTCCTCAGGGGTGGGGAAAGAGGGCTCGGGCCCACCCTCACTCCGAGCCCTGGTCCAGGGCCCTATAGCAGGGAGATTTGTCCCTGCTCAGTAGATGGGGCTGTAGCCCCTAAACCCATCCACTCTCGGGTTCCACGGCCCAGCCCTGGTCCACTTCTTCCACCACTCCCATGACTAGTCCCTACTTAACAGAGGGCTGGACTCACCGCTTGGCTCACCCCTGTCTGTAGTTCCTTCTGGGTATCCTGTCCCCGTCCTTCCTAACATGCCCTCCGTTCCTCCCCCCCCCCCGCCTCCTACAGCTCCTACAGCCTTTTAAATCTCCCGCTTTGTCCTCTGCTGACATCACTTCCCCTGCATCCCCAGGCGCTCCTGGCTGCATCATCCCTGGGGTGCACCTGCTGACGTCATTCGCCTGCGCCCCCAGCCACTCCTGTCTCCCGCCCCTTGCGTCACTTCCCTTCTCCCCCCTCCCCCGCTCGGGCACAAATCCGCTGCCTGCATTAATGCGGCAGCATGCTCTAGCTCCGCCGCTTGTTCCCTGTGGCACGTTTCAGGGGTTTCCGAAGTGCGGGGTGCCCTCGCCCCATCACACTTCCCTACTAGGATGGGGAGCTCACATGGGTGCTATCTCAGCACAAGACTGATGGTCCCCCCTGGAGACAAGTCTTCATATAAACCTAGAACTGCATGCAGTATTCAACGCCTACAGGTACTTCCATGCGATGATACAGAACTCCACACTCAGGATCCTCACAGACAATGTCACAGCCATGTACTATGTAAATCGCCAGGGTGGATCTCGGTCTCGCTCCCTGTGCACGGAATCTATCCGACTTTGGAATTGGTGCATTTGCCACAGCATAACACCTATGGCATCCTACTTACCTGGAGCTACAAACATGACCACCAACTTCATAAGCAGGCACTTCGACACAAAGCACGAGTGGGAGATTCACGACCGGGTCCTCCACGCAGTACTCCAACATTGGGGGACTCCTGTACTGGATCTTTTTGCTACCTACCATAACAGAAAATGCCACAACTACTCCTCCAGAGGAGGCCTCAGTCCGGGATCCATGGGGGATGCCTTCCTGCTCAACTGGAAAGGACCCTTCCTATATGCCTTTCCTCCAATACCGCTCATTCCAAGAGTCCAGCAGAAGGTGAGGACAGACCGAGCCAAGATCATATTGATAGCCCCAGCTTGGGCTCATCAACATTGGTTCTCTTTCCTTCACCGAATGTCACTTCACACACCGATCCGCCTTCCAGCCCTTCTGGACCTTCTGACCCATAACCAAGGCCATCTAAGACATCCCTAGATCCACACCCTGAACCTCACCGCATGGTTCCTAATTGGTTAAACCCTTCTGAATCCTTATGTTTGGCACCAGTTAAACGAATCCTCATACATAGCAGACAACAAGCAACTAGAAATACCCTCTGCAAGTGGCGTAGATTTGCCTCCTCGTGCATCGCAAAGCAACAGCTTCCAGAGGTGGCTCCTCTCTCCATCATCTTGGATTACGCATTGCACCTAAAAGATACAGGTTTATCCTTATCGTCTCTCAGAGTACATTTGGCAACTATCTCAGCATTTAGACCACCAACAGATGGAACCTCTGTCTTCGCCAACCCTATCACTAGAAGATTCTTCAAGAGCCTCGCAAATATGAGCCCACCATGAAATCCAACCCCTCCTCCCCCGTTTGGAATCTAAATGCGGTCCTTGAAGCCCTCATGGTCCCAACATTCAAGCCACTGGCTTCTACACCATTGCAATTCCTAACTATGAAAATGGTATTTTTGCTCACGATAACGTCAGCACTCAGAGTGGGAGAACTCTCAGCTTTAATGGCGACACCACCATATACTATCTTTCACAAGGATGGAGTGGTACTAAGACTCCACTCAAGATTAATTCTCAAGATAGCATCTGCCTTTAATGTCAATGAGCTGATAATCCTGCCAGTGTTCTACCCGAAACCTCATTCCGCCTCAAAAGAAGCGATCCTTCACTCACTTGATGTACGAAGAGCCCTAGCTTTCTACATTGACCAGGCAAGAACCTTCAGACAAACTGATCATTTGATTGTATTGCTTGCTGACAGATCAAAAGGGCAACCCTTATCCGCTCAGCGGATTTCGAAACTAATAACCAATTGCATAAGAGAGTCCTACGCAACAAAGCGTATACCACTCCCTATCCAACCTCGGGCCTACTCCACTAGGTCCATAGCAGCGTCAATGGCTTTCCTTAAAGGGGTTTCCTTGAAAGACATATGTAGAGCGGCCGCCTGGTCTTCATACGATACCTTTGTCAAACACTATGCCTTATTCCAGAGTAGGCAATCGATGATCCTGCCGAAACCTCATTCCACCACGGCAGTGCTCTCCAGAGTGGACAAATAGGGACTCCTCTTTTATCTCTCCTTCCGTTGTGGTGAATACTGCTACTCAGTCACAAGCAGTGGAGCACCTGCAGGGGCATCCTCAAAGAAGAAAGCGAAGTTACTCACCTTGGTGCAGTAACTATCATTCTTCGAGATGGTGTCCCTGCGAGTGCTCCACTGCCTGCCTCCCTCCCTGCTTCGGAGTCCGCTTTCTGTTTGTGTATTGCAGACTTTGAGGCAGCTTCGAGGAACTGGCGCGGGCTGGAATGTGCGCTCAGAGAAAAGAGTGCAAATGCCACAAGCCACCGCAGTGCATGTGCGGTCCGGCCGAACACTGCTTCTAGAAAAGTCTCCGTTCTGCGGCGCCGGGGCAAGCCCAGCACCAACAGTGTAGCACCCGCAGGGACACCATCTTGAAGAACAATAATTACAGCACTAAAGTGAGTAACTTCGCTATCTCCACACCAGACACCAGAATGCCGACATCTGTGGTGGCAGGCTGACAGCCTGGCCACCGAAAGGCACATCAGCACCCAGGAGCAGGTGCAGATGAAAGTTAAAGAACTCTGCCAGGCATGTCAAGGCCCAGGAGCACAGCTCCCACTCCGGGGCAGAACCCCACACCTGCCCCTTTATGAGGACCTGCACTGCTTACTAGGGAGTGGAGTACCGAAGTCGATGAGAGAATGATCAGTGGTTGATTTAGCAGCTCTTGGCACCAAAGTGACCCAAAAACTTAGTGGCCTAAAATTTCCCAGTTTGGCTTCAGTAGCCTCTGGGGGATAGAGCCCGATTCTGGGAAACTCCTGGTAAAATCTGGATTGTTAGCAACTCCATCATTCTCACAAGAAACAAACATCTTAGGCACCTAAGCTACATGTGACTCCAGGAGAGAGGTTCCTGGTTGCGGATCCTTAAGTGCCTATCTCTATGAGAAAGACAGGATTTAGGATAAAGCCTTATTGCCAGCATCTTCGTGTACTAGCTTACATAGCTCCCCACCTAGACTACGTCTACACTGCAGAGTTTTTGTGCAAAAAACAGGTGAAATGTTCACATCTCAAGTGCGTTAATGAGCAAGAAAATTTACAGTAAATCAACAGAACAGAGGGGTTTTTGCAGCATAGGTATTCCTCTTTCTACAAGGAATAATTCCTTTTTGCACAAGAGATCTTGCGCAAAAAGTTGTGCGTGGACAGGCAGAAGGGTTTTTTTTGCCCGAAAACAGCCTATCAAAAGAAGCACAGGTGCCCTGGTGGCCATTCTGTTAATGGCAATCAGAGCTTTCTTGCGAGAGTGTGTCCCTGCAGTCTGGCCACTCTCTTGCGCAAAAGTACATCACTTTTCTGATGTGCTTTTGCAGAAGATCTCTTCCGCAAAAAGCTTCTTGCACAAGAAGCCTGCAGTGTAGACGTAGCCCTAGTGTGCTGGCTTTTGTGGGTCAAATTCTAAAGTGCATTTCTCTCCCCAGGACTTGCATAGGCACCTAACTTGGGTTTTGTGGATCACAGTGTTGTTCCTATCATTTTCTAGGCACCTAAATGCCAAGTGTTGTGACACTGAGGGTTGTAACACTTAATTCTCTTTGTAGATCTGATTACTAGTACCTAGCTCAAAATCTGAGCCTCTTTTAGGGCCAACTGTTCCAGTCCAACCTTATCTTCTGCACCTGTGATGTTGCAGGAAATTATATCATTTAGAAACCTCACAATTTGAGAATTCCCACAAGTCAGGCTGATGTTTAAATGACCTCATTTTTACCTATAGTATTTTTCAGACACAATATGGGAGCAAGACTAAAACTCCTTTATAAATCAGCCCCTTATTGTTATCTGATCATCTCGGGTCTGATTTTTCCCTCACGGAAATCTATGGAAATTTGGCCATTGATTTGAAAAGGGAGCAAGATGAGGCCTGTTCTCTAGAATAAGAGCATGTACCATAGATTGATAATGCTGCAGTGCACATGAACACAGCTTCCTTACTCTCACTGGAAACTCTAAGGCTGTGTCTACATTGCCACCCTTTTCCGGAAAAGGGATGCTAATGAGACAAGTCGGAATTGCAAATGCCGCGGGGGATTTAAATATCCCCCGCGGCATTTGCATGAACATGGCTTTCGCTTTTTTCCTGCTCAGGGCTTTGCCGGAGAAAAGCGCCAGTCTAGACGAGATCTTTCAGAAAATAAAGCCTTTTCCGGAAGATCCCTTATTCCTGATTTTAAGAGGAATAAGGGATCTTCCGGAAAAGGCTTTATTTTCCGAAAGATCCCGTCTAGACTGGCGCTTTTCTCCAGCAAAGCCCCGAGCAGGAAAAAAGCGAAAGCCATGTTCATGCAAATGCCGCGGGGGATATTTAAATCCCCCGCGGCATTTGCAATTCCGACTTGTCTCATTAGCATCCCTTTTCCGGAAAAGGGTGCCAATGTAGACACAGCCTAAATGGGAAGAGGCTTGCCTGAAATTGCTTCCAGTAGTAGTTCTTGTTCTAGATACAGAACATCATATAATTAGAAAAACATATTATATACCAAACTCACTTTGATAAATGTATTTTTAAAGCATAACAAAGATTGTGATTGAAGTCCTGCCAAACTGCATAGGGTATTCACATGTATTATATTGTAAATATAATATGATTATATTGTATGTTGTCATAATAATTGGCAGTGGTCTAAGAGTCAGTCATTGAGAGCTTTGTTCATGTGATAATAAATGACAAGGACTACAGTGTTACTTGGCAGCAAAACGTGTTTTCCTTTTGTTTTTCTTAGTAAATTAGTTTCAAAGATGTTTTGTGTTTTTAAACCTGCTGTTCCAGTCCCCAGATTGCTTTATGTCTTTGTAATGAGATTTGGGAAGCTCTCTTTGTAAATAGTTTTCACTCAGTGTTGTTACAACAGCTATTTTGTTCATTTTTCACAAGCTGTGACACTCTCATATTAGAAATCTATCAAATATACTATACTACCTATCATATATATCTTCAGCACACAGGGGTGGATTGAGATAACGTCATTGGGATCCAAGAGCCCAGATTCAGCAGTGAGTCCAGTGAAGAATGGAACGTAGAAGTTGTGGAGAAATTGTGACTCTTGGGTCCAGAAAATAATTTTCTCGTATAAAAATTTCTCATGTATCAGGGATAGTTTAACTCGGTGTTTCCCAAATGGTGTTCCGGGGAACCCTGGGGTTCCGCGAAGTGAAAATAAAGGTTCAGCGAGAAAATTCCATTACAATAACATGTTATTATTAAAATAATAATAATAATAAATATTAAGCATTTATTAATTTATTGAAACCAATTTTCATTTGTGTTGATCTCATGACCTTGTTTAGCATTTGTTTATTATTATCCTTACTTATTTGTGGTCTACTTTTTCAGCTCCATATATAAGACTACTATTAGGGGTTCCACAAAATTCTTTTGAGTTTAAAAGGGTTCCGTGGCCAAATAAAATTGGGAAACACTGAACTGATAGTAATATTTTCTTTCTAGGCCTGATTCTTAAGCCTGTTTTAATATTAAATATACCATGTTCTCATGCAAGCAGTACCAATGGCTTCCAGATGACTACTTATATAATACAAGCTAATAAATGTGAGTAAACATAGCAGAATCAAGCCTTGTATTTGCAATGGCTTTAGAGGGGACAGATCTTTCTTCTGATACATCAGACTCAACAAGATAAACAACTAGAAAAAAGCTTTTTATTGCATCAAGGTGATTTCAATTATCCCAATCAGAAATGTCTTGCTGTTGCTTTACAGCACAACCTTTCTCCTAGGAAGCACTTCTTTTGGGAGCCAAATAATGTACATGCTCTAGGGATGTGTGCGGTACTAAGGAAAAAATCATGACAGTTTATGTGGCGTAGATTACAAAAACTCTTATTGTGATGGTATTTGTAAGGCACACAGAGTGACTTCCAGATTAGTCGACATTGACATAAATCTGGCTTGGCCCTAGGGAGGAGGCTGCTTGCGTTGGCTTCTTGTCTCCCATCAAATTAAAACTTAGGGGCTATGTCTACACTGGCACCCTTTTCCGGAAATGCTTAAAACGGAACAGTTTTCCGTTATAAGTATTTCCAGAAAAAGCACGTCTACATTGGCAGGATGCTTTTCCAGAAAAGCACTTTTTCCAGAAAAGCGTCCGTGGCCAATGTAGACGCGATTTTCCGGAAAAAAGCCCCGATCGTCATTTTCGTGATCGGGGCTTTTTTGCGGCAAACACTACTGTGCTGTCTACACTAGCCCTTTTCCGTAACAGTTTCCCCCTATTTTTCTCGCTTTCCCTCCCTCCCTCCCTCCTCTTCCCCACCTTCTGCCTTCCAGTTTGCAGTGCTGGAGTCTGTGATCGGGCCCCAGAAGTCCCCGCAGCCCTGGCCCCAGTTGATTCTGGGGCTCCAGACCACTTGCTGGGCCTGGAGCTGGGTCGCGTGTTGCAACTCTGGGCTGGGCGGTTTTAAATTCCCCAGGCCATGACATCATGCCACGCCCAGGTGTCTCCCCTCTCAGCTGTTGTGCAGCATTTGAGCACGCCACGCATGCGCTCCCTGAGCCCCACCATGCCCCGTACATGGCTGGCGCTGGGGAATTTAGGGTATGTCTACACTACCCCGCTAGTTTGAACTAGTGGGGGTAATGTAGTCATCCGCAGTTGCAAATGAAGCCCGGGATTTGAATTTCCCGGGCTTCATTTGCATGAAGCCGGCCGGCGCCATTTTTAAATGCCGGCTAGTTCGGACCCCGTGCCGCGCGGCTACACGCGGCACGGACTAGCTAGTTCGGATTAGGCTTCTAATCCGAACTAGCTGTACACCTCGTGGAATGCTGCGAAGGGACCCCGGTCCTAGCAGCTAAAGACATGGATGTAAAATCTCTTCCTGCAAACTTTTGGGGCACCCGTCAGTCTCTGGCTACCCGCTGCAAAGGGACCTCGGTCCTAGCAGTTGAAGACTCGGGTGTATAACACACACACACACACACACCACACACTGCCCTGACCATCGGCTGACACTGGGATACAGGGTATAGCCATTGATGTATCTTGTTACTCTCTTGTCTCCATGCCTTTTCTCATGCATCTCCATCCATTTGGAAAGTCTTTCCTGATCCGGAGCATCAGGCATCCTTAGTCTCTTCTTTCCATTCAAATCCCTCTTCAAAATCCACCACTTTCAATTAGATTTCCACCTCTGATTTCATTTGTACTTTTAGTAAGTTATTTTTTAAAAAGGAACTCAGGAGATGTATGTGTAGAAAAACACATCTCAACTTCTTCTTTTCGTAACCCTTGTCCTTCCCTTAACCCACACTTAACATGTCCTTTGTTATCTTCCTTTTCTGTGTTATGTCTTATTTAGATAGCAAGCATCTTGGGGGAAGCATCTTTCACTTTTGTGTAAAGAACTATGCATAACTATGTGTTATGTTAATAACAATAGGGTTCACCTACTACAGTTGATGCCTGTTGCTCATCAGGGCCTCATTCAAGTGCCAAGTGCAGTACTGTGCAGGCTGCATACCCTGCCAGTCTAGCCAGCAGCTGGGGGATACTGCAGTAGGAGGAGTAAGAGTTGCAGAATCAGGCCATTGGGGTGGTTCTGTAGTAATGTCTTGCTTGTAGAGACAGCTATAACATTATTCTGTACAGCACTCATGTTCCTATAGCATCTTTTGTCCAAAATCCCAGTGTGCTCAACAATCTTTTCCAAAGTATTTAAACAGATTGGGTTTTTTCACCACCCCCCACCCCCCCACTAAATACCTGCATCTCTGTCCCAGCTACTAAGCAGCATTTGGGATTAGGAATACTACACAGAATCATAGAAGTGTGGGGCTGGAAGGAATCTCAGGAGGCCTTCCAGTCCAGCCCTTTCCATGCTAAGGCAGGTGTTTGTCCAACCAATGTTTAGATACTCCAAAAAAACTTGTAAAAACTTTAGCTGCTTGGATTCACTTGGATGCATTTGCTATCAGGCAAGAGTTTCTTTACATTCTCCAAACAACCAGTACTCTGTAACATGCTCACCATCAACAAGGGAATAGTGTGATGAGTTGGAGCTTCAATGAGCATTTTAGGTTGTCAAAATGTTAGTACCCAAAGTGGAGCTTAGCCAGGTCACTACCTCTGCTGCAAATGACACTGGGTTTATAATCTGGGCTCTTCTAACAGCAGAATTTAGTCCAGTAGGGTATGTCTACACTACAAAGAAGATTGAAGCTGCTGCTATTGATCTTCCAGGGTTCAAATTAGTGGATCTAGTGAAGACATGCTAATTCAAACTGAGAGGGGCACTCGGGTCGATGCCAGTAGTCCTTGTTTCCACGAGAAGTAAGGGAAGTTGAAGGGAGACTGCTCTCCCTTCGTCTTCCTGGAGTGTGGACAGCACTGAAAGAAGAGTTAAGGTACTTCTACTTCAGCTACATAATCGACATAGCTGAAGTTGCGTATTGGACCTTATCCCATAGTGTAACATACCCATACTGACTCATGTGGAAGAATGCCATCTAAAGAAGCAGCAGTGCCTAAGGAATACCTTGGACTGACTCAGATTAGTTTATGAGATCTTTTAAAATTGCAGCAAAAGGTGTTATGTCTCCCTAGGAGGTTGATTAATAAACGAATACAAATTAAATAGTTGTTTAAAACACATTGATGTAAAACTGCTCTTATAAAAAAACAGTGACGAAAGGCCTTTTCAATCTGTAAAGCTCTTATTTAGTGCAATGGTTTCATCTGACGTGATGACACTGCTGCTGTGTGTTTCCCTCACTCAGAGCTGATGAGACATGCCTGTGCATATTCCTTAACACAGTGAGTCTTCAGGCAAGGTATTTTGTGATTATAAGCTGCAGATGTTTCAAGTGTTTTTCTCCTCAGTATCCTGATTGCTAGTTATGTGGTTAGTCAGCTTTTGAAAACAAGGTTTGGACATAAAGACCCTATTCAGCCAAATGGGACATGTTAACATGTTTTCATTTTTACATACTTGGTCTGAACAGCAAGATGCATATTGAGCATATAGTGAGCAAAACAAAATCCTGTCAGAGGGTATGTCTACACTGCCACCCTAGTTTGAACTAGGGTGGCTAATGTAGGCATTCGAAGTTGCAAATGAAGCCCGGGATTTAAATATCCCGGGCTTCATTTGCATCTTGCCGGGCGCCACCATTTTTAAATCCCCCTTAGTGCGGACTCCGTGCCCACGGCTACACGTGGCCCGGAGTAGGTAGTTCGAATTAGGCTCTCTAATTCGAACTACTGTTACTCCTCATGGAACGAGGTGCACCGGTAGTTCAAATTAGAAAGCCTAATTTGAACTACCTACTCCGTGCCGCGTTTAGCCGCGGGCACGGAGTCCACACTAAGGGGGATTTAAAAATGACGGCGCCCGGCAAGATGCAAATGAAGCCCGGGATATTTGCAACTTCGAATGCCTACATTAGTCACCCTAGTTCAAACTAGGGTGGCAGTGTAGACATACCCAGAGGGGTTTTAATGGTATAGGGAATAATTAAAAATTGCCCTCTTAGATTTTTAAAACCTCTATAAACTTGGTCCAGTCTATCTAACAATCCTTTGGGGGGACTCATTCCTACTGTAATGTGGTGCCTTGCACTTGCTCTATTTAGGGGCTGCTGGGAGCCAGTGTGGTATGTGATACAAGTTAGGATAGGCCTAATGCTTCCATGACTTGTTTCCCCCACTGTCATAGCCTTCATGAACCTTATGGCAGTGGGAAACCAGGGAGTGTAGAAATGCACAGGCATATATCCTCCTGCTGCTTGTCCTGGAAGACATATGACCTTTTTGAGAGATGGGCAGGTACAAAGTGGGCAGAACCAGCTCTGTATCTGGCAGAAAAATCCAGGGAAGGGGGAAGGCATGGCCTCTTCCTGCTCTTGCCATTTGTTTGTAGGGAGATAATAATGTATTCTATAGACAAGTGTTGTATTGGCTGTAATCCTGTTCACAAGGCAGTATTAGTACTTCTTTTTCCATCTGTCCAGGAGTAGAGGTTGGTAGGCTTGGACACTATTGTTTTAGCACAGCTGGTCTATAAATAAGTCACAAGGCAACCACTGCATATGAGCAACTTACTGTGACACTTTATTTGATCTTAATGTCTATAAATATAAAAAACAAGGAAGAAGCAGCATATGACATGGCTATTTATGGAAGGGCTGGATGTCATTATTACACCACACTGAGAGTCAAGCAATTGCTGCAGAAAAAAAACCCATCAATGGTGTTAAGTAATCATAAATTAAAAATTAAAAACCCTTCCATGCTGTTGTGCACACTTGAGCCCAGATCTTGCCTCCATGGAAGGACAGAGCACCTATTGAATCAATGGGAGCAGAGACAAGTCCTTCCCCCCCTTATAAATCCTCTTTTCCTCTTTTATTGCACTTCTGATTGAACTTTTTTGCACATGAAAATCCACGCTCTGATTCTCAGCCCAAGTAAGTGAAAATATGGATTTAGTGAATGTTGTCTTAACACAACATAGAGTATTGCTGAAATGAATGGAGTGGAGTCATTTCACTTCAGTGCAGGTCTGGGTTGGGTGCAGCAGGCAGGTGTGGAAATTCACGGGGTGGGGAGAATGTGCAGGGCAGCAAGTGGGTCTGGCAAACATATGGAGGGAAGTGCACAGGGCAAGTGGCAGGCGAGGGAGAGAGACCTGGCCCCAAACTTTGCTGGAGCTCTGCCCCGGGCCAGGAATATTCCTGGTACTTGGGCAGCATGGACCCATATAACTTGCTACCTTTACTCACTACTGTGTGAGCCTGCTTTGCAATGAGAAAGGAGAGAAGCATTTAACAACAGCAGCACCAACCAACAAAAAACCCCAAAACTGTAACGTCCAAAAAATTAAAACACAACAGTCCTTCATTTAACGGTCCTCCACATATGTTTTGTGCTCCCTAAAATGTATGTATTGATCATTTCTCTAAAGAAATATTTTGCCCTAATGAGAAGGTAGGAACCATTTCTTCTATATAAAGGCCATAAGACTACTTATGCTTTCTACCATGTTCATGTGATAATTATCAGAGGAGCAGCCAGCAGGAACTGCAGTTAGCTGAGCAACAATCCTTTTGAATCCAGACTCTGTTGTTTCAGTCTTTTGGGAGAAAAAAATGCAATTGTCACATGACAGCTGATTACATAGTGACTGGATTGTTTTTAACTATGGTTTGTTTTGGGAGAGAGAGTGACTCTACAGTTGGGAAATCCCCAGTACATGACTCAGTGCAGCTGTATTGGATCATGTGATCAAAGTTTACTGCAGACCAAAGTATTTCACAGTGTTGCATCTGTAGGTATAGATTTCCCACGTGTTGCAGCATTCAGGTGATTGCCAGTCCTCATCTTTCAGAATTTGCATCAGAGTTGGTGCAGCAGTCAGTTTTTAACTTATGGTTGTGTTGTTAACAATAAAAACAGATGAAGTGATATATGAGGAGAGTAATAAAAGGAGTCCTAAGACTGACAAGAAATTTTAGCATGAAGGACCCTCATCTTCAGGTCACCCACTTTTGTGCCATGGTGTCAAAGTGCAGTGAAAGTTAGGCAAACAAGAAGGCGTGACTTCTGCTCTTCTGCTAAACTCTGTTTTATTGCTACCCAGTCCTCCCAAACTCTGCCGTACCACCTTGTTTGTTTATTTCACCTTGTTGTTGTGTCCTGTTTGAAATTAAGATTGTGAACTCTCTGTGGCAGGAACTGTTACTTGTCTGTCGAGCGCCTAGCACAATGAGATCTGATCCTTGATTGGGGTTTCCAGATGCTACCATAATGTAAATATAAACCAGTTCATCAACATTTTGATACTCTCCCCTAAGTCAGCACTCCTCTTAATATGCTCCTCGAAGAGACCCTCCCTCTCAATAATCATCTCCATGGACTTTGCTCTCCCTTTCAAGTGAGGTATCAAGATCACCCTAGTAAGTATCCATCAGCTATGTCACCTCAAGTGACCATCTGTCCTGTATTTTAAGGGATGTCGTTGTTTTGGTGCCTAGCATCCTGTGCTTCATATCCAGTAAGAAGTTACAAAGAAATATTTGACTTAATGAAAAGCCTGCATTCAGGCAGCTTCCATGAAAAGGATCACACACTATAAGACAGTGGTCCCCAACGCGGTGCCCGTGGGTGCCATGGTGCCCGCCGGGGCATTTATGTGCGCCCGCCGAATGATCTGGGCCGGCCCTGCCCCCGGCGCAAGGCGTATGCGCAGTGCCAGCCCCGGGCACATGGCGCATGGGCGGACCCGCCTGCAGGCGTGTGGCGCATGCACGGTGCTGGCCCTGGGTGTGCGACTCATGAATGGCCCTGCCCCCGGCCACGTGGTGCATGAGCGGCCCTGCCCCCGGACGCCCGGCTCGTGAGCGGTCCTGTCCCCGGGCACCCAGAAGCCCTGAAAGGTTGGGGACCACTGCTATAAGACAACTAGCAGACATACCCAGCATTGCCTGAGTCCTTCAAGGCAGGGGGCAGGTGGTGCAGGACTCAGGGCAGGCCCTCAGGAATGTAAGAGGGGTGCAGGAGGTTGGGGGGGGTGCGAAAGTGAGGGTTGGCGAGTGAAAAGGGGCTCAGGGCAGTACAGGCTCCTCCAGCTCCCTGGCCACTAGGGATGTTTTCTCTCCCCCCCGATCCCTTCTCCCAGCTGCTAAGAGCATTTTTTCTCCCCCCTCCCCCCCCCCCCAGCCCTGTCCTGGCTGCCAGGGGTGTTTTTCTCCCCCTAGCTCCTCTTAGGGTTGCCAGATGGTTTCAACAAAAATACTGGGCACACTTGACATTACATCACAATCTACATTTCATCTTATTTAGAAAACACCGGTCATTTATATTTTCTCAATTTTTTTCCTGAACAGAAAGCTCAAATACTGGACTGTCCTGTTCAAAACCAGACACCTGGCAACCCTAGCTCCCCTAGCTGCCAGGGCCTTTTTTCTCAACCCAGTCAACCCACAAGCCACCAGGGGCCTTTTTACTCCCCCACCCCTCTGGTGCTCTGGACAAGGCCGAGGGTGGGGTGGAAGGGTTTGTGGCAGGCGAGCTACTTACTTGGTGTGCTGGCAGGCAAGATGGCAGAGACCCAGCCCTGCTGGCCACTCCTTTGGTGGTACCGCTGCCTCCAGTGGACACTGCAGGATAGCTATCCCCTGTGGGCTCGCTGCCCCCCATGATCACTTTCATATCGCATCTTCTGAACAGCAGCCCCTCCCTTTGCATGTTATGGAAAACAGTACTTTTCCTGGGGCTTCCGGTTGTCGTAGCACAACCAAACCCTGACCATGCTTTTAAGTTAGGAGAAGAGGAAGTTCATACCAAATTTAGTGGTCCTAGCTCTTATAATTTAGGAGGAATTCTTGAACAATGGACTCACAGACAGACACAATCTAAAATCTGTATTTATAGATTGCATTTATTTTGTACCATAGTAAAATACTGTGGGCATGATATCCCTTGAAAATAAACTTGGCCCTGACTTTTCAGAATTGCCCTTCTTTAAAACATAGGTTCTTGATCTATACAGTCTATTGCAAGTCTGACTCTGATCCATTTTGACTTTGCTGACCAGAGGCTTGGATTGCAAAGATCCTGCCTCAACCTGCCTCTTCCTAGGGTTTGCAAAATGTTTAGGAGTCTAGTCTTTTCTCATTGTGCATGGATAAATCTCAGTCACTGCTTTTTAAATAGTGCCCTCTTTGACCAAGTTATCACGTCTTCCTGTTCCTGTGATACTAGATTAATTATTTTAAAGCATCTCAGAAGTGAAAAATATTAATGTTGAATCAGATATTTGAAGGGATCTCAGGCTGGTGTCTACACATATGCCTGCAATTTTGCACCTTCAGATTGAAGCAGTCAGCTGTAGGGAAACACCAGAGTATTTAGAAATCTACTGACCTGACTGCATGCAAATTAAGTTATTAGTCATCTGTTACAGTTTGTGCTCAGAGTTGATTTCATTCTTTTGCAGTTGCAGTTAACAAGAATACACAATCGTATGTACAAAAATAGATGCCATTTTAAAAACATTATCTTTCCTTTTCTAACAAGCATATCTCCAAATTCATTTGTATTATTTCTGATGCAATCCTGATGTGCCTGGCCCTTTTAAAAAGACAAATCCTTGCATTGGGGAGTCTAACGGCTTGATGGAGTGACAATCTAAGCATTCTCCACTCTCACTGATTTCACTAGCTAAGGGCAAACATTAGCTAGTTGGTGAAAGGACAGTGAGGGTACGTCTAAACTACATGGCTCCGTCGACGGAGCCATGTAGATTTGTTGTTTTGGCAAAGGCAAATGAAGCTGCGATTTAAATGATCGCGGCTTCATTTAAATTTACATGGCTGCCGCGCTGAGCCGACAAACAGCTAATCAGCTCTTTGTCCGCTCAGCACGCTAGTCTGGACGCTCCCCTGCCGACATCAAAGCCCTTTGTCAGCAGCCCCGGTAAACCTCATCCCACAAGGAATAACGGGGCTGCCGAATAAAGTAGTCTCTTTTGTAGGCTCCACTATATCATCTTTAATTCTAAAATTTAATTCTAATTTGTCTTAACATATCAAGGCCTTTATCCTCACTGAGGACTAAATTCATGGCAAGTCTAAATTTAAAAAATTAAAACCATTTCTTGAGTTATCAATTACAAAAACATAAAATGGCCAAAAAGTACCACAGAATCATATGTCTGCAAATTACGTGCTAATGAAAGTGCCTCTAGAGCCTTAGCTTCAGCAGAGAATCTGATCAGTTTTTAGTTATGAACCAATCCTTCAGGTTGTGGAACTTTACTGATAGAAGTCAGTAGAGATGCTTATAACTTCTTGACTGGCTCTTAGCATTTCATATTGTTAGGTCATAAATCAGAATCAAACATGGAAACTGTCTGTACCTGCTTCTGTTTTGCTCCGTACATTAGCCACATGCCTTCAGGAATCCATTGAGTTTTGCTTACACTCATTGGCCATGGATGTACTGGGGTGCAGTCAGTTATCAGGAATGATTTATGGGTTCTGCACTTTTTAAAATGCCTCTCTCTGCACTATTCACTTGGCTAATATGACGGATGTGTAGTGCCTTATACCCACTAGATTATATAATGTGATGTGACTTGTGCAACTTCACATGACTCAGCACAGTGTGATGGGTCAGTTGACAGTTTTGAGAACAAAATGCAGTAATTAGGGAAACTTTTCTTTCCTCATTTTTTAAAATGAAACATTTTAGAACAATTGCATGCTGAGTAAAAGGTGCCTGATTGTCAGCATTGGAAACTGAAGCATTTTCTTTCCCTGGGGACAGGTACAGCCTAGATAACAACAGCAGACAACAGCTTGCCCTGATGACTCAATTCAGACATAGAAGGACAACCCACAGGAATGAGAAACCAGTTCAGGGCCACCAACCATGGCTTACTCCTCCTACAAGCCTTTTCAATACCAGACCTCTTTTCTGAGACTAGCAACAAGGGGCCTAATCCCAGTCCTATTAAAGCCAATGGCAGAACTCCCATCAGCTTTCAGTTGGAATAGGACATGGTCCAGGATATCTATATGGTGCTACTGTACTTGCATGGCAAATCTTTGTTTTGCTACAGAGACTACATCTTAGTTGAAATAACCAATTTTACTTCGCTTAGTTCTCTAAAGCCAAAACCTTCAAACCTTGATGTCTAAAATTCAAAAGCCAAGTACATAATTAGGCCGCCATCCATCAAAGTACTACTTAACTTACTTAACTGCAATGGAACCAGTCACATGCCGACTGCACCTACTATTGAACTTTTAAGCTAATGTATTCAGTGATGAAAATAAATACTGCACAGAACAAGCGAACATGATTAAATAGAAGGGTTAAGTGTAACTGACACTATGTAACTATTCTCTTTAATACCATCTGCAGGGACTTTCAGCATCTGTGTCAAAATATATTTTTCTACTTTTCTCCTTGAGGAAATCTAGGAATCGATGTTGATGGGACTGAACAACTTTGAGATAGTTTGTGGTGAATGTCTTTGGAACTATCCTACTTCCTATCTATGTTTTGCAGAGTTTCTGCTCCCTAGCAAACGGGTTTCTGTGTCTATCTCTAGATTTTTAAATTTGATTTGTAGCATAAGTTGACCAAAATGGGAAGGGAAGGAAACATGACATTATAAGGTTCAACCCTAAGGAGAGGTTTGTAACATCTTATCAAAGAATACAACATTGGATCCTGCAAATTGTTGGTCACTTCCTAAGTGCTAAGTGCCCTCAACTCTACTGAGATCAGCATCTCTTTCCCTATTTTTGGTAGGGAAAAAATAAGGGACATTTGCTTTCCTGTACACTTGTTTTTGTCCTCCTCTCTGTGTATACTCCCTTCTCCTTGTGCTTAGTTAATCTTCATTAGCTATAGTACATCCCAGGCTACATCTAGACTGCAGAGTTAAATCAGAAAAAGATACACAATTTGTGGTACACAAATTGTGTATCTTTTTCTGATTTACTATTGAAAGAGGCTTTTCTGAAATTTGGCATGTCTACATGACACCAAATTTAGGGGAAAAAATGCTTTTTGGACACATCCCTTATGCCTTGTAGAATGAGGTTTACAGGGATGGCAAAAGAGCACGTCTGCTTTTTCAAAAAAAAAGTTTTTCGGAAAAGTTGACACATTCCTTGCACACGGCATTGCTTTTTCAGGATACTTCTGGTATCCTGGAAAAGCAATGCAGTCGAGATGTAGCCTCCGGGGAGGATTCAACTAGGTTAAAGGTATGTATTTGTAAATACAATTTAAATATTCAGCCAACAAACTATGATGATACCAAAATTCTAAGGAGCATGAACAGTAGCTCTAGGCCAGATTTTGGCCCCCACCAATATTGTCTGGTACTGGTCCAGACTGAGGGATTGCCAGATGGGTAGGGCCAGTGTAACTAGCTATATGCCAATCCTCTTGCATTCCCTTAGGTAAATTGTATTTGGGGAGCCACACCTTTGGTTCATCCTTTGTTGTTGGTACAGCCAGCTTATAGGTGCATAGCTGAAGTAACTAAGAGTACGTCTACACTAGCCCCCTAGTTCGAACTAGGGAGGCTAATGAGGGTGACCGAAATTGCTAATGAAGTGCGGGATTTAAATATCCCATGCTTGATTAGCGTATTCCCGGCCAGTCACCATTTTGGAAACTGACAAGCCCGAAGTAACTGCCTGCGTCTATACGTGGCAAAGAAGCAGAATTCCAAGATAAACCCCTTAGTTCGAATTAACTGTTACTCCTCATGGAATGAGGTTTAACAGTTAATTCGAACTAAGGGGTTTATCTCGGAATCCCACTTTTCTGCTGCGTATAGACGCGGGCAGTTACTTAGAGCTAGGCAGTTTCCAAAATGGCGACCGGCCCGAAATATGCTAATGAATAAATATGTTAATATGCTTCATTAGCAATTTCGGTCACCCTCATTAGCCTCCCTAGTTCGAACTAGGGGGCTAGTATAGACGTACCCTCTGAGAAGAATCAGGCCTTTATTTTTTTTATATAAGCTAAATATTTAATGATTCTAGTGGATGTATTAGAGTTGGGCCCAAAGTAGAAACCCAGATGCAAACACCCCTGAACTTTGGGATGCTTGGTCCTACATGTGATGGCACCCATGCTTTATGAAAATTGGCTTATGAATATGAATATGCATAACTTGAAGATGCTTTATGCAAAACAGATCATGTAACATTTCAGTTTTACAGTTAGAATCTGCTGAATCTGTATATTTTATTTGTGCATATATCATTCTTGTGTGTGAAGTTAGAAATATGAAGTGTGAATCTGTTTATAGTTCTAAATGTGTTAATGAGAACCATTAATAATGCTTCAGGTATTTAATGACGAGGGAAGCACCCTAAACTTGAAATAAGATAAGCAATTTGCTCTATTTTGAAACAGCTTATTTGGAAATTTGGTGCCAAACACAGTGCCAAACTTCGAAATAACTTGCTATTTTGAGCCATCCCTTATCCCTTGTGCAATAAGGTTTACCAGGATAGCGAAATAGCACACCGTTATTTCAAAAAATATTTCAAAATAATGGATGGCTTGTGTAGACACAGGGATAGCTATTTCGGGATACCAGAGGTATCCCAAAATACCCATGCACTGTAGACGTACCCTCAGTTTTCAGACAACTTGTGAATGGTCTTGTTTGATCTGTAAACTGTGGTTAAAACATGTGCTCATGCCACCTAGTATTGGAATCCATCTTGAACCTGGCATTCAAAATGATCTGGACAAACTAGAGAAATGGTCTGAGGTAAATAGGATGAAGTTTAATAAATACAAATACAAAGTACTCCACTTAGGAAGGAACAATCAGTTTCACACATACAGAATGGGAAGTGACTGTCTAGGATAGAGTACTGCAGAAAGGGATCTAGAGGTCATAATGGACCACAAGCTAAATATGAGTCAACAGTTTGACACTGTTGCAAAAACAGCAAACATGATCCTGGGATGTATTAACAGGAGTGTTGTGAGAAAGACATTCTTCCATTCTTCTCTGTGCTGATTAGACCTCAACTGGAGTATTATGTGCAGTTCTGAGTACCACATTTCAAGAGAATGTGGAGAAATTGAAGAAGTTCCAGCGAAGAGCAAAAAGAATGATTAAAGGTCTAGAGAACATGACCTATGAAGAAAGACTGAAAGAATTGGACTTGTTTAGTTTAGAAAATAAAAGGCTGAAAGGGGACATGATAGCGGTTTTCAAGTATCTAAAAGAGTGTCACGAGGGAGAAAAATTGTTCTTCTTCTTCTCTGATGATAGGACAAGAAGCAATGGACTTAAATTGCAGCAAGGGAGGTTTAAGTTGGACATTAGGAAAAACACTGGAATAAATTACATAGGAGGATTGTGGAATCTCTCTTACTGGAGATATTTAAGAGCAGGTTAGACAGACATCTCTCAGGGATGCTCTAGACAGTGTTTGGTCCTGCCATGAGGGCAGGAGACTGGACTCAATGACCTCTCGAGGTCCCTTCCAGTTCTATGATTCTGTTTTTTTCCATGGGGATAGGGAATGCCAAACAAAGGGTTCCCTCCCGGGGAAAGTCTATTTAAGCAATGAGGAGCAATCAGTTTTTGTCTTCAGCTGTCTTTTTGAAACCGTCTGGCCCATCCTAAAAGGATATCTGTCAACAAAGAACTTTGCAGAAGATATAGAGTCAAGTCAGAGTAAAAATCAACTCTGGTTTTCCATTTAACACGTTTCTTAGAGGATTGGAACTAGCTAGGTGTTTTTGTTCATTTTAATTTAGCAACTTACTTTGATCTGACAGTTTTCACTTTCAGTCACTTAAATCCTACTTTTTGTACTTAATAAAAACACTTTTGTTTATTATAAAGCCCAGTGTAAATAATTCTTACCTGGGGAGAGAAGCAACCATGGTGCATCTCTCTCTTCCATTGATAATGTAGAAGGACCTTATGGCTTCATCTACACTGCCGGTTTTGCTGGCAGTGAGTATGCAAATGAGGCATGGATTAGCATACCACAGAGGCATAAGGATCTTGTGGAAAACGGGGCTTTTGCACCAAAAAAACCCGTGCACACTACTTTTTTCCACAAAAACCCTTTCCGCAAAAACAGCGTACATAAATTATGCAAACAAGGTGTGGTGGTATGCTAATCCATGCCTCATTCGCATACTCACTGCCAGCAAAACCGGCAGTGTAGATGAAGCCTATAAGCTTTTTTGTGTAACACTTTTTCACAGAGCAAGATGGATTTATTTGGGGGTTTGGTCCCATTTGTGGGTTGGTGTCCTGGGTGTTGAGCCCTTAGAACTGAGTCATCCCAGAACTGAACTGGTTCAGTGTCTGTGCTGCTCTTCAGGGGGGCTGTACCTGTGCCTTGTCTGGGGAAGACCAGAGGGTCTGATCCAACAGGACAGAGTTGTGGAGAGCCCCACAGAGCAGGAAGACAGGTATCAGTGGCATGATCAGCATACCAGGTATCAGAGGCATGAGGTATCACACATCCTGTTCCTAACTTCACAGCTGGCCCCTTTTTCAACAGTAGGCAGAATTGGAAATCTGTCATGAAAGGAAGAGTTTGTATTAGTGTCTGGTTCTGGATCGGAACCATCTCTGTTAACTATGGATGTAATTTTATCTTCTTCTTCGAGTGGTCCCCGTGGGTGCTTCACTCAAGGTGTCGGGTCCCGTCCCGGCGCCGCTGGTCGGAAATATCCATAGCCGTAGCCGGGCCGGACCGCGCATGCGCGAGCACAGCGCACGGCGTTCGCGCTTTGCAACGGTCCGGCTCCCCCCTCGTCAGTTCCTCTCAACCGCCCATGGTTGCTGGCGGAGCACCGTTTGTCTCCTCAGAGAGAAGCCGTTTCTTTTTTTAAAAAAAAAAAAAAGAAAAAAAAGAAGAAGGAAGAATTATAGATAGTCAACTTTGGTTAATATAGTTAGTTAGGTGCTACTTAAGGTTAAAAAATTTTTTTTTTCTATAGTTACTAATTTTAGTTTTAGGGGATTACTTGTATATAGTTACGCTGAGCGAGCATTATGCCCGGGTCACCGGGGTTTAAACGGTGTGCTCACTGTAAAGAAGCCATGCCTGCATCTGACGGGCACGAAGCCTGTGTGAGGTGCTTAGGGGAATCACATGTGCCAAAAAAATGTGCCCATTGCGCAAAATTGACACCGAGGGCACGCAGAGAAAGAGACATGCGGTTAAAACTGCTCTTGTGTGATAAGGCTTTACAGCCTTCTGAGGACCAGGTCTCAGAGCCTTCCGCAGGGCAGAAAAAGAGATCAAAATCGCCTGCGGTAATGGTGTCGAAGAAGAGAGCCTCTCCTACGCACTCTCTTCCGCCTGCTTCACTGTCCCGGGTTGGTCAGGGACACAAGCCTGGTACGTCCGGGCCGGCGAGACAACCAGGAAGGTCACACCAGGCGCAGTCGGTAATGCCGGCACCTCCAAGCCTCTCGTTATCGGCACCGGCTCTGCACCCCGCTGAGAGCCCGGCTCACGGAGAGCGATCGGCACCGCCACAGGTGCTGGAGCCGCTACTGTCTGCGCAGCCGCAAACTCTAGCGGCACCGCAAGCGGCTCCCATAAGCCAAGACAAGCCGGCGCCGCAGTCGGCACCGGACTCGGCATTGGCAGACGGCACCGGGGAGCAACATGAATGGGCCCGACGACAGAGCGTCCCCCACCGTGCCGAGTCGGCACCGGCGAATCACGCTCCTTTGTCAGTCGCAGCGGACAGGGAGCTGGCTGCGGTGCCGTGCAGGATTCCAGTACAGCAGCATGACAACGCTGTACACATGACGGAGGCTCAATTTCCTCCCCCCGCCATCTGTTCCTTATCGGTAGAAGGGAGGGAGGCTGCTCCTGCCTCTACAGTCCCGACAAAGGCTGCTAGGAAGTCAATACCGAGACACTCGATTTCACCATCACCTGAACCTTCATTTTCACCCTCTCATTCAGCGAGGGTCAGAGATTTCTCGGCGTCTCACAGCCAAACAATGCCTTCCCCGCGATGGAGATCAAGGTCTCGTCATTCTGCTCATCGCGAATGGTATCCCTATTATCATCGGGGATCATCATATAGATCTCGCTCACCAAGCTACTCCCCTCCTAGATCTTATCATAGGGGGTATGTTAGCAGATATTCCTCGCGGCGATCATCCCCTGAGCACTTTGATTATAGGAGTCACCGATCATCCTCTGAATACGGGAGACCTCACTCTCGTTCTCATCTGTGCTGCTGCCACACTCCTCATGAAGCACGACAGTCACCTCCAATTCAAGACTGGCAGAGGGCGACACCTCGTCCGGAGAACCCTTTACCTTCAGCTCACCTATCGGAGCCTGAGGAGGGACAGATCTCGGATACGGACGATCAACTACGGACTGTATCTCCAAAAGATATTTCATCATCCTCTCCAGATGATGCAGTGTTTGAAGGGGATTCCTCTCCTCCGGACGACACAAAAGAATTTCAGGATCTTTTTAGGAGGGTAGCCCAGTCTCAGGACGTCCAGCTATCAGATATTCCGACGAAACAATTTAAGCTCTGGAGAAATTTACATCCTAAACAACAATCTAAGGTTGCTCTCCCTATGGATGAGGCAATCCTCCAATCAGCAGCAGAAATTTGGCATACCCCGGCTTCGACTCCTCCGACTTTGAAACCAGCGGAAAAGCGTTATTTTGTGGCATCTAAAGACTCAGAATTCCTTTTTACTCACCCGCAGCCAAACTCCTTGGTCGTTGACGCAGCTCTCCAAAGGGCTAAGAACCCACAGCTGAAAAATGTGGGGGCCGATAAGGAGGCAAAGAAATTAGATATATTTGGCTGTAAAGTTTATACATCGGCCACACTGCTCCTTTGCATAGCGAATTACACAGCCCTGTTGGTGAATCATAGTTTCAATAGTATCGCAAAGCTTACAGAGCTGTCCCAAAGATCATCGGACGCTGATAAAGAGCTGTTACGATCGATCCTCAAGGAAGGCTATGCATGTTCAAAGGCTAATCTTCAGATAGCTATGGATATAGCGGACACAGCGGCTCGGGGAGTGGCAACAGCAGTGTCTATGAGACGCTCATCCTGGCTCGCCACAGTGGCAGTGCCCAGGGAGCTACACTCCAAGGTAGAAGACCTTCCGTTTGACAGGGTAAAATTATTTGCGGAAAAGACAGATGAGGTACTTCATACCAGCAAAGATTCAAGAACAACACTTCGCACGCTGGGGATGTATGTACCACCATTCCGCCGCCGTCGTTATTTCCCGTATCAAAGACGGTATGATTATCAGCCTCGGCGGCAGCAAAATCGCCCGTTCGACCAGTCCCGACCTAGACAACGACCTCAGCGAAGGCGTCCACCACCACCTAGAGTAGCGGGCACGCCCGCCTCAAAACAGCAAGTTTGACTCCCTTGTCGGGGGAAAGCGGATGCTACCAATCGTTGCTGTACACACAAAACCCATTTTCCACCATTGCTTACAACCTTACTATCACCAATGGGTCAAAATAACATCGGACAAATGGGTACTGGAAGTCATAAATATCGGCTTCACCATCCTTTCGTTTCCATCCCTCTCACCACCCCACCTTCCCCGTCCCTTTTCAGGGACCCATCTCACGAAAACCTCTTGCGACAGGAAGTTCATCGTCTCCTTGCTATCGGGGCGATAGAGAGGGTCCCGGATCAGTTCAAGGGAAGAGGGAAGTATTCCAGATACTTCCTAACGGAAAAGAAAACGGGGGGCTGGAGACTCATTCTCGATCTACGCTGTCTGAATCGTTATCTCCGCAGGCAGTGCTTCAAAATGGTGACCCTGAATTCCATAATCCCATCCCTCGATCACAACGATTGGTTCGCTGCCCTCGATATACAAGATGCGTATTTTCACATCACAATTCATCCCGCTCACAGATGTTTTCTGCGATTTGTGATAGGCCACGATCGTTTTCAGTATCGGGTTCTACCATTCGGTCTTGCTTCAGCTCCCAGAGCTTTTTCGAAAACCCTGGCTGTCGTAGCAGCTCATCTACGTCAGTTACAGGTGATAATATACCCATACCTGGACGACTGCTTAATAAAAGGTTCCACGGAGCGAGAGGAGTCGCAGATGGTGGCGACGGTCGAACAAACATTCGAATCACTCGGTCTCCTCCTGAACAAGCAGAAATCAACACTTATTCCGACGCAATCCATAAAGTTTATAGGGATAAACCTCGATTCGCGCACGGCGAGAGCTTACTTACCTCAGGAAAGATTTCAAGCGATCAAAGATCTCATTACCATACTCACCGGCAATGTGAGTGTCTCGGTACACAATTGCCTTCGTCTCCTGGGTCATATGGCGGCGGCCACCGTTGTAGTTCCTCATGCGCGGCTCCACCTGAGGAGCCTCCAACATTGGCTGTCCACGGTTTATGTTCCCATGAGGCACGACATTCACAAGGTAATATGGCTACCTTCACATGTTCAGAGATCTCTGCGGTGGTGGACGAAGGCACAAAACCTTCTGCCGGGAGTTCCATTCCACCGACAACAACCATCGGTACAGATAACATCAGATGCCTCACTCATCGGCTGGTGGGCCCACATGGACAACGAACGAATACAGGGCAAATGGTCTCTCAGCGAGAGGCATCTGCACATCAATTGGTTGGAACTCCGGGCAATCTTCTATGCATGCAAACATTTTCTCTCGCATATCAAAGGTCTTACAGTAAGGATACTGACGGACAATGTAGCAGCAATGTATTACGTGAACAGACAGGGAGGAGCACGATCACGCTTCCTATGCGCCAAAGCGGTGTGGTGTTGGAATTGGTGCATACAGAACAGCGTAACCATAACAGCATCATATTTACCTGGCACTGCCAATGTAATTGCGATTCCCTCAGCAGACAATTTCCCACGGACCACGAGTGGGAAATAAGGACAGATGTACTTCGTGCGATATTTC
Organism: Pelodiscus sinensis; assembly: GCF_049634645.1. Lineage (NCBI taxonomy): Eukaryota > Metazoa > Chordata > Testudines > Trionychidae > Pelodiscus > Pelodiscus sinensis. The sequence continues at coordinate 147,359,651 of NC_134713.1, read as the reverse complement.
GCAGATGGGGTATTCCCCTGGTAGACCTATTCGCAACGTCCAACAACAAGAAGTGTCGCCTATATTGCTCCAGAGCAGGGCTCGGCAAGGGCTCCCTCGGCGATGCGCTTCTGATCAGATGGAAGAAGGCACTTCTGTATGCGTTTCCTCCAACGGCCCTCATCTCCAGAACACTGGAAAAAATCAGAGCAGAAGCGGCGACTGTCATTTTGCTAGCACCAGCATGGCCCAGGCAAGCCTGGTATCCATTTTTACACAGGATGTCAATTCAACCACCTTACCCTCTTCCTCTCCACTAGGATCTCCTTTCTCAGGAACAAGGCACGCTGTTGCACCCCAGACTTCAGGCATTGCATCTGACGGCATGGCTCCTCAGTGGTTAAAAAGGGATGAAAACCTGTGTTCTGAACAGGTCAAGGCAATACTTCTACACAGTAGGAAAGAGTCTACGCGGAACACTTACCTCGCAAAGTGGCAGAGATTTTCTAACTGGTGCCTCCAGAATGACATACACCCTCTCTCATCTCCTGTACAGCACATTTTGGATTACATCCTTCATCTACGGAATTCGGGACTTGCACTATCATCCTTAAAGGTGCACTTGGCAGCTATCAGTGCCTTCCACCACCCAGTAGAAGGTTCCTCGCTCTTCTCTCATGTAATTAAAAAGAGGTTCTTAAAGGGGCTCCTGAATTTATATCCACCACGAAGGGTGCTTTCCCCTTCTTGGAATCTCGATTTAGTGTTGCATACCATTATGTACCCCCCCTTTGAGCCCTTGGCATCGGTCTCTTTACATATGCTAACTATGAAAACAGTTTTTCTGCTTGCAATTACATCAGCAAGAAGGGTGGGTGAACTGGGGGCGTTGATGGCAAGCCCTCCTTTTACGGTTTTTTCCAATGACACAGTAACGCTACGATTACATCCGGACTTTATTCCCAAAGTCTGTTCTTCTTTTCACATTAACGAGCCTATTGTCCTCTCAGCTTTTTACCCCAAGCCTCATTCCTTGAGTAAGGATGCTCTGTTCCACACCCTCGATGTCCGACGTGCGCTTTCTTTCTATATAGACAGAACACACCAATGGCGGCGCATGGACAGGCTGTTGGTATCTTCGGCACAGAGATCAAAGGGCAAAGTACTTTCCACTCAGTGCATTGCAAAACTAATTACTCTTTGTATTACAAAGTGCCATTCGATTAGGAACAAACCTCTTCCCCTTCTTTACCTCGGGCTCACTCTACGCGAGCAGTAGCGACTTCCACTGCCTTTGCAAGAGGAGTTCCCCTTGCGGATATCTGCCGCGCGGCTACCTGGGCCTCTAGTGTAGCTTTTGCGCGTCATTATGCCATAACTAGGAGGTGGGCTTCAGATGCCGCGGTGGCCTCTGTGGTTCTATCCACGGTAGAAAATAACTGACCCGGAGCGCATTCTGGGTTACTGCTTTGTACTCACCTTGAGTGGAGCACCCATGGGGACCACTCGAAGAAGAAGAAGAAGTTACTCACCTTGTGTAGTAACGATGGTTCTTCGAGATGTGTCCCCGTGGGTGCTCCACGCCCCACCCTCCTCCCCGCTCCGGGTCTTTCTGCTTTGTCTTTCAGGGACCGAGCGGTGAGAGGAACTGACGGGGGGGGGGGGCCGGACCGTTGCAAAGGCGCGAACTGTGCTCGCGCATGCGCGGTCCGGCCCGGCTATGGCTATGGAAATTTCCGACCAGCGGCGCCGGGACGGGACCCGACACCTTGAGTGGAGCACCCACGGGGACACATCTCGAAGAACCATCGTTACTACACAGGGTGAGTAACTTCTTCTTTCAATCTTGATATTTTTATTTAATGGCATGACTGTGCTAGTGAGCAAAACTTTCCTACATTCAGAATTTACTTGTGGAAAGCATAAACCATTTAACAACAAGATCTATGGAAAATATGGGCTAGGCCCACATGGCATTTCAAAATTCATTTCCAGTCTACATGATCTATGATTGGGCCTTGTTATATTGAATGGATACATTTAGAATTGTTTTGTGCCATCTCATACACGGGAAAGAAATTCCAAACCCATATTGTTTATATCTATGTAGGAATAAAATTGCTTACAATATTGCTCAATCCTGGATTCTGTTCTTTTCCTAACATTTGCTTTAGAATTAAATCCTCATTGCTACCTGAGGCTACATCTACACTGCAAGCTTTTTGCACAAGAAGCTTTTTTCAGAACAGATCTTCCAAAAAAACTTGTTGTGAAAGAGCACATCCACACACAAAAGTGCATCGAAAAAGTGATGCACTTTTGCGAAAGAGAGTGTCCAGACTCATAGGACGTTCTCTCACATAAAATGTCACTTGAAACCAGTTCAGCCAGGGCTTTAGGTTACCAGTTGCCTCTGAGTGCTGGTGCGGGAGCCCTGTAGAGACATGCGCTTAAAGGGACCCCCCTGGACAGCTGTTTCTCCACTTCTGCTGCATGCTTGCCTACTTCTTTGAGGTACAGCAAAGCTCTCACAGTGCCTGCTGTGGTTGCCCTCTTCTTTCTTGGGATGCCACAGCTCTTTTCCTGTGTGTGACATGAAGCTGGAGCTGCCCCTGGGCATGTGATGGCCCCACACGGCCATGCTGCAGTTTTTGCAGCACTTTCTGCCAGCTTCCTTCCTGGTCCTGCATGACCAGGACCCCAAGTTCATTCTGGGGACCCTCTCCGTGGCTGCAGCTGCTCCATTCTGGCAACCGCAACCCACTGCGCAGAGGTATTTTTGGAGGCTGGAGACCAGTTTGGACTGGTGGGACCAGCTGGTCCTGGAGCAGCGGGATAACCAGCAGTGGCTCCAAAATCTCCACATGCAGAAGGACACCTTTTTGGAGCTATGTGCCTAGCTTACCCCCGCCCTCCAGACACTCACCTGCAGCCCCCTGGAGAAGTGGGTGGCAATCACCCTCTGGAAGCTCACCACCCTAGACAGCTACCGGTCAGTGGGCAACCAGTTCGGCATGGGAAAGACCACCATCAGGGCCCTCCTCATGGAGGTAAGGAGCTCTTGGGCTGCAGTCTCTGCAGAGGGGTAGGGAGAGTGTTGCATAAGCGGAAACCTTGGGAAAGAGGGACTGGGGGCTGTGGAGTGGGAGTAGAGGGGTGAAGACCCATCCCTGGGGGCTTGTGCCATCCTGCCTTCACACAGCCCTGCTGGGGGGGGCAGCCTCATGGGAGGTGGCTCCTGGGGTTTTGGAGTGGAGAGGGGAGGGGAGCATGGTGGGCACCTCCCAAGGGCTAAGGTGCCTCCTCTCTCATTCTCTGTTTTGTGTGTTTGTTTGTCTCCTTCTGCAGGTTTTGAGGGCCATCAACTACATCCTGCTACAGAGGGTTGTCCATCTGGGAGACCTTGACATGACAATGGCTGGATTTGCTGCCCTGGGGTCCTCAAACTGCGGGGGTGGGATCAATGGGCCCCACATCCCAATCTGCGCACCAGATCATCGAGCAGCCCAGTACATCAATCGAAAGGGCTACTTCTCCATGGTGCTGCAGGCTCTGGTCAACCACTGGGGACACTTTACATACATTTTTGTCAGGTGGTTGGGCAGGGCACACGATGCCTGAATGTTCAGGAACTCTAGCCTGTACAGGAAGCTGGAGGGGGGCATAGTCTTCCCACACTATAACTTTGAAGTTGGGGATGTGCAGATGCTATTGTGCATCATGGGGGACAAGGCCTACCCCCTCATGCCATGGTTCATGAAGCCTTAAACCAGCCACCTGGATCCCAGAAGGGTCCAATTCAATGCCAACCTGAACTGTGCCCAGATCCAGGTGGAGTAACTTTTGGCCACATCAAGGCACATTTCTGCTGCCTCCTGACCTGCCTCGAGGTGGGGGAGCATAACATCCCCGAGGTGGTGGCAGCATGTTGTGTCCTCCACAACATTGTGGAGAGGAAGGGGAAGTAAATGACAGGTTACTTGAGTAACATTCTCAAAAAAATTAGAGAACATTTTAGAATTTGTACCAGACAGCTTTGTGGATTGTTTCTCTCCTCTATTACAAGATGAGGAGTGTAGTCTAGTGTCTCTGTCTGGCAATATTGAATCTTCTCACTGAGTGTATGATCCCATTATTGCACTGACACTCCTATATGGTGTCCCAATAAATCTATAATTCTACCTAAAGAATTGTACCATTCCTGCCTGCTCACTTCCTTTCAATCCACTGAGTCCTGCGATTAAATGGGACCATCTTATTTGTATTCGATTCTCAAACAGTAGTCAGTGCCATGTGTGTGCATTTGTCAGCTACCACATGTCACAATTTGTAGTACAAGAGTCTCTTCTGTTATTACACTGTCCTCTAGTGGTACCTTCTTATCACATACAAATAAGCCTTTTGAGATGCGTTCTCCATTAGTATGTAACATACTTGAGGAAGAAGACTACTGCTACTACTAGTAGCAATAACATTTAACAAGAAGCTCTACAAATAGAAAATATATTTGTAACAAAGCTTTGCAGGCAGAAGCAGTAATCATGAGGCTACATCTAGACTACAAGTCAGAAGAGATCTTCCACAAAAACTTCTTATGCAAGAGCACATCCACATACAAAAGCGCATCGAAAAAACGATGTGCTTTGCGAAAGAGCATTCAGACTCATTCAATGCTCTCTCGCATAAAAGGCCATCTGGAAACACTTCAACCAGGGCTTAGGTCATCCCCAAGTGCTAGTGCTGGAGCCTTGCAGAGACAGGTGCTTAAAGGGACCCCCCCCCCAAAGACAGCCATTTCTCTGCTGTTGCTGCCTGCTTGCTACCTCTTTGAAGGACAGCAAAGCTCTCACAGTGTCTGCCGTGGTTGCCCTCTTCTTTCTTGGACACCAGAGCTTTTTCCTCTTGTGCCATGGAGCTGGAGCTGCACATGTGATGTCCCCATACTGCCATGCTGCAGTTTTTGCAGCATTTGTTGCCGGCTGCTTTCCTATTCCCGGAGGACCTGGATCCTGAGCTCTTTCTGGGGACCCTCTCAGTGGCTGCAGCTGCTCCACTCTGGCATCCACACCCCACTATACAGAGAAGGTTCTGGAGGCTGGAGACCAGTTTGGACTGGTGGAACCAGCTGGTCCTGGAGCAGTGGGATGACCAGCAATGAGTACAGAACTTTCTAATGTGCAAGGCCATCTTCCTTGAGCTTTGTGCCTGGCTAGCACCTGCCCTCTGGAGATGCGACACCCACCTGCGGCCCGTCATCCTCCTACAAAAGCAGGTCACAATCGCCCTGTGGAAGCTCACCACTCCAGACAGCTACCGGTTAGTGGGCAACAAGTTTGGGGTGCAAAAGTCAACCATCGGGGCCCTCCTTATGGAAGTAAGGAGCTCTTGGGCTGCAGTCCCTGCATGGGGGGGAGGGGCGGGGCAGGAGGGGGCATGAGGAGAAGAGTGTTGGATAAAGGGGATCCTCAAGAGAAGGGGGCTGGGGACTGAAGGGGGGTGGAGTGGGGGTGGGGGCAAAGCCCTGGCCCCAGGGGCTTGTGCTGTCCTGCCCTCACACAGCCATCCTGCTGTGGGGGGAGCAGCTTCATAGGAGATGGGTCCTGGGGTGTTTGGCAAGAGAGGGAAGGGGAATGGGCACCAAGGGCTCACGTACCCTCTCTCTCATTCTCTGTTTGGTGTGTTTGATTGTCTCCTTCTGCAGGTGGTGAGGGCCATCAACTCCCTGCTGCTGCAGTGTCATTTATGTAGGAAACCTGGACGTGACCGTGACCAGGACACACATCCCAATCAGAGCACCAGAACATGGAACGGCCCAGTACATAAATCGAAAGGGCTACTTTTCTATTGTCCTGCAGGCCCTGGTGGACCACCAGGGATAATTCACAGACATTTTTGTTGGGTGGTCGTGCAAGGCACCTTTAGAAACTCTAGCCTATGTTGCAAGCTGGAGACGGGCATCCTTTTCCCATGCCAGGACTTTGCGGTGGGTGATGTGAACATGTCACTATGCATAATGGATGACATGGCATACCCACTAATACCCTGGCTGATGAAGCAGTCTACCGTCCACCTTGACCCCAGCCTGCCTTAACTGAGCCCAGATGCAGGTTGAGTGTGCTTTCAGCCACCTCAAGGCACATGTCTGATACTGCCTCACCCGCCTGTATGTCGGGGAGCACAACATCCCTGAGGTGGCGGTGGTGGTGTGCTGTGTGCTCCACAATATTGTGGAGTGGAAGGGGGAGGCCTTCTTCCCGGGGTGGGGGGGGCAGATGCTGGCCATGAGGGCTGTGTGTTTGAGCAGCCCCAGATAGCTGCCACCCACCAGGCCTATAAGGCCAGGGTGCGCATGTGGGAGGCCCTGAGGGAGAGGTTTTCTCAAGCACCCCAGTAACTCTCGCCAGGGCCTCCCCACTAGGGGCCTCTGGCTTGCTGCTCGATCCCTTCCCTGACCTCCCAGCAAAAGCAGTCTTTTTTAAATGAACATTAGGAGAAGGTGGACAGGAGGAGGGGTAATTCTGAACTGGGAAGGGGGGGTCAAGACTGGGAGGAGGAGTGGGGCTGCTTGAGATGGCCCCTCAGGTGCAGGGACCTTGTCAGGATTATGTGGGTCTGGGGCCCACAAAGGGGTGAGCAGGAGGGGGGGCTAGAGCGGGGGCAGGGATAGCAAGGGAGCAGGAAGCAGGGCCATAGGCATCACTTGGGGAGGGCGCCTGGGCATTGATATGGGAGGGAGCAGAGGCATGGCATCAGGAGGTATGAGAGGCATAGCAGGATAGGCAGACGGATGGGCAACAGCCGTAGGAGGGGTACAGGAAGATGGAAGCCCGGAGCAGCGGCATCAGGCGGGTGTTCTGCCATGCAGGATATGCTGCCACACATGGTGTCACAACATGACATCAATTGGTCCCAGGCACGCTCCTGCCACTCCAGGTCTGCATTAACCCTGGCATCCGGTACACCCTGGCAGTCCCAGAGAATGCAGACATGCTGGCACATCAGCTCCACCAACACCCTGGCTCATCTGCAACTGCCCTGGACTCTGGCAGGTGGCTGCGGTGGCGTACCTCAGCCTTCTGTCCCAGTTGATCCAGCTCTGGAGAACACACAAGAAAGAGAGGCTGTCAGTCATCCTTGCAGATACTGTCCCTGAGGCCTTGCCCTCCTCTGTGTGTAGCCAGACAGAAACCCGCCTTCCTCTCTCCCCTCCTCCCTTCGAAACTCTGTCTTCAAAGGCTCCAGGGCCTCCAGAGGTGCTGGAATAACTATGGCCCTGGATGCTAGACAGGAACTAGATAACAGCAGCAATTGGGCCAGCAGATGATCGGGGCCTCAGGCTGCCCTTGGCTGGTACCAGTAATTGATACACCTACACACCATCCGAGAAGAGGAATCTGCCACCCCATCAGAAAAGGATGTCCAGCCCCAATGATTTAGTTACCTCCACCTCAGAGGTGCAAATTAAGCTTTAGACTCCCTGTGGGAATGGGTGTCACAAAGATGTTCCACCTTAATCGGCATTTTAATGACAAGAGAAACATCTACGTGAGCACAGGGGTTATACACACCCATGCGCACAACTCCATGCAGGATTCTCCAGATGATGTCCCCGGTAGGCTGTGGAACCAAGGTCAAATAGAGGCTGGCCCACCGGGGCTCCCCACCCTCTATTGATGGGCAGGACACGAGGGTGGGGAAGTGGAGCGTGTGAAGCACGAGCGTGTACAGGTGATTCTTTGGCGCAGTTCGGAAGGGGACCGGCTGCAACGCATGCAGCCGGCTCGGGTGACGAGGGGAAGGCAGTCGGGGAGGTACGTGGGGCTTAAAGCCGATGGAGAGATCGGGTGGGCCAGGAGTGAGGGGCAGGTAGGGTGCACCCTCTCGCAGGACCTTGTCGAGATAAACCCGAGCAGTGGGGATTAAAGCGTACTTCATCTCCTGAAGTACACGCCAGGGAGTACGTAGGGTAGAGAGCCCTGTGTGCTGGGCAAGCGCTCAAAGATCCACTCAGTCTCCCTGGTAATAGTCTAGGAGGTCTCCGCTCCTTGTGACTTCTGCCAGGACCAGCCTCTGGTGCACTGAAGGGGCCACCTGCACACATAGATGGAGGTTGTGTAGCAGGGGCTCCATGAGGTCTGCCCCCACGGTGGCTCCCAAGGACCTGGTTGCTCCTAGCAGCTTCCAGGTCTGGAGGAGGTCCTGGTAGAAGGCCAGCAGCTCGGAGAGGTCTCCTGGAAGAGCTCTCAAATATAGGAGCTGCCAGTCATGTCGGAGCCCTTGGAAGCGGTGAAGGAAAGCGTGTGCCAGCATGCTCCACACCGGACTAGCTGCATCAAAAAGGAGCCTCTGCAGGGCCTGGAGGTGGAGGACACGGACTCGTGTGCAAACATGTCAGGCCCTTCCCTCTCTCCTCCAGGGGAAGATGGAGAACCCCTGCAGAGACACAATGCAGTCCTGGCCAGAAGAACCACATCAGCAGCTGCTGGATCTGATCCAGGAAACCCGGGGGAGGGACCAGCATGCTGAGACGGTGCCAGAGCATGGACAGGAGTAGTTGGTTAAGCACCAGTAGCCTCCCATGCAGGGAGAGGCACCAGAGCAGTCCTGTCCATCTCCGCAACTGCTCAGCCACCCTGGACTCTAAATCTTGCCAGTTCTCTGACAAAGAGGGATGTGTGGCAGAGAGAAAAATGCCGAGATGGAGTGCGGGTCCGCTGCTCTACCTGATGTCCTGAAGCACAGGTGGGAAGAAGCCCGCCTGCCACCCAGCCCCTACCACCAGGCCAGAGCTCTTGACCCAGTTGACCCGGGCGGAGAAGGCAACCGAGTAGACGGCTTGGCAGGCCTCCACCCGTGCCAGGTCTCACGGGTCCTGGACCACGAGGAGCACGTTGGCAGCGTACGCCAACAGGACCAGCCACATCTCCGGCTCACGGCGCACCAACCCCAACAACCTTTTGCGAAGAAGACGGAGGAAGGGCTTGATGGCCAGAGTATACAACTGGCAGCTTTGACATACTCCCCCTCTTTCCCCGAAGCTGACCGGTGTGGTCAGGGTCCAGTTGAGCTTGACCAAACACTCTGCAGAAGCATACAGCACTTGGAGAAACCCCACAAAGCGGGGCCTGAAGCCCAAGGCCTGCAGGGTACCCAGGAGATACCCATGGGTCCATCCGGTTGAATGCCTTCTCCTGATCCAAGGACAGGACAGCGAACAACAGACCGTCCCTACATCCTAGCTCTAGGAGATCCCGGACCAAATAAAGGTTATCGAAGAAGGTACGGCTTGGTACGGTTTAAGTCTGGTCTGGATGGACCATGTCCTCCAGAATGGACTTGAGTCTCAGGGAGATGGCTTTGGTGATGATTTTATAGTCCGTGCTGAGGAGTGAGATGGGATGCCAGTTCCTCAGATCACGGAGGTCCCTCTTCTTGGGCAGCAAAACAAGCACTGCTTGTCTGCACGATAAAGGGAGGACCCCGCTCTCCAGGGACTCTGCCCAGACCTTGGCACGGTCCGGGCCGAGGACATCCCAGAACACATGGTAGAACTCCATGGTCAGCCTGTCCATGCCCGGGGATTTATTGGTGGGCATAAGACAGAGGGCTTCCGAGAACTTGACCAGAGAGAGAGGCAGCTCTAGCCGGTCTCGGTCGCCCATGCTGACCATCATTCATTCCAGAGAACTCTGCAGGCGTCAGCCTCGGTCAGATCCGGTGAGAAAAGGGAGGCATAGAAGGCACGAGCCCTCTCGCGCATCTCCACCAGATCCAAGAGGGGGGCACTATCCTCTGCCAGAAGGCAGACAATGTGCTTTTTCACCCCCCTCTTTTTCTCCAGGGCGTAGAAGAAGAGGGAGCTGTGATCCATCTCCCTAAGGAGGTGGATGTGGGAACGAACAAAGGCCTGAAGGTCATGACCCGGTACGTTCCGCAGAGGGGTGGATCTCTGGGGCCTCTCTAGCTCTAAAACCTCCCGTTCCAACTGTTCTATCACTGCATCCCTCCGCCAGCTGACCCCCTGGGTATGCACCTTCCCCACATCCCACCACTGCTACATCGAGGGAAAGGCGCACCGCCACCCGTGCCAGGCCAGCCAGAACTCCTGGAAGGATGCTACAAAGCCCATGTCCTTCAGCAGGCTGTTGTTGAAATGCCGGTAGGCTGGCCCCAGCCTCTCCGAGGAGAGAGATGCTGTCACGGCCACCAAATGGTGGTCTGAGAACGAGGCCAGCCGAATGCTGGAGGAGTGGGCTCAAAAGAGATGACGTGAGAGATAAATGCGGTCCAACCGGGAGTGACATGACCATTGACCCTCCACCCAGATGAAGGTAAATGCTGCATCCTCACCCGGGTGGAGGTCACGCCAGAAGTCCACTAGGGAGCGTTGGTCTATTATCCCCCTGAGGACATCTGTGGCAGCCAGGTACTGCTCGGTCCCTGTGCAGTTCCATTCCTCGAGGGTGCAGTTGAAATCCCTGCCCAGGACTGGGCACTTGTGAGGATCCAAAGAGCCGAGGAAGGCGGCTGCCCCCTGGTAGAAGCGAAGCCTCTCCGGGTCGGATGTCGGGGTGTAGATGTTAATGAGATTTAATGTTAGCCCCTCTACCAGGACCCGGAGGTGCAGCAGGCGGCCTTGCACAACCTTGGCAGATCCCAACACCTCAGGCTGCAGGTTCGGGGAGAACAGGGTCACCACCCTGGCTTGATTGGCCGACAGGGGCTGAAGTACACCCTTTCTCCCCACTCCAGCCACCGGCTAGCTTTGGCGGCCGACGCAGTATTGGTCTCCTGCAGGAAGATGACAAAGTACCCCTCCTCCCGAAGGAAGGAGAGTACCCAACACCTGCAGAGACTCAGCCTGCAGACCCGGGTGTTCAGAGTAGCAATCACCAACGGCGGCATCAAGAGGGCTGGAGAAGATCCTCACTGGCAGGGGTGCTGTCAGTCCCCATTGGGCCCCGCAGCAAACCAGGACCATACCTAAAGGTAAACAGGGCATCATGGAAGCCACAGGCTCGCTTGTAGGCCACAGCCTTCTGCCGCCCAGTCCCTTTACCCTCCCCCAAAATGGCCCTTACGGTCTGGAGGATGAGATGGAAATCACCCCAGCGCTGAAGGGCGAGAGCCACTTTCTTCTTGGAGCCACGAATGTCCTCCAAGAAGATTACACATCTCGCCCCTCAGCACCTTGGGTGTCAGGGCCTCGGGTCAGACCCCTCTGCATGCCCCACGACTGATTGATGTGGGAAAGCAGGGACTTAGAAGTCCCTGTTGGGAGGACAGTAGGGGTAGTGGCGGAGGGAGAACAGCCCAGATGTGCTGGGAGCAGGAGAAACAAAAACCGTCTCCCGGGGGCCAACATCTGAGCTGAACATGGCAGCCCAAGGGGCAGCAGTAACAGTATAAGGGGAGGAAAAGAGGTCAGGGAAAGGAGGAAGAGGAGTAGGGGGAGGAAGAGGTGGGGTATTAGGAAAAAGATAAGGGGGAGCAGGAAGAGGAGTGGGAAATTCAGTTGGGAGAGGGGCTGAATAGGGAGCAGGAATGGGGTAGGAGTTAGGAGCAGAAGCAGGGTCAGAAGCCTCAGTGGAAGAGGATCTCCTCACAGGTGTCTCCTTGTAGGGTGGGGAATCGGTGGCAGTGATGGGGAAAGTTAGTATCTCCCCAGCACCAGGCTCTGGCACCCTAAGAGTGCAGCACCAGAGGCTCCAGCACCAGGGGTAATGGGGAATGACAGGAACTCCCGCCCACTAGAATCCCCCAGAGGTTCAGTGGCCAAAGTGCTGCCGATGGCTGGGCAGTTGGTTACACCCTGGGACAACCCAGAGGCAGGGAAAAGGGAGAGCGGTAGGCTAGAAGGGGAAGGAGAGGCCAACTGTTGTCCCTCCAAGGCATATTGATCCCCGTCTGAGGCAGCTGGGATTAACCCTAAGGCCTCAACCTCTTGGGAGAGGAAGACGAGTCCGCTGCCACGTGGTCGCCCTTGGCAGGATCAGCAGTTGCCCTCACAGTGGAGGTGGGGATCGTGAGAACATCCCTCATGGACACTCCCTCTTGCAGGGACTCCAGGAGGGAGGCATTTACCCCTTCTGCAACCACTGCGGCCACCTCAGTAGCCTTACAGCACTGTGAAGTGTCCGGGGGCTCAGAGGAAGGGATGGCTCTGACATCCACCCCTACAGGCACGAGGAGGGTATCCTCCCCTTCAGTAGGTGGGGTGGAATGTCTGGCTTGTTTGCGGCGCCTCCCCATAGCAACCTACCAGCCCTCAGAGGAGGAGAGTTGGATCTGTTTAGGGGAAGAGCCAGGGGGCAGAGGCAGTGGTGGGAGGGCAAGGGAAGACAGGCTGGGGAAGGGGAAACTTCCCCCTGAGGTAGGCCCCGTCTGAGTCCCGTCTCCGATCCCGCCGCCCTCCCCTCCGCAGGCCCAGCCTTGCTGCTTTTGATGGTGGCAGCGGCACCCACACACTCATCTGAGCCCTGTGGAGCCCGAGCAGGATTGATGACAGTCATGGTTGGAGGATGGGCAACCCCAGGGTCTAGACCGTCAGGTCCACTGGTGATGTTAGGGCCGGTACCCTCCTGGGCATCGGGGGTCCCGAGTGCATCTCTGAGCCAGGCTACAGGGTAGTCCCTTCGGATGTGTCCTGTCGCCTGACAGAGAAAACACCGAGCCTCCCCCAAGGTGTAATATACCCGGTACTGGGTCCCTTGATAGGGCACCAGAAATGACTCTTCTAGAGCTTCTCCATCGCGCCCTGCCAGCAGGAGTTGGATTTGCACCTGCCTGTGGAAGGAGAGAACGTGGCAGAGAGTAGGGTCCTTGCAGCCCAAAGGAAGGGGACTAAGGACTGACAAGGGCCTTCCCAGGGTAGAGAGGAAAGGCAATAGGGTGGCATTGGGGATGAAGGGAGGGAAAAAAAAAAAACACCCGTACATGCAGGTCCTCCAAAGGCTCGAGTGGGACATGGACTCCCCCCACCACCAAACCCTTCCCCACCGCTTCCTGAGCAGCAATCTCCGATGCCAGGAAGAATACCACCTTCCCAAACATCTTGGAGGCCGCCACCACAGCCGCGGGCCCCACCATGCATGCCAATGCCCACATGTAGGTTTCTACGTGGGGTGAGGCTGACACCAGGAGGCAATGGATCCTGTGCCTCCTGGTCAGGGTGGGGAAGGGGCCACAGCTGCCACGGATGGAATTCCGGTAAGCGGCTTCGGTGGATCGGGAGGCAGCAGGTGGGGGAGTGGTGGCTACCTGAGCACAGGCCTAGGGGGCCGGGACACCATCGTCCCCAGAGCTGGTGGAAGGAACAAGGGGACAGGAAAGAGGGGAAGCTGCAGCCGAGGCCGCGGCGGGGATTAGCCTTCGCCACAGGAGGTTTTGCCTTTCAGGCGAGGCTCTTGCCCTTCTTGATCCCCTGGCCCTTCCTGCCCTTCAGGGAGGCTTTCTTGGTGGTGACAGAAGGTGCCATGGCAGGAGCGGTCAGGGTTCTGGAATCCCCACCCATGTCCTCCACCTCCGCTGCATGAGTGAGTGGCCCAGCAGACTCAGAGGGTTTAGTATTTATAGTGGCGGGGGAGGGGGGGAGTAGGCAAAGTTGGCAGGGGCATCACACGACTGCCCCTCCATTATGTTCATGGATGAAGGGGTGGGGAGAGACAGGAACAGACGAGTAAGGGAGACAAATAGTGTCGGGGTAGAGCAAGGAGCAGGGGAGAGGGGGAAGAGGGAGGGAGAGAGAAAGGCTCACCACTCCCACCGCTAGGCTGGAAGTGGGGTGAGAGGGCAGCAACGCACATAGGAGGAAGGGGGGGTAAAAGAACAAGGGGTACAGCTCCCAGCAGAGGACAGTAAGAGCAGCTCCTCCGGCTGCACTGGGAATGTGAGAGGGTCAATTATTGAAAGGCATGTGGGAAGTGAAACGGTGCGTGGGGGGAGGGTAACTAAAGGAGAGTGGGAGGCTCAAACGAGATGACAAAGGGGGTTATGGACACATGGAAAGAGGAGAGGGGAATGCAGGCTGTGAGGAGGGGTCTGCTCAAGAAACCAGGGGGCAGCAAGATGCTTCTGGGGATAGGGAGGAAACTAGTGTGCCCACAGGCACCTGAGTGGCAGGCTCACAGCACCTGCTGCAGGACCCACCAGAGCAAGGGAGGGGCAGGGAGGAAAGCAATGGGGCCAAGGATGGAGATGGGCCCCGCAGCACCCGGGGCTGGGGAGGGAGCAGCAACAGCAGCAGAGATGCAAGGGAGACAGTGGGGGGCAGAGGGAGCCACCCTGCAGCCCCAGCACCCCACAAAACCTGTATCAGCTGCCACTTAAGGGCCCAGATGGCAGGAGGCCCCTCACAAACACTTCCCCTTCCCCCCACAAACTTGTGGAGGGGAAGGAAGAACCCCAGGAGCTGCTGTAAAGCAGCCCCCTTACCTCCTCTACTCCAGAGGGTGTAGCTGCTGCAGGAACGGTGACGTCCAGGCCTGCAGCAGTGAAGAAAGGGGCCAGGCAGTCCCCAGAAAGTTGGAAGATGGGGGTCCTCCTCCCCCCACCAGGGTGAGAGCAGCAAAGGCACCCCCTATCCACCACCACCCCCAGCAGCTCCTGCAGCCAGCTAGGAGGTGGGGGGGAGGCTGCCTGCAAACAAAGCAGGCAGAGAGAAAAGGGGACCTGTCCCAGAATGTGGCTTGCCTGCCACAACCCCAGTAGCCCCCCCACACACTCCTCCCAAAAAGGGAAGGGGACAGGGATGGGGGGGAAAGCACAACAACCCAGACCAGCAGCCTGCTGTGCTCAGTGGAGGAGTGGTTCCTCTCTCCACCTCAACTATTTGGTGTCTGGGAGGTTGGCGGGCGTTAGCACGCCCACATCTAAAGGACCTTCCACCAGCCTGCAAGGAGGATCCACAGAACCCAGAGGAACAAACTAATTACTGGGGACAAATAATGAGAAAACAGGGTGAGGGTTAAAGGGCTAAAACAAGGGAACCGGATGGGGCTACCGAGCAGAGAACCCCAGACAGCGCCCACTGCTCCCTGAAGGTCTTGAGAGCCAGCTGACGCTGCCCATTGGAACTCTGCCCGGATACGTGAGCGGACACAGCAACGGAAATAGGCCCCACAGTCGCAGGCTCCTCCCCTGGCCAACCTCTTCTCCCTGATTTTATAGATTGGCAATTTGGCCATAGCCAGGAGGAGGTTGACCAGGAGGTCTCGCAACTTTGTGGGGCCACGGATGGGATGTGCATAAATTAACAAGTGGGGGGAAAGTGCAGCCACAACAGGAGGTTCTGGAAGAGCCAAAAGAGGGGCTGTAACCTGGCGCACTCTAGGCAGACATGCGCTAGGGTCTCATGCCACAGAAGAGGCACGTTTTGGGGTGGGGGGTGAACCACGCCAAGTACACACCCATGCTTACCACACTGTGCAGGATTCTCCAGCTGATGTCCCCGGTGGGCCAATGAAACAAGGTTGAATAGAGGCTGGCCCACCGGGGCTCCCTACCCTCTATTGATGGTAGGAGGTCCTGCCACTTGGTGTCTGGGCGGGACACGAGGGTAGGGAAGTGGAGAGTGTGAAACACAAGTAGGAATAAGAGATCCTCCGGAAAAGGGCTTTATTCTGGAGGATCGTGCCAGTCTAGACACTTTTTTTCCGGCTTTTCCCCAAGCCGGAAAAAAAGCGGCAGACATGTTTATTTAAATCCGCGGGGGATATTTAAATCCCCCACGGATTTCCCTATCCTGACTTACCTGGTTTGCATCCCTTTTCCGGAAACTGTGGCCAGTGTAGATGTAGCCGAGGAGTTTGGAGGAGTTGTGTTTTTGTATCTCACGTGTGTGGCCCCAACTGATTTTTCTGTGGGTCAGTGACCCCTTACTCAAAACAGGTTCCCCACCCCACTCATAAATAAAGACAATGCTGAAACCTTTTGTTTGACATATTTTATTTAAAAATGAAGCCTGGCCAGCAAGCCCCTAATTGGGGCCAAGCCCTCATGGGGCCACAGCATCATAACACTCATGTACCTCCCATTCCAACCCCAAATCTGAGCCTATCATACACTGGAACCCTGTCCTGAGCCTCTCATCCCCAAACTCCTGTCCCCCAACATCCTCAGTCTTCTGCCACCACACTCTTGCACCATCCACACACTGCAAAGCTGTGTCCTGAGCCCATCATATTCATGCCAATGTACACACAGCCTGGAAGACTTATCAAGTTGCCCCTCAGTCTTCTTTTCTCAAGACTAATATGCTGGTTTTTTTTTTTTCAACCTTTCCTCAGAGGTCAGGTTTTCTCAAACTTTTATCATTTGTATTGCTCTCCTCTGAACTCTTTCCAATTTGTTCACATCCTTATCTAATTCATAGCCCTCATAGGGGGAAGAGAGGACTGAGGGTATGTCTACACTACCCCGCTAGTTCGAACTAGCGGGGTAATGTATGCATACCGCACTTGCTAATGAAGCCCGGGATTTGAATTTCTCGTGAAATGAGGTGTACCGGTAGTTCGGAATAGGCACCCTAGTCCGAACTACCTAGTTCGAGCCCCGTGTAGCCGCGCTGCACGGGGTTCGAAGCAGCGGGGATTTAAAAATGGCGGCTCCCCGCTTATGCTAATGAAGCCCGGGAAATTCAAATCCCGGGCTTCATTAGCAAGTGCGGTATGCATACATTACCCCGCTAGTTCGAACTAGCGGGGTAGTGTAGACATACCCTTAGAGACTAGGCTGTGGTGTAAAAGAAAACAAACAGCTAAGATTAGGCCTTGAGATCAGAGGGAGGGTTAGCTGTGTTGGTGAGGCGATGGGGGGGGGGGGAGTTTGATAGGCAGAGGTTAGAAGGAAGTTAAGGAAAACCGTGGTACTGAGATTGGATCATGAGACAGGGTCCAGGCAATGATTTGAGGTCTAAATTAAGCATGAAGGTGGGAGTAAGGGTAGGTTAGTGGGAAGGCACAGGACTGGATGGCTGGAGATGAGACGGTAATGGGCAATTGTTGGAGAGATGCAGAACTGGCAAAGGGGTGGTAGTTGGTGGCAATGAGAGAATGCGGTGGTGGGGGGGGAGATAAAGGCTTGAAATTAGGAGAAGCAAGGCAATGGGTCGGGAGTGAATTGGAGAGAGGTCTAGGGAAGTGGCAGGGATTGGAGTGAAGGGCAAGAATTGGAATTAGGAGAGTGGAGGGAAATGCAGGACTATTGTGGGGCAGGTGATGGATTTGAAATTAGGGGAGGTGCAAAGTAGGTATGGGGAGTGATAGGGATTGGGACCTTGAGAGTGCTGCAGCACTTGTGTGGGGAAAGGGGAAGAGAAGGTTTGGAGTTGGGGGGAGCTACACAGTTAGTGTGAGTAGGTGGGGGAGCTCAGGGCTGGTGTGGGAGTGATCTGGGGGCAGTGTGAGGCAGGAAGAGATGAGGGGGATGGTTTGGTAAGAGCTGCAGGGCTGGTGCAGGGCAAAGGGAGCTGAAAGGGTGAGATGGTTGGAAGTGCTGGGTGAATGAAGGAGAGAGTGGTTGGGGTGGCTGGTTTGGATGGAGCTGGGGCTATGTGGTGCAAGAGGAGGCAAAGGGGGTCGGGATGCAGGGCTGCCAGGTGTCCGGTTTTGAACCAGACAGTCCAGTATTTGAGCTTTCTGTTAGGGAAACAAATTGAGAAAATAGAAATGTCCAGTATTTTCTAAATAAGATGTGATGTAGCTTGGGATGTAACCTCAAATGTGTCTGGTATTGTTGAAACCATCTGGCAACAACATCAGTATGGTTTGGGAGCAGAGGCGGCCCGTGAGTATAGGCGGACTCGGCCTGCCTAGGGTGCTGCCTTCAACGGGGCGCCCGATGACATCTGTCCATTGACTTCTGCCTGGGACGCCAGCTGCTGCAGCCCGCCTGGCCGCCCCTGTTTGGGAGGAGGCCTGGGGCAGAGGGCGTTTTGGTTTGCCAGGAGCTGGGGTTGTTGTGGGGCAGAGGGAGGAGGGGCTGTGGGGGCTGAGGTAGTTGGGGGGCGGGGCTAAGGGCGGCTTATGAGGTGAGACAGGAAGGGTGGTTCCCTAGGGGCGATCCCAGCCCGCAGCCTCTGTATCCCGGGCCGCAAGCCTGTGGCCCCGCCCCGGAGCTGCTAGGCCTCCTGCACAGCACCATGGCTGGTGGGCCCGGGCGGCTGCTCCCCCTGGCCCTGGCCCTGGCCCTGGCCGCAGCCACTCTGGCGGAGCAGCAGCAGCCGCGCTTCAAACCGGCCCCGGCTCCCGCCCCCGTGCGGCTCTTCACCAAGTCGGAGCTGGCCCGATACAGCGGGCAGGAGGTAGGGCGGCGAAAGGGCTGCGCTGGGCCGGGGCCGGGCCGTGTGACACCCCCGCCAGGGAGCAGCCCCGGGGGCGGTAGCTGCCAGTCCTGCTCCCCCCCCCCCTCCCACACACACACTTTTCTTGTCCCCGGAGATCGAGTGTCACTGCACAGCTGAACTGCCCGACCCGCCCTGCCGCTCTCGGACCAGACGCTGCTGGGGGCTAGCGAGACTACATGGGCAGCAATGGCAAGAAACCAGCTCGGGCAAGCAGCGCTGTGGCAGTGGCAAACAGCTGCCAGTCATGGCGTTTTCGGGTAAGGCTCCAGCTCCGCCTCAGCTCGGCTCCTTGCCACTCGGTGCCATGTGGAAGAACATAAACCTTCCCTGGCTTCCACCAGCCCTAGTGGCACAGGATACAGCCTGTCCTGTTCCTCCCCTCAGCCCAGGTGCCTTCACTTGTTATGGAGACAGTATCCAGGCAGCTTTATGATATGTGCAATTTACAGTGACTATGAGGGGAGGGGGACCAAAACCTACTTGGCTGTGTCTACATTGCCACGATCTTGTGCAAAAGCAGCCGCTTTTGCACAAAAACTTGCTGCCTGTCTACACTGGCCGTGAGTTCTTGCGCAAGTAAACTGATGTTCTAATGTATGAAATCAGTGCTTTTTGCGCAAGAACTCTGATGCTCCCACTCAGGAATAAGCTCTTTTGCGCAACTGTTCTTGTGCAAGAGACCAGTGTAGACAGGCAACATGAATTTCTTGCGCAAGAAAGCCCTATGGTTAAAATGGCCATCAGAGCTTTCTTGCGCAAGAGAGCGTCTACACTGGCATGGATGCTCTTGCGCAAACGCACGTGCCAGTGTAGACAGTCTCTTCTGGAAGAGTTTTTGCACGAGATCATGCCAGTGTAGACATAGCCACTATGTTCAGAGCAGTGGCTGAAGCAGATAAAAAAGGTGCTAAGTGCACCCACATTAGAGAACGGTGGCATTAGCAGACTGAGTTGTGCTAATTGAGATTTGGCCTGCATCACCTGGCAGGGTGGTCCACAAGAATTTAAAGCAGTACAAACCTCAAACTAAGGCTTTGGGGCAATACTTGAGTTAAATTTTTGCACATTCTGGGATGATGGGCATAGCGGGCTCTTAGGATTAATTTGCAGAGGCCAATATGACATGTTTTTTAAAGGAACACGCACACGTGTGTACACTTCACTGCTCTTTACTAGGTAACAATAAAACTACTCAACTATGTGTCATAGGCTCCATACTTTAACAATTTATTGAGATTATTATATTAGATAAAAGGTAAAGATCTATGATTTTTGGAGCAAGTAGCCCCAAGTTCAATTTTGTACTTCTGCAATGAAATTCTGAGTAATTGGGGTGCTGTACAGTGTCAACTGTAACATTCAGGGTGAGCAGATTTACACAAGGGCTTAAGAATACATAGATCTTTCATACATATGTTGATCCCTCCAATGGGGTGATCCTCAAAGAAAATTCCTCCTATTTACAAAATTATTCTCATTGAGCTAATTCCAAAGCCTTCAGAGGTGTGTGGGGATAACATGAAGTATCCACGTCATACTCTAATCTTTGCCTGTCAGAGGACATTTAGGTCACTGGATTCTAATGCAAAAATACAAAAAGCCAATATAATGAGGATAAAAACTCCGTCCACAGCCAGCCCATCTATGGTTATTTTATTCCAACACTGTATTCTTCTAGCTCAGTAAGTCAAGTATTTTAGATTTTTAAAAAATTGTTGAATTAATACAGTAATTCAGTCTCTAGCTTTTTATGATGGGGGGGGGGGGCCCTTAGCTAACATTCAACATGATAAAATCCTTTGCCAAATTTATACAGATTTCTTCTCTGAAGAGCTTGCTAATTGGCCTCCTTGGGGTTGTATCCAGAAACTAAGAAAACACTCATTAACAGAGAAAATAGGCTCTGAAGGGAAAACAAAGTGAAATCAATGGTTTATTGAGCAACAGGTGCCATCAGTGTCGCAACTTGGTTCGGTGATGTGGTGGGAGCCCCCAGGGGCTAAAGCCAACTACTCAGTGAAAACTTCTGCATGATGGTGAAACAAATTATTTTTATTAAGCAAAACTATTCTTTTATTAAAACCAAGTGACTTTAAATGAGTTTTTTAAACAAGTAATTGCCTAGTGCTTTTACAGGAGGGAAAAACTGAACCAAACTGTACTTAACTAATTACAAACTTTGATTATAATTCAATTATATTAAATCACTATCTCTGATTCGCTTAAGGCAGTGCAGCATGCAAGGAAAAAATACAAAAACAAAGCCAATATAATGACTCCGTCCACAGCTAGCCCCTCTATGGTTATTTTAGGCAGCTGGTGGAGTTAGTCATTAATCTACCTCTACAACTTAACAACTCCTGGGTTTCTATTTCTAACACTTATACTTGGCCTAAATACAACACCACTACACAACACAAGATTATACAATTTACACAGTGTGGTTAATAGAACTCAATTGCACTCTACAGAACTACACAGTGAAATTAACACAATTCAACTATTAATGAAACCAGTAACTAATATATTTAAGCAATACTTACAAATCCAGCAACAATAATAGCGTAAAGACACACTAGAACTCGGAGCATGCTCAGAACTTGTGCACCCTTATTTTTGACTTGGGGTGGGGAGGCAGCCTCAGTGTGATCAATCCTTCATCCGGGCAAAAAGACACATGCCCTCAATACACAACCTCCCTGAACAGAGGGGTCGAGGGTCTTTTATAACATAACCTGATATCCGGTACCTAATTAGGATCTGTTCCCTGGCCTGGCCTGATAGGCTGGTAATGAGGTAATATGCAATATTGCCTTATAGGATTTTTCATGATGCCTGCCTGATTGCCCCGTGAACAGTGCCGGGTGTGGGTATGGTCAGTGTGCATGGCAGTTGCATCTTATCTCCCTATGCCTACCTCCCTACCTTCAAGGACTGGTCAAGAGAGTCTTATTTATCTCTTGCAGCTGTGCTCTCTTGCAGCTGTGCTCTATCTTTTCATGCTCACTTCCCTGTTCTTAGATGCCTACAAGGTTAAATTCCATTCACTGAAAGCTGCATTGTGCACTTACAATTTATGCTTTCTCACTGTGTGTCAGCGGCCTACATTTTCTGTGAGGGGCCTTTGTGTGGCAGAATGGGCAATGTGCGCGTGAAGCCGTGGTCAAAAGGACCTGCTCTGTGACCATCAGAAGGTCAGATTGTGTGCATGGGTTTGCTTTATCTGTTATACTCTTGATCAAAGCAGAATACCATCTGTCATACACTCCTTCCTCTCCCATAACATCCACCTCCAGAATGATTTATTTAATCATCTTGGAACAAATAAGTATTGACTGACTTGAGAAAGGGCTCAGAATGAGGAAGTGTATTGTCTGGTTACTAGATTCCAAATAGAAATGTTTCTTCAACATTCATCATTTTCTGGGATAAAATCCATATTCTCATGGACTATTTCAGGTACCAGTGTTTATTCCAGAAATGTCACGGATCATCACGGAAGAGACAGACTAATGCAGCATAGAAATAGACAGGGCTTTAAAATACCTATTCCTGTAGGTGGATCGAGGTATCTAGATAGGCTTATGTGTAGTGCTGGGTAGGAGCTGCTTGTCGTGGTACATGTAGGTACCAGTGACCTAGGGAAGGGTAGCCAAGACATCCTGGAGGCCAAATTTAGGCTGCTAGAAAAGAGACTGAAATCCAGGACCTCTATGGTAGCATTCTCAGAAATGCTTCCAGTTCCACGCGCAGGGCCAGGCAGGCAGGCAGAGCTTCAGAGTCTCAATGCATGGATGAGATGATGGTGTATGGAGAAGGGGTTTAGCTCTATAAAGAACTGGGGAAACTTTTGGGATAGGGGGAGCCTATACAGGAAAGATGGGCTCTACCTAAACCATAGTGGATCCAGACTGCTGGCACTTGACATTAAAAAGGTTGCAGAGCAGTTTTTAAACTAAGAGATGGGGGAAAGCCAATTGGTACGGAGGAGCATGTGGATCGGACAGAGACGTCTCTTAGAGGAGAGTCTATTGATAGAGATTCTCTAGGTTTTAGTCAGGAGGAGAGGATGGAAGAGGATAAAGTATGGGCCAGATCAGATGAAAAACATTCACATAAAAAAGAATCTGACCCCTCAGAAAAGGGCAGACAGTTGTAGCCATGATGAGTTAAACGGTGATGAGTTTTTAAAGTGCTTGTACACAAATGTTAGAAGTCTAAAAAATAAGATGGGTGAACTAGAGTGCCTCGAGTTAAAGGAGGATACTGATATAATAGGCATCACAGAAACCTGGTGGAGTGAGGATAATCAATGGGGGAAAATCATTCCGGGATACAAAATATATTGGAAGGACAGAACTGGTTGTGTGGGTGGGGGAGTGGTACACTATGTGAAAGAAAATTTAGAATCAAATGGAGTAAAAATCTTAACTCAACATGTTCCATAGAATCGCTATGGTTAGTAATTCCCTGCTGTAATAAGAATATAACAGTAGGGATCTAATATCGACCACCTGACCAGGACAGTGATAGTGACTATGAAATGCTAAGGGAGATCAGAGAGGCTATCAAAATAAAGAACTCCATAATAGTGGAATAGTAATAGACAGGGCTTGCCGAACTGCGGCGAGCCCTGCTCGCCAGCCACACTGTCTGGCGATCTGCGCATGCGCAGATTGCCTGAACCCGGCTCTTCCGGGTTGTCGAGCCCTGGTAAATAGAGATGTAGCCATGTTAGTCTGGTCTTGCTGAAACAAGAGACAGGACTATGCAGCACTTTGAAGACTAACAAAATGGTTTATTAGGTAATGAGCTTTCGTGGGCCAGACCCACTTCCTCAACTTGATCTGAGGAAGTGGGTCTGGCCCACAAAAGCTCATCACCTAATAAACCCTCTTGTTAGTCTTTAAAATGCTGCATAGCCCTGTCTTTCGTTTCAATAATAGTGGGGGGTTTCAACTATCCCCATATTGACTGGGTACACGTTCCCTCAGGATGAGATGCAGAGACAAAATTTCTTGATACTTTAAACGACTGCTTCTTGGAGCAGCTGGTACAGGAACCCATGAGGGGAAAGGCAATTCTCGGTTTAGTCCTGAGTGGCATGCAGGATCTGGTCCAAGAGGTAACTATCACAGGACTGCTTGGAAATAGTGACCGTAATATAATAACATTTAACATTCCTGTGGTGGGAAGAACACCTCAGCAGCCCAACACTGTGGCATTTAATTTCAAAAAGGGGAACTATGCAAAAATGAGGAGGTTAGTTAAACAGAAATTAAAAGGCACGGTGACTAAAGTAAAATCCCTGCAAACTGCACGGACACTTTTCAAAGACACCATAATAGAGGCCCAACTTAAATGTATACCCCAAATTAAAAAACACAGAAGAACTGAAAAAGAGCCACTGTGGCTTAACCACCATGTAAAAGAAGCTGTGAGAGATAAAAAGACAACCTTTAAAAAGTGGAAGTCAAATTCTAGTGAGGTAAATAATAATGAGCATAAACACTGCCAAATTAAGTGTAAAAATGTAATAAGAAAAGCTAAAAAGGAGTTTGAAGAACAGCTAGCCCAAAACTCCAAAGGTAATAACAAAATGTTTTTCAAATGCATCAGAAGCAGGAAGCCTGCTAAGCAACCAGTGGGGCCTCTGGACGATTGAGATGCAAAAGGAGCACTCAAAGATGGTAAAGTCGTTGTGGAGAAACTAAATGAATTCTTTGCTTCAGTCTTCACGGCTGAGGATATTAGGGAGATTCCCAAACTTGACCCATCCTTTGTAGGTGACAAATTTGAGGACTTGTCTCACATTGAAGTGTCATTAGAGGAGGTTTTGGAATTAATTGATAAACTTAACAGTAACAAGTCACCAGGACCAGATGGCATTCACCCAAGAGTTATGAAGGAACTCAAATGTGAAATTGCGGAACTATTAACTATGGTTTGTAACCTATCCTTTAAATCAGTTTCTGTACCCAATGTACCACCAATATTTTAAAAAGGGCTCTAGAGGTGATCCCGGCAATTAGACTGGTAAGTCTAACGTCAGTACCGGGCAAATTAGTTGAAACAATAGTAAAGAATACAATTGTCAGACACACAGAAGAACATAATTTGTTGGGCAAAAGTCAACATGGTTTCTGTAAAGGGAAATCATGTCTTACTAATCTATTAGAGTTCTTTGAAGGGGTCAACAAACATGTGGACAAGGGGGATCTAGTAGATATAGTGTCCTTAGATTTCCAGAAAACCTTTGACAAGGTCCCTCACCAAAGGCTCTTATGTAAATTAAGTTGTCATGGGATAAGAGGGAAGATCCTTTCATGGACTGAAAACTGGTTAAAAGACAGGAAACAAAGGGTAGGAATAAATGGTAAAATTTTCAGAATGAAGAGGGGTAACTAGTGGTGTTCCCCAAGGGTCAGTCCTAGGACCAATCCTATTCAACATATTCATAAATGATCTGGGAAAAGGGTTAACAGTGAGGTAGCAAATTTTGCAGATGATACTAAACTGCTCAAGATAGTTAAGACCAAAGCAGACTGTGAAGAACTTCAAAAAGATCTCACCAAACTAAGTGACTAGGCAACAAAATAGCAAATGAAGTTTAATATGGATAAATGTAAAGTAAGGCACATTGGGGAAAAATAACCTCAACTATACATATAATATGATGGGGGAGGAGGATTAATTTAGCTACAACTAATCAAGAAAGAGATCTCTGAGTCATCATGTATAGTTCTCTGAAGACATCCACGTAGTGTGCACTGGCAGTCAAAAAAGGAATCCTTAAAGGGATAGAAAATAAAACTGAGAATATCTTATTGCCCTTATATAAATCCATGATACACCCACATCTGGAATACTGTGATGGTCTCCTCATCTCAAAAAAGATATATTGGAATTAGAAAAGGTTCAGAGAAGGGCAACTATAATGATTAGGGGTTTGGAACGGGTCCCCTATGAGGCAAGATTAAAGATACTGGGACTTTTCAGCTTGGAAAAGAGGATACTAAGGGGGGAATATGATAGAGGTATATAAAATCATGAGTGGTGTGGAGAAAGTGAATAAGGAAAAGTTATTTACTTGTTCCCATAATTTAAGAACTAGGGGACACCAAATGAAATTAATGGGCAGCAAGTTTAAAACAAATAAAAGGAAGTTCTTCTTTACACAGCGCATAGCCAATCTGTGGAACTCCTTGCCTGAGGAGGCTGTGAATGCTAGGACTATAACAGGGTTTAAAAGAGAACTAGATAAATTCATGGAGGTTAAATCCATAAATGGCTATTAGCCAGTATGGGTAAGGAATGGTGTCCTCAGCCTCTGTTTGTCAGAGGGTGGAGATGAATGGCAGGTGAGAGATTGTTTTATCATTACTTGTTTGATTCACTCCCTCTGGGGCACCTGGCATTGGCCACTGTCAGCAGACAGGGTACTGGGCTGGATGGACTTTTGGTATGATCCAGTACGGCCATTCTAATGTTATGTAGTGTTTGGTATCTTAATAGTGAAAACAAGCTCTAGAACTGAGAACAGGAGTCTACATTCTCTCCATGTACAACACGGTATTCAGAATGCAGACACTCAAACTTGGCATCACAGCTAGATACTAGATGACTGGATACATCTTGAATACTGATTATTTTTTTGTATACTGACCTTGCAGTGTGTTCTTCCCCCATCCCTGCTTTATGGCTCAGAATATGGTCTTTTTAGAGTTTAATGGCTGGAGCTGACAAGATGCATGACTGTTTGGAAGCTGATAGCAGCCATAATGGCAAGGTATAAAAAAAACAGTGACTTACTGCCAGAGACCCACAAAGGAATCTTTATTCATTTTTTTTCAGCATGCAATTGATTTGGGGGCTGAATGAAAACTCCACGCTATGAATCTTGTGTGCATTGATCATGGTCTCAGTTGCTAGAGAACACACAGTAAGGGTTCATTCTCTCCTCTGTGTGTTATACACTTGGGCTAGGTCTGCATTGGCATGATTTTGCACAAAAACGGCCACTTTTGCACAAAAACATGCTGCCTGTCTACACTGGCGGGGAGTTCTTGCATAAGAACACTGATGTTGTAATGTATGAAATCAGTGCTTCTTGCGCAAGAACTGTGATGCTCCCACTCAGGAATAAGCCCTCTTGTGCAACTGTTCTTGCACAAATGGCCAGTATAGACCGGCAACATGAATTTCTTGTGCAAGAAAGCCCGATGGTTAAAATGGCCATCGGAGCTTTCTTGCGCAAGGGAGCGTCTATTCTGGCACGGATGCTTTTGCGCAAAAGCACATGCCAGTGTAGATGCTCTCTTGCGCAAATACTCTAACGCAGAAACTCTTGCATTAAAGAGTATTTGCGCAAAATCATGCCAACGTAGACGTAGCCTTACTGGCTTTGTTTTCAACACATGCTGGCTTCTTTCTCTTTTGCAGGAGGACCAGCCTATTTACATGGCAGTGAAAGGAGTAGTATTTGATGTTACTTCTGGAAAAGGTGAGTTGGCTTCTTCCCACAGGGTTCTCACCGCTCTTTTTCCCCCCTTCACATTATCCTATCTAGCCTGTTTTACAATTCTAATAAAGACAGGCAGTTGCCATTTTAGGCCATGTTAACTAGTAAAAGTAAACCCTAGTGACTGTCTACCTTATGTCTTCACTACCAAAAAAGAAAATGGTAAATAGGTTTACAATGAGAGAACTAACGCACACTAATTATCCTTCTATAAATCCCTAATGGAGACAAGCCACTATAGTTTTTACTGTAAATTGGTGTAGGTTATAGTGTTGACTGCCTTGTGGTAAAATTTACAACACCTTGTCTCCATTATATTTTATAGTGAGATTTTCCTGGAGGTAAAAATACTCCTTTTTTGGCAGTGTTGAAAAGTCTTGAGTTAGAGGATATTTACCCATTACCTTTTTACCTTCAGTTAACTGATTGCTAATTAACACGAGGTGGTTCACACTGGCCTTTAAAAATATGTTAACATCCCTCAAACATTTGTTCCAGGATGTAAATCTCTGTTCTTTACCCTTGTCTAGAGTAGGATTCAGAAACGGTTAGCTGACATGTTAATAGTTCAGTGTCGAGGTGTCCAACATGCTAGCCACTAGTGGCTGGTTGGCCGGTTGAGTGTGGCTAGTTCATTATCACAGTAGCCACTATAGTGGCTTCAGAACTGGTTGGAGACCTCGTGCAAGTAAATTAATATGCATTAAATTGGTCAAACGAAATTTTAAAGGCGCACTGATTTGTCTACACAAGTCTATGATTTATGCTAGCAAACAAACATTCTCATACTGGGCAACACTTTTCAAATACTAATTTAGACAAGGCTTTACAGTTTATAAACTTTTTTTTAAGGATGGAGGCCTTTCCTCTTAAATGGATATAAACAAAGCTCTCTGAATACTAGAGAAATAAGAGAGCAATACTAACTTGAGGTCAAATGTAAAGGTTTTTAAAACTGCGGTCTACTCCCTCTCCCCGCCTCCCCCACCCCCTTTGCCGCCACACACACACACACCTCTTTTAAGCATTGGGTGAATCTTTTCTGTACACCATGGCACAGTTAAGGAGGAACCTAAAGTTTGTCTTGAGACTTCGCTGAAACTTTGGGAGGAAAAGGGCTCGGATATGAGTCCTTTGGTTTTGGCTCATTTTGGGTTATGATGGGCTCATTTCATGCTGTTTTAAGCAGATGCTTAATCTGACTAATTGTTTTCACTGTTGGTAATTTGAGTGTTACTAGATTTCCTTTTCTTGAACAGAATTTTATGGGAAAGGTGCCCCATACAATGCCCTCGTTGGGAAGGACTCAACAAGAGGGGTTGCAAAGATGTCACTAGACCCAGAAGATCTCTCACATGACATAGTAAGAAATGGATTTGTTTGTTTCATTCCTGCTTTGCAAAATTAGTCTTTTGGTTGGCTTTTTACAATCTTAATTATGCTTTATTTTTTTAAGAGTGAATTCAGGATTGGTAGAAGCTTCCAGAGAGCCTGATAGGGAGGAGTTCTCTGTCAGTAGAACCAACACAACTAGGGCAGCTGCTGAGCTGCCCTATCAACATAACTTAACAGATATTTAGTGATTTCAGAGGGGTAGCCAAGTTAGTCTGTAACCGGAAAAACTTAAACAACAACAAATAGTTTAGTAGCACTTTAAAGACTAACAAAACATGCAGATGATATCATGAGCTTTCATGGGCACAGCCCAGTTCTTCAGATGACTGGAGTATTGGAAGTCCAGATACAAGAATAAATAAGGGAAGGACGCCGGGGGGGGGGGGGAAGAGGTCATTGGATAGATACGTCTCAAAGGGTTAGCCGAGCCAGTCTGTAACAGGAAAAACATAAAAAACAACAAATAGTCTTAATAGCACCTTAAAGACTAAATAGTTAAAAGAGGCTGATAAGAACCATTAGTTTCCTCTAGGAAAGGAAGAGTACGAACACCAAATTCTACATAGTGCTGCCAGACTGTTTGTTTGTTTTTTAAGTTTTAGCTGTTTAGTGGAACAGCATCTAAGGATGTGGAATTCCGTTTCCTTGATCAGTTCAGTCCTTGGTATGTCTGCTCTGTATCCCAATAATGCCGACTGTGATGGTGCTTTCGGATGTAGGCACCTTTTCCCTGGGAAATTAATTGAAGCCAACAACTCTGAGGATGTCAGGCTTTATTACTGCTGGACTGAATTAAATCAGTGACCTACAGATGAAAGATTCTATGCTAAGCCAATTATGTAATCTGAAGGCTGGCTTCAGGCTAGGATAATCAACATAAATAAAGACCTATGTAAATACCTGCCTTTTTTCTTGACCATATTTCATTTAGACAGGACTCTCTGAAGAAGAGTTAAAATCCCTGGATGATATCTTCAATGATGTGTACAAAGCCAAATACCCTATTGTTGGCTATACTTCTGAAAGAATTCTGAATGAGGATGGCAGCCCCAATCAGAACTTCAAACCTGAAGATCAGCCACATTTCAGCATTAGAGATGAATTTTGATGAAGGATTTAGCATTCTGAAAATCCTCAGATGAACATTGTGGAATATTGTATGACTTGAAAACACTGTTTCTAAGGCAGAAGATCACTTTATATGAATTAAGTATCTTTTGTATTTTTATTACCCCTTCCTAGCTACATGGATGTTGGTTGATTACTACTGTAGCGAAGTCCTTCAAGTAGTGCACTGTAGCGAAGTCCTTCAAGTAGTGCACCAAATAAAATTAATCAGTAGCACGTATTTGTAGTGTGCACCCCATGGGGGAATTATTTCAATAAAATTCTCATGTCAATATCTTTCTCTTTTTATATTAAAAAAGAAACATTGGATAGATAAATAGTCATTCCCTAAAGGGGAGACAGTGTCCTTTAACACCTGAATCGTGAGACGAAGGCTTTTACCATTTCTGGAATCTGCTTCCTTTTCTGCTACAAACTATCTTGCTTCACTTCTCAGGCTATGTCTACACTGGAAGACAACTTTTGCAAAAACCTCTGGCGCGTCCACACCTCAAATGCACTTTTGCGCAAGTAAATCCACACTAAAACAGCAGAACAGAAAGTTCTTCTTCAGGTAGTGTCCCTGTGGGTGCTCCACTGTGGGTGTCAGGCTCGTCCTGGCTCACAGTTTGGAGATGTTTTAGCCGTTGTTCAGCAGACCGTGCATGCGCAGCTTTTCACACCATTTCTGCTCACGTGGTCCGGCCCTGCCAGTTCCTTCTAACCATCTTCGGGCGCAGACAGGGAATTAGCTCCCTCTCACGACCATCCTGTCAGGATTCAGAGAGGAGAGTCTGTACATAGTTCGTTAGTTAGTTCTTCATCATTCTATAGTGGCTAGTTAATTGGTTTAAAAAAAAAAAGATTTTATTGGTTTTTGTTTGAAACCATGCCCTGCTCACCAGGCTTCAAAGTGCCTAACATGCTGGGGCTCTGTGTCGCCTCAGACAGGCACTCTTCCTGCATCAAGTGCCTTGGGTAAGGCCACATTCCCCAAAAATGTCAGCATTGTTCACAGCTGATGGCGAGAGCACAGCGTGACTGTGAAATGCACCTTAAGATGCTCTTATTTGATAAGGCACTCCAGCCACAGACGGGCCAAAGAACAAGCAGTGGATTCTCGTCAGCCCTCCCCCGTGGCAACGAGCTCTTGAATAAGTCGTTCCCCATCGTGTTCCTTGCCAGCGATGAGGCTGAGCTCTGGAGACAAGCCGAGTACCTCTTACAATGTGGCAGCTCGAAAGCAGCATAAAGACAAGCCGGTCTGAAGTATATTGGCACCGAGCTCAATGGCGCACGTGGCACTGAAGCTGACCTCGGCACCGAAGCCCCTGGGACTGAAGTCGGCGCGGGTGGCCCCAGCACCTCCGGCACCTGATTCCCACATCGGCACTGACTACGATAGGGCACGCAGTGCCCGGCGGCTCGGCACCAGGGAAATTGATGGCACGGCACAAGAGTTCTGTGTAGGCACCGATGGCCACACTGCCAGAACGTGCACCACCACCACTACAAGCAACACAGTTGGCACCGACATCCCGACCACACCTTCTCACTGCGTCCTCACACGCGGCACCAGAACTGCTGGCACTGCTGAGTGTAAGAGAGATTAATTATACTGTAATAATTGAATAAGTTGAAGGAATACTGTTTGTCTCTGAACAGGAAAGAGAAGATTCTGTTTGTAAGCATGCAGATCAGAATGAAGCCAGGTGTGCCTGGGATAACAGGAAAAGGAACAGTAGGTGTTAGGCAGAAAGTAATTGAGGTAACCAGGGAGATATAGACAGGAGATTGCTATGTGATTGACGTGGAAATGAAGATACAGGCAGTCCCCTAGTTACGCGGATCCGACTTATGTCGGATCCGCAGTTACGAACGGGGCCCTTCCCCTCCCTGGTCTCCAGCAGACCAGGGAGAGGAAGCAAAGCGGCGGAACACGCGGGCAGCGGACAGGGCTGTCCTCTGCCCACGCACTCCACGGCTTGGCTCTGCTTCCCCCCCTCCCCCCGTCCCCCTGGTCTGCAGACCAGGAGGACGGGGGGGGCAAAGCAGAGCGAAGCTGCGGAGCGCGCGGTCAGCTGACAGCCTAGATGTGTCTGGGCTGTCAGCTGGCCGCGTGCTCTGCAGCTTGGCTCTACTTTGCCCCCCATTCCCCTGGCCTGCAGACCGGGGGACGGGGGGCAAAGCAGAGCCAAGCCGCGGAGCACGCGGGCAGCGGACAGCCCAGACACCTCTGGGCTGTCCGCTGCCCACGTGTTCCACTGCTTTGCTCCCCGCCCCCCTGGTCTGCAGACCAGGGGGACGGGGAGCAAAGCAGAGCAAAGCCACGGAGCCCGAGGGCAGCAGGACAGCCACGGCGCGTCTGGGCTGTCCCGCTGCCCCCGTGCTCCGCGGCTTTGCTCCGGACACCTGTGGTACAGCAGCTGGGGCGCTGCCAGTTGGTCCCGTAGCACTGCTCTGGGTGCTACTGGACCAACCGGGAAGCACCCCAGCTGCTCTGCCCCAGGCGTCCCCAAGTCAGCCGCTGCTGAAACTGACCAGTGGCTGACTACAGGAAGCCCCTGCCCTGGGCTTCCTGGAATCAGCCGCTGATCAGTTTCAGAAGCAGCTGACTTGGGGATGCCTGGGGTTCTTAAGTTGAATCTGTATGTAAGTCAGAACTGGCGTCCAGATTCAGCCGCTGTTGAAACTGATCAGTTTCAGCAGCGGCTGAATCTGGACGCCAGTTCCGACTTACATACAGATTCAACTTAAGAACAAACCTACAGTCCCTATCTTGTACGTAACCCGGGGACTGCCTGTACTTGACTAGTCTCATACTAATCATGTGAAGTTTTTCCACTTTTTAATCTTGTTAATTTGGCTTTCTTTTGACTATATAAATCAAAGGGATTTGAGCCTT
Organism: Pelodiscus sinensis; assembly: GCF_049634645.1. NCBI lineage: Eukaryota > Metazoa > Chordata > Testudines > Trionychidae > Pelodiscus > Pelodiscus sinensis. Next base: position 147,327,401 of record NC_134713.1, on the reverse strand, counting down.
GTATGGTACAGGCAGTCCCCGACTTACGTCGGATCCGCACTTATGAACGGGGCTTTCTCGCCCCGGAGCTCACAGGCAGCGAGAAAAGCTGCTCCCGGTGCCCCTGGTCTGCTGGGGACCATCTCCAGCAGACCAGGGGCATCGGGAGCAAACCCACAGCAGCGGCAGGTTCCCGTGCTTCTGAGGCTTTGCCAGAGCGGGGGACCCCGCCGCTGCTGCGGGTTTGCTCGCGGTGTCCCTGGTCTGCTGAAGACCTCTGGCAAAGCCTCAGAAGCGCGGGGACCCCGCCGCAGCTGCAGGTTTGCTCCCGGTGCCCCTGGTCTGCTGGGGACTGTCTCCAGCAAACCAGGGGCACCGGGAGCAAAGCGGTCCGGCGCCAGAGCAAAGCCTCAGAGGCGAGGCACCCCCCACTGCCACTTTGCTCCCTGTGTCCCTGGTCTGCTGGGGGGGGCGCAGCTAGTGTGCCCCCCCCAGCAGACCAGGCTTTTGTTGTGGACCCTGGGGCAGAGCAGCTGGGGCGCTGCCGGTTGGTGCTGCAGCGCCGCTCTGGGCACTACTGGACCAACCCGGCAGCACGCCAACTGCTCTGCCCCAGGCGTCCTGATTCAGCCGCTTCTGGTCAGTTTCAGCAGCGGCTGAATCAGGACTCCTGGGGCAGAGCAGCTGGGGTGCTGCAGGGTTGGTCCAGTAGCGCCGAGGAGCGGTGCTACTGGAGCAACCCAGCAGCACCCCAGCTGCTCTGCCCCAGACGTCCCCAAGTCAGCTGTTGCTGAAACTGACCAGCGCTGACTACAGGAAGCCCGAGGCACAGTTGCTCTGCCCCGGGCTTCCTGGAATCAGCTGCTGATCAGTTTCAGCAGCAGCTGACTTGGGGTTCTTAAGTTGAATCTGTATGTAAGTCGGAACTGGCGTCCAGATTCAGCCGCTGCTGAAACTGACCGCCAGTTCTGACTTGCATACAGATTCAACTTAAGAACCCCAAGTCAGAACTGGCGGTCAGTTTCAGCAGCGGCTGAATCTGGACGCCAGTTCCGACTTACATACAGATTCAACTTAAGAACAAACCTGCAGTCCCTATCTTGTACGTAACCCGGGGACTGCCTGTATTTACACCCAGAAAAATGTATTAGCATAGTGACTTTGCTAATAAACAGAGCAGTCTGACAAATCTGTGCGTCCTGTGTCTGACTTTGACACGAGACACTTGCCGACTCCATCATATTCCCGGAGGATCTCCACACCGAGCGCTTCTCCACCCACACCCCTGATGCAGGCGTCCCCCTCCTCAATGAGTGGGCAACCACCAGTAAGCCCAGGACCGACAACATTTTCCCCAGAGCTGCCTTCTCCATTTCGGCAGAACTGCCTTCTCTATCTCGGCACCACCAGCGACCGAGACACAGTATCTCTCCACATCAAGACACGGTTATTACAGACGCTATTGATCACAGTCTCACTGCTGCTCTCATCGCAGGTGCCAGTCACGGAGATTCCCCCTCCTATTCTCGGGATTCCAGATACAGGGACGACTACAGGCGCTCATATTATTCTAGATATGATGACCGCTGGCACCTACATCACGACCACCGAGACCACTATTCCTGTTTGATTCGTTCATCACCGTTGCCAGCTCCATCACGTCTCACTCATGGCAGGAGTAGAACCTCTACTTCAGCGGCACCCAGACCACCTACTCCATTTGGCGACTTACCTCCCATGCAACAGCCCATAGCGGAACTACCACAGGTCCCCAAAGTAGAGGCACCACAACAATTCTCTCCCACAGATGTGGCTTCCTCTTCTCCAGACGATGTCATCCTCACTGGAGATATGTCACCCTCCGATGACCTGAAGGAGTTCCAGGACCTTTTCTGCCAGGTAGCGGATACGCAGAGCGTGAAGCTCACAGAAGTCCAACAGAAACAACACCTGTATCCTCTTTCCCATGCTTCTAAAGTCACATTGCCTCTGGATGAGGCTATATTCGAAATTGCCAATGCCATCTGGCAAACACCTGCCACGGCCCCACCAATGAATAAAAAGGCCGATAAGAAATATTATGTCCGAGCCACAGAGATGGAATACCTGTTCACCCATCCCCAACCGAACTCGGTGGTGGTGGACACAGCGCAACAACACACCAAAGCTCCACAATACAAGGCAACTACTGGAGACAAGGATAATAAACGCCTTGACCTGCTCATGCTCAAAGTTGACTCTTCAGCCACCTCCATCCTCTGAATGGCCAATTACTCTGCGTTGCTGGCCAACCATAACTTCGACAACTATGCGAAGTTAGTCCAGCTGCTTGAACACCTGCCAGACACAAAATGCCAGCTGCTCAAGGCCATTATCCAGGAGGGCTACGTGGCTTCCTGTTCGGCACTGAACATAGCCCTCAATACAGTGGACGCAGCAGCTAGAATGACGGCAACATCTATTGTTATGCGCAGGGCTTCGTGGCTCCATATGTCGGCAGTCCCCAGGGAACTTCAATCTAAAGTTGAAGATTTGCCTTTTGACACTTGGGTTAGTTGCAGAGAAAACAGATCAACTTCTCCATTCTGGTAAGGACTCACGTACAACCCTGAGAACCTTAGGCATGTATACTCTGCCATACCGCCACAAGAAGTATACACTTTATCAGAAACAGAGACCGCCCCGTCCCCCTTTGCGCAGACATAATATAAACAACAATGCTCTAAGCAACATCCTCAAAAATGATGTCCACAGACTCCCAGACCTACAACTCAGCCACAATCCAAGCAGCAAGTTTGACGTGTTGCTCAAGGATTTGCAGACTATTCCAACTCTTTCTGCTGCAAATGCCAACACCGTTCTTTTTCACCACCGCCTCCAGCCCTTCCAACATCGCTGAGCTGCAATAACAGACAAATGGGTCACGCAGCTCATAACAATGGGCTACGTAATTCCCTTCACATCCCATCCGCCTACCATCCCTCCCTCCCCATCCCTTTTCGGGGACCCATCTCATGAGCTCCTCCTCAGTCCACCTCTTGTTTATCTCCTCAGCATCGGCGCTATAGAGAGGGTGCCTTTACCCTTCCACGGCAGGGGATTTTACTCCCGCTGTTTTCTAACACAGAAAAAGTCTGGTGGCTGGAGACCTATATTAGACCTCCGCGGCCTCAACCAATACGTACAGAGGCAACAGTTCAAAATGGTAACTCTCATACCAGCATTGCAGCAAGAAGACTGGTTTGCATCCCTCGATTTTGCAAGATGCTTATTTCCACGTCACAGTCCACCCTGCCCACAAGTGGTTTCTTCGCTACCTCGTAGGTTCTGAACCCTACCAATACAAAGTTCTGCTGTTTGGTCTTTTGTCAGCACCAAGGGTGTTCTCCAAGACAGTTGTGGTCATGGTGGCCTTTCTGTGATGCCTGGGAACTATAATCTTCCCTTACTTGGACGACTGCCTCCTCAGGGCTCGCTCCTTCCACAAGGCTTCTGTCGTGGTGTCCACAAAAGATTACTTTTCGACAGTTAGAATGATTGTCCCTCATTCCTCAACAGACTATAGATTTTTATAGGCGCTCGTCTAGATTTGGTGATGGCACACGCCTACTTCCCCAACAACCAGACTCAGCATGATCCAAGATCTGGTTCACTTCCTTACTACGAGGCCCCACAGTTCCGGTTCTCACCTGTTTGCAACTGATGGGGCATATGGCAGCCACGATTTGTTGTTGCGCATGCACGCCTCCATTTCAGATGTCTGCAACAATGGATATCGACTATTTACACACCTCGGAAACGCAACGTGCACAGAATGGTTCCTGTACCAAACATGGTCAGACAGTCCCTGAAGTGGTGGACTATCTCCCGCAATATGCTAGCGGGAATCCCTTTCCACAGACCCCCAGCCTACCATCCAGGTTACCACAGATGCCTCCCTTCTCGGCTGGGGAGCCCACATGCATGACAAATAGGTACAAGGCCTTTGGTCGCCACAAGAATCGCTCTGTCACATAAATCTTCTTGAATTACGAGTGGTATACAATGCTTGCAACCACTTTCTTCCCTGGATACGCGACCAGCACGTACAAGTTCTTACGGACAATATGACAACAGTCTATTACATAAACAGGGCAGCGCCTGCTCCCATACGCTCTGCAGAGAAGCCGTGCATCTCTGGAAATGATGTATATGCCACAACATCATAATTACCACAGCATATCTCCCGGGGGATGACAACACCACAGCAGACACACTGAGCTGACATTTTGCACAGCAGCATGAATGGGAGCTACACCCTGAAGTTTTAGAGAACATATTCCAACTCTGGGGCCACCCAACTATGGATTTCTTTGCACTTCGTATTGTACTGCGTGGCGACTATTACTGCTCCAGAGCCGGCATAGGCTGAGCATCGAAGGGCGATGCCTTCCTCCTCCACTGGGACCGTCAGCTCCTTTACACGTTTCCACCCAGTCCCCTACTACACAAGGTCCTAGAGAAAGCAATAGCGGACAGAGCAACACTAATCCTAGTGGCTCCATTCTGACCGCGCCAGACGTGGTTCCCTTACCTTCTCCATATGTCGTCTCATCCCCGTATCACTTTCCCCATCAGCCCGATCTTCTGACACAAACGGGGGCAACTACTTCATCTGCAACTGGATCACCTCACCCTATCTGCTTGGTTCCTGACACTGGCCAACAAGAAAGATTAGGGACCTCAGAAGCGGTCAACCACGTGCTCCCACATAGCAGGAAAACTTCGACCTGAATACCTAACTGCATAAATGGAAAAGGTTCACCGAATGGTGTGCACACAAGAATATGGACCCTCATAGAGTGCTGCTATACTACATTCTCGATTACGTTTTCCACCTCAAGTGTAGTACGCTTTTCCTATCATCCCTGAAAGTCCACTTGGTGGCCATCACAGCCTTCAGACAGCTGATCGAGGGCTATACCATTTTCTCGCATCCCATTACAAAACGATTCCTCAAAGGTCTAAACAATCTCTTTCCAGAGCACAAACAGCCCCCTGATCCTTGGAACTTTGAATTGGTTCTAGATACACTGATGCGACCACCCTTCGAACCATTGACTATGTCCAATTTTTAACTCTCTCACCATGAACGTTGTGTTCTTACGGGCAATTACATCTGCACGCAGGATAGGGGAACTGGCTGCTTTATCAGCATCACCCCCTTACACGATTTTCACGCCACAAGCAGTCATCCTGCGACCATAACCAACGTTCTTACCCAAGGTCAACTCCAGCTTCCATGTAAATGAACCTATTGTTTTACCAGTGTTCTACCCTAGACTGCAAGATGGCTGCCGCGCATGCGTGGTCCGGCGAACAACGGCTAAAACATCTCCGTACTGCGGTGCCGGGGTGAGCCCGACACCCACAGTGGAGCACCCATGGAGACGCATACCTTGAAGAGCCATCGTTACTGCACAAAGGCATAACTTCTTCCTTTTTCTGGTGTAAGTAAACCTCCTCTTATGAGGCATAACTCCTTTTTGCCCCCCAGCTGTTGCACAAAAAGGCATGTGTGGACACTCCACAGGGGTTTCTTGCACAAATAGAGTCTATCTGAAAAAGCACAGGTTCTCTGATGGCCATTCTCTGGCAATCAGAGCTTTCTTGTGCAAGAACATACATGCAGCGTGGATGCTCTTTTGTGCAAAACCGTATTGCAAAAGTGATGTGCTTTGAGGTGTGGATGTGCTTTTGTGCTAGAAGTTTTTTGCAAAAACTCTTCCGCAAAAGACTTCTTGCGCAAAAACCCTGCAGTGTAGATGTAGCCCCAATGACTAAGTCTTCCTATTACACTTTTTATTGATAGTTTCTCCATCTCAGAGAAGTGACTGGGGCTTAATGTTTGTCCTCTTTGATTGCAGTGGCTACGTAAACGCTCACTTCTCTGAAATGTGCTTAAATGCAGTATGGTTATGCACAGCCCTGTGCTATAAAACAAAAGATTTTTCTTGGAAATATTATATTTTATTGTCTTTTATTAGATTTAGGCTAAGGCTACACTCGAGTTTGCTGTGGCACTGCTGTAAGTTCTCTCTAGTGGAACAAATCTAATTCATTGGGTGGGAGGTCTCACATTGACTTAGCTGCCACCACTCAGTGGAGATAGATTAATTATGTCAGCCGAAGTGATCTTCCTGCCAACAGCACTGTCCACATCAACACAAAGGTTGGCATGGGGTATGTCACTTACGAGGATGGCTTATGCACAACTCAGGGGATAGTAGTTATACTGCCATAAGTGGGTAGTGTAGACCTGGCTTACCTCCTTATTATTGTAGGAGTTTCAGCAAAATAGCACTTTTTGGTAATATGTTTACATGGATTTATTTAAAATTAATTCATGATGGTTCCTTAATATCCTCAATTCCTAATGCCCACAAATCCAGAGAAATTGTAATATAGGAGCTATGGTTATCAGTCTTTGATCACATATTGTAAAGTGGAAATTTACTAGATTATTTCAGTCTGAATCCAATATTCCCCTCTTCTTTATACTGTCAGCTAAACTCTCTGGCTGACTCTATGCCTAGGTGCTGGAACTGCAGATGCTGTCATGCTCCCTGGCTTGAAGGGGTTATCATCAAGCTATGTGTGCATATTTCTTTTCTCTTTAACTGAATTTACAACCACAAGTCCTGCTGTGGGGAGACAGGCCCTCTCTTCTGACAGATTTCTCTTGGCAATCTTTCAGGTTGTTTTTAATTTACATAGCAGGCACAGAACATTACATGCTTGTGCTATACCATGTGCTGCTAGCCACTGACTTCTACTAACTGAAGTCAAATGCAAATGGTGATGTATGTGGATTTACCTGCCACCAAGACCGTTTGAATTAGCATTAAGAAATTCAGCAGCTCTTTCCAATTTTGTAAAGATAATTTGCTTCATTATGTTAATCTTCTGGCTATGATGACATTTATTCTCCCTTTTCTGGGATACTGTGCTGCATAGCAAACTGTGGGAGAAAGACAACTGCTTGGTAAAAGAAAAACTTTTTATTATCTCTTTCATAACAGTGATATAAATAGGGCTTGACAAATGGTGGCGAAAGCCGCTTGCCAGCCCCGCACTGTGCATGCGCATGCTGCTAGTAAACGAGGTGCGTTGCTGAAATCTACTCGCTATGGGCAAGTAGATTCTATAGTTTGTCAAGCCTTGGATATAAATATATTCCAAACTTGATTTGCGCCATAAGCCTCTTTTTTTCTTTGAAGTCACAGATGTATAGTATAAGACAGAGCTACTCAACTTTGGAAGCCCTGGAGGCCACAATGATACTCTCAGCATTGGCTGAGGGCCGCAACTTAAGTGTGGTTGTATGCAACTAGCTTCTTTTGCACTGACAGGCATAAATACAAAGATTAAGGCAAGACTACACACCATGCAGACCCCATTTAATTCAGTTCTGCTGATATTAATAAAAAGCAATATTTACCCGATTTCCACCCATATGACAGCACTTTAAATGAGCATAACAGTCTAGGAATTGAGCTACTAAAACGCATATCAACAGAAGACCATTATACTGACTCGCCATTGTGGAGCCTGTTTCCAGTGGAGGCCATGTTCAAAGGATCCCACCTGCAGCCCGCGTATTGAGCCCTGTGTAAACCCAAACCACACTGTAGACTGCAAACAAACAGGCCCCAGGCTGCATGTATCCCACAGGTCACATAGTGAGTAGCCCTGGTGTAAGAGGTTAAAGCAATGGACTCCTGGGCTATGTCTACACTAGCGGGTTCTTGTGCCAGAAATATGCAAATGAGGCTAAGCGTGGACTATTGCTGATTATTTTCAGGAATAACGGCATTGTGCAAGAGGGTTTTTCTTGCACAAGAAGGGGCAGTGCAGATGCTCCTTCTGGCACAAGACCCTCTTCTGCAAAAATGGCGGCTCATTAGATACACAAATGAGGCGCAGCGATATTCCACACTTAGCCTCATTTGCATATTTCTGGCACAAGAACCTGCCACTGTAGACATAACCCTGGGCTACGTCTAGACTGGCATGATTTTCCGTAAATGATTTTACCGGAAAAGTTTTTCTGTTAAAAGCATTTGTGGAAAAGAACGTCTAGATTGGCACGGACACTTTTCCGCAAAGCACTTTTTGCGGAAAAGCGTCCATGCCAATCTAGATGCGCTTTTGCGCAAGAAAGCCCCGATCAGATGGCAAAAATGGTGATCGGGGCTTTTTTGCTCAAAACTGTTTTTAGCTGTCTACACTGGCCCTCTTGTGCAAAAACATTTCCAAAAAAGGGCTTTTGCCTGAATGGGAACATCAAAGCATTTGTGCAAGAATTCAGACAGTAGAACGTCAGTGCTTTTGCGCAAAATCAAGCGGCCAGTGTAGATAGCTGGCAAGTTTTTGTGCAAAAGCGGCTGCTTTTGTGGCAAAATTTGCCAGTCTAGACGCAGCCCTGGTGTTTACTCTCTGTTTCTGAATTTCTGTATAACTCGGGTTGCCTGTGCCACCTAACTGCACCACAAGAATCCTCATTAATAAATGTATTCATTTAAAGCTAGAATTTGTTATTAATAAAGCAAATATTTTTAGAAGAAATTAAATCATTTTAAAATCCATTCCCCCCCCCCTTTTTTTTCCCCGTAAAAAAATGAAACCTGACTGTTGTTAGTTTGTGAAAACTTATTTAGTAAAAAAGAAGGCTTCTGAATGGGACAGGGACAGAGCAGGCAGGGCCCACCTGGCTGCAGGGGAGACTTAGATGTGCTGGGCTGAAGGAAGCCAGGCCTACAAGCCTGAGGGATCCTTTGTTATGTTCAAAGCTCAGTAAACCCTCATATTTGGTGCTGACTGAGAGTCACTCTGGTCTGGAGAACAGGGTGGCACTACTCCCTCTGGGAGTGGAGGCTCCAGAGGGAGTAGACCCCCCCCTCCTGCCAGCTCATGGCAGAGACAGGCCTGCTGAAGGCCCTGAGAGGCGCCATCCTAGAGGCAGCGCGGTGGACCCCCATGAGAGAGTAGACTCCCTGAGAAAGGGCTGTTGCACTGAAGGGGCAAAACAGGGACAAACGAGCCAAATGTGGGCACAATCTGTGAGACACTGACACCAACATATCAAACATTGTACTTGGAAAGTTTCAGCTTATTTTTGAGGGTAGATTTAAACCCACAAACTTCCAAGTGGGTTTGCATATGACATAATATTTCTTCTATTTGAACACAAGAACATTGCCAGAAAGTGGCAGTAGACAACACTGGAAGGATCACTCAGTACTTGCCCTGATCATTCCCCTGAAGCATCTGGCACTCGTCCTGACTAAACGGACCTTTGGTATGACCCATTATGAAAGGAGTGGGCAAGATACTGCCTGCGGGCCAGATACGGCCTGCCAAGCCATTTCATCCAATCTGTGCCCGCCCTACTGAGACCCCAAGGTTGTACAAAATGACTGGCAGCTCCCCTCCACCAGAGGCGGAGGTGCTTACAGGGAGCAGCTGCCAGTCCCTTTGAACTTCACACACTAGTCCCTTCCTCCCCCATGAGACATCAGATATTCAAAACAGTTGGCAGTTCTCTCCAGATGCCACTTGACTCTGGTGGGGGGAGAGAGAGTTCATGAGCTCTCATGATTGAGATGTGCAAAGTCTCCTTTCCCCTCTCCTCCCTCCACCAGGGGCATGCAATGCATACAGGGAGTCACCAGCTGTTGAAAACAGCTGGCAGTTCCATCTAGGTGCCATGCAACCCTGGCAAGGGAAAAGAGAGTTGGCACACTCCCCTGCACTACAGTACTTGAGCAAATTAATTCATCCTCAGAACATCCTGCTTAGGAAGAATTCTCTCCTTTTATTTCCCCATTTTCTAAATAATGAACTGACACAAAGTGATAAAAATGCCTTGCCTAATGTCACAGGAATTATCTCCTGCATCATATTCTAGTATGCTAAGCACTACAGTGCACCCTTTTAAAAAGCAGCCAAGTCACATATTGTGAGATGTCTTTTTGATATGGGGAGGGAGCTCATTGGGGGTTGAATTTTACTCTGCTGGAAGGTAACATTTGCCTTGGAAAGAGAAATGTGTACATCTCAGCTATATATTTCTTTACATTGTTTTGACTAAAAATATCACATTTATTATCATCCCTTCTTCAGAGCTGGTTATATTTTCCTGACTTTTGCATTATTTCAATGAGGCCATTGACCCATCTGAAATTTGTATACGCAAACAGTGACAGCCCCCCAACCCACTTACTGTAAGGAGTGATGAAATCCATTGTAATCCACTTATTGCCTTCTGAAATGACTCACTGTTTTCACTATATTGCCTCTAATCTATCTTTTAGTAATTTAACATGGGTGTCTGCATAATTCAAGAAGATCTTATAAATTACCATGACAGGAGAGAACCTACTCTATTCTTTAATAATGTTTAAATCTACTCTACATTCTGGAGTGATTTATTGGTGAGGGTCTCAAGGAACCTCTCTTGTTGAAAAGATGCAATACAGTTTACAAAAGGGCTCTTTACATGATGACAGGGGAATAACTTACACAGCACTGCTACATTTTCTCCTTAGGACCTTCCCTGCTCCTGCAAATATTTCATCTTTTATCCTAGTAGGTTTAACTAAATACTATAAGAACAGGCACTTGAGAAATGCTGATCATTTTGGACAAACTGCTTTGAGATCCTGGGTGCATGTTAACCAGATTCTGCAATCCTCACTTTGACTACATTTATACTGCAGGCTTTTTACACAAGAAGTGTTTTGCGGAAGAGATCTTCCACAAAAAGTTCTTGCGCAAAAGTGTGTCCATGCCTCAAAAGTGCATCCCGAAAGCCATGTGCTTTTGTGCAAGAGAGCGTACACACTATTGGACATTCTCTCCCACATAAAGCCCCCAAGAACCGGATCTAGCTGGGTTTTAGGCCATCAGTTGCTCTCAAGTGCTGTTGCTGGAGCCCTGTAGAGACACGTGCTTAAAAGGACCCCCCTGGACAGTTGTTTCTCTGTTTCTGCTGCCTGCTTGCGGATCTCTTTTGAGAGACAGCAAAGCTTCAGTAGTGCCTGCTGTGGTTGCCCTCTTCTTTTTGGGGATGCCTCAGCTTTTTGCCGTGGTGTGTGCTATGGAGCCGGAGCTGACTCTGGGCAGGTGATGGCCCCTCGTGGCCATGCTGCAGTTCCTGCAGCACTTGCTTCCAGCAGCCTACATGTTCCTGCTGAATGTGGACACCAAACTACTCCTCATAACCCTCTGCATGACTGTGGCTGCTCCAGTCTGGCTTCCGCACCCCACCATACACAGAAGGTTCTGAAATTTGGAGACTAGTTTAGACTGGTGGTATTGGCTGGTCATGGAGTGGTGGGATGACCAGCAGTGGCTGCACAACTTTCGCCTACACAAGGCCACCTTCCTTGAGCTGTGTGCCTGGCTCACACCCGCCCTCCAGAGACACGACATGCACCTGCGGCCTGCCATCCCCGTGCAGAAGTGGGTCGCAATCGCCCTCTGGAAGCTGGCCACCAGCCACATCTCCATGGCTAACCAGTTTGTGGTGGGGAAGGCCACTGTCGCGACCCTGCTTATGCAGGTAAGGAGCTCGCGGGCTGCAGTCCCTGCCCGGGGTGGGTTGGGGGGGTGCTGGATAAGGGGGACTTTCAGGAGGGTAGGGGACCGTATGGGGTAGACTGGGGGGTGGGGGGAAGCTCTGGCCCCAGAAGCTTGTGCCATCCCGCTCTCACATAGCCCTTCTGCTGGCGGGGGGGGGAAGGGAGGAGCGGCACGGGCTCATAGGGGGTGGCTCCTGGAGAGTTGGGGGGGGACAAAGGAAGGGAGGGGAACGGGCACTTCCCAAGGGCTCACGCAACCCCGCTCTCATTCTCTGTTGTCTGTGTTTCTTTGTCTCCTTCTGCAGGACGTCTGGGCCATCAACTTCCTGCTGCTGTGCAGAGTCGTCCATCTCCAGGACTTGGAGGCAACCATGGACAGATTTGTTGCCCTGGGGTTCCCCAACTGCGGGGGAGCCATCAACAGCATTCACATCTCGATCCGGGCCCCAAACCATCAAGCAGCCCAGTTTATTAATAGAAAGGGCTACTTCTCAGTATTCCTGCAGGCCCAGATGGACCACCAGGGCCACTTTACAAACAAAAGCATGGGAGGCAGCAGGCACCAAGGGAGCTGATGGAGCAAGGAGAGGAGACATGGCAGCAGAGAGAAAAGGTAAAGGTTTATAAAATATTTATTAATAACTTGGTATGCTGCCCATGGCCAGTTTGTTTGCGCCCCGCGGTGCAATTTGGGTTTATGTGGGGATCAACACGTGGCCGGCGAGTGGAAGCCAAAACAAAAAAGCAGTCAGTGTAATGATCTTCTGTCGATATGTGTTTTAGTAGTTAAATTCTTGGACTGTCATTGCTCATGAAAAGTGCTGTCACATGGGTAGAAATCGGGTAAATGTTGCATTTTATTAATATCAGCAGAACTGACTTAAATGGGGCCTGTGTGTTGTGTAGTCTTATCTTAATCTTTGTATTCATGCCTGTCAGTGTGAGAGAAGCTATTTGTATATATTTGCTTGCATATGCAACCACACTAAAGTTGAGGCCCTCAGCATGTTCTGTAAGTATCAGTGTGGCCCCGGGGGCTTCCAAAGTTGAGTTGCCCTAGTTCATCCCTGACAGGTGTCTCTCTAACCTGGTCTTAAATATCTCCAGTGATGGAGATTCCACAATCTCCCTAGGCAATTTATTCCAGTGTTTAACCACCCTGACAGGCAGGAAGTTTTTCCTAATGTCCAACCTAAACCTCCCTTGCTGCAATTTAAGCCCATTGCTTCTTATCCTAACCTCAGAGGCCAAGGAGAACAATTTTTCTTCCTCTTCCTTATGATACTCTTTGAGGGTATGTCTACACTACCCCGCTAGTTCGAACTAGCGGGGTAATGTATGCATACCGCACTTGCTAATGAAGCCCGGGATTTGAATTTCCGTGAAACGAGGTGTACCGGTAGTTCGGAATAGGCACCCTAGTCCGAACTACCTAGTTTGAGCCCCGTGTAGCCGCGCTGCACGGGGTTCGAAGCAGCGGGGATTTAAAAATGGCGGCTCCCCGCTTATGCTAATGAAGCCCGGGAAATTCAAATCCCGGGCTTCATTAGCAAGTGCGGTATGCATACATTACCCTCCTAGTTCGAACTAGGAGGGTAGTGTAGACATACCCTTAGATACTTGAAGCTGCTCTCATGTCCCTTTTCGGTCTTCTCTTTTCCAAAGTAAACAAGGCAAATTTCTTCAGCCTCGCCTCATATCTCATGTTCTCTAGACCTTTCATCATTTGTGTTGATCTTCTCTGGTCTTTCTCCAGATTCTCCATGTTTCCTGAAATGTGGCGCCCAGAACTGGACATGACACTCCAGCTGGGGCCTAATGTAGATGGCTCATTCCCTGCCTAGGGGACGTGAGACTGGGCGGGTTAATTTCCAATCCTCCTCTTTATTCTTTTCCTAAGCCAGGAGGGCACGGTAGTTCTGACGGGGGCTCTGCAGGAAGGCAGCCCGCACTGCTCCCTGCCTGAAACCTTGTGCAGGTGTTAAACAGCTGTCCAGCCCACCCTAGAGGTGACTGCATTTCAGTGTGCCTGAAGCAATACAGCACCAGCAATGGACAGGAGAATGGCTCCCGGGCATGGCTTGCTCAGGTCTGCTTCAGTCCCGTTGATGGGCCTCAGCCTCTTTCCTTCCCATCCCCCGCTTTGCAATGGGGCTGTAGACTCTGGGGAAGAGGGGTGGAGGCAGGCAGAGGTGTCTCCCTGCAGCAGATGTAGACATGACTCTGTATTTATCATTCTCTCATTGAAGTTTTAGCTTTGTAGTGAGTCCTTTTACATGGAAACTTTGCATTACGTCTTGGTAGAATAGGCCCTAGGACAAGTGAGGCAGAGACTGTCCCTGTGGGGTGAATGAGGTGGGAATGGATAAGGCGGAAGGTAAGCACCTCTGGGCAGTTGCAAAGGTTGGAAAGGGGATGGAAGCCAGATCCAAGATCAATGAGCCCTGGGAAGTGTCAAACTTGAAGATGAACTGTAGCCCAGCAGTTTCTCTTTGAAGTCTGGTCCTGGAGTTTTTTTGCTGCAGGATGGCTACTTTTAGATCTGCAATTGTGTGTCCAGGGAGAATGAAGTGTTCCCCTACAGGTTTTTGTATGTTGCCATTCCTAATATCTGATTTATGTCCATTGATTCTTTTACGTAGGGACTGTCCAGTCGGCCAAGCTGAGTTACAGTTCATCTTCAAGTTTGACACAATCAACTCTGGATTAAACAAAGACTGTGAATGGCTCGCTAACTACAAAAGCAGCTTCTCCTCTCTTGGAATTCACACCTCCAGATCAGCTACTAGAAGTGGGCCTCATCCTCCCTGATTGGATCCACCTCGTCATCTCCAGCCTGATTCAGGGCTGCATATTTATACCTGCCTCTGGAAATTTCCACTACATGCATCTGACGAAGTGGGTCTTTGCCCACGAAAGCTTATGCTCCTACACTTCAGTTAGTCTATAAGGTGCCACAGGACTCCTCGCCTATCTTAAAGGGGCAGACTCTGGCCACAGTGCCTGTGCCAATTGCAAGCCTGCCAGCACCCAGCCAGCAGACCGTGCACCTGGCACAGCATGAGTCAGCAATCCGCTGCCACCCGGCCCTCCACCGCTCCCCAGGACCAGGCTGGCAGCTCCCAGGAGCCTGCCAGGGGTCGCAAAAGGTGGGCGCCTTCCTGGTCTAGTGCAGAGATTGTGGACTTCATTGAGGTTTGCAGGGAGGCCTCCAATGCCAACGATCTCCGCACTAGGCACAGGAATGCGGCCCTCTATGGCCGCATGGCTGCCAGCCTGGCCACCGGAAGCCACATAGACTCATAGACTTTAAGGTCAGAAGGGACCATTATGATCATCTAGTCTGACCTCCTGCACAGTACATGCCACAGAATCTCACCCACCCCTCCTAGAATAATCCTCTCACCTATATCTTAGATATTGAAGCCTTCAAATACTTTGAAGACCCCAAGATGCAGAGATCCTCCAGCTGTGATCTGTGCCCCA
The DNA here is from genome assembly GCF_049634645.1 of Pelodiscus sinensis. NCBI lineage: Eukaryota > Metazoa > Chordata > Testudines > Trionychidae > Pelodiscus > Pelodiscus sinensis. The sequence continues at coordinate 147,312,312 of NC_134713.1, read as the reverse complement.
TGCTACAGAGGAAGGCGAAAAACCTCCAGGGCCTCTGCCAATCTACCCTGGAGGAAAATTCCTTCCCGACCCCAAATATGGCGATCAGCTAAACCCTGAGCATGTGGGCAAGACTCACCAGCCAGACACCCAGAAAGTTCTCTTTAGTAACTCCTATCATCCTTCCATTGACCTATTTCCCACTGATAATGAATGGTCAATTAGTTACCACGATCATGTTATCTCATCAAACCATCCCCTTCATAAACCCATCTAGTTTAACCTTGAAGCCAGATAGATCTTTTGCCCCCACTACTTCCCTTGGAAGGCCGTTCCAGAACTTCACTCCTCTAATGGTTAGAAACCTTCGTCTAATCTCAAGTCTAAACTTCCTATTAGCCAGCTTATAACCATTTGTTCTTGTGTCCACATTGGTATTAACCTTAAATAATTCCTCTCCCTCTCTGCTATTTATCCCTCTAATATATTTAAAGAGTGCAATCATGTCTCCCCTCAGCATTCTTTTGGTTAAGGTAAACAAGCCAAGCTCCTTGAGTCTCCTTTCATAAGACACGTTTTCCATTCCTCGGATCATCCTAGTGGCCCTTCTTTGTACCTGTTCCAGTCTGAATTCATCCTTCTAAAACATGGGAGACCAGAACTGCACACAGTATTCCAAATGGGGTCTCACCAATGCCTTGTATAATGGCACTCCTTATCTCTACTGGAAGTACCTCGCCTAATACATCCCAAGTCCTTGTATAATGGCACCTCCTCATCTCTACTGGAAATACCTCGCCTAATACATCCCAAGACCGTATTAACCTTTTTCATGGCCATGTCACAATGGCGGCTCATAGTCATCCTATAATCAAGCAGGACTCCAAGGTCCTTCTTCTCCTCCGTTACTTCCAACTGATGTGTCCCCAGCTTATAACTAAAATTCTTGTTATTAATCCCTAAATGCATAATCTTATACTTCTCACTATTAAATTTCATCCTATTGCTATCACTCCAATTTACAAGATCATCCAGATCTTCCTGTATGATATCCCGATCCTTTTCTGAATTGGCAATAGCTCCCAACTTTGTGTCATCCGCAAATTTTATCAGGACACTTCCACTTTTGGTGCCAAGGTCAGCAATAAAAAGATTAAATAAAATTGGCCCCAAAACTGATCCCTGAGGAACTCCGCTAGTAACCTTCCTCCAACCTGACAGTTCACCTTTCAATATGACCTGCTGTAGTCTCCCCTTTAACCAGTTGCTTATCCACCTCTCAACTTTCATATTAATCCCTATCTTTTCCAATTTAACCAATAATTCCTCACGTGGTACTGTATCAAATGCCTTACTAAAGTCGAGGTAGATTAGATCCACTGCATTTCCTTTATCTAAAAAATCTGTTACTTTCTCAAAAAAGGAGATCAGGTTGGTTTAGCACGTTCTACCTTATGTAAAATCATGTTGTAATTTGTCCCAATTGCCATTAGCCTCAATGTCTCTAACTACTTTCTCCTTCAAAATTTTTTTCCAAGATCTTGCATACTACAGATGTCAAACTAACAGGCCTATAGTTACCCGGGTCACTTTTTTTCCCTTTCTTAAAAGTAGGGACTATATTAGCAATTCTCCAGTCACATGGTATAACCCCTGAGTTTAGAGATTTATTAAAATTTTTTGCTAATGGACATGCACGTTCTTGTGCCAGTTCCTTTAATATTCTTGGATGAAGATTATCTGGGCCCCCCGATTTACTCCCATTAAGCTGTTCAAGTTTGGCTTTTACCTCAGATATGGTAATATCTACCTCCACATCTTTAGTCCCATTTGTTATGTTACCATTATCCCTAAGCGCTTCCTTAGCCTCATTAAAGACTGAAGGAAAGTATTTGTCTAGATATTGGGCCATTCCTAGATTATCCTTAACCTCCACTCCATCCTTAGTAATTAGTGGTCCTACTTCTTCTTTTTTTGTTTTTTTCCTATTTATATGACTATAAAACCTTTTACTATTGGTTTTAATTCCCTTTGCAAGGTCCAACTCTACCTGACTTTTAGCCTGTCTCACTTTGTCCCTACATGCTCTAACCTCGATAAGGTAGCTTTCTTTACTGATCCCTCCCATTTTCCACTCCTTATATGCTTTCTGCTTTTTCTTAATCACCTCTGAGATGCTTGCTCAACCAGTTTGGTCTAACACACCTGCCTGTAAATTTTTTCCCTTTTCTAGGGATACAGGCTTCTGACAGCTTCTGCAACTTTAACTTAAAATAATTCCAGGCCTCCTCCACCTCAAGATCCATAATTTCTTTAGTCCAATCAACTTCCCTAACTAATTTCCTTAATTCATTAAAGTTAGCCCTTTTGAAATAAAAAACCCTAGTCTCAGATTTATTTTTGTTTATCCTTCCATTTAATTTGAACTGAATTAGCTCATGATCACTCGAGCCAAGGTTGTCCCCTACAACCATTTCATCTATGAGGTCCTCGCTACTCACCAAAACCAAATCTAAAATAGCATCCCCCCTTGTTGGTTCATCAACTACTTGATGAAGGAATTCGTCAGCTATCACATCTAGGAAAATCTGAGCCCTATTATTATTACTAGCACTTGTTCTCCAGTCTATATCTGGAAAGTTGAAATCTCCCATGATTACGCAGTTTCCATGAGCATTTACTTCATTAAAAACATTGAAGAGGTCTCTATCCATATCCAAATTGGATCCTGGTGGTCTATAACACACCCCAAGCACTATCCCAGGGGAGGATCTGATAGTTTTCTTTCCCAATGTGATTTTTACCCAAACAGACTCTGTCTTCTCCATTCCATCACTTTTTATTTCTTTACAATCTACCTCATCTTTGATATACAATGCGACTCCACCACCTTTACCCTTATTTCTGTCTTTCCTAAACAGCACATACCCTTCAATACCTGTACTCCAGTCATGCCTAGTATTCCACCATGTTTCTGTTATTCCTATAATATCTGGTTTCACTTCCTGGACCAATAGCTCTAGTTCCTCCTTTTTGTTACCTAGGCTCCTCGCATTGGTGTACAAACATCTTAATTTTTGCTGTTTGTCCTCATTCACATTCTTTACCCAATTTGGCCCGGACATTGTACCACCAATATGACCTATTTGTTTGTCCTCATTCACATTCTTTACCCAATTTGGCCCGGACATTGCACCACCAATATGACCTATTAGACTAGTATCCACCCTACCCTTCCTCATGTACATTCTCCTACCCCCAGCTATATCCTTTCTTACTTCGTTTTCCTCCCTCTCAGTGTTAAAATCCGGCGTAGAGATTACCTGGACATCTCCCAACCGTCTCCCCCAAATTCCTAGTTTAAAGCTCTCTTAATCAGTTGAGCCAGCCTCCATCCTAGAAGTCTATTTCCCTCCCTACTTAGGTGAAGTCCATCCCGAGAGAACAGTCCTCTGTCCATGAATGCCTCCCAGTGATCATACATCCCAAAGCCCTCCTTATAGCACCACTGCCTAAGCCATCTGTTGATCATCATAATCCTGTCACATCTTAGTTGCCCTTCTCTAGGAACAGGCAGAATCCCACTAAAGATCACCTGAGCCTCAATTTCCTTGAGCATCCTCCCCAGCCTAGCATAGTCTCCCTTAATTTGTTCCAGCGAGAATCTAGCCGTATCATTTGTTCCTACATGAAGGATGATCAATGGATTCCTTCCTGCTCCCTTAATAATCTTTTTCAACCTCAGTTCCACATCCCGTATCTTAGCACCTGGCAGACAGCACACCCTTCTATTCTCTGGATCAGCTCTGGTTACAGGCCTATCTATTCTTCTCAATAAGGAGTCCCCAATCAAGTACACCTGCCTTTTCCTAGTGACAGTGCGATTCTCTGGTCTATCTCTTGCTTCCTCTGGCTGCAAATCCTTGCTATTCCTATTTTCCCTTTAATTTCTAGTCTAGACAAAATCTATGGCTACGCCTACACTGCAGGCTTCTTGCGCAAGAGCTGTTTTGCAGAAGAGTTCTTGAGCAAAAGCTCTTCCAGAAGAGCACATCCACACTGCCATGTGCTTTTGCGCAAGAGCGTTCATGGCAGCGTGGACACTTTTATTCAAGAAAGCTCTGATGGCCATTTTAACCATAGGGGCTTCTTGTGCAAGAAATTCATGTCGCCTGTCCACACTGCCCTCTTATGGAAGAGCTCTTGCAGTGTAGACAGCTGCCAAGTTTTTGCACAAGAACAAATGTTCTTGCGCAAAAAGCCTGCAGTGTAGACGTAGCCTTATAAGTGTGACAAGAGCTGTCAGTACAACTCAGAAGCCCTGAATCCTACTTCTAAACACTAGGATTGGGATTTTCAGAGAGTTGGGAACCCAAATCACATTGAAATTCAGTGGAAGTTGGGAACCTAACTCCCTTAAATTTTGTCTACATGATAAAATTATAGCTTTTAAACTAAATCAGTTTAGAAATTGATTTCACAAAGTTATTACAACACACATATGAAGACATTTATTTCAGTGCCCTTGAGGCTGGACACATTTCTTTTCATAACACTCTTAAACCAATGAGAGTTCTCAATTTAATGAAATTGGTATAGAAACTGATGTAGTTAAATTGGTTATGTCAAAAATTGCAAGGGTATGCTACCCAAAAACCTTTGTGATCCAAAGATATCAACTGTATATCTGTAGTCCTCTTGGAATCAATCTTAGATCACATTTCAGTCCAGGTATAATTTTAGATGTCTGAGAACAATGCTAAGTAAAAAAGGCCGAGTCTTACTAAGAAAAGAAAGAAGAGAAGAAGATTAACCAACTCCTCTGTCTTGTATTTGGTTTTGAAAAGGCATTCTGATGCTACAGCTTGGTTGACTTTTTGCAAAACTCCTGAGTGTGGTGTGTTGTCGCAGGAGAGAAAGAGGAAGACAACTATGTAGCAGACCTTTAAAAATTATTCTGGCACTTGTTTATAAACATGTCTAAAACTTGTTCAACTCAAATTGGATTTATTGTAAAGGGAATGGAAGTGCTCTGAAGAGTTGATTTCTGAGTAGAACTCAAACTATAAAAGAACTGATGTAGAATTGTTATTGTGAATGAAATGGCTATGATTTGTTGAAGTCATAATAATTGTGTCCATTTTGATGGCTAGTGGTGGTGCACAAAGTTGTCTGCAACTCCCAAAAGTTCTATGAATTATGAAAATTCATCCTCAAATCTGCTATTCATTAGTCTTCTTCTTAGAATGTTTGTTATCCAATCAGGAAATAAGTGACAGCCTATGACGTAGGTGAAGGAACACCACAACATCGTAATAAACATATAATCTTAAGTGAAAAATGCCCGATCAATTGCCTTCAAGTTATTTAGCCAGACTATTCAGCAAATACTTACAAATAATCAATAAATTCAATGAAAATCAAGCTGGGTCTGAGAGTGGGTTGATTTTTTTTAAAGGCTGACTTGTTAACAAATATTGAGTATTTCATAACTGAGTGGTTATATTCATAATTAGTAGTTCAGCCATCTAATGCCATATTGAGTCAGCATGCATCTGAATCTCTTTAGTGTTCATCAGTTTTGTCAATCAGTAGCAAGTCCATGTCAAGCATATGATATGAATGTTTTCATTCTATTAAATCAGTGTCTAAACAGACCAAAGTTCTTGGGAGATGTTGAAAGCTGCTCAGATGATGGAACTGGAAACAGTGATTCTAAAGAGTGTGATTCTGAACCTGGTATTTAAAAAAAAAAAAAGGGAGTAAGTGGGAAAAGTAGATGTCTCCATGTCCTATCAAAACATCTTATAAGGCTCGTCTTGGCAGAGGTAGCCTCAAAGAGGATGGAGAGAGGCTGTTCTCAGTAGTGACAGATGGCAGAACAAGGAGCAATGGTCTCAAGTTGTGGTGGGAGAGGTCCAGGTTGGATATTAGGAAAAACTATTTCACTAGGAGGGTGATGAAGTACTGGAATGGGTTACCTAGGGAAGTAGTGGAGTTTCCATCCCTAGAGATGTTTAAGTCTCGGCTTGACAAAGCCCTGGCTGGGTTGATTTAGTTGGAATTGGTCCTGCCAAGAGCAGGGGGCTGGACTTGATGACCTTCTGAGGTCTCTTCTAGTTCTATGGTTCTATGATTCTAAATATAGGTCTCCATTAAAATATTTTCCCTCCAGTGTGCCTCATTTTGCTAGTCAATGTATTATATCACTCTTATGAATGTGTTTACTGGACCTAAACTTAAGTCCTTATATCGGCTGTGTCTAGACTGGCCAGTTTTTCCGGAAAATCAGCCACTTTTCCAGAAAAACTTGCCAGTTGTCTACACTGGCCACTTGAATTTCCACAAAAGCACTGACTTCCTACTGTAAGAAATCAGTGTCCGTGCCAATCTAGACGCTCTTTTCCACAAATGCTTTAAACGGAAAACTTTTTCCGCTTTACTGTAAATTTACTTGTGCAAGAACGCACATGCAGTGTAGATGCTCCACAAGTTTTTGCGCAAGAGTGGCCATTCTTGCACAAGAAGCCTGCAGTGTAGATGTAGCCCAATTGAGGCCTAATCAGCACAGAGAGGAAGAATGACTTCTCGAGTCTTGCTCACAACACTCCTGTTAATGCATCCCAGAATCATGTTTGCTTTTTTGCAACTGTCACACTGTTGACTCATATTTAGCTTGTGGTCCACTATGATCCCTAGATCCCTTTCTGCAATACTCCTCCCTAGGCAGGCATTTCCCATTCTGTATATTTGAATCTGATTGTTCCTTCCTAAGTGGAGTACTTTGCATTTGTCCTTATTAAACTTCATCCTATTTACCTCAGACCATTTCTTCAGTCTGTTCAAATCATTTTGAATGATGACCCTATCCTCCAAAGCATTTGCAACCCCTTCCAGCTTGGTATCATCTGCAAACTTAATAATCATACTCTCTATGCTAATATCTAAATCGTTGATGAAGATATTGAACAGAACCGGTCCCAAAACACTTGTTATGCCCTTCCAGCAGGATCGTGAACTGTTAATAACTACTCTCTGAGAACCATTATCCAGCCAGTTATGCACCCACCTTATAATAGCCCCATCTAAGTTGTATTTGCCTAGTTTATTGATAAGAAGCTGGCAAGCAGCAAAGAAGGAGAAAGCTTATCTTTTCTACTCCAGCAAGGAGGGGGAAAGTGGGCCTCATGTAAGAAGGAAAACATGCCTAGAATTTAGCAAGGCCAATCCCTGTCTTGGTCACACCCTCACCAATGCTGCAGACCTTCCCAGATCCCTATTAACTCTGAAATAACCCAATAATAATCACAGCTATTTTTTTCTTTTATCACATACAGGCACGTGCTAGTGACCAGGGAGTCGCTCCTTTGCTCTGCCTCTCCTAGCCCTCCCACACAGGAGCCCTTTGGGTTGCTGCTCTTGCGCGGAAATTCCGCTGAAGCCCGTGGTCTCCCCTACGGGCATTGCTATCTTCAACCACTCACGGCCGCAGGGACAGGGCTCGTCGGGAGGCCGCGGGACAGCGCAGGCGCCTGTCGGGTTGGGTTTACACTGCATTTCCCAGAATCCTGCGCCGAGGTTGGGGCAGCCGAATTAGGAGGCAGCGAGCGAGCGAGCCGCGCGTGCGCCGCCGGGCTGCTTTCCGGGTGCGCTCCAGCCCGCTCTGCTGCGGATGCTTGTGCAGGGGCTGCTGGTGCCATGTGCGGGCAGGAGCCCCCCGCCTCGTACCAGGAGGTACTGAGGGGCAGCGCGGAGGGGTGGGGGGTTGGCTGGCGTGAGTAAGTCTGCGCGCGCAACGGGAGCGAGGGGTTTGGCTTTGCCGAGTAAACTCCGCCGCGGGGCTGCACCGGAAAATGCCTGGCGGTGGCTGTTCGCAGGCGACAGGACAGCGGCGGGGATACGAGCCTCTGAATGGGTGACAGCCGCCTTTTGGGTTGCAGCTGTCTCTCGGGGGCGTGCTCATGAATGGGGAGCCCCATAGTCCAGTTAAATAGCAGCAGCTAATTATGACATCATAATCAAAGAATTAAAATTGAAACTTGGGTCAGCTGAGCTCCCTATTGCGCTCTGCCTATGCTCAGACTGGTTCTCTAGCTCTTCAGTGGCTTCGATAAGTCACCTCGAGCAAAGAAAGTCAACTAGGTCAAGTTTTCATTTTAGAGCCATAGCAAAATGGATCATTGGCTGTTGCTGTGTCTACATTGGCATGATTTTGCGGAAAAGCGCTTTTGCGCAAAATCTTGCTGCCTGTCTACACTGGCGGGGAGTTCTTGCCCAAGAACATTAACGTTCTCATGTATGAAATCAGTGCTTCTTGAGCAAGAACTATGATGCTCCCACTCAGGAATAAACCCGCTTGCACAACTGTTCTTGCGCAAGAGGCCAGAGTAGACAGGCAACATGAATATCTTGGGCAAAAAAGCCCGATGGTTAAAATGGCCATCAGAGCTTTCTTGTGCAAGAGAGTGTCTCCACTGGCACAGGTGCTCTTGCGCAAAAGCACGTTTTGTGCAATGGCACATGCCAGTGTAGACGCTGTCTTGCACAAATACTCTTAACACAAAAACTCTTGTGTTAAAGAGCATTTGCACAAAATCTTGCCAATGTAGACGTAGCCTGTATATTGCCCTAAGCAAACTGGAAAGTGTCCATTCTTCCTAACCTGCTATCAGTCAGAGAGATCATGAATCAGTTTGCTACCCAAGGCATCTACCTGCTCTCTCGGTAGGGTAACGCCTTGATCTCCAAGTCTTTGTATTTAAATATGTAGGAACTAAACATGGTGATGTTTGATACAAGCAAATATATATCTTTTTATTTTAAAAAACAAGGAAATGATAGTTAAAATACAGTAAACTATAATATTGTAGAATGAAAGTGTATACAGTTGACGTTTTCAATTTTATAACAAAAGAGGGATCTGTCAGACATGAAAAGTGATACTGATGGCTCAGTTGTAATCCTGCCAGAAACCTGAGCGCTTCACCTCATTTGCATATCAAACTTGTATATAAACATAATATTATACTTGTACTTGCATCTTTCCTGGTAGAGGCATAGAAATTGTCTTGTTCATGCTGCAGCTGATCACCTTTGCCTTCACCAGATAGGCAGACCAAGAAAAGGACACAGCTGTTTGCCTCATTTTTAGAAAGTTGAAGGTTTCCTGTGGATTTGGGTTTGCTTTGTGGGAAGCCCTAGTTTAACCTATCAACATTTATCAGTTCTCCTATTTCTCATGTCAAACTGGAAGACCTAAAAATATTAAAATAACCTCACGTACAAACAAGTGAAACTGAACAGTTCTTCGTTTATTTATATCCCCCCCGCAGAGTTTTCTCTGACTGGATGAAATTCACTTCACTCAGAAGAGCACATGTTGCTGATATTTCTAAAATGGCTCATGAAGCATGGATCCTGTATCTCCCTGATCTACCCATAACTCAGACTCAGTGTTGATACCCTTTAAATGGTTGCTGCCAGCTATCCTCTGAAGAATTTCACCCACCATGGCTTATTATCTTCTGTGTCTTTTCATTTTATCCTTCCTTCCTTTTTCTTTTCAGATAAGGGGCTAAATTTGAGCTTTTCTTTGCTCACTTGACTCCACAAAGTTCTACACTTAAATAATAATATCCTTCCACAAGACCAGTGACTGGAGCTAAATTTGTCTAAAATAGAGATCCTAGATTTGTCACCTTTAGTTTTATCTTGACTTCTAGTTTCCTCTTGTAATTCTACTCCCCACCCCTCCGGCTTGTGCATAAGCAACAGTTGGAAATGCTGCATCATTCTAGAGTGATTCTCTCTCCCTTGAGACTGCCACAGAACTTAGACACATTTTTAGGTGGTGTGAAAGTACAGAGCCTATTCTCTCCCACTTCTCCCAGCTGCTGTAGTGTAATTTCTGTAATGATTGCACCACCAGCAATGCCCCTCTGCCATGTATATTGGCCAAACTGGACAGTCTCTCCGACAAAGGATTAACGGACACAAATCTGATATTCGAAATGGTAACACACAGAAATCTGTTGGGGAACATTTTAACTTGCCTGAGCACTCACTAATGGATTTAAAGATGGCTATTCTCTTACAAAGTCATTTCAGGAATCAGCTAGAGAGAGTCTGAGGAACTGGCCTTCATATGCAAATTTGATGGCTTGAATAAAGACATGAACTGGATGAGCCCTTATATTCAACACCCAAATTACATCAAAAGCTAAATATCGGGCACTTACAGCCTCACTATTAGCCTCACTTAGCACGGACAATTTAATTGATAGATTTTCCCACCTTCCTCTCCCCCTTCTTTTTCTGCTTTATATTTGAACCTCTGTGCCTCTTGCTCCATATTTGTCATCTGAAAAAGTGGATTGTGCCCACCAAAGCTCATGATACTGTCTACATATTTTTGGGTTAGTCTCTAAAATGCTACAGAACCACTGCTGTTTTTAAAGTTTGGTTTAGTTACAGACTAACATGGCTACCCCTCTGACACCATAGGAATGTCAGTGCTGAGATCAATTCCAATTCTTGATCTTGCATGATGTGGGAATCTTGCAGTGAACTCAGTTGTCAGCATGAGCCCACCTGCACTGTTGACCTAGGTACTAAAGGTGTGATCCTTGAAGGAACTTGGGCACTGAAATCCTTTTGTGGGTCTGGGTCCAAGGGTTAGTGTTGAATTTTCTTCTTTCTTCCATTCCTGCATATTAAAGAAGACTCATTGTAGATTTATCCTGAAAGTGTAAAAAGTATCATAATATGATTTCTGCTTTGATATTACAGTGCAGTCTTTGTATGGTCATTTTTTTTGCAGGTTAATTTAATTTGACATGGAAGTTCACGCTAGTGCTGTTTGCATATTACTGTGAATTGGAAACAGTTGGCACTTATTCAGCTTCCTAAGTTCCACTCTACTCAAAATCACTCAGTGTACCTGGTTTTCTATGTTTAGACCTGACATGAGCATGTTGCAGGTTTAAAGAAAGAATGAACCATCTCTTGTATTAATTGCATTGTGTGCTTCTATAGGACTTTTCATTTGAGGATTTCAGTGCATTTTACATTAAGCCTTCAAATACTTGAGGACAGTAGATACTAATAATCTCATTTTACAGAGAGCTAAACTGAGGCTTTGAGAAGTTAAATAATTAGTGCATGGTCACACAGTCTGGCAGTGGCAGGACCAGAATACAGAATGCCTTTAACCCCCTAACTAGATAATATGGCTGTGTCTATACTGGCAAGTTTTTCCGCAAAAACTTGCCAGCTGTCTACACTGGCCGTTTGAATTTCCGGAAAAGCAATGACGATCTCATGTAAGATTGTCAGTTATTTTCTGGAAAAACTATGCTGCTCCTGTTTGGGCAAAAGTGTTTTTCTGAAAGACTTTTGCCCAAAAGGGCCAGTATAGACAGCGTAGTACTGTTTTCCGCAAAAAAGCCCCGATCGCGAAAATGGTGATCGGGGCTTTTTTGCGGAAAACCGCGTCTAGATTGGCATGGATGCTTTTCTGCAAAAGCACTTTTTGAGGAAAAGCATCCTGCCAATCTAGACGTGCTTTTCCGAAAATGCTTTTAACGGAAAACTTTTCCATTAAAAGCATTTTTGGAAATTCATGCCAGTCTAGACGTAGCCTATCGGTTGATGAAATCTGTGAATTAGGAGGAAGCATGTCTAATGAAGTGAGAAGATTAGAAGTCAGGAGTTGAGGAAACTATTTCTGGTTCTCCCACTTACTAGACCTGACTTTGTATAGTCCCTTAGGTCTTTTCTACATGAGGAAGTTGCACTAGCAGAACTTAAGTCAGTTTTTAAACTGAGATTAAAAGGCTTGTCCATTGCAACAATCAGTTAATGGGAAGCTGTGGTGTAACTACCTCATGGACAGCCCCTCACAGTAGTTTGTGAGGGGTTGTTCATGTGGTTGTAGCTGAAATGTATTGACAGTTAGTTGATGTCATTTGTGTCATTAATGTCAGTTGTGAAGACCAGGATTTTAACAGGGTTCAAAAAAGAACTAGATAAATTCATGATTGTTAGGTCTACGGATGTAATAGTGTAGTCGATTAATAGATAACCTGATAAGCAAAAACTTATAGGTTAGTGCTATAGACTACACACATTTCCCCTCATCTTTTGCCAGTAATTTTTTTAGCAGGCTGGCCAGCAGCCCAGCTCAGTCCTGGTTTGCACTGGGTCCTGGACCTAACCCCCTCTGCGGCTCTGCATTTAAAGTGTATTAGGAGCCAGACGGGCAGGCAGCCTGGCTCAGCTCCAGCTCGTGCTGGATCCAGGAACTCAGGACCCTCCCTGCCCCAGACAGTGGCTGCCTGGGGACTATAGAATAGTCGACTAACCAATAAGAATTCATGAGGTTAATCGACTATTCAATTAACCGATATTTAACATCCCTAGTTAGGTCCATCAGTGGCTATTAATAGTGTCTGTAGTCTCTGTCAGAGGCTGGGAACGGGTTACAGGAAAGGGATTACTTGATTCCCTGTTCTGTTTACTCCCTCTGGGGCATCTGGCACTGGCCACTGTCGTCAGACAGGATGCTGGGCTAGACGGACCTTTGGTCTGACCCAGTATGGCCGTTCTTATGTTCTTATGATTAGCCCCATTTCAAAGAGGACTAGATCAAAGGTCATTAATGAATTATTACTATGAGTCAGCAGATCCACATGCATGGTTAGTCCATAGCAGTTTTGTGCAGGCTAGAGTCACACCCCCACCTTACTGCAAACTAAAAATTCCTATAGTCTAATCTTTAATCTGGTGCTAAAGCTTCTGCAGACACTCTTATGTCAGCATAAATGTGTCTTATTTTGGTTTAGCTAAACTTTTTCTTAAACTACGCAAGCTAATCTGCAATAATGCACTCTTAAACTAAACTGCTTAGGGTATCTGTTTAGCTGTGGTCTTGTCTTCACTACCACTTTTGTAAGTCAACTCATGTCATTCATGGGTGTGAACCTCCCCCCATAAGTTACACAGACAGAAGTGTCAATGTGTACAGCACATTGTCAGCAGAAGAGCTCTCTCCCATCAGCGTAGCATGGCTTCACAACCAGTCTTACAGCAGTACAGCTGCACTGCTGTAAACTCGATAGCGTAGACCTGGCCCTAATGTGTTGAAATTCACACCTTACATTATAACAGGGCAACTTCCTTGTATGGACAAAACCTTGCTCTCTCTCTACTGGTTTCTGAATCTCTGCAGCCTCATACCCTGGGAAGTCATTCATACCTGTGCAAACTGTGTGGCTGTGTCTACACTGGCACCCTTTTCTGTAAAAGGGATGCTAATGAGATACTTCGGAATTGCAAATTCCGCGGGGGATTTAAATATCCCCCGCGGCATTTGCATGAACATGGCTGCCGCTTTTTTCCGGCTCGGGGTTTTGCCGGAGAAAAGCGCCAGTCTAGACGGGATCTTGTGGAAAATAAGCCCTTTTCCAGAAGATCCCTTATTCCTACTTTCAAGGAATGTTGAAATCATGAGACGCTGTCTTAATTTTGAGGGTTCAAGAGGACTGAAGATGCCACTGCAAAGTCTTGTTTTTTCCAGGATGTTGGTGGTAGTAAGTAAGATGAGGGCCTGAAACAAAAGCCAGTAGTAAGGCCTGGTTTGAGGCCTGAGGCCTAGCTAACAATGAACAAAACATGGCTAATATAAAGCAAAGCTGTGAGCAAGAAGCAGGCCTCTGTTCACAGAACTTGGCATGACCAGGGCTGAGAGTGTAAAGCGCTAATTGGTAATAGGCCCAGGTTTAGAACAGAATTAATACTAGGTACCGACTGTAAAGCAATAATTGCTACTGGTCATAAGTTGAAAGCACATTCCAAAAGGATGGTAACACCAGCTCATTAAAAAAGACCTTGGTACCCACACTTCTCACAAATACAGACCCGGGTTCAGGAAAGGGTCTAAAATGACAGCGTAATGGATAGAGGTGTTCTAATCAAACCATGAGATACAGGGTGATGGGTGGTATCTAAGTAGTGTCAGAGGCTGGTAACCTGACATGTCAGGAGTGATGTGTAACTTGTTTGTACTTGTATATAAAGTGGTGTCTTGGGGGGGACAGTCTTTGTCCAGCCGGGGGGGCAGTAGAGTCTCCTACTGATTGACCTGAGTCCGTTGTTACGGCGAACATATGCATAGTGATTCAGTAGTATCTACTGACAATTATTACTGTACTTCGTTTTACAATAAACCTGGCTGGGCGCTTTCTGTCCTTATCTGATTGTCTTTGGGGGCTATCTCAAGATCTGCAATGTTCACTGATTTCGTAGGTCCACACTGCACATGTCATTGAGCACACACGCAGGCAGGCTTCTGGTTATCATCATCGATGGAGCCAGAGACCTGTCAGGACTAAGGATGTTAAGGACTAGTCAACGAGTCAATTCTCCCCCCTTGCTGCCTTTATCAGATAGAAGAGGGGATAATTCAAAGCAGCAGTTGCGCACAACTGATCCCTGGCTCACCTGCGCAGTGCTGATGCTTTTGAAATGCCTGAAATGGTTGCGTTTCAAGGTGGCAGCACCATATGGAGCCCAGGATCAGCTGGGGTTCTGGGGAAATGCTGCACAGATTCTGAGTCCACCACTAATCCCAGTGGGGCTCTTGAACACTTCAAAGCTGGCATGCCCACGTGCAGCCCGGAGTCAGCGGGACTCCTCACTGGCCCGAGCTTCACGCCGAGTTCTGCATTCCTCCTTTGAAATGTACTAGAGCCCCAGCAAAGGGCATTTTTAGGACATTTCAAAGGAGGAACTCGGAAATGCCTATCAACTAGTCGAATTGTCGATGGAAATTCCATCAACGACTCAACTAGTAAAATAACTGATAGTTAACATCCCTAGTCAGGACACCATGACAATATATCTTGACCTTCTTCACCATCAGTGACCCTACTACACTAGTGTGCTGGACCGGGGGACGCAAAAAACTCTGGGCTCAGTTTCAGGCTCTCACACTTCCTTTGTGGCTTGAGGCAAGTAACTTAATCTCTCAGAAATGGGGATCATAAAATCATAGAACCATAAAGCTGGAAGAGACCTCAGAAGGCCATCAAGTCCAGCCCCCTGCCCAAGGCAGGACCAATCACAATTAAATCAACCCAGCCAGGGCTTTGTCAAGCCGAGACTTAAACACCTCTAGGGATGGAGATGCCACTTCTTCCCTAGGTAACCCATTCCAGTGCTTCACCACCCTCTTAGTGAAATAGTTTTTCCTAATCTCCAACCTAGACCTCTCCCACCGCAGCTTGAGACCATTGCTCCTTGTTCTGTCATCCGTTACTACTGAGAACAGCCTTTCCCATCCTCATTGGAACCTCCCTTCAGGAAGTTGAAAGCTGCTATCAAATCCCCCCAGTCTTCTTTTCTGCAGACTAAATAGACCCAATTCCCTCAGCCTCTCCTCATAGGTCATATGCTCCATCCCCCTAATCTTTTTAGTCGCCCCCCCATGAGCCCTCCCCAATGCATCCACATCCTTTCTATAGTGGGGGGGAGAGGGCCAGAAATGGACACGATACTCCAGATGTGGCCTCTCCAGAGCAGAATAAAGAGGAATAATCACATCTCTGGATCTACTTGCCACACTCCTCTTAATCCACCTAATATGCCATTGGCCTTCTTGGCTACAAGGGCACACTGTTGACTCATATCCAGCTTCTCATCCACTGTAACCCCCAGGTCCTTTTCTACAGAACTGCTACTTAGCCAGTTGGTACCCAGCCTGTAACAATGCTTGGGATTCTTCCGTCCCAAGTGCAGGACTCTACCCTTGTCCTTGTTGAACCTCATCAGATTTCATGTGGCCCAATCCTACTATTTGTCTGAGTCACTCTGGACCCTATCCCTGCCCTCCAGCATATCTACTTCTCCCCCTAACTTAATGTCACCTGCAAACTTGCTGAGGGTGCAATCCATCCCCCTCATCCAGATTATTAATAAAGATATTGAACAAAACTGGTCCTAGAACTGAGGACAGAGAAACCGCTAGAAACCAGTCCGCTAGAAACCGACCACCATCCTGACACCGAGCCGTTGATCACTACCCGCTGGGCCCGGCCTTCTAGCCATCTTTCTATCCATCTTACCGTCCATTTATCCAGTTCACATTCCCTTAACTTGCTAGCAAGAATGTTGTGGGAGACCATATCAAAAGCTTTGCTAAAGTCAAGGTATACCACATCCACTGACTTTCCCGTATCCACAGAGCCAGTTACTTCATCATAGAAGCTAATCAGATTGGTCAGGCACGACTTGCCCTTTGTGAATCCATGCTGACTATTCCTGATCACTTTCCTCTCTTCCAAGTGCCTCAAAATGGATTCCTTAAGGATCCCTTCTATGATTTTTCCAGGAACTGAGGGAGTTGAAGTCTGCTTTTCTGAAGTCCAAGGTGTGTATTTTACTACTCTCTTTTCTTCCTTTGGTCAGGATCCTGAAATCTACCATCTCATGATCACTCTTCCCAGGTTGTTACCCATCTCTACTTCCCCTATTAGGGTGTGTCTAGACTGCAGGCTTCTTTCGAAAGAGCCTCTTTCGAAAGCATCTTTCGAAAGAGGCTCTTTCGAAAGAGCGCGTCTAGACTACAATGCGCGGATCGAAAGATCGATCCGCTATTTCGAAAAAGAGCGTCCAGACTGCCGGACGCTCTTTCGAAATTGAAAGCCACCCGGAACTGCTTCTGCCAGGGCATGGGGGCAGCATTTCCTTCCGGGTGCTGCCTGCCTGCCCTTTGCAGAGACGCATGGTGAGAGGGACACTCCTGAACACCCGTTGCTCTGCTCCTGCAGCTGCCTTTGCTGTCCCTTGAGGAATTTTGCAAGGCATTGCAGTGCTGCTTTGGAGTGCTCAGCTTCCTGGGACACCCCAGCAGCTTTTTTCTTTTGAGGTTTTTCTGCTTGCAGACCCTTATTTGTGGCATGGAGCCAGAGCTGCCCCTGGGCAGGCGAGGGCCCCACACCACCATACTGCAGCTGTTGCTGCATCTTCGTGAGACAATCATGAGGCTCCTTCCCGAGCTGGACCCAGACCAGAGGGACGAGGGGTTCCCCCGTCCGGCAGCCACACTGCCCTTGCCTCCGAACTTTTTCGTGGACAGGCGTGTTTGGAGGTTTGACACCAGCTCTGAATGGTGGGACCGGCTCGTGATGGAGATCTGGGATGACCAAGACTGGCTACGGAACTTCCGCATGAGAAAGACCACTTTCCAGGAGCTCTGTACCTGGCTCGCCCCTGCTCTGCAACGGCAAGACACCCACCTGCGGCCCGCCATCCCCCTGGAAAAGAGGGTCGCCATTGCCCTCTGGAAGCTGGCAACCCCCGACAGCTACCGCTCCGTGGGACACCAATTTGGCGTGGGGAGATCTACTGTCGGGGCCGTCTTGATGGAGGTAAGTCATTGTCTGGGGACAGTCACAGTTTGGGGTGGGGGGAAGGGAGACTGTCAGGAAGGGCCAAGTGGAGTGGGAGTGGGAGTGGGAGGGAGCTCCTCCACTCACCCTGAATTGGGGGGCGGGGGGGGGGGTTCTGAGGAGGGGATTCCCGGGCTGTTTGTTTGAGAGGGAAGGTGGGCGGTGGGTTCTCCTCCTAAGACATAAGGCACCCCTTCTAACACTTTGTTGTCTGTCTCGTTCTGCAGGTGGTGAGGGCCATCAATTCGGAGCTGCTCAACAGGCTCATCTGTCTACCGGATCTGGACAGCGTCATGGCCGGCTTTGCTGCCCTCGGCTTCCCCAATTGCGGAGGAGCGCTCGATGGGACACACATTGCCATCCGTGCACCGCCCCATCGAGCAGCCCAATTCATAAACAGAAAGGGCTACTTTTCTATGGTCCTCCAGGCCCTGGTCGACCATCGTGGACAGTTTTCGGACATTTGTGTTGGGTGGTCAGGGCGGGCACACGATGCCCGCATCTTCAGGAACTCGTACCTGTACCGGAGGCTTCAGGCAGGAACTTTTTTCCCCCATCGCCAGTTTGCGGTTGGGGATGTGCACATGCCGGTGTGCATAGTGGCTGATGCCGCCTATCCCCTGATGCCGTGGCTGATGAAGCCCTACACCGGCCAGGTGGATGCGAGCAAGGAGCAGTTTAATGCTCGCCTTAACCGGGCTCGCAACCAGGTGGAATGTGCGTTTGGCCGTTTAAAGGGCAGATTCCGGTGCTTGCTCACACGCCTCGACATGGGGGAGACCAACATCCCCGAGGTGGTGGCCGCGTGTTGCGTCCTCCATAACCTCGTGGAGAGGAAAGGGGAGGCCTTCCTACCAGGGTGGGGGAGAGCTGCTGATGCCCAGGAGAGGCTCTTTGCCCAGCCCCGGACAGCTGCCATCCGCCAGGCTCACCGGTCTGCAGTTGGCATCCGGGAGGCCCTCCGGGAGCAATTCTCCAGTGGAGGCCACTGAGTGCACTGAGGGGCTTCTGCCTGGGGACTGGGCCCTGGCCCCCAATAGAAGCTTCACTGCACAACCCATCTCCTGACCCAGTTTGGACACATCACTTACACCAGGGTGTGTTTCAAAATAAAATGTTCTCTTTACTTATTTATAATTTTGTACATATAATCAAACAATGTGGCAAAATAACAAAAATTTTCTTCATTTTTGTTGTTGCCAAACTATATACAATAAACAAACAGTGCCTTTAACCCTTTGTTTGTGCTTTAACTGGGGTGATGGGGGTGAATGAAACCTGGAGGGGGGAAGGGGCCTGGAAACCTGGAGGGGGGAAGGGGATCAGGTTGAACGGGGCTTGGCAGATTTCCCTTTCCTGGCTGGGCCTCGTGTTTGGGGTGCTCCCCGGCTACGGGATCGGGTGATGCACCTGTCGGTTGGCTGGCTGCTGGGGGGCTCTTGGGACGTGGAAGCCTGGGGGAGAGGAGGGCCAGGGGGAGAGAGGGGCTGGGGAGCTGGGGGGGCTGGGGGAGAGGGAGGTCCAAGGGGGGAAAGGGCTGCTGTTGTGGAAGGGGGGTTTGGTGGGGTGGGGTCATGGGGTGCTGGAGGAGCAGGACCAGGCACAGCAGCAGGCAAGCCGCTGACCTCCCTCAGGGTGGCGTACAGCACCGTGCGCTGCAGGACCAGCTCATTCATGAGCCGATCACGCCACCTCTCCTCTGCCTCCGCCCTCTGGAGCAGGATGGCGTTCTGCTGCTGCACAGCCTCGACGTGCTGCCGGAGGATGTCGGCGTAGACACGCCTGTGTCTGCGGCTCCCATGTCTCCGAGGTGGAGATGGAGATGGAGGTGGGGCTGGGGTGCTGCGGCCCTCTTCCACGGCTGGTCCGGCTGTGGAGGAAAAGAAGAAGACACAATCAGTCCTATAAACTGGACTCTGTAGCACTGAAAATACTAACAGGATGGTTTATTAGGGGATGAGCTTTCCAGGGCCAGACCCACTTCCTCAGATCAGAGTAACACGGCTACATTTCTATCACAATCAGTCCTGTGTGCAACAGCTGTCCAAAAGGGCATGCCCTCTCCCTTGAGACAGGGGAAGCAGACATTCTGAAGGTCACACTGTGTGTGTGTGTGTGTGTGTGTGTGTGTGTGTGTGTGTGTGTGTGTGTGTGTGAGAGAGAGAGAGAGAGAGAGAGAGAGAGAGAGAGAGAGAGAGAGAGACCTGGGCATCAGCATGAGCATGACAGGTTTCCCTTGTGCATCACCCACTGTGCACCCACCCACCTACCTTCCCCTCCCCCCCCCCGGGTGTGACACAAACTCACTGTACTCACCTGCTGCTTCCTCTCCCGTGCCAGATGACGCCTGGGAGGCCTCAGAGGTCTGGGTGACTGGCTCCAGGGTGAGGGTCGCCGTCTCCTCGGTGTCCTCCTCCTCTGGGCCCATGTCCCCGTCTCCAGACTGCTGTAGCTCCCGCTCTGGAGCGTCCACCACCGGGTCTGCCAGTCCGGACTGCACGAACCGCCGTGGTGTGCGTGCTTCTGCGCTGCCACCCAGGATCTGGTCCAGCTCGGGGTAGTAGGGGCAGTAGTGGGGGGCTGCCCCAGAACGGGAGCTCTCCTCCCTGGCTTTGGCGTAGCCCTGCCGCAGCTCTTTTACCTTTGAGCGCACCTGGTCCTGGGTGCGGGGGTAGTGGCCCTTCTGGGCCAGGGCTTCAGCCATGCGGCCATAAATGTCAGCATTTCGCCGCCGGCTTTTGAGGGCCTGTAAGGCCTCCTCCTCTCCCCACAGCTCCAGCAGGCTCTTTATCTCTGCGCCGGACCAGGATGGTGCCCGGCGCTTGGAGCCCTTGGCTGGGTCCCCAGAAGGCTCGGAGGAAGGGCCAGGACGCTCTTGGGGCTGTGACATGCTGCAGCAAGGTCGCCGTGTGCTCTGGCTCCTTGTCTGCAACAAGTGGCTGTGAGGGTGCGCCTGTCCCTTTAAGGAATGGCTGCAGCCAGGAACCACAGACGTGCAACCCATGGCCCAGATTGTCCACCAGGGCTTGTTCCTGGAGGCCAATAATTTCGAAAGAAAGGGCTCCCCCCGTCCAGACTCACGTTCTTTCGACGGATCTCCCTCGAAAAAGGCGTTCTTCCTCGTGAAACGAGGTTTACCGCCGTCGAAAGAAAAGCCGCGTTCTTTCGATTTAATTTCGAAAGAACGCGGCTTGAGTCTGGACGCAGGGGAAGTTCTTTCGAAAAAAGGCTACTTTTTTCGAAAGAACCCCTGAGTGTGGACACGGCCTTAGTTCCTCCCTGTTTGTGAGCAGCAGATCAAGCTGCACACGGCCCCTGGCCAGATTCTTCAGCATTTGTACCAAGAAGTTATCTCCGAAAACTTCCTGGATTGACTGTGTACTGCCGTATTGGTCTGCCAACAGATGTCAGGGTGATTAAAGTCCCCCACGAGAATCAGGACCTGCAATCGGGAAACTTCTCTTAATTGTTCGAAGGAAGCCTGATCTATCTCATCCACCTGATTCGGCAGTCACCAACCACAACATCACTGCTATTGTTTGCACCTCTAAACTTAACCCATAGACTCTCACTAGGTTTTTCTCCCTCTATATACTGGAGTTCTGAGCAATCATAGTACTCTCTTACATATAGTGCAACTCCTCCTCCTTTTCTCCCCTGCCTGTTCTTCCTGAACAGTCTATACCCTTCCATTACAGCGCTCCAATCATCCCACCAAGTCTCCGTTATCCAAATCAAATCGTATTTCCTGAACTGGGGCAGGGCCTCCAATTCCTCCTGTTTGTTACCCAGGCTTCTCGCATTGGTGTACAAACACCTTAGATAACCAGTTGATCACCCTACCCTCTCCGTTCGAATCAGGTGTCCTCCTTTGTTGCTCATTCCTCTTTGCATTTCTTTCCGGTATCCTACTTCCCCACTCCCCTCAGGGTTTTGGTCACCATCCCCAAATGAACCTCGTTTAAAGCCCTCCTCACTACGTTTGCAAGCCTGCCCGCAAAAATGATCCTTCTTCTCTTTGTTAGATGGATCCCATCTCTTACAAATAATCCTTGTGCGTGGAGCAGAGTCCCATGGTCGAACTAACCAAAGCCCTTTCTCCGACACCATCTGCACAACCACAAATTTACTTCCTCAATTCAACAATCCCTACCCAGTCCTTTCCTTTCAACAGGGAGGATGGACGAGAACACCACTTGCCATCTGAATTGTTTGATTCTTCTTCCCAACTCTGTAATCCGCTGTAACCCGCTCAAGGTCATTCTTGGCCATATCGCTAGTTCCCACATGGAGAAGCATGAAGGGGTAGCGATCCGAAGGTTAGTTCAGTTTTGTAAGATTCTCACTCACATCCTGAATTTGAGATCCTGGTAAGCAACACACTTCTCGAGATACCAGGTCCGGATGTCAGATGGATGACTCAGTCTCTCTTAGAAGGGAGTCCCTGACCACCAGCACCCGCCGTTTTCTTTTGGGGGTGGTGGTCCTGGAACTCCCATCCGTAGGACTATGAATCCCATGCCTTCCAGTAGAAGTGGTTCCCTTCCGATTTCTTCCTTGTGAGGTCCCTTCCAAAGCATTCACCACCGCAGAGCCTGTGGAGGGAGCTTGAAAGTGATTACTTACCTCTGTAGCAGTGGGGGATTCCTGTGCTGGCCTTTTGTTCCTTCTAGAAGTTACATGCTGCCAGTTCTCTTCCTCATCCTGTACTGCCCTCTCTGGCTCTTCCACCTGCCTTCCTTGGAGGATTAAATGCTGCCTTCTATCGAGGAAGTCTTCATCCTCTCTGATCAAGCGTAGGGTTGACACTTGGACCTCCAGTCCTCTAATTTTTTCTTCCAAAATGGCGACCAACTTGCACTTATTGCAGATGAAATCCCTTCTTTCTTCTGGGAGAAAGACAAACATGGCACATGCTGTGCAGGTAACAATAGCAGACCTATCACTATTCATACCTGCTGTCCTAAAAAAGGGTTTAAAGGAAAGGCAAGAATACCTCGCTCCCTTCCCTCTCCCCTTCAAACTCCCTCTCTAAACTTTCTGTTTGCAATCACCTGTTCACAAGGTCCCTGGTCACTGACTCACTCCTTTATAAAGCCCTGGACTGCCTGATAGTCCCTTCCCCTACCAAGGCTTGGCCAGTCAATAGATGCTTCTAGATTTCAAACTTTAATTAGAATCCAACAGTTTCCAGCTGCCTGTCACAGCACACACTCCGTTGGGGGAGGAGGGGAAGGAAGGAAAAAAATACTTCCTCTCTCCCATCCCTAGGCTGCATCTACACTACAGCCCAGATCAACACTTTTAGATCAATCCACAGGTGGTTGATTTCGTAGGTCTAGTGAAGACCTGCCAGATTGACTACGGATTACTCTCCCATCATCCCTGTTACTCTACCCGAGACAAAAGGAGCAAGGGAAGTTGATGAACAAGTGATAACTTGACTTAAGTTACTTCTACTTCAGCTATGTTGTTCCTGTAGCTGGAATTGCATAGCTTGTTGACTTTCTGCTGTAGTAAAGATGTCACCATAATCTTGTCTCCCTATGTTGTAAAGAGCTTCATGCAGGGGTATCTTTTCCTGTGTATTGTATGACACCTATCACATTGGGGCTCTGATCCCAGTTGGATTGCACTGTACTACTATAATATAAATCAGTAATTACTGTGGTGATACTTATGTATGTTTTCAAATGTACTTTTATCTCCTCAGCTGAGTGAGGAAGGAGAGCACTTAGCTGAGCATCCAGAGTCAGTGGAAGAGGGGGAAGAAGAGGACGACGATCAGGATACCAGCTCAGCTATTTTGCCAGGTGAGAGCTGCTGCTCCATGAGTCGTCTGTTGATCAAGCTGTTTCTTTTGAATGGTCTAGTTGGGACCAGTTGGAACAATAAATGGCCCGCTTTCAGAATGAAATACCAAAGGGAAGTGACTAGTTCTTTATCCATTAGGTCAGGGATGGGCAGTAATTTTTGCATGGGGGCCATTTAATGAATTTTGGTACATGGGCATGGGCCGACTCCACCCCCAGAAGGGGCAGGACCTGTCTCTCCCCCAGAGTTGTTTGGGGCCAGAGACTTTGAAGGAAAAACACACCACAGGCTTGTGGATCCTGGCCAAGCCACTACCATGTTGCCTGGTAGCCGCCCAGGATTGCTGTGACTATTAAATGGGCTCACAGCTATGGTCCCTGCTGGGGTAGCTTTGTGACCAGGAGCCCTTTAAATAGCCTCAGCAACCCTAAGTGGCTCCCAGGCAACGTGGTAGCAGTGGGGCCAGGAGCTGCGAGCCTTTTAAATATCAGCAATTTAAAAGGGGACCAGGAGCTGTAATCCATTTAAATAGGATCCTGCTGCCTGAGCTACTGCTTGGAAATTCAGTGGCACAGGTAGCAGGATATAACTAGAAAGTAACCAGATGCAGTTAGAAGCCTGGATCAAAGCGTTAGATGGGCTGTACCTTGCCTGACCCTGAATTAGACCATCAGTGTATCTCATAGACTCCTAGGTCTGGAAGAGACCTCCAGCCCCCTGCCCAAAGTAGGACCAATCCCAACTAAATCATCCCAGCCAGGGCTTTGTCAAGCCAGGATTTAATTCCCCCCCTCCCTAAGTAACCTATTCCATTGCTTCCCCACCCTCCCAGTAAAATAGTTTTTCCGAATATCCTAGACCTCCCCCACTGCAATTCTCCTTTGCTCCAGACATTAACCAGGTGTTAGAACTAAACCAAAATCCAGCAAAATCCTTGTCAAAAGAAAATGCTTTTCTACCTCAGCAGGGTGAAGTAGTGAGCTGACTTTACTGGGATTTGAATGTGTAATTCCAGAGAGCCAGTGTATTGCAAGTTCGCCTAGCTAAGCAAATAGCACAGATCTAACAAAAGATGTGGCTTTAAACTAATGTAGGTTGTGTCTACACTGCAGAGCTTTGTCAACAAAAGTTATGCTGTTTTAATTAGGGATGTAAGTGACTAATCAACTAGTTAACTATCCGATAAGCAAAAGCTCATTGGATAGTCAGCTAGTTGCTTCTCTCTCCCTCCTTGCTGCCTTGATCAGAAGGAGGCAGCAAGCGGGAGGAAGGAGAAGGGAGTATTGAGGGGAGCTGGCTTAAAAGCCGGTTTCCTCCAGCTCCATGGGAGGGGGTAGGGACAGTGTTCCATCTTTGAAATCTACAAGAATCCCCGCTGGAGCTCTTGTACATTTCAAAAGCAAAACACCGCGCGGCACTTCCGCCTTCAAATGTAGTGATGGCCCAGTGGACTCTTGCTACATTTCAAAGCGGAAGCACCTTTATCGACTAATTGAATAGTTGATGGAAATTAATTTTAACATCCCTAGTTTTAATGAAACTGCTGTTGCCTGTCCACACTGCTTCTGGTGTCAGCAGAGTGTATCCAAGCTAGCAGCTCTTGCATTGACACAGGGAGCAACATATTTCCCATTGCAGCTTGCCAGGGTACTTTGGAAAGGATTTGCAATGCCTCATTGGACAAGTAGAGCATCACGTGACTCAGGTTTCTCCATCCCATTGTTCCCTGGGCATTCTTGGGGAGCCAGCCTACCCCTTGCTCCCAGGGCTTATGAAGCCCTACACAGGTAGGCTGGACCCCACTAAGGAGTGGTTCATCTACAGGCTGAGCAAGTGCAGAATGGTGGTTGAATGTGCTTTTGGAAGTTTAAAGGGAAGTTCTAGGAGTCTCCTGACTAGGTTGGACGTCAGCGAATGCAATATTCCCTTTGTGGTGTCAGTCTGCTGAGTGCACCATAATCTTTGCTAGAGCAAGGGGGAAAGTTATCAGGCAGGGTGGGGGACTGAGGCAGAGTGCCTAGCCAGAGACTATGAGCAGCCAAATACCAGGGCAATAAGGAGAGCACAGCGCAAATCAGAGAGGTTTTAAAGGAAAGTTTTATGAATGGCCAGTTTTGAGAGTAATTCATGCACGTTGCTTTCAATTAGGTACCCCGGCATTCACTGTGTTTGCCTATAATCCTCACCCCATCCCTATAGTACAAGCAATAAAGAGCCTGTTGTTTAGAAATCATGCCTTTTTATTTAGGGGATACTGCAGGAAAATAAAAGACATCCATGGTGGGAACCTGAAAAGGAGAGGGGGCTCAGAAATGTGTGAAGGACAGACTTCTGCCTCCTGAGGTCCTGGAGATTAAGGCTGTCCTTGAGTCACCTGCTGTCCCGAAGCCCCTTGGGATGGAGGCTATGGAGCTGGGGGAGGAGGAAAAGTTATTTTGCATGGGGTGGAGGGAGTTCTTGGAGGGGGAAGTGTTCTCCAGACACACAATCAGGCTCTCCATTACTGTCATCCGGGAGGCAAAGATACCGCCCTGTTGCCTGGTCTGCAACTCCCTGCACATTCTTCTCTCCTGCCATTCCGCGACCATGTCCTAGCACTCAGTGCACATCTCCTCCAGGAGTGTATTCATGCAGTCCATTTGCTCCTTGAACTTTTCTTCCCTTGGCTGTTTTCACCTGCGGATCTGCACCAGGCAGACAGCTGGTAGAGCCGGAGGAGTACACAGTGAGCTGGCTGCTGTTCCCACTGTAACAAAAAGTTACAAGAGCACAGATTACAGAAGATACCTTGTGTTAAATCTACCCCAATCTGTTAATGTACAGCAAAGGTCTCCATTAAGACAGTGGAGAGGTGTTCTGTACAAAGCCAAAGTTTTGCTTTAAAGCGTTCACTGTATAGCAGGTACACAGCAGAGTTATCAAGGGAACTTCTGGACTTGTGTGGAAACAGGATAGTAAGGGGCCTGTCAAGGCACGATGCTGACTGAATGTGGCCAGAAACCTGGGCCTTATGCTGCAATGCTTTGTGGTTCAATGATGTCAGACCATTTACTGCTGGCTTGGCATGGGAAGGTGTCCTATTGTAGAGGATGGAATAAGGCTGGCCTGCCCAAAAACCTTGTGAGAAACATCAAAGAGTTCCTCACTGAACACTTCATGGAACTGTGCAGGGAGGACTCCCACTCCATCTGCAGACATATTAACAAGCTGTTGCAGGCCCTTCGCGTTATGTATGCACAGAGCACATAGCACATCACACCCAATTGCCTTAACCTGCTTGTAGTAAGCAAAAAATTGTGAACTCATCAGAAGTGCCCTCCTCAGGATCTGTGATCACCTGGGAGATGTCCTGGGAGGAGGAGACTGGCTCCAACATAATAAAAAGCTCTTGGCTCTTGCCAGTCACCATCTAGACATTCTCCAACTTCTCCTATCCCTCTGCCACCGTGCTGTCCTCCATTCTGATGCCAGGAGTGTCTTGATTGGACTCCACAGTCAGGCTTGGAAAGCGGGTTGAGTCCCCTCTAAAATAGCATCCAGCTGCTCATAGAACCAGCATGTTTGTGGTGATGCTCCAGATGATCCGTTCCCCTTCTTTGTCTTGTGGGACAACTGCCTCAGCTCCTTTATTTTCACTCTGCATTACTGGGCGTCCCTCAAGTATCTTTTGGCCACCAGGCAATTTGCGATCTTTGCATAAATGTCCATGTTTTTTTGCTTGTTTGGAGCTTGGACAGAATGGATTCCTATCCCCATGCCTTGATGAGGTCCAGGATCTCCTGACACTCCACACTGGCACTTTTCTGTGCCCCTGGGAACTGGAGCTCATGGTACATGAAGTATTGGAAGTCATGGCCATGTGTGCTGCTCAAGTGTGCTGCCTGCTCTGAGGTGTGCTCACAATGCTGGCCACCCGGGAAATGAAATTCAGACTTTTCCAGGGCTTTTTCTATTTTCTTGGAAAGCAGTAGAGGCACATGTTCTGGCCAGAGTGGGGCATTGTGGGATGCCTCCTGGAGGCAAATAACATTGACTTTAACCAACTCTGCATCTACACTGTTGTAAACTCAACCGGGAAAGGTCCGGAATAGCATTATGCTTCGTGAAATCAGGAGTACCCAACATTGATTTCAGTGGCCTTTAAGGTCAATGAGACAGGCTTGGGAAGTTGGACACATCGTTTAGAAAATCATCCTTAGGTGGCTAAATTCGGTGTAAATGCCTAGTGTAGACCGGGCCTCAGTGTCCATACTCCCTTTTGCACTAGTTTTAAAAAACAGTGCAAGGTTAATTGGTGCCATTTTCTTGTGCAGGAAAGGCCCTGATGAAGTGGTTTTTTAATACAGCTACCGGGGCTTTTTTTTCAGCCACAGCCTCATGGGCCATGATTAGGGGAGAGGATGGCAAAGCAGCAACTCCTCTCCTGAGGCTACCTGCAAGGGTTGGCCCTTTCTCTGGCTGCTTCTCCTACAGTGTTTGTGGTTCTGGAAGGGCGAGAGTTCACATCCTTCCCGGGGTGGTGGGATTTGGGCTTCTGCTTTGAGGTAGTGGACGGCAGGCTCTGGCCATGTGGCAGTGGGTTTTGTACATCTCTTCCCAGTCTCAGGGTTTGGGGCGCCATCCTTTAACTCGCTCCCTGCCATCACATCAATCCTCACTGTCTTCTTCAGATCCCTATTGCCCTGGCCTTCCTCCCTCCTTACCCACCTCCTCATCCAGGGCTTGATTTGTCCCCCAGCTTGCTGAGTAAGTCTGCTGTGAAAACAGATATCACTTTTCATAGTAGCAGACTAACTAGCAATCTTAAAAAAAAACCACCCCAAAAACATGCAAAGCACCTTATTTTTGTTTCTATTTTGTTTAGATCCAATAAAGAATAGATAAACAATAAAAAAATAGTGTATTGACAGAAAAACCCAAAATAAATTAAATCACAATGATGTGGACATGTATGCGTGCATATTTATTTGCTAAAGGATTGTGAGCTGTGGCAGCAGGTTGGGGTGCTGGATCTGGGTGGGGGTATGGGCTCAAGAGGGAGGCAGAGAGTTTGGCTTATGTGAGGTAAGGGGGCAGGAGTCAGGGGGCAAAGAGTTGGGGGAGCGAGGGGCTGGGTTGCCAGAAGCAGGCTATAGCTGGGAAACTTACTTGGGTGACTCCTGGCCAGTAACCTAGCAGGGTTCTCAGGGAGCCTCCCTGCTTGCCCCATCCCTGCACAGGCTGCAGGAGTCACGTGCATCTGTGAATAAGAACCCGAGGGGAGGAGGGAGTGGTGCTTTGTGCACTGCCTGGTTTTCAAATGGGCAGCTCCCACTGGCCGGTTCCTGGCCAGTGGGGTTTTGCTGGGAGTGGGGGCAGTGCTTGAAACCTTCCCCCAGCTCACAGCTGAGAAACACAAATGTCTTGGTACCTGCTTTTCTGAGTGGCATGTGGGAGGGAGACCACGGCAAGCAGGGAGTCTGCCTGAGGCTCCCTGGTGTGTCCATGAGCCAGATCCGGTGGCTTGGTGGGCTGGAACGGTTTGTGAGCCCTATTTTGCCCCGCCCTGGTAAACAACCAAATTGTCAAAATATCGCCACCAACTCTTGCATGTGCCATTTTTAACACTCATTTATGTGTGCAACTGTATAGTGCACATAGTTAAACTCCTTTGCGTGTAAGTCAAGTGTTGGTTCTAAAAAATTGTTCAGGCAAGTGGTGGTAGGGGTGTGCACTAGAGATGTAATTGTGTAATCGATTAACCGATAAGCAAAAGCTTATAGGTCAATGCTATAGACTACACACATTTCCTCCCCACCAACCACCAGTACATTTTTTAGCTGGCCGGCCAGCTATCAGCAGCGTGACTCACCACCAGGTCTGAGACCTACCCATGCTGCAGCTCTGCATTTAAAGTGTATTAGGAGCCAGGTGAATAGGCAGCCTGGCTCAGTTCCAGCTCATGCTGGGTCCAGGAGTTCAGCCCCCACCCTTGACAGCAGCGCGGGGTGACAGGCGGCCAGTCCGTCAAGGGAACTGGTTTTTAAACTGGCTCCCCTCACAGGCCGGCTCCCACCTGGCGTGGAGCAGCAGGGTGCTCTTTGGGAATGAGGCCAGCACACACTGGCTGCTAGCTCTGCCCGTGGGAACTATAGAATAGTTGAGTAACCGATAAGAATTCATGAGGTTAATCGACTATTCAATTAACCGATATTTAGTGTTATCTAGTGTTCACATATACCAGGGGAGGCTGATTTAAAGTACTCAGAAGAATATGACCCATCTTGTTGATAAATATAGTGAAAGTGAGGATAACTTCAGATTTTTTTCTAGAGTTAATTAGAATCTTTCTCATGTGTAACTATATAATGTACACAGTAGGGATATTAAAATATGTTTATTTCGGTGAATGTGTGTACACGTGCTGGAGGCAGCGGTGGGAGAGTAGCTTCATGGGAGTTGGTATGCAGGGAGCAGGCTTGAAAGCTGGCTCCCCGCACATGCCAGCTCCTGCCTCCCCCTCCCAAGGCAGTGCAGGGGGTGGGGAGGCTGCGTGTTACCGTGCACATTAACTAAAGAGCCCAGGCTCGTTGGTTAACCGTGTACACGGCGACGTGCTCACATCTCTAGTCCATACGGTGTTAGTTGTTAGAGTTTAGTCTTTGAAAATGTAAGGATAAGATATAATTGACATAACTTGGTTCATGCACACTGCAGTTAGCCAACCACTAAACAGCATTACAGTACTGCAAACCTGTGGTGATACATAGGTTAAAATGGGTCATGATCAGTTGGTTCAGACTTGGCAGAGATGAGTCTTTCATTCTGTGGAAAGAAAGGCTTCATCAGGGGATTTTTCACTGTGAACGCTGACTTTTTCAGCTGACCTGGCCTCTTTAAATGTATTTTTTCCTAACTATTGTATGCCTAGGCACAATGCATAATACAAGAGGTAAAACCAGACAGAACTACTGATTATTTCTCATGTTCTTGGGAAGTAACAGCTGACTGTTTACTTGTCAAAAAACATTACTTGTTCTTGCATTTTAAATCAGACTAAGCCTATTGTTCCCTCTCATTTTAAAAAGTTCATCTTGAAATTAACACTCTGCGTGATTCAATGTGAAAGACTAAGTAAATAAACTTACAAATTTTAATCCTGTATTTTGTTCAGTCCTAGATAGTGAATCAGGTACCAGTAGCCCTTCTGTGCGTTTCAGCAAGACCTGCCTAAAGAATGTCTTTTCAGTAATTCTCCTCTTCATTTATCTGCTGCTTATGGCTGTAGCTGTATTCCTTGTCTACCAAACTATCACTGACTTCAGGGAAAAACTCAAACACCCAGTGATGTCTGTCTCCTACAAGGAGGTGCCCTTGTATGATGCACCTGGTAAGTCTTGAAATAAATCTCAGTGGTAAAATCTCAAAATGTCTTTCAAATCTTTGCATGTGTTACTGACAGTATTTTGCATGTAATAATTGCTGGTTCTGTTTACTCTTGTGTTGGTCCAAGCAATGCAAAAAGTGCTTTGGGGCTTTGCTTCTTTTTTTTGTATAACCCACGGTGGTGGCAGCTTCATTACCTTCACTCTGCTGTTATGAGGCAGATTATCTGAATCTCAGCATATAAATTAATAGTATGAGGCATTTTTGCAGAGTCCTTAGGCTTGAATGAGCTCTTGGGAGTGAGAAGAGCATTGACCAGAGGAGAGCTCCTTAAACTACTTAATCTAGCCAAGACAGCATATCTGATGCTGCCATGATTCCTGCCTCTTGAAGTACTAGCTGCTAATGGTAGTCAAAGGATATTATAGGCTGCCACAAAATCATCAAGCTGTGATACTCTGCTGTTGCACTGCAATATTTACATTGTGGCATTGCATCAGTAGGTAATGCCAATATCACAATGCAACATCAGAGCATCATATGTTAGTTATTTGGTGACCTTTTTATTCTTTGGAGTAGGGTGTGTGTGTGTGTGTGTGCGTGCATGCACGCGTGCAAGCATTCCGTGCAAAGCGGCATTAGCAGCGACTTACTCAAAGGAACACCGTCAACTGAAAAAAAATCACACTTTCGTCTGAAATTTTTACCAGCTACCCTTGTTAGGAGTAATCCCTCAGTGACCATTGCCAAAAGTTTAGAGAGAAAATATTTGGGTTTGGATTTTTTAAGCTATACTGTATGCACTTGTCAGCATTCTGTGTATTGTTAATTTAATTATTTCCTCTGTAGTAAAGTCCCAATCATCTTTGTGGGGAAAGGCATTCACAAGCTCATACCCCCATGGATCTGATTGTAATATCAGGGCTTTTGTCTGTTTTCCTTATGGTTTGTGTGAATCTTTCACACAGTGATAAAGGACAAAAAGTTATTAAAAGAAAATTTTAAAACACCTGAAACCACAAAAATAGTAGGCCCAGAGTCAGCTGTAGAACCTGAATTTACTTTTAACTCTTTTGTTTTAAACCTGACCAGATTTTTCCTTTCCAAGTATGGAACAGTAGAGATCACTCAAATATATTTTAGATGCTCTGCTCTGCCTTTTTTGACTTTTTATGTGAGGGCATATGGGTTATTTTAATAATTGATTTAGGTTTATAAATCATATGGCCATTTGCCACATGTAGCATATCTTCCTTTTTTTTTTGTAGTTGATCTGTATTATTTTCAAGCAAATCTAAATGTGATATTACAGCTTTGTTAGTTGTCATGAGAGGGCAGCAAGAAAAAAACTTCATGTGTTTCTATACAACTATTGGATTTAAGCATTATTGTACTTTATGCTAAATATATTAATTGTAGCATCGCTGGGAAAAAAAATAGCTTGCCTGCCTGATAACACAAGTGACAAGAGAGGATAATCTGTGGACATGTTTTATATTTTTGATTTAGCCTGATACAGTATTTAGTAATCGTAATGTCTGTTTGATGACATAAGAAGATTTTGTCAGCCAGTGATTTCAGAGAGGTCATGGTTTAAGGCCTTGATCCAGTAAAACAGTTAATCCTCTTAAGTATTTGAGGAGTTCCATTGACTTCAATAGGGCTACCCACATGTTTAAGTGCTTTTTTGGGCCTGATCCTGCACTCTGTGAGGTTAATGAAAAGATTCCCGTTGGCTTCTGTGGGCTTTGGATCAGGCTCTGAAAGAGAAACAGGCAAGGCTGGGTTTTATTGTTATTTTAGTTTTATTTGGAAGCTGCTGCTCAGGGATCAGTCTGAGCCTTATCCAGCAGAGCATTTAAGCATTTGTGAATGTGAAATGTTTTGCTGGGTCTGGGAGCTCAGTACCTTGCAGGATTAAATCCTAGCATAACAATCCACTTACTTTGGCAAGAAAATCAACTCTCTTATTTACATGTCTTCTAACTTTTTCCCCCCAAAACAGGTATTGCACTTTACCCAGGCAAGGCTCAGCTGCTTAGCTGCAAGCATCATTACTATGATCACATTCCACCTCTGATAAACCCAGGTCATCCAGGAGAAATTGAGTGCACCACTCAGAGAATCAACTACACAGATCCTTTTACTAATCAAACCATGGTAATAATTAAAAAGACAAAGGAACAGAGTTCACTGGATGCAATATTTTTGTACACTTCAGCATTCTAAAGTAACAGTCTATACTGTAACCAGGAACCACTGTGAAAGACATCAATTGGCTTATTTTATTGTAGCTGCTCAGATAGCTGATCAATGTGAGTGTCATAAGAATATGAAAGGAATGGAACAGAATAGATATTTTTGACAGTGCAATTTTTGGTTCATTTCTTATAAAATCAAAACTGGCATGTAAGGTTAGATTGTGAGCGAAATTCAATTTGTTGAATCCTAATTCAGTTGAAAGCAGGAGAAGATTTTTCCACTGACTTTCAGTTGGAGGAAGATTGGTTCTTATATTCCCTTTGTACATATTCCATATGTGGATTACATACTATATTATGATGTTATATTTACCAAACTTGCAGGAATCTTCATGTGAATTTGGCACCTAACTAAACTGATTAGAATTAGGAAGGCACACTGAATATCAAGTGAACCAAGATCGATGATACTCATTGTGAAAAGGAATTGAGTTGTAGTCCACTCTAATTTGCTGCATGTATAAGAACAATTTTGATCATATTTAGATAATTTTTATTTAAAAACATGCTGTAATATGCAGTTGAAGTGTAAAATTGTTTTACATGTTAATTTACTTTTTTTAAAGCAATCTATGTAAACACTACATCATGCTAACCATTTTTCCACTTCTTTACTTTTCCCATGGGCTTTCCACTTCTTTCTGGGGAGCCTTTGCTCTTAAATAAATATGTTGGGTTCAACTGTCATGTGTTCTCTCTCTGTCTTTGTTATGATTGCTTGCTTCAGTGTGCTAAAATCCTGTATTTTCTGTTGCACGTATTAGATACTTTTTAAGAATCTTGATGATTCTGTATTCTCTGATCTTGCATTTGACTCAATGCCAGTGGTCTCCAACCTTTTTAAGCACAAGATCACTTTTTGAATTTAAGTGCAATCCAGGATCCACCTCAAACCCAAATACCCTTGCCCTGTCTCCTTCAGGTCTCTTTTTCAAGGCTCTGCCCCTGTTCACTACGTCCTCCCTCCCTCCCCATCTACCTTTCCTTTCAGGCAGGGGCAGAGGGTGGGAATATAGGATCTGGCCTTGGGCTAAAGATTTTGGAGTGATAGCAGGGCTCTGAGCTAAGCCTGGGGCAGGGAATTGGGGTGCAGGAGGGGTTTCAGGTTGCAGGCTCTGGGAGGGAGTTTGGATCCATGGGTCTCAGGGCTAGGGCAGGGACTTAGGGAGGTACATAATTGGGGCAGGGATTCGGAGCTGGCTCCATCTGGACACTGCTTACCTCAGTTGGCTTCTGCCTGGGGTGCAGTGGGGCTAAGGCAGGCTTGGCCCTGCACCACTCTCAAAAGCCCTGTGGTACTCCGTTCTGTGGAGACAGAATACAGGGTGGGAGGGGGCTCCCTTACATCACCCGCCCCCCTTCCCTGCTCTGCACAGCCAGGGGGAGGCAGTTCCAAGGCAAAGGGCAGAAGCTGCGCAGCAGTGCGGGGAAGAGGCAGCTGAAGTGTCTCTTGGCCAAACCGGTCAAGATCACCTGTCAGAGGCTTCAAGATCTACCAGTAGAACCCGATCTACTGGTTGGTGACCACTGCTCCATGCTATCAGACCACTATGGGAATTCTTCTGCAAGCAACAAATTGCAAGATATGGGCTCTATATTGTTCATGCTGTCTGGTATGGAACTTAACATACAATATTATGTTTTCTCTGCTAAAATTGGGGTTCGTCAGATACATCTGATGAAGTGGGTTCCAACCTGTGAAAGCTTATGCCCAAATAAATTTGTTAGTCTTTAAAGTGCCACAAAACTCCCTGTTGTTTTAGCACAGGTATGGCTCCTTGAACTGAGACCCGCACCTCCAGCTTGAAGTGTAGACCTACTTCCAGACTTCTAAGAGCTAAAAATTATAGATTCACAGATACTAAGGTCCGAAGGGATTGTAATAATATAACCTGATCTCCTATGCAACATAGATCATAGAACTTCACCCTGTAACTTCTGCATCATGTCTAATGACTAATGAAAGTAGAGCTTTTAAAAAGACATCTAACCTTGATTTAAAGAATTCAAAGAACTTCCACATCTATGTTGCAAAGTGAAGGTGTGATCATAGCATGGATAGGCATACCTGAGTTAGCTTTAATTCAGTTAGCTAGTTTGGACAAGAAAAACAGCCTGGACACAGTGGCTTAGGCTTCAGCATGGGCGAGCCTTCCAGAGACCTAAAGTGCATGCTTGGTTTGCTGGCCCATGTTACCACATTTATGCTGCTGCTTGACCCATGTTAGCAAAATTAAAGCTATCATGAGTATGGTATCTGTACCATGATCACACCTTCACTTTGCTGAGTATGTACACCCTTAATCAGCAAGTAGAAATTTAAGTATGCTCTGGCATTCTCCCTGGATAGCTTAATTGATGTGTACTTACCCAACACATGAAAAACTCTATGTTCACTAGGTTTTTGTCATGCATTAGTGACACATGGCAAATTCACTGACAGGAAATGAGAATTCCTTTACGTTTTTTATAGTTCCATCAACAATTTTTTTTCTCTTTCTATAGAAACATGCTTTGATTGTCCAAGGACCTCGAGATGTGAAGAAAAAGGAATTGGTGTTTTTGCAGTTCCATTTAAATGAAACTGACCAGGATTTCAGTGCAATAAATTATCTTCTGTTCTCTTCTTTTCAGGAATTCCTCAACAGGTATGCACAAGAATAAAAGGTGTGGTCTAGCAATACACTGCAAGAATGCAGTGTTACTAGTAGAATGACAGTAGGGCTTCTTGTTTCTGACTTCTGTTTTTAGTGATTTTAGGTGTGTGTTTGGCCTAGCCTAGTGCACTTTCATGCCTTGGAAAAATTGATCTCTAGTCATTAATATTAATGGTGACTAAAAATGTTAAGCTGTGGAAATGATTTCTGGTGGCAAAAATCGCCTTTGATCAATGTTGCCATTACTCATCACTTGACTTTTGGCCGGCCAGTATATTTGATGCTCACACTTGCTAACTGCAGTCTGTGCTGCTCATGTGGATGACCTGGAAGCGAGTCTCAGTGGATAGCACAACTGAAAATACATTTTAAAGAATTTCTTGTTTTTCTATTTTTATTTCTGTTGGAGGATTTAAAATCAAATCAATTATTAAAAAGTTAAACTCAATGACTTTTTGTTTGAAAACTTTATCAGTTACTGAAGACCCTCGTACAAGGCTCTACAAACTGATTCACCTGTTTGGGTGGGATTTTCAAAGGCACTCCGTATCAGACAAATTTTACTTCCATTGAAGTGAAGGATAAAATTCCTGCAGCGCAGCAGCTGGGAACAAGCCTGACTTGTGCTAGTGGGGCTCATGCCGGTATGACACACATAGTTGCGTATACACTTGCTTTGATATTGTGGTGTGGGCTGTAATTGGATTATGGGTACATACCTACACGCATCTCCCCTCCCCCGCTCAATAGCTTAAGCTGCAGCCTGAGCTGCAATTTCTACTCCTCACTTTTTAGTGCATTGGCATGAGTCCTGCTAGCAAGAGCCTGCAGACCCAGGCAGAGAAGCTCATTCCCAGCTGCAGGGTAGCCAGATTCCCACTGACTGCTGGGGAAGTAGAATTAATCTAACAATACTGAGCATTTTGAAACTCTGAACCTTGTATTTGAACCTCTCTTGCATGTGGTGGGGGTGGGTGGCTTTATTTGTATTGTGTCGTTGCATTTAGTTAAATGACTCAGTTCTGCTGCTCTCTCTGGCCCTGATGCAAAGCCCTCTGAAGTCACTGGGAGCCTGCCTTTCTGGTTTCAGTAGGTCCAAATCAGGCCCTAAACTGGGAAACCAGGTAATGTTCTCAGATGGAGAAAGATGAGCAGAACTGAGAAAACCACACACACACGGATTATGGTGATAGCCAGTCCTGTGAGGCAGCGAGGGGAAAATAAGACTTTTAGTATTATTAGCCTCATCATTTATATTTCAATAGCATCTAGACACCTCAGCCAAGTTGGGGCCTGATTGGAAAGCAGCCAGTACAGCCATAGAACAGATGTATAAAAGGGCTTAAATTGTAGGTGCTTTTTGGTAACGTGACTGATTTTCTGAATTTTTTTCACAAAGCATTTGTCTTTCAATAAGAGGGGAAAAAACTGGCTTCTGTAATAAATATTGGTCTTCTATAATCTATCTTAGAGCTAGGACATCCCAGAAAGTATCACTGTCCAGGTATTTAAAATATACTACAGCTTGGACCTCCCAAAATGGGACTCCCTCATCTGGCAACATGCGTGGTCCCGAAGGATCATGTATGTTCCTGGACCAGGGACTCCTGGCTGGAAGCCCCAGTGGCAAGAGGGCTGGTGGCTCAGAGCTCAATGGGGTTGGGGTTGGGACCAGCGCCGGAGCCCCAGTAGCACAGCAAGGAGCCCCAGGAGCAGGGCTGGGGACATGGCAGTCTCGGCAGCTGCGGTAGCGGGGCTGGAGCTGGAGATGCAGCAGCCGTGGTAGCCCCAATAGTGGGGCCAGGGATGTGGCAGCCCTGATCATGGGACTAGGGCCAGGGCAGTCTAGGCTGCCTGGGTCATGGCAGCACGGCGAGGGAGGGGGAGAATGGGTGGGAAAGGCGTGGCTGGGGCTAGCAATGGGGAGGGAGATGGTCTGGGGAGCGGGTAGCAGGGGACCTCCTCTGGTCTGGCAAATTCCCTCGTTTGGGACTGTTAGGTCCCGAGGGTGTTGGACCAGAAAGATCCAACCTGAATTGATATTTCAGTGCAAAAAAACATGCTGTGTAGCTTTCACTATAAACTGAACTTGGCACGAATCATCCTCTTCAGTTTGCTTTCTCTTTCTAGTTTTTTGTATTCTTTGTTGCTGCCTTGGTAGCTACCGTATGGAGTCACAGTCTACCAGTTGTGTAATGCCTAGCTCTTGCCGACAGCATACAAAGTCTGAATACTGGCACTTCCAGATGCCTGCCCTTTTTGTGCCATATTCAGGCTGTGTAAAGGTAGATATGTGTCCAAGTACATAGTCAGGAACTGCTTAATAATGAACACCATAAAGAATACCAGTGCATGGCAGGATTTAAGCACAGGTTACATAATGGCAGGAGATGAGAGCTAGAATATAGGCACAGCAGCTGGGAATTGTGTTTGAGGATCCTACAGCTTGGTGCAGTCTTGCTGTAAATAAGCAGATGAGAAGTGACATATTGCAAACAGGTGTGTGCTAACAGGGAGTTTAGAGAGGGAGTTCTCCAGGTAAATGGGAAGTAGATACAGGACTCTTGAGGAAAGTGGCTGTCTGCAGTGTGTGTTGTGTTTGTGGCTTTCTTGCTGTGTGCTGAGCTTGTGTTTGTGAGTGAGGCTTTTTTCCCGCCCTTCCTTTTCCCCCTCCACCTCCCCTTCACGGAATGTGTGCTGTGACTGGCAGGTGGAAACTATTGGCGTCTAATTGAAGTTTGAATTTTAGAAGCCTCTGTTGATTGGCTGAGCCTTGGTAAGGAGAGGGACTTTCAGGCACTCCAGGGCTTTCTAAAGCAGTGAGCAAGTGACCAAGGAGCTTGCGAACAGGACAGCAGATATGGATGGTGATAGGTTTGCTGTTGTTACCTGCACAGCGTGTGCCATGTTTGTCTTCCACCCAGAAGAAAGAACAGATTTAATCTGCACTAAGTGCAAGCTGGTTGCCATTTTGGAAGAAAAAATTAGAGGACTGGAGGCCCAAGTGTCGACCCTCTGCTCGATCAGAGAAGATGAAGACTTCCTCGATAGATGACAGCGTTTAATCCTGCAAGCACGGCAGGCGGAAGAGCCAGAGAGGGCAGGAAGAGAACTCGCAGCATGTAACTTCTGGAAGGGGAAAAAGGCCAGCACAGGAATCCCCCAATGCTATAGAGGTAAGTAATCGCTTTCAGGCTCCCTCCACAGGCTCTGCGGTGGTGAATGCTTTGGAAGGGACCTCCAAAGGAAGAAACTAGAAAGGAACACCATCTACTAGAAGGCATGGGATGTGTAGTCCTAGGGATGGGGGTTCCATGACCACCACCCCCAAAAGAAGAGAAC
The DNA here is from genome assembly GCF_049634645.1 of Pelodiscus sinensis. Taxonomy (NCBI): domain Eukaryota; kingdom Metazoa; phylum Chordata; order Testudines; family Trionychidae; genus Pelodiscus; species Pelodiscus sinensis. The sequence goes on along the minus strand of NC_134713.1, from coordinate 147,273,447 downwards.
AAGTGGTGGTGGTCAGGGACTCCCTCCTAAGAGGGACTGAGTCATCCATCTGCCATCCGGACCTGGAATCTTGAGAGGCGTGCTGCTTACCGGGAGCTCGAATTCGAGATCTGACTGAGAGGATTACAAAACTGATCAAACCTTCGGATCGCTACCCCATCCTGCTTCTCCATGTGGGAACTAACGATATGGCCAAGAATGACATTGAGCGGGTCACTGCGGATTATGTAGCACTGGGAAGAAGAATAAAAGAATTCGGAGCACAAGTGGTGTACTCATCCATCCTCCCTGTTAAAGGGAAAGGACTGGGTAGGGATCGTCGAATAGAGGAAGTAAATGCGTGGTTGCGCAGGTGGTGTCGCAGAGAGGGCTTTGGTTTCTTCGACCATGGGACCCTGTTCTAAGCACAAGGATTGTTAGGAAGAGATGGGATCAGCCTAACCAAGAGAGGAAGGAGCATCTTTGTGGGCAGGCTTGCAAACCTAGTGAGGAGGGCTTTAAACTAGGTTCATTAGGGGACGGTGACCAAAACCCTGAGGGGAGTGGGACAGTCGGATACCGGAAAAAAATGCAAAGAGGAACAAGCAAGAAAGGAGGACCCCTGATTCGAATGGAAAAGATAGGGAGATCAACTGGTTATCTGAGGTGTTTGTACACTGTGAGAAGCCTGGGCAACAAACAGGAAGAACTAGAGGCCCTGGCCCAGTCCAAGAAATATGATTTAATTGGGATAACAGAGATTTGGTGGGATGACTCGCATGACTGGAGCGCTGTCATGGAAGGATATAAACTGTTCAGGAAGAACAGGCAGGGGAGAAAAGGAGGAGTAGCACTATATGTAAGAGAGCACTATGATTGCTCAGAACTCCAGTATATAGAGGCAGAGAAACCTAATGAGAGTCTATGGGTTAAATTTAGAGGTACAAACAATAGCAGTGATGTTGTGGTTGGTGTCTACTACAGGCCATTGAATCAGGTGGATGAGGTAGATGTGGCTTTCTTTGGACAACTGAGAGAAGCTTCCAAATATCAGGGCCTGATTCTCATGGGGGACTTTAATCACCCTGACATCTGTTGGGAGACCAATACGGCAGTACACATGCAATCGAGGAAGTTTTTTGGAGAATCTTGATGATAACTTCTTGGTACAAGTGCTGAAGGATCCGACCAGGGGCTATGTGCAGCTTGACCTGCTGCTCACAAACAGGGAGGAACTAATAGGGGAAGTAGAGGTGGGTGACAACCTGGAAAGCAGTGATCATGAGATGGTAGATTTCAGGATCCTGACCAAAGGAATAAATGAGAGTAGTAAAATACACACCTTGGACTTCAGAAAAGCAGACTTTGACTCCCTCAGAAACCTCAAGGGCAGAATCCCCTGGGCTGCTAACAGGAAGGGGAAAGGAGTCCAGGAGAGCTGCCAGTATTGGCAAATGTCATTGAGGAGCCTTCAGCCATTATCTTTGAAAAGTCGTGGCGATCGGGAGGGGTCCTGGATGACTGGAAAAAGGCAAATGTAGTACCCATCTTCAAAAAAGGGAAGAAGGACAATCCAGGGAACTAAAGGCCGGTCAGTCTTACCTCGGTTCCTAGAAAAATCATGGAAGGGATCCTTAAGGAATCCATTTTGAGGCACTTGGAAGAGAGGAAAGTGATCAGGAATAGTCAGCATGGATTCACGAAGGGCAAGTCATGCCTGACCAATCTGAGTAGCTTCTATGATGAGGTAACTGGCTCTGTGAACATGGGAAAGTCAGTGGATGTGATATACCTTGACTTTAGCAAGGCTTTTGATATGGTCTCCCACAATATTCTTGCTAGCAAGTTAAGGGAATGTGGATTGGATAAATGGATGGTAAGATGGATAGAAAGCTGGCTAGAAGGCTTAGACAAATTGGAGGATTGGGCCACAAGAAATCTGTTGAGGTTCAACAAGGAAGAATCCGAAGCATTGTTACAGGCTGGGGACCAACCAGCTAAGTGGTAGTTCTGCAGAAAAGGACTTGGGGATTACAGTGGATGAGAAGCTGGATATGAGTCAGCAGTGTGCCCTTGTAGCCAAGAAGGCCAATGGCATATTAGGTGGATTAAGAGGAGCATTGCCAGCAGATCCAGATACATGATTATTTCCCTTTATTCGTCTCTGGTGAGGCCACATCTGGCATGTTGTGTCCCGTTCTGGGCCCCCCGCTATAATAAGTTTGTGGACTCATTGGAGAGGGTCCAGCGGAGGGCAACCAAAATGATTAGGGGGCTGAAGCATATGACCTATGAAGAGAAGCTGAGGGATTTGGGTCTGTTTAGTCTGCAGAAGCGAAGAGTGAGGGGGGATTTGATAGCAGCCTTCAACTTCCTGAAGGGAGGTTCCAAAGAGGATGGAGAGAGGCTGTTCTCAGTAGTGACAGATGGCAGAACAAGGAGCAATGGTCTCAAGTTGTGGTGGGAGAGGTCCAGGTTGGATATTAGGAAAAACTATTTCACTAGGAGAGTGGTGAAGTACTGGAATGGGTTACCTAGGGAAGTAGGGGAGTCTCCATCCCTAGAGGTGTTTAAGTCTCGGCTTGACAAAGCCGTGGCCGGGTTGATTTAGTTGGGATTGGTCCTGCCTTGGGCAGGGAGCTGGACTTGATGATTTTCTGAGGTCTCTTCCAGCTCTATGATTCTATGAATCTATGATTTGCTTAATCAATGGGAAAGGGGCAAGTTGCTCCCTTCTAAAGAAGTTGCCTGCTGCCCCACTTTGCTCTCGGCACTGGAAGGCACCAGAGTGTAAAAGCAGATAACGGTAATGGTGCTGAGGGCCCCTCAGAAGCTTTCAGCTGTATGGTGCCTTTTCCTGTGGGGTGGGGGAGAGAACCTGCACTGTCCTTCCATGGCAGCAGCAGGCCTGTGCCTTGGGGCTGGTTCCAACTGCTGTAATATGGTGCACAGAGCTATGTGGCAACACACTGCAGCGCCACTCACTCCTAGTTGGTCCAGCTGCTCCTCCATGATGATGGGCAGAGGCCAGGCCAAACTTGCATGGCATTGTGATCCCATCCACTGTCTTATCATGCCTGCAGAGGGAGTTATCACTGCCGGGCCCCTCTGGAGTGGGCTTACTTTGTTCTCCTGCTCACCATCAGTGGCCCATTTCACTTTTCCCCCTGTTGCAAAATGTGACTAAAGGGCCTTGTGTGTCCATTTACAGAAGGAAGGCAAGTGGGATTTGGCACTATTAACAACGTTACAATCCTTTAGTAAATGCGGCTGTCTGAGTTCAGTTAGATTGGTAAACAGTCTTTGCACAAGCAAGGGTTCTAGTGGGAGGTTGGGTTTAAATGAATTTTGGGTAATTATCTGTTTTATAACTTTGTGTCAATTAAACTCAGCATGAATAATTTATTTTATGATTTGGTTCCACCCCGCCCCCCCCCCCCAATTTTGCATGTACTATATATTTCTGCCTTAGTAACCTACAGTTCGCTACAATATTGAGAGCCTTTAGAAATGAAGTGAATTGAATAATTGAAGAGTCCAAGCTTGACCATGAAATGAATCTAAGCACCTTGTGGATTCATATGTGGAATGCACTTGCTTTGATTTAGACGTTGACTGGAAATCTGACTACTTGTCTTAAGCACATACCCTGTTTAAATAATTTTCATACAATTCACTCCCCTTCCTCCAATTACTGAGTTTGGACTCTGAATGCAACTGACACAGAAATCAGCCCTCAGATGTTTATAAAATATCCTTTGTTTTACATCTGTGCATCACGTATATGGTCTCTTAAATTGTAGTTATTAGCATCTGCCCAATTTTGTTAATATCCACTCACTGTAATGTTAGGTGTTTCTCATTATCAACGACATGCACAATAGTTCACAGAAAGCGACTCCTGTTAAAGACACTGTGCACACTGATATCTGACTTGGGCTCATTGGTTAACCGTCATAGTTACACATGGGCTCCCAGTATGTGTGGAGAGTTGGCTTAAAAGCTGGCTGCCTGCACTCCTCAGTTCCCAATGAGCCGCCTGACCCTCTGCGTGTAAACATGTAATGGCTGAAATTTTCAGTAGTTACACAGTTACTTAATTAAACACATTTTAACATCCCTAGTCTGATGGGTTGTATCATAGATTGTCTATATGCATTCCTATGCCATGCTAGAGCTAGATTTCATATTGCTTTGGAGAATAACTGATCAGCTGCTGTGAAATGTTCTTTGTTCTTAGGGTCTCTTGTCATCTATGAAAGTGATTCATAGCCCTTGAAGACAGTGGAAAGACTCCTATTGACTTCTTTGGGTGTAGATCAGGAGCTATATGATTGTCTTTAGACAGAAATCCCATGGGATGGTGTTAGTCTTTATTATATATTGTATGCCCTTTGTGACGGGGTGTCCTTACCCCACACTTTCCACTCTGCCATGCCGGCCCGGTATGGGGCGCCACGAGCGGGACCACACGCATGCACGGCGTATTCAGCAGCTGCAGCTCAGCTGTGGGAGGGGGCCGACTGGAAGAGAGTCAGGGAAGGCAGGGCAGATTGGCACGCATGAGCAGAGGCACACGAAGTGGCTGATCAGCTGGGAGAGCAGAGGATAAAAGGCGTAGGTGCGGCGTGGGTAGAGGGGGGTGCAGCCGGAGACAAGGTGGAAGTTTCAGAATGGACAGGGTTCGGAGAGACTGGCAAGTAAAGGCACAGAGAGAGGAAGCAACCCAGGGCAGGGTAATTGGAGTCCCGAGGGCTGGCGAGTTTCGGCGGAACGCCCCACCAGCCAGACCAGACAACAAAAGGTCTGTGTCCTTAGGGCCCTAGGCTGGGGTCTGTGAGTGAGGGCGGGCCAGGACCCCCCTCTCCTTCTGCAACCGCTGTAACCAACGGTGGAAGCAATTCTGTTTCATTGAGGAGAACTTAAGCTATTGACTTTGAACTAGAATAAGCAAAGACCCGGAAACTCACGACAGGGATTGCTGGTGGTGGGATAAAGGCCGGCTCAACGGGTGAGCCCACATCAAAAAGGGGTAAAGATGGTGGAGAATGTGGGCATTGTGTGACCCAAACCCCGGACAGAAAGGAGGATATAACTGCACGCGTGAGGTTTAAAAAAAAAAAAAAAAGATTTTTTTTGCTTTTTTTTTTTTTTTTTGGGTGTGTAAACTTGATTAATTGTTCCCCCGTTACAAGTACAGTTGCAGGACCACCAACATGGAACCTGCTAAAATGTTAGAGTGGATAGCCAAGACACAAAGACAGCACCAACAACAGCAAATGCAACTCATACAACAGCTAGTGGCACAAAATCAGGAACAACAGCGGCAGCTTGTGAGAGAATTAGCTGAACAACATCAAGCACAACAAGACCATTGGATGCAGCAGTACGGGCCACCGTGCCAAGAAAGCACTGGGATAGTTGGGAGTAACGAGGATGACAAGAACGGGGTCGCTCAGCTACTGGTGAGGTTAACCAAATTGGGTCCTGCAGATGACCCTGAGGCCTTTTTAATAACTTTTGAGCGGGTGGCCACTGCATCCCGTTGGCCCAAAGACCATTGGGCCACTTTATTAGCCCCTTACCTAACGGGTCAGGCACAGTTAGCCTACCGTAGCCTGAGTAATCAGGAAGCCGGGCATTATTACAAGGTAAAAGAGGCAATTTTAGACCAAATGGGGATCACGCTGGAAACCTACCGGCAACGATTCAGACAAGAACTGTATGCTCAGGGAGTAAGGCCTCGGGTGGTGGCCCAGAGATTAAGAGAATGGCTAGACCCAGACCAAAAGACAGGCACACAGGTAGCAGAAACAGTCATCCTGGAGCAATTCTTAAACATATTGCCCAGTGAGGGAGAGTGGTGGGTACGCAGACAAGCACCCCACAACCCTAAATGAGGCGGTCGCCTAAATAGACCACTAAGAGACTGCTGAGGCAGCCAAAGGGATAAGGAAGGTAGGAAGGGGAGGACCCCTCCCAAAGGGTGGGTGGTCAACTGCCATGGGTTCCAAAGGAAGCCCTGAAAGGGCCAGAGGACGGACAGGAGGGTGCAACAAGAGGAGGCTAACCCCGGCGTGGTCAGTGCCCCTGAAGGAATCCACAAGTGAGCAAGTTCCCAGGTGGTGGAAGGAGGACGGGGACCAGGAAAAGGTGGGCCGCCAAGAGGGGCCTGTTTTCATTGTGGTCAGGAAGGATACTTCCGAAAGGACTGTCCCTAAATGGACTACATGTATGCCCGAGCCCTAGCAGGAGAGGGGGTGGGACACGAGCAGGGACTGAGAAAAGTAGTGAGGATCTTGAAAGTCGGGGGGCAGCTAGTGGAAGCTAGACTCGGAATGTGGTCAGACACTCATACGAGAAGAGATGCTATTAGGAGACAAACCAAGGGGTCCGCCAGTACACATCCAGTGTGTACATGGCGACACCCACCCTGTCCCACAACATGGATCCACATGGAGGATGGACCACACGAAAGTTATGTTGTAGTAGCTCCAAAGTTACCATACCCGGTGATACTGGGCTGGGACTGGGAAGGGTTCACCCAAGTGATGGCAGAATGGAAAAATCCTGAAGGAAAAGAGGTCATGGTGGGAGAAAGCAACCGGCATGAAGAGAGAACAGGTAACCCCCAAGATGAAACCCAAGAACTGCGGGATCTTAACCAAACCAGAACCTGAGAAGTGACTGAAACCTTTTCAGGGCCCGAAGCCTGGGGAGGAGATTTTCTGCAGAAGCAGCGGGAGGACCCGGTATTCCAGAGAGCATGGGAAGAAGCCACCCGAAGCAATGAGCCAGAAAAGGGAGACTGAAGGCAGCAATCAAGTCCCTGATTTGAGGTATGTCGTGACCGACTCTATTGAGTTATGGAGGGAGTAGTCGACGCGGGTACCCTACGACAATTGTTAGTTCCCCAGAGATATCGCAGGCAGATCTTGGAGCTGGCCCATGCCAACCTGTGGGCGGGCCACCTTGCGTATGAAAAGACGGTGAGACGAATCCTACAACGGTTTTATTGGCCATGAGTGTGTAGGAGACAAAGGATTTTTGTGAGTCTTGCCCAGAATGCCAACCCCAAAGGGGTGCCCAGAGCTCCTCTAGTACCCCTCCTGGTGATCAGAATTCCATTTGAGTGGGTGGCACTGGACCTGGTAAGGCCGCTAGAAAACACTCAGATGGGGTATCGGTATGTTCTGGTGTTGGTGGATTATGCAACAAGATATCCCAAGGCCGTTCCTCTAAGGAATACTACCCACCCCTACCTTGGCCACTGAACTAGTAAAAATATTCTCATGGGTAGGGATATCTAAAGAGATACTAACAGACCAAGGTACTAATGTAATGGTAGCGGAGCTTTGTCGTCTGTGTTACCCCAAAAATATTCTCACTGGAGACCATCCAGGGTTACACTAGTATGGGTTTATTTCCACTAGGTAAAACTAAAGAGGAGAAAGCAGCCACCAAAAGTTTAAACTAAAGGAGATAGAACTCTCTCTCTCTCACAGACACAGACAAGCAAGCAAGCACACACCCCTCCATTCATTCACTCGTTCACACCCATTCATTCCTGCCCTCGGCACTCACACACTTACACAGACATATGGGTTGCAGAAGGAGCCAAGGCATGTGGATCCTGGAGAGTCTGTCTGCTCCTCATGGCTGAGGAAGCTGGTCAGGAAGAGAGACACTGGAGAGGAGCTTCTCAGGAGCAGGGGAAGGGAAAAGAGAGTCTCACATGTGCTCCTTCTCTTTATATAGTGTCTGAATGGCTCCTGTGACTCATTCACCTTGTCATCAGGGAGCATGCCCAGACTTCCCTTTATCCAGCAGGGAGCATGCCCAGACTGTGATGACTCATTGAAATGTGCTCCATTGTTCCAAGCTTTCTTCAAACACACTCTCTCCATTCACTCAGGGGAGAATGCAGCTTAGAGAAAGTTACAAGCAAGGTGGATGAGAGTTAAAAAGATTACAAAGTTGCAGTTTACAGTAAGTTTCTGAGAGTTACACAGATTACGAAGTTTGACAAAGATCACAATGAGTTGCAGTTTAAAACCTTAGACCTTACAGTTTGGTGTAGCTTTAAAAAATCCATGTATATAAATAAAGTAAGCTCACATTTTTATGGCTTTTTTTATGCAACAGTCTGTTGCGAATCAGAGCATTAAGAACGTTTGTCTACCACCCCCAGACAGACGGACTTGTGGAACAGTTTAATCGTACACTGAAAAGTATGTTAAGAAGGTTGTAGACCAGGATCCCAAAGAACAGGACAGGCTGTTACCGGCACTCCTGTTCGCAGTCAGGGAAGTACCCCAGGCCTCTACCGGGTTTTCCCCTTTTGAGCTGCTATATGGCCGTTAACCCAGAGGTATATTAGATATCATCAGGGAATAGTGGGAGGAACAGGAGGCAAGGGTACAGGGAACAGTACAGTATATATTAGAACTTCGAAAGATGCTACATACCCTGGGTGATTTTGTCAAGGCTAACTTGTTAGCTGCCCAGGAGAAACAGGCAGAGTACTATGATAGAAAGGCCATGCTACGAATCTTTAAACCAGGGGATAGGGTGCTACTCCGCCTGCCAACCCAAGAATCCAAATTATTTGCTAAATGGCAAGGCCCCTTTGAAATAGTAAGGTAAGTAGGGAAAGTAGATTACGAGGTACAAATGCCAGGAGGGCACAGAGAAATCAAGATAGACCACATTAACCTCTTAAATGAGTAGAAAGCCAGGACGGACTAATGGTAGACTGCTGGCCAAGGGAATTAAATCTGGGACTGGGAGGAGGAAGGGACACCACCCCTCCTAACCTACAGGTAGGCCGTGAACTAACACCAGAACAACAAGCAGAACTAAGAGAGCTGTTGAAAGAATTTCCCCAATTCTTAAACGAACGACCCGGACATACCACCGCGGCCTATCATCACATCCCAACGAGACCCGGTAAGACCGTGCGGGACCCAGTTCGTTCCCTGCTGCAAAAGATGTGGGAAATAGTTCGCGAGGAATTGCAGCGTATATTACGGAGGGGTGTAGTTGAGGAATCATTCAGTGACTGGAGAAGCCCCATAGTCCTCATCCCAAAACCTGATGGGTCAATGCGATTCTGCATAGACTTTCATAAAGTCAGTGCCATATCTCGATTTAACGCTTACCCCATGCCATGGGTAGATGAGCTATTAGATCGGCTGGGTAATGCACAGTATATATCGACCATTGACTTAACAAAAGGATACTGGCAGATTCCTCTCACCCCAGTATCGAAAGAGAAAATGGTGTTCTCCACACCCTTTGGCTTATACCAATTTGTTGGAATGCCATTCGGTTTGCAGGGAGCAGCCGCTACCTTTCAGAGGCTAATGGATAAATTGCTGCGTAGGCATGAGCCGTATGCTGCAGCCTACATAGACGACATCATCCATAGCGTCTCCTGTCCTGAACGCCTACAAAGAGTTAGGGCTGTCTTGAGAACCCTACATGAAGCGGGGCTCACAGCTAACCCCAGTAAATGCCACTTCAGGGAACAGGAGGTCACCTACAGTATACAGACAGTCCCCAGGTTACATGGATCCAACTTACATCGGATCCCTACTTACAAATGGGGTGAGGCAACCCCGCACTAGCTGCTTCCCCCCAGCAGACCAGGGAGACGCGAAGCTAGCGCCCCCCCCCCCCCCCCAGCAGACCAGGGAGACGCGGAGCGGCTTTTCTCAGCAGACACCTCAGCTTGAGAATAAAGAACTGAGGGAAGTGAGGTGTGGAAGAATAAAACTGAGCTCTGGAGAAATGTTTGGCTAGAGTTTCCCCTACAATATGTACCAGTTCCGACTTACATACAAATTCAACTTAAGAACAAACCTACAGTCCCTATCTTGTACGTAACCCGGGGACTGCCTGTACAGTCGGCCGAGAGAGGCTAAAACCCCTAGCTGATAAGGTAGGGACTCTTAAGAGATTACTGCCCTCCCACAACCAACAAACAGGTACGCCAATTCCTGGGACTTGCAAGCTACTATAGGCGGTTCGTGCCTGACTTCGCAACCTTAGCAGCGCCCCTAACAGACTTAACTAAAGGGACAGAGTACAAAGAGGGTAGTGTAGAGTGTGACGGAGCTTTCCGCGAGTTAAAGGAGCGCTTAACCCAAGCACCCGTGCTAATACCACCCGACTTTACAAGACTGTTCAACCTCCAAACAGATACCTCGGGAGTAGGATTAGGGGCGGTGTTATCACAGGAAAAAGAGGGCGAAGAACACCCTATAGTGTACATTAGCCGAAAATATTCCCTAGGGAATGCAAATACTCTACAATAGAGAAGGACGCCTTAGCTGTAAAATGGGCCATTGAGACGCTCCGCTATTATCTCCTAGGGTACATCTAGATTACAGGGTTTTGTCGACAGAAGTTTTGTCGACAGTATCTGTCGACAAAGCTTCTGTCGACAAAAAGCATCTAGACTACATTCAGTTCTGTCGACAAAGCAAGCTGCTTTGTCGACAAAACCCTGTAGTCTGGACACAACCCTAAGTGCAATAACACCTTCTGTCGACAGAACTCTGTTGACAAAAGGTGTTATGCCTCGTAAAATGAGGTTTACCAGCGTCGACAAAACTGCTGAGTTCTGTCGACGTTATGTCGACAGAACTCAGCGGTAGTGTAGACGCAGGTATAGTTTTGTCGACAAAAGTCTACTTTTGTCAACAAAATTCTGTAGTCTAGACACACTCCTAGGTGTGATCATGCTCCGTTGAGGTGGATACAAATCATGAAGGACACAAAAAATCATATAATGCAGTGGTACTTGGCTCTACAGCCATACTCCTTCACGGTAGCGCACCGCGCCATTAAACACCATAGGAACGCCGATTTTTTTTCAAGAATGGAACATGGGGAAGAAGAAGACTTAAGGGGGGAGGTGTGTGATGGGGTGTCTTTACCCTGCACTTTCCGCTTTGCCATGCCAGCCCTAAATGGGGCGCCACGAGTGGGACCACACGCATGCGCAGCGTATTTGGCGTCCGCAGCTCAGCTGCGGGAGGGGGCCGACTGGAAGAGAGTCAGGGAAGACAGGGCAGATCAGAGCATGCGCAGAGGCTCAGGGAGCTGCCAATCGGCTGGGAGGGCAAAGGATAAAAGGTGCAGGCACAGCATGGGTAGAGGGGGCTGCAGCCAGTGACAAGGCAGGAGTTTCAGAACGGACAGGGTTCAGAGAGACTGGCAAGTAAAGGGATGGGGAGAGGAAGCAGCCCAGGACAGGGCAATTGGAGGCCCGAGGGCTGGCGAGTTTTGGTGGACCAGACAGGAGAAGGTCTGTGTCTTTAGGGCCCTGGGCTGGGGTCCGTGAGCGAGGGCAGGCCCAGACCTCCCTCTCCCTCTGCAACCACTGTAACCAACGGTGGGACGATTCTGTTTCATTGAGGAGAACTTAAGCCATTGACTTTTAACTAGAATAAGCAAAGACCCGGAAACTCACGTCAAGGATTGCTGGTGGTGGGATAAAGGCCGGCTCTACAGGTGAGCCCACATCAAAAAGGGTACACCCATGTCTAATCTACAGCAGAATACAACATGGAAGGCTTCTGTAGGCCTCCATTATATCTGCAGATTTGTATCCCAAGTCTTGTGGTTAAGCAAGCATAATCTATGCTGACTGTCTCTACATGAGTTTAACCAGATTTCAGAATCACAGATGTTTGCTTGCTATGTGTTCTTTTGGCTCTTATAGAATGTATGCTATTTCTGGAACCTGAGCTGTTACTGGTTCTGCTATTGGTGTATGTGTGGTTTTAAGGTTGCTGTTGTGTGTGCCAGTGTTAATTGTAATGAGGAAAATTAAGGAAACATCTGCTTGTAAAAAGTGAAGCTAGAGAACTGGGTTTTTTTTCTTTCTTTATGATTTGTTTGCCCTCTGGGTTAAAAAGAAAGAAAATAAAACTTTATAGAAAATCTAGAAGGCAGGTAACATCTTAGCAAAGCTAAAAGAAAATTATTTCCTATATCTGTGGAGTTTCAAGATGAACAGCAGAATTAAATCATAATTGCCTCCTTGGGAATAAAAGCTGTACTATTCAGTGATCTAATTACAATTCACTGCTGGTCTCTTGTGCCTGCTTTGCCATCACAGATTGGTACAGATCAGTGAATTACAATAAAAAGGAATAAAACTTCTAAAAATATGGTCTTCCCATGTAATTAACTCTGTCTATTGTTTCTTAAGACTTGCTCATTTAAAAGACTCTTATGCTACAGCAATAGTAAAAGGAATCCACAGAAATTCGGTTCAATGCATTGGCATTTTTGGGCCAGAATCTTCTATCAGGATTTGCTAGTACAGACCCCTGAATGTGTGCCCTTTTGACTTCAGTGGGATTTAGGAGGGCTCCGGGTTCAAAGATCCTAATGCAAGATCAGTGCCTTAGTCATGAAATATTTTAGGCAGCATCCCATGTGTCTAGTGAAGGGATAGTCAGCGTCCAACTAGAGAAACCATAATAAGCAGGTGTATTATCACTGGAAGCATTGTCTGGTAGTTTAATCAAAATGCTGGCAGTTGGGAGAGCAATGTTTTGTGGCTTTGGCACTGGGCAAGCCACAACTGTATTGAGCTGCAGTTTTCTCATCTGTAAAGTAGGAAAGGTAATGTACATGGGAGAAGTTTGATAAATATTTGTAAAGTGCTTTGCAAGCCTCAGCTGCAGTGTGTTGTAGGAAGCGTATTATAAAAGCATTAACAGCAAGTTCAAGGTTTCAAAGTTGTAAGATGTAGAAGAGTTTAGTTGGCAAAATCTGAAGTTAGTGCCCACAGTGTGGGAAATGACACTTCTGAGCAGTAGGTTGGGAGTGCTGAGGGGCGCTCATTATTAGTGTTGTCTGATTGGCTACTTTCCCCACTTGTCAATGTCATAGGGAAGAGCATCCAGTCAGAGTTGCTGCAAGCAGAGCTCTCATCTCCTTCCTTCCCAAGCTGACACCTTTCACGCAGGAGCCAGGATCAGAAAGAGCTCAGTTCAGGGCAGCTCTGCACCCTCTTTTTCGCCTCTGTCAGTAAGGAGGTGATGATTCCCCTGCGATGCTCAGCCTTGAAGAGAGCAAGGGGAGGTGAGAGTGAAGAGCCCCAGAATTCCTTGTTCAACCTGGAAGGGGGGAGAGAGACTCTGACTGATTTCCCTTTCCCCCCTTCTTCTTCAGCCTCAGAGAGTGTGATAAATTCAGGAGCTGCAGGAAAAGCAGAGGAGGTGGTGGCAGAATTACTTTGAGGGGTGGGATGGGCAGATGGGATGTCAGACTCTCACCATTCTTTTCTGTCAACCACAGACTGAAACAAAGACAGTGTAGTATTTGCCGCAAATGTACCATAAGAGAGTCTGAGGGAAATAGTTCAAATGATGTTTTTAAAATACAACATACATTTAACCAGCTCACTAAATACAGGCTGAGAGAGAATTTAAAACCTTGATTTTCTCTTCATTTTATGTTATTTGGAGCATCAGCTCCCCTCCTCTCCTGGAGTTTGGCCTATTTCAGTTTCATTTTCTGATTTTGATGCTCTAGTACAATGCTACAGAACTCAGGACTGGGAATTCAGGCAGGAGCATAGATAACTGCTTTCTCATTGCAATTTCCAAAGTCATTTTAAAAGCCCACACATGCAACATTTGGGCCTAACCTAATTATCCCTTAATTATGAGATGCTAGGGCAGTAGCACTCAGATTGGTTTCATAACTTACTACCTACATTTTCCACTTGTATGACTAGGCTTGGAAAATTCTTCCAAGAACAGTGTAAGTTAGTCATTCCTCAGGCTTGTGATTGGCCTGTTTGATTGGTAAATGTCTAATTATACATTTTCTGCTGCAGAGTGATAACACAATGGATTGTTCTGGATTTGTACATCAGTGATGCTGCTCATTACCATCTCTTAGGGAGCATAAGCCATTGTGAGACCCAGCCTCACTTGAATCATGTTTTGTTTCATTTTCTTTTTCTTTTAGTTTGATATTTTGCCTTTTTGTGTGGGTTTTGAATGTGATACTTGGTCCTTTTGTCTGAGTGCCTTAACAAACTAAATGCTCCTAGAGCAGCTAAAGGCTCTGCGATTTGATCTGCCAACATGGGTGTGGAGATAATCTCAGGCTTCCCCCTAACTAATTTTTGCCTTTCCCTAGTTCTTTTTCTTTCTTGTATATGATGAGGTTTGAACTTGGGTATCTCTTGGAAGATTTGAGCTTAAAACCTATTGCCTTGCCTCACTGGCAGTGGTGTCATTTCTGGATGGGGCACCACCTTCTATGCACATTTGCCTATTCACAATAAGCCAGAAAAGGAGCTGATCTGACACCACCGCCATCACCAGCTGTTCAGCTCCAATCACATCACAGTCAGAGCTTATGAGTTGATAAGAAGCGAAAAAAGACCCCAGCCTCACACCCCCATGGAGTGTGTGCTGTGACTGGCAGCTGGTAACTGTTGGCTTCTAATTAAAGTTTGAAATCTAAAAAGGCCAGCACAGGAATCCCCCATTGCTACAGAGGTAAGTAATCACTTTCAGGCTCTCTCTACAGGCTCTGCGATGGTGAATGCTTTTGAAGGGACTTCACAAGGAATAAATCGGAAGGGAACCACTTCAACTGGAAGGCATGGGATGTGTAGTTCTAGAGATGGGGGTTCCATGACCACCACCCCCAAAAGAAAACGACGGGTGGTGGTGGTCGTCGGCAACTCCCTCGCAAGAGGGACTGAGCCATCCATCTGCCGTCCAGACCTGGATTCTCGAGAGGTGTGCTGCTTACCGGGAGCTCGAATTCAGGATGTGACTGAGAGGCTTACAGAACTGATCAATTATTCGGATCGCTACCCCCTCCTGCTTCTCCATCTGGGAACTAACGATACAGCCAAGGACGATCTTAAGCGGGTTACTGCAGATTATGTCGAGTTGGGAAGAAGGATCAAAGATTTCAGAGCACAACTGGTGTTCTCATCCATCCTCTCTGTTGAAGGGAAAGGACTGGGTAGGAATCGTTGAATTGAGGAAGTAAATGCATGGTTGCCCAGGTGGTGTCACAGAGAGGGTTTTGGTTTCTTTGACCATGGGACTCTGTTCCGGGCACAAGGATTGTTAGGAAGAGATGGGATCCACCTAACAAAGAGAGAAAGGAGCATCTTCGCGGGCAGGCTTGCAAATTTAGTGAGGAGGGCTTTAAACTAGGTTTGCTGGGGGACGGTGACTAAAACCCTGAGGGGAGTGGGGAAGTTGGATACCGGGAAGAAATGCAAAGAGGACTGCGCAACAAAGGAGGACCCCTGATTCGAATGGAGAGGGTAGGGCGATCAACTGGTTATCTAAGATGTTTGTACACCAATGCGAAAAGCCTGGGTAACAAACAGGAAGAATTGGAGGCCCTGGCCCAGTCCAAGTAGTACGATTTCATTGGGATAATGGAGCCTTGGTGGGATGACTTGCATGACTGGAGTGCTGTCATGGAAGGGTACAAACTGTTCAGGAAGAACAGGCAGGGGAGGAAAGGAGGAGGAGTAACACTGTATGTAGGAGAGCACTATGATTGCTCACAACTCCAGTATATAGAGGGAGAAAAGCCTGTTGAGAGCCTATGGGTCAAGTTTAGAGGTGTAAGCAAAAGCAGTGATGTTGTGGTTGGTGTCTGCTACAGGCTGCTGAATCAGGTGGATGAGATAGATGAGGCTTTCTTCGGACAATAGAAAGAAGTTTCCAGATTGCAGGCCCTGTTTCTCATGGGGGACTTTAATCACCCCGACATCTGTTGGGAGACCAATATGGCAGTACACAAAGAATCCAGGAAGTTTTTGGAGAATGTTGGGGATAACTTCTTAGTACAAGTGCTGCAGGATCCAACCAGAGGCCGTGCGTAGCTTGATCTTCTGCTCCCACACAGGAAGGAGCTAATAGGGGAAGTTGAGGTGGGTGACAACTTGGGAAGCAGTGATTATGAGATGGTAAATTTCAGGATCCTGATCAAAGAAAGAAAAGAGAGTAGTAAAATACACACCTTGGACTTCAGAAAAGCAGACTTCGATTCCTTCAGAGACCTGAAGGGCAGAATCCCCCGGGCTGCTAACATGAAGGGGAAAGGAGTCCAGGAGAGCTGGCAGTATTTTAAAGAAGCCTTATTGAAGGCACAGAAAGAAACCATCCTGATGCATAGCAAGAGAGGCAAACATAGTTGGAGACTGGATTGGCTCACCGGGGAAATCCTTGGTGAACTTAAGCACAAAAAGGGAGCTTACAAAAAGTGGAAACTTGGACAGATGACTAGGGAGGGGTATAAATGTATAGCTCAAGAATGCAGGGGAATTATCAGGAAGGTGAAAGCGCAATTGGAATTGCGACACACAAGAGATGTGAAGGATAACAAGAAAGGTTTCTACAGGCATGTTAACAAGAAGAAGGTGATCTGAGAGGGTGTGGTGGCCCTACTGGACGCAGGTAACCTAGTGACAGATGATGTGGGGAAAGCTGAACTACTCAATGCTTTCTTTGCCTCTGTCTTCACTGACAAGGTCAGTTCCCAGACTAATGCTCTAAGTGACATAATATGGGATGAAGCTTGACAGCTCTTAGTGGGTAAAGAACAGGTTAGGAACTGTTTAGAAAAGCTAAACTTACATAAATCCATGAGCCTGGACTTAATACATCAAAAGGTTCTGAGAGAGTTGGCAAATGTCATTAAGAAGCCTTTGGCCATTATCTTTGAAAAGTCATGGAGATCGGGAGAGATCCCAGATGATTGGAAAAAGACAAATATAGTCTCTATCTTTAAGAAAGGGAAGAAGGACGATCCAGGGAACTATAGGCTGGTAAGTCTTACCTCAGTTCCTGGAAAAATCATGGAGGGGATCGTCAAGCATTTTAAAGCACTTTGAAGAGGGGAGGGTGATCAGGAATAGTCAGCATGGATTCATGAAGGGCAAGTCATGCCTGACCAATCTGATTACCTTCTATGATGAGGTTAACTGGCTCTGTGGCTACGGGGAAGTCAGTGGATGTGATATAGCTTGACTTTAGCAAGGTTTTTGATATGGTCTCCCACAACATTCTTGCCAGCAAGTTAAGGGAATGTGGATTGGATAAATGGACGGAAAGATGGATAGAAAGCTGGCTGGAAGGCCGGGCCCAGCAGGTAGTGATCAACGGCTGAGTGTCAGGATGGTGGTCAGTTTCTAGCGGAGTGCCCCGAGGTTCAGTTCTAGGACTGGTTTTGTTCAACATCTTTATTAATGATCTGCATGAGGGGATGGATTGCACCCTCAGCAAGTTTGCAGATGACACTAAGGTAGGGGGAGAGGTAGACACGCTGGAGGGAGGGGATATGGTCTAGAGTGACTTAGACAAATTGGAGGATTGGGCCACAAGGAATCTCATGAGGTTCAACAAGGACAAGTGTAGAGTCCTGCACTTGGGACGGAAGAATCCCAAGCATTGTTACAGGCCAGGAACCAACTGGCTAAGTAGCAGTTCTGTAGAAAAGGACCTGGGGGTTACAGTGGATGAGAAGCTGGACATGAGTCAACAGTGTGCACTTGTAGCCAAGAAGGCTAATGTCATACTCGGTTGCATGAAGAGGAGCATTGTCAGGCGATCCAGAGATGTGATTATTCCTCTTTATTCAGCTCTGGTGAGGCCACATCTGGAGTATTGTGTCCAGTTCTGAGCCCCCAATTCCAGGAAGGATGTGGATGCATTGGAGAGGGTCCAGCGGATGGCAACCAAAATGATTAGGTGGCTGGAGCATATGACCTACGAGGAGAGGCTGAGGAGTAGGGTCTAGAAGAGAAGAGTGAGGGGGGATTTGATAGCATCCTTCAGCTTCCTGAAGGGAGGTTCCAAAGAGGCTGGAGAAAGGCTCTTCACAGTAGTGATGGATGGTAGAACAAGAAACAATGGTCTCAAGTTGTGGTGGGAGAGGTCCAGGTTGGATATTAGGAAAAACAATTTCACTAGGAGGGCGGTGAAGCACTGGAATGGGTTACCTAGGGAAGTAGTGGAGTCTCCATCCCTAGAAATGTTTAAGTCCTGGCTTGACAAAGCCCTGGCTGGGTTGATTTAATTGGGATTGGTCCTGCCTTGGGCAGGGGGCTGGGCTTGATGGCCTTCTAAAGTCTCTTCCAGCTGTATGATTCTATGAGTACAGGGGAAAAAAGGCATGGATCCAGCAGAGTCCTTGATGGAGAGAGGCAAGTTGGATTGGCCAGACTCCTGCACTTTAATAGAGTGCTCACTCAGAACACTTAGACTTAAAGCCAGAAGGGAGAATCATGATCATCTAGTCTTACTGACTGCACACTGCAGGCCGCAGAACCTTCCACTTCTGCAATGGACCCTAAGTTCTGGCTGAGTTACTGTAGTCCTCACATCATGATTTAAAGACTTAGATTTATAGAGAATCCACCATTTACTCTATTTTATACCTGAAAGTAACACTGCAGAGGAAGGTGAAACACTCCCAAGATCTCTGCCCTTCTCCTTCAAGAGATGTTCCCATGGATGGTCCACATCTGGTCTTGGTCCTGTCCTGGCACCTGGATTGGAGATTTTTAAGCAGTCCCTGCATAGGCCGTGCATGCACAGCACGTTGTTTGGAACAGCACATGTGCAATCCGAGCCCTCCAGTTCCTTTTCAACTGTCCTTGGCCTGAGACAGAGCTCCGCACTTCTCTGTACTCTTCAAACACTAGATTGTTCTTCGGTTAGTTTGTTAGATTGTTCTTGTTGTTATTAGTCTTAGTACGTTAGTAGTTAGTTTTTTTTTCTTTTATCAAAATGGCTGGTTTTTCAGGCATCAAGAGGTGATGTCGGTTTCTGACGGATATTCTCAATGTGTCAGATGCCTCAGTGAAGATCATTCGCCTCAGGCCTACCCTCACTGTGCCAAACTTAAGGCCAGGGATGGAGACTTTTGCCTGAAGATGATTCTTTTAGAAAAGAATCTACACTCTGAATCTGACCCAGGATCACAACCTCGGGTGGTACAATCACCCTCAGGTTCTCCTCATGGGAAAAAGGTGCCTAAAAAGAGGAGCTTCTCAGATCCTCACAGGGATCTTTCTGCTAAGAAATGGTCTCCCACAAGACCAATGCATCGGGGGGGACTTGCGAGCCCTGAGGATCATAGCATGGCTTGTAATAATGCACTGGAGGATTACGGTGCAGGAAGAGGCTTGTATGCCTTCCTCCTGCGACACCTCTGGTACCTCAGGCACCATGGTACCACCTGCTGGCTCAGGTACTGATCCCGAAGAGTCTAAACAGTTGGCGCCATCAAAGGCCTCGGCACCAACAACCACATCGGTACCATTATCAGCACCATAACAGATACCATCGGCACTGATGAAGCTGATATATCCTACGGCACCGATGGCACAAATGGCACCCATGAAATCGTTGGCACTGACCATATCCTCAGTGTTTCCGACTTGCCAACGCACTCTGCCTTCTGCACTGACCATTCCATCAGCATAGCACATGCCAACTTTGGGAGACACTGGCACCGATACTTGCTACACTGTTGCCTAATATGCGGCATGCAGACCTAGCAGTAACATCTGCTCCATAGTCGCCACTCTTCAGTACTGACGTATTGCCCAGACCTACGCCATCACAATACGCCAGCACCATCGCATATCTCCAGTGATGATGAGGAGGGCATACAAGCCTCTTTCTCTCTGCATCATAGTCCTCCAGTGTGCTACTACAAGACATGCTCTGATCCTTGGGTCTTCTAAGTCCCCTTATGGTACATATACCCTCTCCCCTGTACCACATCTAGCACAGTGGCCATACTGGACCTCGTGGAGTTCCTACAGGAGGCATCACAGGGTACATCTAGACTACAGGCTTTTGTCGACAGAAATTTTGTCAACAGATACTGTCGACAAAGCTTCTGTCGACAAATAGCATCTAGACTGCATCCAGTTCTGTCGACAAAGCAAGCCGCTTTGTTGACATGACAGTGTAGACTAGTGTTTCCCAATTTTATTTGGCCACGGAACCCTTTTAAACTCAAAAGAATTTTGTGGAACCCCTAATAGCAGTCTTATATATGGAGCTGAAAAAGTAGACCACAAATAAGTAAGGATAATAATAAACAAATGCTAAACAAGGTCATGAGATCAACACAAATGAAAATTGGTTTCAATAAAATTCATAAATGCTTAATATTTATTATTATTATTATTTTATTTTAATAATAACATTATTGTAATGGAATTTTCTCGCGGAACCCTTATTTTCACTTCGCGGAACTCCAGGGTTCCCCGGAACACCATTTGGGAAACACTGGTGTAGACGCAAAGGACAGCGTAGATGCAATAACGCCTTCTGTCAACAGAACTCCATAAACAAAAGGCGTTATTCCTCGTAGAATGAGGTTTACCGCTGTCAACAAAACTGCTGAGTTCTGTCGACATTATGTCAACAGAACTCAGTGGCAGTGTAGATGCAGGTATAGTTTTGTCGACAAAACCCTGTAGTCTAGGCACACCCACAGTGTGCAACCCAGCCCTTATAAGCAGGGCAGTTTCTACACACCATGCACAACTTCATCTGTGCAGCAGTCTCAGCTCCCAGAGGAGCATGAGGTGCAAGCTCCAGGGGAATAATCTCCTAATGCCTCACCTCTAGCCTTCACTGGATGAGGCTATAATGCTTCCACCACCTTCAGTGGTGGCTGATTTTGCGCATTTTCATGAGCTCTTTAAGCATGTAGCAGCAGAGCTTATAATTGCTCTGGGGGAAGTGTCCAAGCTTCAGAATGATCTCATGGATATCCTCCAGGCATCATCATCAGTCAAAATAGCTCTTCCGATCAATCCAGCTATTTTGAATCCTGCCAATGCCATCTGGCCAATCCCTGCTTCTATACCACTAATGTACAAAGGGCAGACAAGAAACATGTACACGCTAAGGGTTCAGAGTTCCTTTTTACTCACCACACAATGAATTCCTTAGTGGTGGAAGCCACATGCCAGCGCATGAAGCACTGACATTTCCAAATAAGGACAGTGATAGAAATGTAGCCGTGTTAGTCTGGGGTAGCTGAAGCAAAATGCAGGACAATGTAGCACTTTAAAGACTAACAAGATGGTTTATTAGATGATGAGCTTTCGTGGGCCAGACCCACTTCCTCAGATCAAATAGTGGAAGAAAATAGTCACAACCATATATACCAAAGGATACAATTAAAAAAAAATGAACACATATGAAAAGGACAAATCACATTTCAGAACAGGAGGGGGATGCAGGCGGGGGGGAAGGAAGGAAGGTAAGTGTCTGTGAATTGATGATATTAGAGGTGGGGAGAGTGGGATGTTTGTGAGTTAATGGTATTAGAGGGGATAATTGGGGAAGCTATCTTGGTAATGGGTAAGATAGCTTGAGTGTTTGTTCATTCCTTTTTGGAGAGTGTCGAATTTTAACATGAATGTTAAGGACATTCATGTTAAATAAGGACAGTGAGAGACTTAACCTCTTTGATTGCAAAGTCTACACATCCTCAACACTACTGGTCAGGATTTTGAATTATTCAGCTTTACTAGACAAATATGATCTTAAGAATTATGCCAAACTAATGGACTTTGCAGAGATAAAGAGACCACAATTTAGAGCCATTGTGGCTGAGGGACAGATCATTTCCGCCACTGCTTTCCAAGCTGTGTTGGATGCTGCGGATACAGCTGCCAGGACTACTGCAATGGCCATTGTTATGTGCTGGGCCTCCAAGTTCTCCCCAGCCACGTTCCCTTGGGAGATCCAGTCTACTGTGGAGAAGCTGCCCTTTGATGGTGACAAACTGTTCTCTAGCAAAACTAATGAGGTGCTCAATACCATGAAGGACTCACACACCACCCTTCGCACTATAGGCATCCACATACCTGCCAATAGATGTCGCCAGTACCATTATCAACGATAACCAGGCCGGGAATAGAGCCTGCCCTCAAAGATGCAGGCAGCCTTCAGGCTCAGTGTCACAACCACCATCTACCAGGAAGCAAATTGAGGCCTTAGTCAAGCTCCTGGAAACCCCCCTCCCCCCCAGTATTTTCAATGCCATTTGTGACCATACGTACATTTCAAAACTGTCTCCACCCATTTTACCATCAGTGGGTCACTGTCACCTCAGACAAATGGGTGCTTGATATCATCCTCTCGGGCTACTCTATCCCTTTCCTCTGCAGGGATCTCAAAGAACTCCAGTTACTGCATGAGGTGTGTAAACTTCGTATCTGATCTAGGAAAAAAAATTATTTCTGACCCCAAATATGGTGATCAGTTAGACTTTGAGCATGTGGGCAAGGCCCACCAGCCAGATACCTGGGAAAGAATTCTCAGTAATAACTCAGAGCCCTCCCTATCTAGTGTCCCATCACCAGCCATAGGAGGATATGTCTACACTACCCTCCTAATTCGAAATAGGAGGGTAATGTAGTCATACCGCAATTGCAAATGAAGCCCGGGATTTGAATTTCCCGGGCTTCATTTGCATAAAGCCGGCCGGCGCCATTTTTAAATGCCGGCAGTTCGAACCCCGTGCCGCGCGGCTACACGCGGCACGGGGTTCGAACTGCCGGCATTTAAAAATGGCGCCGGCCAGCTTTATGCAAATGAAGCCCAGGAAATTCAAATCCCGGGCTTCATTTGCAATTGCGGTATGACTACATTACCCTCCTATTTCGAATTAGGAGGGTAGTGTAGACATACCCTGAGATATTTGCTGCTAGCAGTCACTGGTTGGCTACATGCCATTGTACGCAGTCTCATCATATCATCCTCTCCACAAACCTGTCAAGTTCAATCTTGAAGCCCTTCTCTGCACCTATTGCCATTTGAATTCATCCTTCTTAAATGTGAGACACCAGAATTACCCATTGTTTTCCAGATGAGCTCTCACCAGTGCCTTGTATAATGATTCTAACACTTCCCTGTATCTGCTGGAAATAACTTGCCTGTTACAGCCTTGGACTGCATTAACCATCCTACAATCAACCAATACACTCAGGTCTGTTCCCTCCTCTGTCACTTCCAACTGCTAATTCCCCAATGTATAAATACTTATTAGGCCTTAAGTGCACAAGTTTGCACTTTGCACTATTAAATTTAATCTAATTTCTATTACTCCAGTTTACAAGGCCCTCCAAATCATCATCTATGATATTCAGGTCCTCCTCTATATTGGCAATACCTCCCCTTGCAGCAAATTTTATTAGCACATGTCCACTTTCTATGCCAAGATCGCTAATAAAAACGTGAAATAAGTTTGATCTCCCAAACCAATCCCTGAGAAACTCCATTAGTTTAGTAATCTTCCTCCAACTTGCTAGTTCATCTTTCAGTATGGCACATTATAATGTTCCCTGTGACGGTTCCCGCCCCTCTTTACAAAAATGACTTATGGACACAAATATGTATAATTTGAAGATGCTTTGGACAAAATGTAACCTATCAATTTCAATGTCTCAGTGTGCTGGATTTGTATAGCTTACTTTGGTGTATGTGTTATTCTTGTATGTAAAGTTAGAAATATGGAGTATGAAATGTATGGTTTTAAATGTGCAAATGAAAGCCATCAAAGGTGTTTCCCTCAATGTCTGGTCGTTCCCCTGCAAACAGCCTCCTTTGTCCTTTAAGTCTTAGCAGGTGTTGGTCTTGGGAACACAAGTGACCTAACCAGTACAGTCTGACCAGGTAATTTTCCTTGGAAGGGTGGAATGTAGAGACAAAGAATTCTCACCCAAAAGGAAGGCCATTTAAGATGCAAAGTTTTCAGGGCCCTGGCCTTTGGCTGGCATGTCACACCCAAGAGAATGAACCAGAAACCCCCAGGGAAAAAAGAACTTCCTTGGAATGGAGTTTTAGCTGGAACAAGAACAGTTTTGTAAGTTTATACTGAGGTTTTAGTGTGTTAGAACTAGCTGTGTGTTTTCTGTTATTTTAAAAATGTCATCTACTTTACTCTGCTTGTTTTCGCTTCCATCTACTTAAATCCTACTGCTTGTACTTAGTACGATCACTTTAATTGTCTGTCAAGCCCAATGTAAATAATTGCTACCTGGGGGAGCAATCAGTGTAGGCATCCTCCTTCCATTGCTAAAGGGGGCTCACCTGAATGATTTATTTGGGGTTCTGATCCCATTTGGGAAGTGGTTTCTCTGGAGCTGAGCCCGAAACTACATTCTCCTCAGACCTGAAGAGTTTCAGTGTCTGTACTGCTCTTTGCGAAGGCAGTGATCTCAACTCGGAGCCTGTGCTGGGTGGGACCAGGAGATCTAGCCAAGAACAACAGGGTGGTGAGAAGCCCCAGAGAGCAAGGAGGCGAGTGCCAGTGGCTTTGTCAGCACACCAAGAAGCACCCCCAAGGGGTTTTCTGTGACTGCCTCTGTAATGCCCTTTTTAATCAGTTCCTTATCCACCTTTCAGTTTTCATATCAATTCCCATCATCTTCAATTTAAGGCGTTATAACAAATACCTTACTGAAATCTAGGGAGCACTGCATTTCCTTTATCTAAAATAATTGGTTATCTTCTCAAAGTATTCTCACGCATCTTCCAAGTATTCCAAGTATCTTCTCAAAGAAAGATAAGATTGGTCTGGACTCAGGCACAATCTACTTTTAGTAAAAGCACATTATATTTTATCCCAATGACTATATACCCCATGTCGTTAACTATTTTTTCTGAGTACTTGTTCTGCTCTCTCTGTGGGGAGTAGTTCATACACACGTAAGTCCTCCCCATTGTTTCTCCCCAGAATGACCACAGGCTTCCTTAAAATCTTCCAGCGGACGTGGCTGTTAGTCATATGCTTCCCCGTCACATAACCCAGTATTCTAAGTATCTTCTCAAAGAAAGATCAGGTTGGTCTGGACTCTGGCACAATCTACTTTTTAGTAAAAGCACATTATATTTTATCCCAATGACTATATATCCCATGTCAAATTCTCAACCCAGGTGCAAATTCTCTTCATCCAGAAAGTTAACTAAATCTGGCACAACTGTGACTGAGCCCCAACCTTCTTGAATGATTGACTTACTTCATACCCTGCTCTTTAAATGGTCAGTCCATGCCTTAACTGTATTCATTTCTCTGGGAAATGTATTTAAAATGGCTTCAGGGATTGGCATGAAACACACAAAGAGATTTGTCTTTGGGCCAAATGACAAGAGTTTAATTTCTTGAGCTCTTCACCTTTTTTACCAAAGGTCGAGTGGAAAACTGATACAGTGAAGGGACAATACATCACCTATTGGATCGAAACAGGTGTGTAATACAGACAAATTAAAATCCTAGTACAAATTATGTTTTTAGCAGGCTTGCAAAAGAGCTACTTCAGGGTAACACAGAGGCATTTTAAAAAGCCTTCAGTTTTTCAATTTGAGCATTCTAAAGCAGTAAAATATTTTGGTCCAGATTTGTTCAGGGAAGTAATACTTTTGTCCTCCTCCCCTCTCCAGTCCAGATAAAGCAGAATTCATGAAAGATTGTGAAAGCTCATACTCCAGCTGGAAGTTCTCTGGTGATTTTCGAACCTGGGTCAAAATGTCCTTGGTGAAAACAAAAGAGGAAGATGGGAGTGAAACTGTGGAATTCAAACAGGAGGTAAGTAGTACTCTGTAACGGTTTTCTAAATGTGTCAGAACACAGCTCATTTTCATTCTGTACATGTTGCGAGAATCATTCCATACATACAGTGCTGCATTAGTAATCTTGTTTAATAGAGTTCCTTAGGGTAGCATGGCTTTGAAGATGCTAACTGAGATGCACAGTGGCAGATAAAATTGACTTTCATGTTTCATTGGTCCTTATGCCAGATCACCAATGAGCAGCTTCATCACTTTCCCACATTTCATAAAACTACAACACAGCAAAGAATTTATATTGCCCTTATGGCTTTACTAGAATCAGAGAATCCTAGAGCTGGAAGAGACCTCAGGCGGTCATCCAGTCCAGCCCCCTGCCCAAAGCAGGACCAGTCCCAACTAAATCATCCCAGCCAGGGTCTTGTCAAGCCAAGACTTAAACACCTCTAGGGATGGAGATTCCACTACTTCCCTAGGTTACCCATCCCAGTACTTCACCACCCTCCTAGTGAAATACTTTTTCCTAATATTCAACCTGGACTTTCCCCACTGTAACTTGAGACCATTGCTCCTTGTTCTGCTATCCGTCACTACTGTTAACAGCCTCTCTCCATCCTCTTTGGAACCTCCCTTCAGGAAGTTGAAGGCTACTATCAAATCCCCCCTCACTCTGCTCTTCTGCAGACTAAACAAACCCAAATCTCTCAGCCTCTCCTCATAAGTCATATGCTCCAGCCTCCTAATCATTTTGGTTGCCCTCTCCAATGTGTCCACATCCTTTCCATAGTGGGGAGCCCAGAGCTGGACGCAGTACTCCAGATTTGGCCTCACCAGAGCTGAATAAAGGGGAATAATCACTTCTCTAGATCTGCTGGCAATACTCCTCCTAATATGCCATTAGCCTTCTTAGCTACAAGGGCACACTGTTGACTTATGTCCATCTTCTCATCCACTTTAATCCCCAGGTCCTTTTCTGCTGAACTGCTACTTACGACAGTTCGTCCCCAGCATGTAACAATGCTTGGGATTCTTCCGTCCCAAATACCTGACTCTGCACTTGTCCTTGTTGAACCTCATCAAATTTCTTTTGGCCCAATTCTCCAGTTTGTCTAGGTGGTCTGGAAAAACTTGCCTGAACAGAGAAGCCAAGACACTCAAGGATCAGAGTAATAATAAAGAATGAGATGGTCTACACTAGAAATTAGACAGATTTAACTACATCCATTAAGGGTGTGAAGCTCAGCTCTGTGAGGCTATGTCTAGACTACAATGATTTATCGGAAAAAGGTATGCAAATTGCACTCCGCAGTTTGCTTATCTTTTTTGATAGTTTTTTCGGAAGAGGCTTTTCTAAAATTTGGCCCATCTACACTGGGCAAATTTCAGAAAAACCTCCCCTTTCAGAAGAGTGCTTCCGAAAGAGCATGTCTGTTCTTCCGCAAGCAAACAAGCAAAAAAAGCAGAAGAGCAGAACTGTTCCCTGGATGCAGCAGAGGGTTTTTTTGGGATTCCTCCGGTATCCAGGAAAAACTGCGTAGTGTCAGCATATCCTGAGAGGCATTGTTAAGCTCTCCTAAGTCTCCTGGAGATAGCATTAGGTCTATGGAAGAACTGCCTTTCAAAGATGTGGATTACTTCGATGAGCTGATGAACAGAGCCCTAACACATTCAATCCATTTTGGCCAATTTCACACTCATAGAATTTTAAAAATCAAATTGCATGATTTCAGCTATTTAAATCTGAAATGTCATGGTATTGTAATTGTGGGGGTCCTGACCCAAAAATGAGTTGTCTGCGAATGGGGGGATCTCACAAGGTTATTATAGAGTGGATGGTGGTATCTGCTACCCTTATTTCTGGAGTTGCTGGTAGTGGTGGTGATGTGTTCCGAGCTGGGCAGCTGGAGAGCAATGGCTGCTGGCCAGCAGCCCAGCTCTGAAGGCAGAGCCACCACCAGCAGTAGAGTAGAAGTAAGGATGGCATAATGTAGTTCTGCCACTTTTATTTTTGTGCTGCTGCCTGCAGACTTGGGCCCTCAGGCAGCAGCCACCACTCTGGCCACCAGCTCTGAAGGCAGCAGCACAGAAGTAAGGGTGACACGGTGTGGCATTACTTACCACTTACTGCTGCTGACAGGGCATGCCTCAGATCTGGGTGCCACTGCTCTCTGGCCACCTAGCTCTGAAGGCAGCACAGGAATAAGAGTGGCAATATCATGTCACCACCTCCCCCTCCCCCTGCTAAAAAAAACCTTGCAACCTCCCTGTAATTCCCCTTTTGAGAATTGCTGTTCTCCTCTGTGAAATCTGTATAGTACAGGGTAAAAGCACGCAAAAGACCGGATTTTACAGTCCAGGATGTGTTTTTCATGGCTGTGAATTTGGTAGGGCTCTACCAATTAGAGAACCCCTCCCATCTGTGTAGATCTCTTTCTCCAGGGTTAGCCCCTCGTGGGCTGCTGCCACTTTATTTACCTACACCATCACAGGTACGGGTGATTGCAGCTCCCATTGGACAGAAACAGTGATATGTAGTAAATGGGAGCTCTGATACCCTCTTACCAGTGGAGGCACAGGTAAATGCAGTGGTTGGGGGGATGGTCTATGAGAGCTAACCTTGGCAGACCCACGTCCAGTCCATGGACCAGTATTTGCCCACCCCTGCTGTAGACAGTTCCAATATTGAAGCGTTACAGTGGTGCTGTAGCATTTTAAATATAGATAAGCCCTAACTTGTCTCATTCCCTATGTTGTTTGGAAGGAGGCATCTGCAAAATCAGTTAGAACTGCAATTGCCTTGTATGAAAACTGCCAGCTGTGACTGGCAGGTGAAGCATTTCTTTGCTAAGAGCAGGAGACTATAGACATTTGGTTTTAGAAGAGCATGTGTGTTAACTTGTTGCATAATTGGAAAGAGAAATATTCACTGGGACATACTCTGTTTTCCTCTTTGGATGACGTGTCTTTCAGTTCACAAACTCAGCTTCTCTGTGCAGAAGCAACATGGGGCACTTGCAAAGCTCCAAAGCAGTGATGTCAGGAAAAGAGTATCCTATAGGAGAGGAATTCCAAAGCCAGAATGTAGTAAGAGTTTAAAAAAAAAAAAAAAAAGGTTGAGCAATGAAATTCAGAGTTAACCAGAAAAAGCATTTTTAGAAATCTGTTCAATATGTAAAAGCAAATCATGGGTTTACAGGATAGATGGTGTGGGTCTTGAGGATTAAACTAAGCTTCCTAGTGGTACACCCTTATACTGGAGGATGAGTTAAGTTTGTTAAGTCTGGCTATGAGGTAATGAGAAACAAGACTTATTGACATTGAAAACACTTTAGGTCAGTGCAAAGTAGACCTTGCTACAGCTTATACTGAGATTCTAGAGAAATCCAGATACTGACTAAATTGTGAACAAGTCATTCAGTGACAGTATTTCCCATGCTTGAGAGCACTGCTGGATAAGTTTGTTCCCTTACTAACAATAGTACCTGAAATCAGGATGATCTACCATGAAGCTCTTTTTTACCTTGTAATCCTCCAGAATCTGATATTTCAGCATCTTGAATGTTTGCAAGAGAACAACAAAGCCTTATTGGAGGTGGAGTCAACTTGTGACTTTTAATGACCATCCACTGAGCTTGACTCAAGGAATTCCTTTCCATGTGAACCCTTGTCCCTTGGAAGAACAGCAGATCCTTGAGATGATTTACACGGACTCCTTGAAATGACCTTTTTTCCATCTAAATAAGGAGATTTATGCCACTGTTCTGAGCAGGCCCTGCCAAAGACTTTGCGGGACACAAGGCAGCACACTATGGTTGGCTGAGCTGCATGGCTGCGCAGCTCCCAGTCAGGGCAGTGAGTGAGCGGCTGGGTGGGTGGAGCCGGGAGCTGGGCAGTGTGAGGCCCTGAATGCACGGGGCTGTGGGGCTCAAGGCAACTGCCTCACTCACCTTGCTCAAAGGCCAGGCCTGGTTCTGAGGGTTCCTGATACAATTGTATATTCTTCTAATACTGCTCTCGTTACTGTATTCTGTCCCATGGGACTGGTTCGCCCAATGCAACGAAGAATGTAGCATTTCAGCTTAGTAATGGTTTTATATACAGGCAGTCCCCGACTTACATGGATCCGACTTACGTCGGATCCCTAGATACGAACGGGGTGAGGCAACTCCCGCACATGCGCAGCAGCATTCCCGGGGCTCGCTCACCTGGGTCCTAGGATCCTCCTCCTCCTCGGGCCGGCTCCGACTGGGGTCCCGCAGAGCTGCCGGGCAGAGGAAAAGTGCCTCCCCACGCCCGCTGCCCCCCCCCCCCCCGCCAGCAACAGGCTGCCCCCTCCCCTGAGCAACAGGCTGCCGAACAGACAAAAGCAGCCTCTCTGCCCCTCCTCCCCTCTATACATGCCGGGCTCCCGGAGCGCAGCAGCGTCCCCGGGGCTCGCTCACCCGGGTCCTAGAATCCACCTCCTCCTCCTCTTCGGCCGGCTCCAACTGGCCTCTGCCTGCAGCAGCTGGCCACAGGGACAGGGATCCCGCAGAGCTGCCGGGCAGAGGAAAAGTGCCTCCCCACGCCCGCTGCCCCCCCGCCCCCCGCGGCCTCGCATCCTGCACGCCTCCCCCCTTCCCCCCTGCCAGCAAAAGGCTGCCCCCTCCCCTGAGCAACAGGCTGCCGAACAGCAGACAAAAGCAGCCTCTCCGCCCCTCCTCCCCCTATACATGCTGGGCTCCCTGGGCAAACAAAGACTCCACCAAAACAAACAAAGTGCTGGCCTCATTGTGTTAGCAAAAAAAGGACCCTCCTCCTAGAACCCTGGGTGGTGTGTGGAAATAAAGCTATTAGCTCAAAGCATGGTGCAGAGCTGTTTGGTATTTGATGAGTTACTCCTTTAGTCTTGAGTTTGTCACAGGGACAGAAATAGATGTGAAATCTTCTGAACAGGGGAACAGACAGCAAAACAAACATTAGAGGGGAGTTAACCTTTCCCTATGCTATCCAAAACTAAAAAAAATGTTTGGCTAGAGTTTCCCCTACAATATGTACCAGTTCCGACTTACATACAAATTCAACTTAAGAACAAACCTACAGTCCCTATCTTGTACGTAACCCGGGGACTGCCTGTACATGCTCCTATGATGTTAACACAAGAAGAATGTTTCAAAGGTTAGGTTTAGAATTGTGGAATTAATTCCAGTTTCATACTGGCCTCTGAGAAAGTTCTGTATCTTGCACAGGCAACATGTAGCCTGAGCTGCAGAGTTGCTAACCACAGTTGTTATAGTGGTACTTTAAGGCAAACTTTTAGATATCCTTGGCCCAGGCCATGGATTGAGACCTGGATTCAGAATTCTTTGGGGAGGCAGTGTAAGGAACAAAGGACAGGTCTTATGTGCTCATGGTAGCCATGTTGGGAGGAGACACACTAATGTGCCTTTTGTTCTAGTTGGAGATCACTAAAGACAGATGTCTTCTTGCTCAAGTATATTACATTGCTGTAGTCCATAACTAAGAGTAAGTAAGCTGCCAGTATGGGATTATGTCTCTTAGCCAACTTCAGATGATATAAAACATTAGTTGTGGATGTTACTCTCTGAGGGTATGTCTACACTACATCACTAATTCGAACTAACTTAATTCGAATTAGTTGATTCGAAATAAGCTAATTCGAATTAGTGCATCTAGACCTAAAAACTAATTCGAATTAGCATTTTGCTAATTCAAAATAGCATGTCCACATTGAGTGGACCCTGAACCGAAGTTATGGCTGGCCAGAACCAGTGCCGGCAGGGCATCAGGTTAGGACTTAGAGTATGGAACTACTGCCTCAAGCTAGCCGAGGGCTGTGCTTAAAGGGACCCGACCCCCACCCCGGACAGACAGTTCTCAGGGTTCCCTGCTTGCTTGTCTAACTGCATGAGGGACAGCAAAGCAGTCCTGTCTTGGAGTGCCCTGAGTGCCCACACTGGGCACATCACAGCACTTGGCCATCAGCTGGGCTGCACTTGCCGCAGGCTGCCATCTGGGGGGATGGTCAATTGGGGGGCTGTCAGGATCCAGGAGGCCCTGCAGGAGAACTTCCGCCCCGAGGAGCCCGCAGAGCCACCCCAGTCCTCCCCATCAGGGGCTCATGCTCCATTCCTCCCCCACCTCCTTCCACTTACCTCTCCCTTGCCCCCCTTCCTGATGTAAAAAATAAAGGACACGTGTTCAAAAATAGAAAATCTCTTTATTTAACAAAACTGGGGGGGGGGGGATTAACCTCTGGGGCGACTGGGAAAAGGAGGTGGGAGAGGGGAAGAGAGAGGGTGGAAGAGGGGAGGGGGAAACCTGGGAGGAGGGAGCTGGAAGGGGGAAGCCAGGGGAAGGAGGAGGAGGGGGAAGTATAAAACTATGGTACGCCATATCTTCAGTACTGTGTACAGATGTGGTCTCCTCACCTCAAAAAAGATATTTGGCCTTGGAAAGGGTTCAGAAAAGGGCAACTAAAATGATTAGGGGTTTGGAACAGGTCTCATATGAAGAGAGGCTAAAGAGACCGGGACTTTTGAACTTAGAAAAGAGGAGACTGAGGGGAGATATGATAGAGGTATATAAAATCATGAGTGGTGTGGAGAGGGTGAATAAAGAAAAGTTCTTCATTAATTCCCATAATAGAAGGACTAGAGGACACCAAATGAAATTAATGGGTAGCAGGCTTAAAACTAATAAAAGAAAGTTCTTTTTCACACAGCTCATTGTCAACCTGTGGAACTCCTTGCCACAGGAGGCTGTGAAGGCTAGAACTATAACAGACTTTAAAGAGAAGTTAGATAAATTCATGGAGGTTGGGTCCATGGAGTGCTATTAGCCAGGGGGTAGGAATGGTGTCCCTGGCCTCTGTTTGTGGAAGGCTGGAGATGGATGGTACGAGACAAATCGCTTGGTCATTGTCTTCGGTCCATCCCCTCTGGGGTAGCTGGTGCTGGCCACTGTCGGCAGACAGGCTACTGGGCTAGATGGACCTTTTGGTCTGACCCAGTACGGCCGTTCTTATGTTCTAAGCTCAGGGTCGGGGTCTCACTGGACCAACTTGATTTTCATGCAAACCTGCTCCTGGGTTTGCATGTGGCCTTTGGTGGCCAGGCTGGCAGCTATCCTGCCCTAGATGGCCATTTTCCTGTGCCTAGTGCGGAGATTGTGGACGTTGGAGGCCTCCCCCCAAACCTCGATGAGGTCCATGATCTTCACACTAGACCAGGCGGGTGCCCACCTCTTGCGGCCCCGGGCAGGCTCCTGGGAGCTGCCAGCCTTGTCCTGGGAAGAGGTGGATTACTGGGTAGCAGCGGGTGGCTGGCTCATGCTGTGCCAGGTGCAGGGTCTGCTGGCTGGGTGCTGGCAGGCTTGCAACTGGCGCAAGCACTGTAGCCAGACTGTAGCACCTTTAAGGGCTCTGGGGCCGGGAGGGGGGCAGAAGAGTTTCCCTGGTTTGGCCCAGAGTGGCCACCAGGGCAACCTGGGAAGGGCTAGCCTCTACTAGTTCGAATTAAGTGGCTACCCAGCCCTTAATTCGAACTACTTAATTCAAACTAGGCGTTACTCCTCGTAGAATGAAGTTTACCTAGTTTGAATTAAGCACTCTGCTAGTTTGATTTAAATTTGAACTAGCGGTTTGTACGTGTAGCCCCTATTGAAGTTAATTCGAACTAATGGCTGTTAGTTCGAATTAACTTTGTAGTGTAGACATACCCTGAGAGGTTAGCATCTGCATAGAACCCAAGAGCAATCTTAAACCGCAGACTAAATTAACTAGTTGTATGTACTTTCAATCAAAGGAAACTACAAACTCCCTGAAAAAATTTCCTCTGCCTTGCAACCTAGTCTTTGTCTTGCTCAGTCAGATTCAACCAGATGTTGAGGGGTATATAATGATGTGTCATCTGCATAGTGTTAACAATTTTTTATTTTCTGAAGTCTTCCATTGAGATGCTTGAGCCTATAAAGTGCACCAATTAGCAATGAAATCACAGATAAAAAAATCTGTCTGTGATAAGAATTCCTCTAGTCCAAATGTCTTGTAGTCTCTGATCATCAGTGTTAGCAGAACTCTAGCCATTACTATTCATACAAATATAAAGTAGTTGGATTTTTGAGCTCACAAGCATGTGCTTTGAAATGTACGTAAGTTAACAGCTGAGGCATAATTACATTTGCCCTAGTTTGATGGTAAAAGATAAATCACATGCCTTTTCACTTTGTTGGAGTGGATATAGTACATTTAGCCTTTCAGAAAGTCAAATGTAAATTTAGAAAACGACATGCCAGAACAAGTGAGCCAGATAGTAGGGAAAATTCATAGTCAATTTTGGAACTAATCCAGTCTTTTTTCGGTTATATTTACTTTCTTCCATATCTTTGACTTAGATTTCTACTGTACTACTCCTTTCCTGTCATACAGATTTCTTGAATGAAAGTAGCTGAGTTGGAACTACATTTCTATATTGGACAGGCAATTACAGTGGACTGGAATGAGTACTTTTCTCTAGCCTATAGCAAAATTTTATGGTAAACTTTTTTGTGGTTAACCTCCATACAGTTTAAACATTTACCTATTGGACCCTGTAACTCAGACTGTACACTATACAAACCTATACCTCAGACTGGTTATTAGTGAGGTATAGGCTATGATTATTTTTCTCATCCTCAGTATATTTCTGAAGAAAAAATTAAGAGATAAGCTATTTTTATTAATTACCTTTTTCATAGTAGTGCTGAATTTTAATAATGGAAAATTCCTATCACCTACACCTGGCTCTAGATATTTTTAAATTTTACTGTACTTGACAGTAAAAAAAACAACAACCCCTAATAGTGTTTATGATGCACAAACCCATTTGTATTACATTAGTATTTTATGTATATGTCAAGTAGGGATGCAAAAATCCCATTTAATTAGTTAAACAGAGGCTTGTAGGTTGTAACAGATCAGTTTCCATCTGTCGCTATTTGGTTTAGGTAAAATAGGTCACTTTATCTATCTGTGGGCTTGTCTTCACTATCAGCCGGATAGACCTGACAGCGATTGATCCAGCAGGAGTCAATTTATCATGTCTAATGTAGATGAAATAAATTGACTGCCAATCTCTCTTCTGTTGACTCTGGTACTCCACCTCAATGAGAAGCACAAGGGGACTCGATGGGAGAGCATTTCCTGTCGATGCACCCTTGCAAGACACTGCAGTAAGCAGATCTAAATACATTTGCTTTGGCTATGCTATTCAGACAGCTGAAGTTATGTAACTTAGCCTACCACTAAAGATCTGTTACTTCAAATAAACCGAAATTGTACACGTTTTGGGAGAATCAGGGTATTCAGATAGAGATGTGTGATTTGCCTTGAGCTTTGAAAACAACTAAGTGTAAAGTATGGTTGTGTTTTATTATAATGTTTCTTGACCTTTTTGGAACAAACTCAGCTTTTCTTATTTCTCACAGATAGGCTGTGTCTAGACTGGCCACTTTTTCCGGAAAAGTAGCCGCTTTTCCGGAAAAACTTGCCAGCTGTCTACACTGGCCGCTTGAATTTCCGCAGAAGCACTGACGATCTCATGTAAGATTGTCAGTGCTTTTGCGGAAATACTATGCTGCTCCCGTTCGGGCAAAAGTCTTTTTCTGAAAAACTTTTGCACAAAAGGGCCAGTGTAGACAGCAGAGATTTGTTTTCCGCAAAAAAGCCCCGATCGCGAAAATGGCGATCGGGGCTTTTTTGCGGAAAAGCGCGTCTAGATTGGCCACGGTCGCTTTTCTGCAAAAAGTGCTTTTGTGGAAAAGCGTCTGTGCCAATCTAGACGCACTTTTCCGAAAATGCTTTTAACGGAAAACTTTTCCGTTAAAAGCATTTCCGGAAAATCATGCCAGTGTAGACGTAGCCATAAAGTAGCCTCTTTTTTTAAAAAATTAAGTAGATTAGATTGAAATTGAACCAGCTATAGGAACCTTCCCTTTCTATTTGTACAATACCTAACTAAACTAGACCAATACTTGCTTCTAGTCCCCATTTAGTGTAATAGCAGGATGGACTTTTGATGCAAGAACTGAAGTAAACTGCCTTTTTTTTTTCTTTTCTCCAGACTAGTGTGGTTAACTACATTGACCAGAGGCATAAGCCAGCAAGTGACCAGTTGTTTTTTGTGGTATTTGAATGGAAAGATCCATTTATACAGAAAGTTCAAGATGTAAGTAAATGCTTGTCTTTCAGACTCTTGCATGATTTAATTTAAAACTAAGAAATTCACAGCATACAATGCTCAGAAAAAGTTGGAGGAAGGCTAAAATTACCTAAGTAAAAGGAATTCTCCCAGTTCTCTCAAACTCATCTAAATGTTGCTGAGGTCAAGATCATCTTCTGCCTCTCCTTGATTTGATAATTTGCATAGTAATTACAGTATTA
This sequence comes from Pelodiscus sinensis, assembly GCF_049634645.1. Taxonomy (NCBI): domain Eukaryota; kingdom Metazoa; phylum Chordata; order Testudines; family Trionychidae; genus Pelodiscus; species Pelodiscus sinensis. The sequence continues at coordinate 147,237,432 of NC_134713.1, read as the reverse complement.
TGAGTGTGCACACACACAACTAAATTGTATAGACAAAATTTGCTTCTAAATCTGAACTTTTGTTTGTTTGAGAATAGCCAGGAAGAAAACACTGATCTCAAGAGAGATTTAGAAAGGATAAAAATACCAAATCAGGAAAATGCTTTTAGAGAGTAGGAGCTAATAACATATGAAATGTATAAGGCAAAAACAATTATAACTTGAAATGTAATTTTATAATACATTGAACATAGGTTTAGTATAAGAGGAGACAAAAATAATAGTTTAACTCTTTTGCAGATTGTCACTGCCAACCCGTGGAACATGATTGCTCTACTATGTGGTATTTTCTTGGCTCTGTTTAAAGCAACAGACTTTGCCAAATTAAGCGTTAAGTGGATGATCAAAATCCGCAAGAGGCACCTGAAGAGGAGAAGTCAAGCAATGAACCACATAAGCTGAGGACTAAACCACCTTGAAAACATTTTTAATACACTGGATAAAATTTCAACTGTAACAATGCAGCAGTTACATAAAGAGTTGTGTGCTTTAAGTAAATTGAAATTTGAACAACCCCACTAAACACATGCCTTTTAAGTTATGAACTTGACAGCATTTCAGAACTGAATACAGACGTTTGTATTTAGTTTGAGTCTAAACAGCAGTTTAAGCTTTTCTGAGTAAGCAAAATGAGCTGCCCTTGCTACCATAAGAGTGTCCTGAATCAATAAAATGATTTGTTGCCCTCATTGTGATCTTCCCAGGCATAGTTACTATCTGTGAACAGTAAGGAGCAAAGCAATTCACACGATGAATGTAAAGCACTCTCTTAAATCTTCAACCTGTAAGCTAGAGCACAGAATATCTTGGATTTTTATCAAACATTTCACATTTAGTTCAAATGCAGGGACTGTGTATTAAAGCTGCTTTTAAAGCAAGTTGCGTTGTGCGCCTTAATACTTCATTTGTAGAATGATTCTTCCATAAAACAGATTCTCAAATACTTATGAAGTCAATGATAGTTTAGTGAGAGCAAAATTTGACCATAAATTGAGGTGTTGACCATTTGTTGTAGTTAATACACAAGCAAGTCTATAGAGTAGGGTTGCCAGGTATCCGGTATTGAACTGGACAGTCTGGTATTTTCACCTCCTGTCTGGTAAAAAAAAAATTCAGAAAATACCGGACACCCTAAAATGTCCAGTATTTTCTGATTTTTTTTTCCAGCCAGGAGGCAAAAATTATGGGAGCTTACCAGGTCCTGCAGGGGATCTGAGCTGTCCAGCCCAGTGCAAGGAGGCAAGATGGCGGGCAGCCACTGGCAGCCCATTAGGACCAAAAAGCCTCAAAAGCATTTCTTAAAGAGACCACGCTGGGATTTTTTCTTAACAACTCTCAGGGTCCCTTTTTTTTGGAGGGAGTGGGGGGGGAGGGGGCGGCCCTCGTTGGTTCCTTCAGCACTTGTACCAAGAGGTTATCTCCAAAACTTCCTGGATTGTTTGTGTACTGCTGTATTGGTCTCCCAACAGATGTTGAGGTGATTAAAGTCCCCCATAAGAACCAGGACCTGTAATCTGGAAGCATCTCTCTGTTTGAAGAAAGCCTCATCTACCTCATCCATCTATAGCACACACCAACCACATCACCCCTGTTGCTTCCACCTCTAAACTTAACCCATAGACTCTCAACAGGCTTTTCTCCCTCTATATACTAGAGCTCTGAGCAATCATACTGCTCTCTTACATCCAGTGCAACTCCTCCTCCTTTTCTCCCCTGCCTGTTCTTCCTGAACAGTTTATACCCTTCCATGACAGCACTCCAGTCATGTGAGTCATCCCACCAATTCTCCATTATTCCAATCAAATCATAGTTCTTTGACTGGGCCAGGGCTTCTAATTCTTCCTGTTTGTTTCCCAGGCTTATTACATTTGTGTACAAACATCTTAGATAACCAGTTGATTGCCCTACCTTCTCCATTTGAATCAGGGGTCCTCCTTTGTTACTCGTTCCTCCTTGTGTTTCTTTCCGGTATCTGACCTCCCCACTTACCTCAGGGCTTTGATCACCATTCCCCAACTAACCTAGTTTAAAGCCCTCCTCACTAGGTTTGCAAGCCTGCCCGTGAAGATGCTCTTTCCTCTCTTGGTTAGGTGGATCCCATCTCTTCCTAACAATCTTAGTGCCCGGAACAGAGTCCCATGGTCAAAGAAACCAAAGCTCTCTCTCTGACACCACCTGTGCAATCACGTATTTACTTCCTCAATTTCATGATCCCTATCTGGACCTTTTCCTTCAACAGGGAGGTTAGATGAGAACACAATTTGTGCTTCAAATTCCTTGATCCTTCTTCCCGGCGCTACATAATCTTCTATGACCCACTCAAGGTCATTCTTGGCCATATCGTTAGTTCCTACATGGAGAAGCAGGAAGAAGTAGTGATCCAAAGGTTTGGTCGGTTTTGGAAGAGTCTTGGTTACAGCCTGAATTCAAGCTCCTGGTAAGCAGCACACCTCTCAAGATTCCAGGTCCGGACGGCAGATGGATGGCTCAGTCCCTCTTAGGAGGGAGTCCCTGACCACCACCACCTGTCATCTTCATTTGGGGATGGTTGTCATGGAACCTCCATTCCTAGGTCTACTCATCCCATGTCTTCTGGTAGATGGTGTTCCCTTCTGATTTCTTCCCTGAGAGGTCCCTGCCAAAGCATTCTCTACTACAGTGCCTGTGGAGAGAGCCTGAATGCAGTTACATACCTCTACAACAGTGTTTCTCAAACTGTGCTTCGCGGAGCCCCAGGGCTCCATGAGGTTGACAAACTGGAAACATCAATAGGTACAACACATGCAATCAGTGGACTGCTGGGGCTCCACATACATTTTTACCCCTGTAAAGGGCTCTGGAGCCCAAAAAGTTTGAGAACCACTGCTCTACAGGAATTGGGGCATACCTGGGTTGGCTGCCTTTTTCTAAAGGTTACATGCTGCCAGTTCTCTTCCTTGTCCTGTACTGCCCTCTCTGGCTCTTTGGCCTGCTGTGCCTGCAGGATTAAATGCTGCCTTCTGTCGAGGAAGTCTTCATCCTCTCTGATGGAACGTAGGGTTGATACCTGGGCCTCAAGTCCTCTAATTTTTTCTTCCAAAATGGCGACAAGCTTGCACTTAGTACAGATGATATCCCTTGTTTCTTCTGGAAGGAAGACAAACATGACCCATTCTGTGCAGGTAACAGCAGACCTAGCACTATCCATACCTGCCTTCCTACGGAGAGATTCCTCAGATATTTTTAAATGCCTCTCCACCAGGCCACAACACAGCCCCCCAAAAGCCACACTTTGCTGAGCTCTTCTTGGATGTTTTTCAGGGAAACTCCCCTGTAGGATGCTCTCTGCATTTGCTCTGGCTGCCTTTTTTACAAGGCTGAGACTAGGCCCAGCTCAAAGCCTTGCCTCTGATGCAATAAACCCCTGAAGGCCCACCTAAACTCAGGAAGTTTTGATTATAGTTTAGAGCCATGGTCATCAACCGGTCGATTGCGATTGACTGGCTGATCATGAGGCATTTGGGGGCCCCCCACCCCCGAGAAGCCCCACTACCTACCTCCAGCGTAGTGCTGGCTTCCCGCGGGGTGGACAGAAGTCCTGTGTGAAGCCCGTGTCACTTCCAGGGGTTCTGGAAGTGTGCTGGCTGCTCCCCACTCACAGACACTGTGTGGAGATTCATCTTGCTCCCTATCAAATGCCACTGATTAGTCCAAAGCCTCACAGCCTCCCCGGCAGGGAGTTCCACAGATTAACACTACACATGCCAAGGGGCCAGGACACAGACCGGTGGTTACAATACATGGAGGAGCACCCTACACCAAGGGCGGTCCTGTATGCAAACAAAGAACACGGGGGAGAATGAGTGGGCCCAAGCCACAGTACTGTGGTGTCACCTGGGCTCAGGGCAGAGGGCGTGGAGTGTGGGGACAGTGGCTGGACTGCCTGACTGACCCATCCTTTCCTCTGTTCCCTGCAGCAGGACCAAGCAGGAGCAAGGGACCCTCTAGCCCTGTGGCAGTGGCAGCACCCCCAACCACCGAGGCACCAAGCCGGTTGGTCAGGCAGCAAGACCAACTCCTCTGGCGGCATGTACAGGCTGTCGAGAGGATCGAGGTGACCATCACATGATGGTTGATGCTGACCTGGAGTGGCACCAGCAGGCCTGGGGGCGCTTCCAGGCTCAGCATGACCGCATGTGTGATGCTGTCACTGCCCTCGCTGTGCACATCGGGCACGCTGTGCACTATGGGATGGCATTGCCCCATGCACCTGCCATCCCTCCCATGGCAAGGCCCTCCTGATGCACCCCAACCTGCCTACGTCCCCGTGCTGCCTGCCCCGATGCGGCCTGAATGCCATGCAGTTGTCCACCCCCTCAGAGGCGGTCACAGGGGCCACCCCTCCCAGCAGTAGCTCCCTCCAGTTCAGAGCCCCCTCCCACCTCCCACCCTACGTCCCCATTGTAAATAAAAAGTTCAATACATTGTTTTCCACAAAAACCTTTGTTGTTTATTCCCCAGTAAGGGGAGGGAAGGGTTGGGGACAGGAGGGAGATGTCAAGGGAGGCAGAGGTGACCCTACTGTGAGGTCTGGGAGAACATCTCCGTCAGGGCCTCCCATATGTGCACCCCATCATGGTGCACCTGGGAGATGGCAGCTGTGCAGGGTTGCTTGAAGGCCTGGCCCTCGCCTGCCATCCATGCCGGGAGGAAGGCCTCCCCCTTCTGCTCCACGATGTTGTGGATCACACTGCACGCAGCCACTACTTTGGGGATGTTCCGCTTACACATCTCAAGATGAGTGAGCAAACAACAAAACCGGGCTTTCAGATGGCCAAAGGCACACTCAACCTGTTTGCAGGCACAATTAAGGTGGTCGTTGAACCGTGCCCAGTCGTGGTCTGTCTGCCCTGTGTAGAGCCACATCGACCAGGGCAGCAGGGGGTAGGCCACGTCCCACACAATACATGTGGGCATGGGCACGTCCCCAACAATAAATTCCCGCTGGGGAAGAAAGCGCCCACCTCTAGCCTGCAAAACAGGCCAGAGTGTTGTAGAATGTGGGTGTCATGTGCCCTGCCGGACCAGCCCACATAAATGTCCGTAAAGCAGCCAGGGTGGTCCATGAGGGCCTGGAGCACGATAGAGAAGTACCCCTTGCAGTTTATGAAATGGGCCACTCGATGATCCAGGGCATGGACGGGGATGTGTGTTGCATCCAGGGCTCCCCTGCATTTGGGGAACCCCAGGGCAGCAAATCTGGCCAACATTGTGTCCATGTCCTGCAGGTGGATGACTCACTGGAGCAGAACGTCGTTGATGGCATGGACGACCTGCAGAAGGGTGCACAGAAACACAGGGGAATGCATCACATAAGGCAGGATGTTTCCCTCCCCCCTCCCCATGATACCCTCTGTCCTCACACACACCAGGGTCCCCTCACCCCACGGGCCACACACCCCACCAGCAGGCCTGTGCAAGGGAGGGATGGCCCAAACCCTTGAATGATGGGGCATTCCCCATCGCCCCAGCCTGGAGTCTTGCCTGCCCCTGGGCACCCTCCTCTTCCCCCGCTCCCCCAGGACTTATCTGCATGATGACAGCACTGACGGTCAATCTGCTCACCCGGAACTGGTGTGCCACTGATCGGTAGCTGTCTGGAGTTGCCAGCTGCCAGAGTGCGATGGCGACCCTCTTGTCCACGGGGATGGGTGCCCGCAGCCGGGAGGTGCTTCTCTGAGCACAGGGGTGAGCTAGGAACACAGCTCCAGGAACGTCTACTTTGGCATCCGAAAGTTCCAGAGCACGTGCTGGTCGCCCCATTGGCCCAGGACCAGACAGTCCCACCAGTTGGTGCTGGTGTCCAGGACTGGCTTTAGGAAGTGCGGGGCCCAATTTGAACAGTTTTGGCGGCGCCCCACCACCCAGGATTTTTCATTGAGCAAAAAAAAAAAAAGACACCTACACAATAAACACATATCACATCAGAAGTAGATCTGATCAAAATGTATATCAATATAGTTGAACATTTTCCAAAAAAATGCCATTCTTTATCATGCAAAATTTTACACAAAATTAAATCAGTTGCCTTAAGCGTAGGTCAAATATTTTCAATTGCAAACTATCCAATTCTTTCAATTAAAGTTTGATTTTTAAAGTTACCAGAGAGCATTGCAGTTTTCTGTTACATTGATTTATTTTTTTAATTGCAAAAATGGAGTCTTTAAGAAAGTGTCGGTTCTGTGGTTAAAGTCCAGTCCTTAGTGATTTCAGCACCAATGATTTCACTAGGTAATATGGTACCTCACCACCATTGCCTCCTTTGTACTGCCCTTCAACACACTGCCTGCATGTTGAGTCCAAGATCAGTCTACACAAGATTTTAATCAATGATTTTTGCTCAAGCGATCACTGAGACAAGACAAGGACTCTCAATTGATTCTAGTCAGCTCTGCCTTTAAACACTGGATGTAAAGTGTCAGATGTAATTGAGGACTCCCTTGGGTATGTCTACACTAGCCCCCAGTTCGAACTAGGGAGGCTACTGTAGCCATTCGAAGTTGCAAATCAAGCCCGGCTCATGCTGTGCCAGGTGCACAATCTGCTGGCTGTGTGCTGGCATGCTTACAACTGGCACAGGCACTGTGGCCAGAGTCTGCCCCTTCAATGGCTCCAGGGCTGGGGGGGGGGGGGGGGGGGGGGAGCAGACGCGTTTTCCTGGTTGTGCCCAGAATGGCCACCAGGGCTCCCTGGGAAGGGCTGGAGGCCCCTAATTCGAAATAAGTGTCTACACAGCACTTATTTCAAATTAGCTATTTCGAATTTGGTGTTATTCCTCGTAGAATGAAGTTTACCAAATTCAAAATAAGGGCTCCACTATTTTGAATTTATTTCATAAGAGCTAAACAGACGCTGTGCAGACGCTATTAAAGTTACTTTGAAATAACAGCTGTTATTTTGAATTAACTTTGTAGTGTAGACATACCCTTAAGGTGCCACAGGACTGCTCATTGTTTTTAAAGTTACAGATTAACTCAAAGGGGCAGTGTGAGGTTTAGGCCAGATTCTGAAGCCCTTCTATTGAATGGCAATTACCTTAGGTAACTAGTACCAGTGACATAAGACAAGTGATGTGCAAAGGCTATATCTACACTGCAGGGTTTTGCACCCCTGCTTAGCGTCCATATCTCAAGCACATTTTTGTGCAAGACAATTTAGTCAGTCAACAGAACAGAGGGCTTTTTGAGGTGTAGGTATATTTCTTTCTGCGAGGAAGACCTCCTTTTTGCACAAGAGCTCTTGCATTAAAAAAAGGTGTGTGTGGATGCTAAACAGGGGGTTTTGCGAAAGAATTGGTCTCCGGGAAAAAAACACATGGCCTCTTGACCACTCCATCCAAGCTAATCACAACTCTATAGTTCCTATCTGCTGGCCCCCCTTAAAGCTGCAGGCATCCTGGACAAGCCTTGTGGCAGGACATTTGCAGGGAGCAGGTGCCTTCACCATGCGGCTCTGGTTCTGCCACAAATGGCATCCCTGCAAACTCCCCGAGACCCCCCCCCCGGCCCTTCCAGGGAACAGCCCCAGGGGTCCCAGAACCCCCTGCAAGGAAGACGAAAAGCTGTGACCCCACCTAGAGTGGCCCTGAAATCACGCCCCTTCTGGAGTTGTGGGGCGAGGAGGAGTCATGCCAGGATTCCTGGACCAAGCACCACAATGTAGAAATCTTCTCCCACATGGCCATATCCCTGGCAGAGCACGGTCACCCTGCCCGGACCATGGAGCAAGTCCAGGCAAAGGTGAAGGAGCTCCATCATGGATACGTCAGGGCCACCGAGCACCAGACCCCACACCTGCCCCTACTACAGCGAGCTCCACCACATCTTGGGGGTGGGGAAACCTCCCTCCCCCCCATCATGGTGGACTCAGGGCTGGAAACCTCGGTGGTCATCCACCCAGAGGTTGCCCTCGAGGAGGAGCCAGAGGGCCAGGGCCAGGGCCAGCTCCAGCCAGAGGAGGAGCAGGAGCCAGGGACTGTCACCCTGTCCCACGAGCTGGTGAGCACCAGCCAGGACATCTCCCAGGCCGCCTCGGATTCCTGGGAGGGCTCTTCAGGTGTGTGGTCTCACTTTCTTACACACACTGGGCGGGGGAGTCAGGTGCACAGGGAGCGGGGGGCACAGTGTAGCTTGGGCTGCTTTGCCAGCACATGGTGCTACAGTCTGCACATGCAACCATGTGCAGCAGGAGGGTGTGGCATGTGGGCACAGCAGGCAGCCCCTGAACATGGCTGGGATCCTGCTGCCAGCCTCATGCGCGGGCACACACTTCCTGCCCCCAGTGGGGAAGGAGGTACCTGGCATGCCTGAGGCAGCAGCCACTCCCACAGACAGCCCAGCAAGTCACAGCTGTGCATGCAGACCCCAGGGAGGGCCAGGCTGCTCCTGGCTCCTCTGTCACCCATGAGGGGATTTCACTGTGGCCGCACACTTCCCTTGCCTGCCTGTCTGTGGTGAGGGGGGGGGCGGAAAGGGGGCACCATGGTTCTCTGGCCATATCGGGGCCCCTGTGATACAGGTCATGCTGTGCAGGCCACACATGGCCTTGCACTTGGGACATCCTCCTTCTAGGGGCTGTGGACTGGTGCAGTCACTGCTCACAGAGGAGAGCATGGCCTCAGGGAATGTGTGTGCAGGAAGGACTGACCGCCTCTCCCTCTAGTATGTTCTTCACAGCCGGAGCAGTGACGAGAGAGGGCCCAGCCACACCATCGCTGCAGCCACCTGTCAGAGTCCGGGGGAACCTGTAGACAAGCCTGGGTGCCAGAGAACCTCATGTGGCAACACGATGGCATCATGCGCAGAGCCGATTTTAGGAAGGGCGGGGCCCAATTTGAACAGTTTTGGCAGGGTCCCACCACCCAGGATTTTTTGTTGTGCCCCCCCCCCCCCAAGAAAAAGACACCCACACAACAAACCCACACACAAATATCACATCAGAAGTAGATCTGATCAAAATGTATATCAGGATAATTGAACATTTTCAAAAAAAAAGCGCCATCCTTTATTATGCAAAATTTTACACAAAATTAAATCAGTTGCCTTAAGTGTAGGGCAAATATTTTCAATTGCAAACTATCCAATTTTTTCAATAAAGTTTAGTTTGATTTTTAAAAAGTTACCAGAGAGCGTTGCAGTTTTCTGTTACATTGATTTACTTTTTAAATAGCAAAAATGGAGTCTTTGTTAAAAAAGTGTCGGTTCTGTGGTCAAATTCCAGGCCTTAGTGATTTCAGCACCAATGATTTCACTAGGTAATATGGTACCTCACCACCATTGCCTCCTTTCCACTGCCCTTCAACACATATTGCCTGCACGTTGAGTCCAAGGTCAGTCTACACAAGATTTTATCAATGATTTTTGCTCAAGCTATCACTGAGACAAGACAAGGACTCTTAATTGATTCTAGTCAGCTCTGCCTTTAAACACTGGGGCTGTGTCTACATTGGCACCCCTTTCTGGAAAAGGGATGCTAATGTAGACTTTGGAATAGGCAAATCCGTGGGGGATTTAAATATCCCCCACGGCATTTGCATTAACATGGCTGCCGCTTTTTTCCAGCTTGGGGAAAAGCTAGAGAAAAACGCCAGTCTAGACGTTATTCTCCGGAAAATAAAGCCTTTTCTGGAGGATTTCTTATTCCTACTTATTTCTTATTCCTAGCCTGGATGTAAAGTGTCAGATGTAATTGAGGACTCCCTTGGGTATGTCTACACTAGCTCCCTAGTTTGAACTGGCCTCCGGTTGCCATTTTTGAAATTTACAAGCCCAGACTAACTGCCCGTGTCTACACGTGGCAGGGACCCGGTAGTTTGAATTAAAGCCCTAGTTCGAACGACCTGTTATTCCTCCTGGAATGAGGGTTAACAGGTAGTTCGATTTAGGGGCTTTAATTCGAACTAACGGGTCCCTGCCATGTGTAGACACGGGCAGTTAGTCCGGACTTGTGAATTTCAAAAATGGCGACCGGCCGGGAAGATGCAAATCAAGCGCGGGATATTTAAATCCTGGGCTTGATTTGCAACTTCGAATGCCTACATTAGACTCCCTAGTTTGAACTACCCAAATAGACTCTAATAGACTCTACACCACCAGAAACAAAACCTGTTTCCATCTTCTATAACTTTCAGTTAGATGTGACTCACTATCCTCTGCTTAGTGTTCAAGTTATGGTAAACCCTAAGCCAGGTCATATTAAGTTCAATGCAATATGGATAACAACATTGCATTCTCCCAGCTCCAAGTCTTAAGTGAATTTCAACCCAAAAGAGCCAAAATTGATCACCTTGACACAGCAAGTGTGTCTACTGATCCCTGTGGCAAAGTAGCTGTGTCTATATAAATAAGGTCTGCCTGTGAAGCCTTTTCCTACAGTTGATTAACAGATGGCCGTAGATAGCTCATTCAGACCACTGGCTCATAATAGTCACCCACCCTGACCAGTCATTAACCATAGTCATGGACTCACCCTACTCTCCATTGTCTCTATGATTCTCTGATGACCTGTGACAAAAAAGGAGGGTGGAAAGGGAAACTGAAGGGAGAGACCTCATCAATCAAAGAGCAGTATTGCCAACCCAAAAATCACAAGGAACGCCTACACAACATTAGGAGACTGGTCTACAAATCATAAGATTTTTTAAAATTAAAACGCGTAGGATTTTTATTGGCCTTTTGTTTCTTGAGTATTTAGGGTTCATGTTTTAAAGCTTTCCTCCTTAGCCGTAAGGCCCAGAAGTATAGAGAACTTTTTTTAAATGAAAGCTGAGATTCCTACATAATCAATTGACTCCAGGCCTTTAGAAAAACACCAAATGTTTTGAGACTCACGGTAAAACAATGGAGGAATTCTTGTGAGCCCATGCTTTGTCCACAGTATAAATAAATAAAAAAAAAATCAACATCATCTTCTCCACTAAACATCCTAATGAGATACTGCAAATGCTGAACTGAATTCAACAGCTCCTGATATGAACAGGTATCAACCTAGTTTTTCATATTTGAGATGGGTTACCAGGAATCATACATGACAATATGAAATCTTTCCACTCTCAAGTCAGCATATTCAAAAAGCACCTATAACTTTGATCCACACATTTATTGGATAGTGAAAGAGAAAGGAGGGGAAGTAGTGTAGATAAATGTTCAAATTAAAAAAAAAAAGCCTGAAGGAATTAGTGATAGAAATGTAGCCGTGTTAGTCTGGTGTAGCTGAAGAAAAATACAGGACTATGTAGCACTTTAAAGACTAACAAGATGGTTTTCTTAATTGTATCCTTTGGTACACAGGCAGTCCCCGGGTTACGTGGATCTGACTTACGTCGGATCCCTACTTACGAACGGGGCTTTTCTCGCTACTGAGGACGAGGGCGGTGGGACCGCCCAGACGCGCCGTGGTCCCGCCGCCCGCATCCTCCGCGGTGAGAAAAGCCGCTCCACGTCTCCCTGGTCTGCAGCGAGAAAAGCTGCTCCGCGTCTCCCTGGTCTGCTGGGGGCCCCCCCAGCAGACCAGGGAGACGCAAAGCAAAGCCATGGAGGACGCGGAGCAAAGTTGCGGAGGACGCGGGCGGCGGGACCGCATACCCTTCAAGAGGATAGCCATGGATCTGGTGGGCCAGTTGGAAAAAACAACCGCTGGGTGTCAATACATCCTCGTGGTTATAGACTATGCCATCCGGTACCCCGAAGCCGTTCCCTTAAGGACAACTACGGCAAAGGTGTTTGCAACGGATCTGGTGAAGATCTTTGCCCAAGTTGGGGTGCCCAGAGAGATCCTCACTGACCAAGGAACAAACTTTGTCACGGCTCATACAAGAGTTGTGCAGGTTGTTGCGTATACGAACGTTATGAACCTCGGTGTATCACCCCCAAACCAACGGTCTCTTAGAACGATTTAACAGAACCTTGAAAAGCATGTTGAGAAAGTTCGTAGAGCAGGACCCCAGGGCATGGGACCGCCTACTACCCGCCTTAATGTTTGCGGTGAGAGAGATCCCCCAGGCCTCAACGGAGTTCTCCCCCTTTGAACTCCTCTATGGGAGACAACCCCGGGGGATTGTCCCTATCACAAGCCTTTTCCCCCAAGCACCTTCCCCTCCCCCTTCCCCCAAACCCCTTCCCTACCTTCTGCGTTCCACTTTGCGGGGCCGGAGTCTGCACTCAGGCCCCAGAGTCCGAACCCGGAGGCAGCCCCGCAACGTGCCTCCAAAGAGTTTTAAAATCCCGGGCCGTGACATCATGTCACGCCTGGGCGTCCTCCCCACTCACCTGCAATGCATGGCAGCAGCAGCCGCCGGCGAGGGGGAGCCGCGCTGAGCTGCACGTGGCAGGGACTGGATGGGGCCAAGGGGGACGCTCTGGGGGTGGGGTAGGAGGACGCGAGGAGGGGAGTGATGGGGGAAGCTGGGGAGAGACCCAGCTCCACATATTGGTGGAGCAGGGCCACTGACTCTGTAACTCGCTGGCACTTCTGGGTTTAGGGTCGTAGGGCCACCTTAGGCGTGGGGCCCAATTTGACCGAATCGATTGAATCGGCCTAAGGCCGGCCTTGCTGGTGTCCAGTCTCCACAATGGTCTCTCCATGGTGGGGTGAGGATGCCACAGGGACGCCACCGCTTCCATGGGTGAGGGAGTCCAAAGTGACCTGTGCCTCGAGGTCCTGGACAAGGAGTGCAGCAGCATGGAGCAGCAGCTGCAGGCACTCCAAAATGGCTGGAAGGGGCCAGAGCAGACACAAGGCCATCCCTGGCTCCATGGCACAACAAAAGAGCTGACGGCAAAAAATCACCAAATGGCACTAAAGCACAAGCTGTGGTGTCCAACAAGGCAGAGGGCAACCACAAATAGAACTGCAAGAGGTACTAAAGCACACAGCAGGAGAGAAATGGCTGTCCAAGGAGATCCCTTTAAGCACGTATCTCAAAGGAGCTCCCTTGCCCCCTTCCCACTCCCCTTCCAAACTCCCTCTCAAAACTCCCTGTTCACAAAGCTCCCTGGTTGCTGACTCTCTGCTTTATAAAGCCCTGCCCCTGATTAAGGCTCAACCAATGAGCAGAGGCTTCTAGATTTCAAACATTGATTAGAAGCTCACAGCTTCCAACTGCCTGCTACAGCAATCACTCCTTAGGGGGGAGGGGAAGGGGAAGGAGGAAAAAAACAACAAAAACCCACAGAGAGAAACGTAAGCTCAGCACATAGCAAGAAACCCCCAAACACAAACATTGACTACAGACTACCACTTCCCTAAAGGGTGCTGTATTTGCTCATTGTTCACATGAGGCTTGAGGCAGAAAAATGTCCTGGTCTACATGGAAGGCAGAAACTACCTGGAGGAGAAAGGCCTGGCGAGGCTACATTCCTCCTGTTCGCTACCCCACTGTGAGGTTATTCAGCATGGGGGGAGCCTTGTGACTTCTTACACTACTGTGGGAGGCTAGGTCTAAGGCTGCTTGGTGTGCTCTGCAATGTGTGTTGTGTGTGTGTGCGTGCACACATACACACAAACACACACACACACACACATCTCAGACTAGACAAATCACCAGGAACGGGCTTTATTCTGTAAAAAACATAAAACAGATCACAGTTCAGCATCCCCTCCTCTCAGCATGCAGCCTGTGTGCTGCTTCTACCACAGTCCTTGCTGAGACCCTGCTGGGGGCAGAGGGCACATCCTGGCAGGAACCAGGAAGTTCTCCCAACATGCCGCAGTTCATAGTCCACAACTTGTAGTTCCCAGGGCTGCTGCTGAAACACACTGGACCTTGGGCTACACACAGATAAAGGTTGTCATTGAGGAACTGGGTATACAGTGGTGCCTATATCAGTGCTCAGAGCTCTGACACTAATTCTGGCCAAAGTGATGGCAATCAGGAAGGCTACCTTGAAGAGGAGGAACAACCAATGGGCACGTGGCTTGAATAGAAGGCCTGTGAGCCACACCAAGACCAGGTTCAGGTCCGACTGCTGGAGAGGGTCTCTGACCTGAGGGTAGGGTCATTCCAGGCCTCTCAGGAACTAGGAATTGACACCAGGGGAAAATACCGAATGGCCTTTCATGGGCGGATAAAATACAGAAATGGCCTCCAAGTGGACCTCAATGGTGGCCAAAGCAGGGCCTTGCCGTTTCGGGTGTAGCAAGTAGTCCAGGATTTCCTGAAGGAAAGCTTTGGCTGGGACCACCCTCTGCTGCTGCACCCATATGGAGAAAGAGCCATGTATCTGTGGAACATGTTGAGGACTTTCTCAAGAACCCTCTGGAACTTGCACAAACATACTAGGGGGTTCAACCATGGATGTACCATGAGGACAGGTGGAGCAAGCTGAGGTTTGGGTGGAACAATTGTCCCTGGTCCTGAGAGATCAGGTCCAGCCTCAGCAGTAGCCACTTGAGCATATGGGATACCAGGTAAAGGTATACTTGAACACCCTGACACCTCAGGTATGCAGCTATTACTGACAAACTTGGTAAAAACCTTGGGGGGAGTAGACAGGCCAAATGGCAGAGTGTGAGGGTGGCATAAAAGTCACGGGATCCAGTTTGGGAATAATAGTGGCTAGGGAAACCATACAGAACCTGAGGTGGACTAGGTATTTGTTGAGGCCCCACTAGTCCAATATAGGTTGCAGACCCCTTTTGCCTTTAGGATGACGAAGTAGCAGGAGTAGAACCCTTTGTTCTCGAACTCCTGTGGTACCTTCTCCACTGCTTCCAGTTGGAGCAACTGGTATAGCTGCTGTGTGAGAAGCTGCCCATGAGAGGGGTCCCTGAAGAGGGATGGGGATTGAGGGTGGAAGGGCCATATAGAGGATAGTTGGAGGGTATAACCTCTTGGACAGTGGCCAAGACCCAACAATCCAACATAATGTCTCTCCATGCCAAGAGGAAGGGATGGAGCCTGAAGGAAAACAGGTGGGCATGACCTTGGAAGTCCAGTATTTTGTCCCTGGGTGCACCCTCAAAAGGAAAACTTGCCCTGGGGTTACACCTGGCTGATCAACTGCTGGCCAGATGAGTGGTGACAGCTCTGTTTCTGTTTAGAGTACTTAGGGTGTGAAGGATCCCTCTCTAGACAGCGATACTGGCCCTTTTGTTGAGAGGCCTAAGGCTTGAACCTTTTTCTTTTGGGGCCAGAGTTTTTAAAGTCATACAGAAATCCTTGAATCTGTGCAACTGTTCTGCAAACAGGGCCCCCATGTCAAACAGCAGGTCTTGAATGGAGTTTTGTGCCTCCGGAGACAGACTGCAGAGGAGGAGCCAGCCTGCTTGCCTCATGGAGATAGGAGAAGCCATAGAGTAAATGGCCCACTGTATCAGATGCCATCTGCAAGGACTCCAGTGCCACAGAGGATCCATCCTTGATAAGGTCCTTATTACCCTTGTGAGATGCTTTGGGTAAGGAGGTCTTAAATCTGGCCAGCACCTGCCAGGTATTCATGGCCTCATGGCTCGCCACCCTTAACTAGAAGCTGGCCACTCAAAAAATAAATCTTTCTGATTTGAAGTCTTTGTTTTTGGGGGTGGGTGCTGGCTAGCCCTTGTGTTCCCTGTGGTTCACCAATTCCACCACAAGGGAGTTGGGTGGCAGGTGGGTATAAAGGTAGTCATGGTCCCTTGCTGGGATGAAATATTTTTTCTGAGCCCTCTTGGAATGGTGGAATGGAGGAGGGGTCTGCCAAAGCGTTTTGGCGATCTTGGCGACTGCCTCATTCAAGAGCATTGCCACCCTGCTGGGCTCCACTTGACCCAGGACCCCAAAAGGGCCCAAGGACTCTTGCACCTCCTTGGCCTGGAGGTCCTGGTGGCCACCCTCCGAAGGAGGTCCTGGTGGGCTTTTGAGTCCTGCTGGGAAACTGCTGGGGAAGAAGCCACAATCATCTCATTTGGTAACGAAGAGGAGGAAGCCAGGGCAGCCTGAGCTTCCTCACAAGGCAGGGGCTGGTCACTCACTCCCAACACCTGTTGATGGGGAGGGAGACGGGGGGAAATTGGTGTCCCCATGGGATCCACAAGGCTCTGGTGACATCAAAAGTGCCTGGGATGCTGCAGTGACCAAGCAGGTAAGCTGGGGCTGTACCGGGAAGCCCCAGGAAGTCCATGGGCACCAATGCACCTGACACTGAGATGATGGCCACAGCATGTACTGGGGACAGTGCCAATGGTTGTGCCTTCTGCTGCACCAGGGGGCTGGAGGCCACCTCCAAGACCAGGCTGCAGGAACAGATGCTCACTGATGCCCAAGAGGAAGAGAAGAAATGGGGTTCTTCTGGTGCTGGGCCCCAGTCACCAACTGGGTCCTCGGAGACTGGGAATGCCTAGAGCATTTATGGGAGCTTTGAGAGCCTGAAGAACCACTTTTTGTCAAAAGAATGGTGCTGGATAGACACTCCATGGTGCCAGGCCAGGGACCTGCACACGTGTCTACAGCTAGACAGTCTTGGTGCCAGCAAGTATCTACAGCATGGCGAATGGTGCCGGTGCCGTGGAGAGGGGTCCTGATGACAGCATAGTAAATGGGGGAGTCACTATCTCCTCAATGCCTCAGATGTCGGGGGTGCTTGCCTGCACAAGTCTGGACACCAACTCCGGCAACATGGAAGATCACACATCATACGCGTCTCTCACGTACAAACCTAAGAGGACTTCGGAGTGCTTTCCTCTCGGATACTGGAGGAGAGCAAGATCAGACCGCACCAGGAGATTGGGGCCCAAACAGTGATTTACCCCGATCCTGGAGCCCCATTTGGGGTGAAACCAGCAAGAGCTTATGTCCAGTGCAGCCTGAAAAGACCAGAGCATGGAGGAGAGACAGACCTCCAAAACCAGTGGACTATCTGCTGGCTGGTCACCCTTCCTCCCCTTATCTTTTTGAGGAAAATTGTCTCTGCCTGGCTTCCTAACAAGCCTATGCAGGACCATAGGCCATGACCAGTGTTGAGCCGTTAATGCTGGTGATGTGCTGCAAACTGAGGCACCCGCACTCGGTGTCAAGTCCAATTGCTGATCTTATGGGGCTAATGCGGACTCCATTAAAAGTGCCTACGATAAATACTGAGCTCTTTAATAGTGCTGGGACGGAAGGACCTGCAAATAAGACACCTGTCCAAAATGTGTCTTTCCCAGGCAATAAAGGCAGTTAGTGTACAGATTGCTGACTGGCATGGGCTGCAACATGCTGCATAGACTTTGAAGCCAGGGGAGCAGGGCATGCCCCGTCCCCCAGGCAGAGTCTTTTCAGTGGGTTGAAGATTAACAGTTCACAGGTACTTCGCAGTTCATTAATGGGGAATCTCAATCTGTTACAAGCACCATCATAAGTGGTAAGAAGGAACTGAGGCAGGAGAGGAGAGGGGGGTGCCCTCCAGGGAGTGCTGGGGACCCTGGCACCTATGGTTAGTGCTTAAGAAAAACCTTCCAGCAACGGTGCATGTGACAGGTACACTCACCTACGTTGGACACGAGCAAGCACTTGAAGCACCAGTTCTTTCTACTCAGCATTTATATTTGTGAGTAGCAAAAGTCTGAAATTTAAATATTCAGGCACTTCTACTTTTGTGAAATAGTAGTGATGAACAAGAGTTTCTGGGGGAGACATCTTGACATAACTTAACACTTGTGTAGTCTTTTCTTTTAAAAAATCAGCGATTTTGGAGGAAAAAACCCTCATCATATTTTCGCGATCGGGGCTTTTTTGCGGAAACAAATCTCTGCTGTCTACACTGGCCCTTTTGCGTAAAAGTTTTTCAGAAAAAGACTTTTGCCCGAACGGGAGCAGCATAGTATTTCCGCAAAAGCACTGACAATCTTATATGAGATCGTCAGTGCTTTTGCGGAAATTCAAGCGGCCAGTGTAGACAGCTGGCAAGTTTTTCCGGAAAAGCAGCTGCTTTTCCGGAAAAAGTGGCCAGTCTAGACACAGACGTTAAGTTTCTTGAAGGTCAGTTGTTTGTCCTCGAAAGACATCTGAGCAACTACTGCATATTTCCATTTCCTTTTCTGCAAGTCTACCATTACTTTTCTTTGAATCTGCATTTGTTCTGTATACATGTCCATTTTTATTTAAGATGCGCTGTGATGCATTGCTATATTCTGCCTCAGTACAAGGAGAACACTACTCTCACATTTTTGAGTTTCAAGTCCACCAACTCAGCAGTCATTCTAAGAAAGCCAAGTGCTTATCCAGGACCAGGCAGTTCAAGGAAAACATTCTTTGGTAGATTCTGCATCCCACTGAGTCCTTCTCCATGCAATTAGGGTACGTCTACACTGCAACATTATTTCAAAATAACTAGCACTATTCCAAAATAACTTAAGTCTGAGTCTACACAGCAGGCAGTTATTTCAAAATAGTGTCAAAATACTGTCAAGTGGGAGTACTTCTTACTCCCACTCCTGTAACCCTCATTGTACGAGGAATAAGGGACGTCGGAGGAAGAGTGCTCTATTTTGAAATAAATGTGGTGTAGACGCTCCTTATTTTGAAATAAGCTATGCAACTGATGCAACTCAATTTGCATAGCTTATTTCAAATTAAGTCCTGCTGTGTAGATGCATCCTTAGAGACCAATCATGACAGTTTTAGTTATTCTGAAGCTGCTGCACAGTACCATTTCCTTTTTGAAATATAACAATCCAAGATAAAGAAAGTAGTAAGGAAAACAGTACACCCAATTCCAATATTGTATAGACTTGCCAACGAAGCCTGCATGAACTTTTTGCCTTTTTCTTTAAATTGGAATCTTACAAGCAACAAAGACATCTCTTTAGAACTAATCAAGGGAAACAATCTTCTTTTGATATTAAGCAGTTCTCTCTCATAAGCAGATACACAGATGAGGCAAATATTTTTAGGAATACATCACCTACCGGAGACATAGTTCAACAGAGAAGAATTGGGCGCTGAACATTCCATACTTCATCAATTGCATAGCCTGGAGACAAGCGATCTGTAGCTACATACCATTAGTCAACAATTTTGAAGAATCCCAAGCACTGTTACAGGCTAGGGACTGACTGGCTAAGTAGCCAGTTTTTTGTTTTATTTCAGACCAGTTCCACAAGCCAAATACACAGAGAAGGATTGGAACTCCACTTGATTCTCAAGTTTAACTCTCATGCAAATGGTCTAAATCGTGATATCAGATGGATGGATCACACATTATCAACCGACCAACAAAGGTGCCAATGGTTCTTGATGTCTGTGTAGAATCTGGTGTTAGTACTCTGCCTTTCCTAGTGTAAACTAATGGTTCTTATTAGCCTCTTTTAACTATTTAGTCTTTGAGATGCTAAAAGACTATTTGTTGTTTACATTTTCCCCTTTACAACGATCCCTTTGCAAATTATCTACCCAATGTCCTCTTCCCCCCTCCAATTTTTTTCCTCCCCCCCCCGCTTCTTCCCATAGAGTATGTCTACACTACAGTGTTATTTCGAAATATCTTCTTTCGAAATAACATGTCTACACACAAAATGCATTTTGAAATAGCATTTTGCTATTTCAAAATAGCACGTCCACACTGAGTGGACTCTGAATCGCATTTAAGGCTGGCCAGAACCAGGTCCGGCAGAGCACCAGGTCAGGACTTAATGTGTGGGGCTACTGCCTGAGACTATCTTAGGTCTGTGCTTAAAGGGCCCCCTCCTGGACAGCCAGTTCTCAGGTTTACCTGCTTGGTTACCAACCTCCATGAGGGACAGCAAAACATTTTGTCTCTGCATGCTCTGGTTGCCCACAATCGGGACACCACAGCATTCTGCAACATGGAGCCAGAGCAGCCCCTGGGCACTCTGGTGCTTCTTGTGGTCATGTTGCTGTTAGCCCGGCTGCACTTTCTGCAGGCTGCTTTCCGGGAGGTCCATCGGGGGGCTGTCAGCATCCAGGAGGCCCTGCAGGAGAGCTTCCACCCTGAGGAGCACTAAGAGCCTCCCTGGACTGCCCCACTGGGGGCTTGTGCCTCATTCCTCCCTCAAGTCCTTCCACTTACCCCTCCCTAACCCCCCTTCCTGATATCAAATAAAATACACGTATTTTCATGAACACAAACTCTTTGAATTTAATTAAACTGGGGGGGGAAGGAATGAAACTCTGGTGAGACTGGTGTAAGGAGGATGGAGAGGAGTGGGAGAGGGGAGGGGGAAACCTGGGAGGAGGGAGCTGGAAGGGGAAAGAAAGGGGAAGAAGGGGGAGGGGAAGCTCAGGGCTCAGGATTGGGGGTCTCGCCGGGCCAACTTAATTTTCATGCAAACCTGCTCCTGAGTTCGCATGTGGCCTTTGGTGGCTAGGCTGGCAGCTATCCTGCCATAGACGGCTGTGTTCCTCTGTCTAGTGCGGAGATCATGGATGTTGGAGGCATCCCCCCCAACCTGAATAAGGTCCATGATCTTCACGCTGGACCAGGAAGGCGCCTGCCTTCTCCGGGCCCTGGCAGGATCCTGGGAGCTGGCAGACTGCTCCTGGGGAGTGATGGAGGGCTGGCAGCCAGTGGCTTGCTGGCTCATGTTTTGGGGCCACTGAGTCAGGGGCAGTGACTACTGGCTCTGGGCTGGCAGGCTTGAACCTGGCATAGGCACTGTGGCCAGAGTCTACCCCTTTAAGGGCTCCAGGAAGCAGGGGGAGGGAGAGGAGTGTTCTTGGTTGAGGCTGGAGTGGCTGGAGGCTCCCCTATTCTGAAATAAGTGTCTACACAGCACTTATTTCAAAATAGCTATTTTGAATTTGGCATTATTCCTCATAGAATGAGGGTTACCAAATTTGAAATAAGTACTCCGCTATTTTGAATTTATTTTGAAATAGCAGTTTGGCTATGTAGACGCTAGGGAAGTTATTTCGAAATAAGGGCTGTTATTTCAAAATAACTTTGCTGTGTAGACATACCCTTATTTATTCTTGGTTCTGGACTTCCAATACTCTGGTCATCTGAAGAAGTGGGCTGTGCCCACGAAAGCACATGATACCATCTACATGTTTTGTTAGTCTGGTACAACTTTAAAGACTATTTGTTTTTTAAGTTTTTTGCTAAGTAGCGGTTCGGCAGAAAAGGACCTGGGGATTACAATGGATGTGAACCTGGTTATGAGTCAACAGTGTGACCTTGTAGCCAAAAAAGCTAATGACATATTAGGGTGCATTAAGAGGAGCATTTCCAGTAAATCTAGAGAAGTAATTATTCCCCTTTATTTGGCTCTGGTGAAGCCACATCAGGAGTATTGTGTCCATTTCTGGGTTCCCCACTATAGGAAGGATGTGGATGCATTGGAGAGGGTCCAGCAGAGGGCAATCAAAATGATTAGAGGGCTGGAGCACATGACCTATGAGGAGAGGCTGAGAGATTTGGGCTTTAGTCTGTAGAAGAGAAGATTGTGAGGGGGGATTTGATAGCAGCCTTCAACTTCCTAAAGTGAAGTTCCAAAGAGGATGGGAAAAGGCTGTTCACAGTAGTGACAGATGGCAGAACAAGGAGCAATGGTCTCAAGTTACAGTGGGGGAGGTCTAGGTTGGATAGTAGGAAAAACTATTTCACTAGGAGGGTAGTGAAGCACTGGGATGGGTTCCGTAGGGAGGGGGTGGAATCTCCATCACTAGAGGTTTTTAAGTCTCAGCTTGACAAAGCCCTGGCTGGATTGATTTAGTTGGGATTGGGCCTGCTGTGGGTAGGGGGCTGGACTCGATCACCTCCTGAGGTCTCTTCCAGCCCTAGGATTCTATGCTGTTTATATTTTGTCAGCCAAGATTTAACTACTCCAGAGCTGGACCGTAGATAGCGTAGTCTTTTCATTCAAGCTTAGCATCACACACACATTTCTACATAACTCACTCAATATAAGTCTTCTGGTTATCATGGATTGAGTACAAAAAGATGGTGATACACAGCATTAAATACAAACATAAAGACTTTATTGAATGCTGCTCAATCCCCCAGTGAAGATTATTACAAAACAGTTTTCACACAGCTGCAATTTAAGAGATTGGAATGGTATATCTGATAAAAGATGTAAGAGACTTGATTAAGTAAAACAAGACTTCTATAGTCAGCTTTTCCCATCTTATATTTAAAAAGCATACTGCATTTTCATTAAATAAAACAAGGTATTTGTGGTTAGTGCTCTGCACTTCCATATTAGAAACCTTGTTTGGAATATTGGAATTTGTCTCACTCTCCAGATCCAACAGAAGCTGAAAGAGCTGCAGAAACAGCTCACTTAGCCTCTGGAGGAGGGAACTGTATTGTTCTTCAGAGATTCCTTGGGCTGACACAAGAGCTTCATTGATGAGCTTCAAGGGAAGCTCCATCCTCAGCTGTAGGATGAGAAACTTAGACTCAGCAGACAGAAGCATGGAGGAGGCATATGAACAGCAAGGAATTCATCAAGTGGAAGGTCAGACACAAGATATACAGTAAACTGTTTAAACTTGAGTTTTATTTTATATTTTCATACTTCATCTGATCTCTAACTTGTGCTTTTCATAATTAAATGTAAACCCACTACACAGGCATCTTCACTCAGTAGAATTATCTATTACAGATCTCATATATTGTTATGGCATACAGTACCCCATCAAGTTACAGGCTGCCCCTGATTTGTGACGCAATCGGTTCCTGGGATAGCGTTGCAAGTCAGGGGCATCGTAACTCGAACCCACATTTACAATAGGCGCTGTGCACCGTTGTAAATGTGGGCTGAGGACATAAGTCGGGAGTTTTTGGCCCCTTCTGCACTTAAAAAAATGGCCATAAGTGCGGGTGGGGGGGGGGGGGGGGTCGCAACTCAGGCTGTCGTAAGGCGGGGGTTTCCTGTATAGGTAAAAAGTATGTACCTTGATTTATTTAAGAAAATACAGTAGAACTAGAATCCTTTTCTAGAATCTTAACCTAGGACTGCAGCAATGTAAAAAGCATGTATAAAACAAGGGGGAAAAATATACAGAGACTACACCACCTATGTGCAACACAATCAAAAAGAAAATTCAAGTCATAATTCTTACCACTCCCATCATTCTCACTCATATGATAGATAAAATTCATTTCTGTAAAACTTTAGAAGTGACATATCAATGATTAGACAAATTTACAATATGCTGTGGTAATGATATATCTTTCAACTATTGTATTTAAATTCATAGATCTTTTTTTCAATTTACATATCGCCAGAAAAAAAGCTGGCGTTTCTACTATATTGCTGAAATTTCTGTTTTGCGATTTTTACATATTTAAAAAATGTGTACAAAAGTATGTCTGTTAAGTAGAGGTCATCATCTCTTTACTTGGCACTTGTACTGTTGTGTGCATTTAGCACATTGTGAGCACTGTTTTGCTTTTCAGTCAGAGTCGTCTTTAGCTTCAGCTCATCTAACTTCCTCCACAATTCTTCACGTTCCAGTTCCTTCTTTTTTTCTCTACAGATAAAATAAAATAATTAGACATGTCTGTGTTCCACATGCAATTGTAATTACTTTGAGGAAACAGCATATGCTATTATTATTTACTACAAAGTTCTTCTGTATTTTTTAAAGTCACCTCCTGTAAGGTATCAGGAGTTTTACCATGCCAAATACCAAAACTTAACTTACTGATTCTCAGTGGCAGAATGGGATATCTGTCTTTAAGAGATTATACCCAGCTATGACAAACCAATAAGTCAATTTCACTATAAATATTGCAATTTTATTCACATTACTAAATTCAGCACATACTTTAAGTGATGCATTTCAGAAACACAAACAAAAGAAAATGAATACCTTTGTCTTTCTGCTTTGTATGAGCTTGTAAGTTCATCAAATAGCTTGCCATTCATTTCCATTAATGTTTTCAGCACATTATACACTAGTGCTACAATGGTACTAGAACAAAAAGGAAGGCACTGTAAATTACTGGATATAAGATTCATTTACTAGCATCTGTTTTAAGTGTCTGACTTTCCCTTTCTGTTCTAGCTCTATTGTATTTACAAGTAAGTTTTAAAAGCAATGTTTATTATATATAGTCTCCTATATGCATGAACTTGAGAATTCATTAAACATGCATTTAGTATATTTGGCTCATTGCCTTGGTTTATAAAACATTAAAATTGGAAGGCTTCACATAAACCAGCCATAGTGAATGATTTTTAAAATATTAATTTCCTCCAAGGCTGCAAAAAGATAGAACTTGATTAAGGTAACTGTCATAGTGTTTTAATAGAATTACATTAACAGTAAAATGGGTAATGTAATATAAATTATTAAACAGATTAAGCGCTTCTACTTTCTCATGTTAGTTTCTCAAACTTCATTTTAAATAAAATAAAATATTAATGTTTTCTTTATTTATGGCAGGGGTGGGAAACCATTGTGTCAGGGGACACTGACCCACAGAAAAATCAGTTAGGGACCACACAAGTGAGAAGGAAAGCGCTCCTCCCAAAACCTCCAACTGGCCCCCAACTGAGACACCTCACTCCTTTGGTGCTCCAGCCTCATGGGGTAAGAAGGGAAGAGACGGAGGACTGAGGTTCAGGGCTTCCCATAGGCCAGATTTACTTTTCTGGGGTTCTGCAGTTAGTGAATTTTGTGGCTCCCCTTAGGCTCTGGGGTGGGGACAAAAATGAGGGGTTTAGTGTGTGGGACAAGGCTGCAAGTGAGTGGGACAGGGATGGGATGCAGGAACTGGGAGGGAAGTAGGGTGCAGAAGGAGGCTAGGAGTATGATGTCTGGCCAGGGGAGAGGGTGCAGGAGGAAGGGAGGGTGCAGAAGTGGATGGAGGGTAGGATGTCTGGCAAGGGCCAGAGTGGCTGAGGGGGTTCAGGGAGATGGGGAGCAGGGTGCCCTTAGCCTGGGGTCAAGGTTGCTTTGGGCAGGTTCAGGGAAATGCAGGGGCAGGGAGGCTGGGCACAGCAAAGCAAGGTGGGGATAGATGGATAAGTGACCCTGGGGTATTCAGCCCTGCAGGATTAAGGACTAGAACTATTATTTGGCTGCAGAGTGCCATATACACATATGACATTATACATGCATTGTTAATTTCAAATATTTATTAAATTAAAAACAAGTTTCAAGGGAAATAAAAGAGGTATAGCAGGTTATCTGTTTTCATCATACTATCATAAAATACTAGAACTGGAAGGGACCTTGAGAGATCATCAAGTCCAGTCCCCTGCACCCATGGCAGGACCACACATCATCTAGATCAGGGCTGCTCAACTTTGGAAGCCCTGGGGGCCACAATGATAATCACAGCACATGCCGAGGGCCACAAATTAAATGCAAATATATATGCAAATAGCTTCTTTCGCACTCACCGTCATGAATACAAAGATTAAGACAAGACTACAGGACACACAGGCCCCATTTAAGTCTGTTCTGATGATATTAATAAAAGGCAATATTTACCCGATTTCTACCCATATGACAGCATTTTTAGTGAGCAATGACAGTCCAGGAATTTAACTACTAAAACGCTTATCAACAGAAGACCATTATCCTGACTTATCGTTATGGAGCGTGTTCCCAGTGGAGACCATGTTCAAGGATCCCACCCACAGGCCACATGTTGAGCCCAACGTAAACCCAAACTGTACCACGGGCCGCAAACAAATAGGCCGCATGTTTAGTAGCCCTGATCTAGATCATCCCTGACAGATGTTTGTCTAACCTGCTCTTTAAAATCTCCAATGATGGAAATTCTAGTGCTTAATCTCTCTGACAGTTATCATTCGCCTTTAGGAAGTTCAAAGAGCAAGTCAATCATACTAAACAAACAGGAAACCAAGATTCACTGTATTTTGTTCGCTTACCATTTACCCTCCCAAATTACCAGGATGGAAAACATTTCCCAAATACAGCACCAGAAGAAACCTTAAAATCCAATTTAGAATACTTAGTATGTTTACTGAATGCATCCCTACAAGTACCCACAGCATAAGCTTTCTCCTTCAACATCAGATTAAAGCCGAGTAAACTTTTGTTTTCTAGTTAGAGGAAAAAATGTAATTTTGAAGTATGTAATTCTGAAACATCTGTATCCTGGAGTATCAAGGAAACTTTTCCCTTTTTATCTCGATTAGCAGGATGGAACCAGAATAAAAGAAACCTTTCTGAACTTATTAATCCTCTAGTTATACCGTCTTATCTTATTAATGGCATAATGTAGATCATGAGAATTGGGGCAAAACAATGACTTCTCTTGTGACTGAGGAAAAAATTCACTTCAGGCCTCAATTTTGATGAAGCTCTAAGAAACACATGACAGAAGAGAAAGTTACTAACCTTATACAGTAATGATGGTTCTTCAAGACGTGTCCCCCTACAGGTGCTCCATTGTAGGGGTATATGAGCCACTGCGTCTCTAATTGGAAATTTTTGGTAGCAGCGCCCCTTGAGCCTGTGTTCTCTCCCTCGTGATATACCTCGAGGCTATCTAGCACTGCATGGGTGAAAGCCTTTCACTTCCTTCTCTACCACAGATCCCTATATAGAACTCTGAACTAGAGGGGAGAAGGGTGGTTTGTGGAGCACCCATAAGGACAGACTTATTGAAGAACCATCATTACACAAGGTAACTTCCTCCTCTTCTTTGAATAGTGTGTCTTTGGGTGCTCCACTGTAGGTGACTCCAAGCAGTACTACTCATCACTGGAGACCGGAACTTCAGAGTGAAGTCTGTTACTACACAAAATACTACGGAAATAAAGATGGCATGAGAGCCAAATCTTTGGTGATCACAATGTTCTGAGTGTGTGTAGGCAGAGGCTCAAGTTGCTGCTCTATAGATTACTGAGATAGGAATATCTATAAGGGATGTGACCAAGGTAGAAATTAACCTCACTGAGTGCATATGGACTCTGGATGGAAGCACATTGTGCCCTTGACAACATAGGCAGATACAATGCCACCAGGTGCTTTTTGTTCCGGACGCACAGTTCCCACTGCAAGAGCGCCTCCTGATGAAGGGGAAAAGAATGAGCACCACTGTGTTTGCTGATATAAAACATTGCTGTGGTGTTGTCCACCCTGATCGTAACACACCTGCCCCTTATTTCATTGGCTAATGCCTCACAGGTCAACCGAATAGTCCTGAGCTCCTTGATATTGCTAGGCATTGACATTCCTCCTGCAACCACATGTCCTGTGTCTTTAATTCACCCAGATGAGCACCCCATCCCAAAGTCCAAGGCATCCATTACTAGTGTCAATACAAGGTGAGGGGCATGAAAGAGAACATTTTCCCACATGTTCATGGGGTCCAACCACCACTGAAGAGTGCACAGAATCAACGGGTGCACTGTCCAGCAGATGACAAGCTGGTTTGTACACCTGGGCCAGCCAAGCCTGCAATGTAGCCTGGCGAACCGGACAGCATAGGTGTATGCAGCCATTATGACCCAGCAATCTTAGGGTGTGTCTAGACTACATGCCTCCGTCGACGGAGGCATATACATTAGACAGATCGGCAGAGGGAAATGAAGCCGCGATTTAAATAATCGCGGCTTCATTTAAATTTAAATGGATGCCCTGCTCTGCTGATCAACTGTTTGTCGGCAGAGCGGGTCAGTCTAGACGTTCCCCTGTCGACAGAAAATCTTTTTGTCAACCGCCCCGTTATGCCTCGTGGGATGAGGTTTACTGAGGCAGTTGACAAAAGGGTTTTCTGTCGACAGGAGAACGTCTAGACTGACCCTCTCTGCCGACAAACAGCTGATTGGCAGAGCAGGGCAGCCATTTAAATTTAAATGAAGCCGCGATTATTTAAATCGCGGCTTCATTTCCCTCTGCCGATCTGTCTAATGTATATGCCTCCGTCGACGGAGGCATGTAGTCTAGACACACCCTAAGATTGCTGGGTCATAATGGCTGCATACACCTATGCTTCATTTCCCTCTGCCGATCTGTCTAATCTACATGCCTCCGTCGACGGAGGCATGTAGTCTAGACACACCCTTGGACAGGTCCCGGCCATTGTCATGGGGAAGACCCCCAGACACTAACAGGCTGCACATGCTTTCAAAATGGGGCTGAGGGAGGGATGCTCTGGCTGCCACTGTGTGGGCCCCTATGAACTCTGTCACCTGAGTGTACTACCTGAATGGAGGCGAGGGTAGACTTTTGCATATTTAGCAGCAGGCCCAGGCAACAAAACATGACTTTGACCAGTTCCATGTGACCGTCCATAACTGACGTGGACAGTCCCTTGATCAGCCAGTCATTGAGGTAAGGGTACATCTGAACCTCGCTTCTCTTCAGGAAGACTGCTACCACTGCCATGCACTTTGTGAAGACAGTGGGCGCAGCCAACATGCCGAACAGCAAAACTTTGAACTGGTAGTGGGACGACCCCAGTACAAAACAAAGGAACCTTCTATGTGCTGGAACTATAGACACATGGAAATATGCATCCTTCAAATCGAGGGTGGCATACCAATCTCCCAGATCCAGGGAGGGGATAATTGAATCCAGTGAACCATATGAAATTTTAGCTTTTAGGTACCAGTTGAGACCACAGACATCTAATATGGGGCGTAATCGCCTTTTGGCCTTTGGAATAAGGAAGTAACCGGAGTAGAACCCCATGCCCCTGAACTTATGAAGGAGTTCCTCTACTGTTCCCAGCTAGAGGAGTGACTGAATCTCCTGTAGAGGAAACTGCTCGTGGGAATGGTCCCTGAAGAGGGATGGGGCACAGGGTAAGAAGCGGGGAGGGAAATGGAATAGAATATCCTATTCTGACCCTGCCTAGAACCCATCTGTCGGATGTGATCTGAGCCCAGGCCTGGTATAAAAAAATGAATACATGGTTGCCAAACATAGGGATAGGTCCAGGAAAGAGATTTGTATGTCACCCTCAAGTGTGGTTTCAAAAGTTGTTCTTAGGCCCTGGGGATTGCCTAGATGAAGCAGAGCCCTGACTGTTTCCTCCCCCTCTACTGTCACTGTTCATGCTTGCGGGCATTTGTGATTCTTTCTATTACCCCTTCTACCTGAGTCCTGTCTCTGGTGCAAGGGGTAATAACGCGGCAGCGGTGAGGTAAAGTGTTTACATAGGGTAGCTGGCATATGGAGGCCCAGATACTTTAATGTAGCCCTAGTGTTCTTGAGGCTGTGAAGCCTGGAGTCAGTCTGCTCTGCAAACAGGTCTGAGCAGTCAAACAGTAAGTCCTGAATCATCTGCCTGACCTCTGGTGAAATATCTGATACCTGCAACCATGAATTATACCTCATGATGATGCCCGTGGACATCGTACAGGTAGCAGAGTCCACTGCATCAAAAGCCACCTGAAGAGAGATTCTTGAAATCACTTTGCTCTCCTCAACCAAGGCATCGACCTTGAACCTCGACTTTGTAGGCAGGAGTGGCCAGACATTAATTCAATGAGGTCCAAAGCCACTTCATAGAGCTCAGGGGTGGACAGCATGTCCACATCTCCCATCTGGTTCTCTCTAGACAGAGAATCCATCAATACTGAACTCGATGGAACCAGCTGTGGTGCTGGAGTCAACAGTGCTTGGAGGGCAGGCTGTTTGGCAGGATGCTCTGGCTACAGATGTGACCATTAGACTTGCATGCTTTTAAAGTAGGAGACCTTCCCTTTTACTGCCTCTGCTGCTTCCTCTGCACCGAAGAATGGAAGCCGTGCCAGAACGTGGCCTTTAGTCCTTGGGACCGTCAATGCTGAGAGATCTTCTCAGACTCCTTACGCAGAGCTGGTGCACTCTGTACTGACGATGGCATACTTCTTAAGGAGGCCGACTGATCCAGTCCTGTGGCCTTCAAAGGTTCAGGGAGACCTCCATTAGGATGTTCTGGAGGCAAAACTCCCTGTCTCTCAGAGTCCTTGATGTAAATGCTTTGCGGATCTTGCATTTGTCTGCAAGGTGAGTCACTCCCAAACACAAGACAGGAGATGTGTTGGTCACCAATAGGGATAAACTTGGTGCACGCCTTGCACAGTTTAAAACTGTAAAGCAGAGGCATGCCCTGACCCTGACGGCAGGGAGGAAAATAAGGACTCCCTGCAGATAACTATAAACTACTAATGAACTATCTACAAAACAAAGCTAGGGACTAGCACTTGCTTGATGAAAGAGAAGAAAGAGCTTCAATGACCATCACTGGCTGTAAGAAGGAACTGAGGGAGGGGCAGGTTGGCAGTGGACTATATAACCGTATCATACTGGTGCCACTCTAGGGGTATCCACTATCAACCTATGGAATCCTACTAGGGAAAAAGCTTTCTGATGACTATGCATGTGGAGCACACACACCTGATGCACATGAGCAATCACAGGAGGCTTATTCTTCGGTCAGTACTGAGGTGACAGCTCTAGGGAAACTCTTCTGGTTGCCAAGTTTGTTTTTCTGTCCTGTGGAGTTTGCAGATATGAGGATTTCCCCATCCCATCCCCTGCTGACTAGCCAACCACTCAGAGTTAGTTCTTCTGTCAATACCAAGACTGCAGCTCTGGGGAAACACCTCTGGCTGCTAATGTCTCTGAGCTTGCATGAGCAGTCTGCTGTGGATTTTTAACAATGACTCTACCCTCAGTGAAGTTAAAGGTTTTGGGGATAGTCCATCAGGAATCACCTGGAGACTGAAGTGCCTTCTCTCTAAGAAGGAGTTTAAAACTTCAGCTCCCAATTCCTGTGGTAGTTGAAGCATTTCTATGAGGCTGTCCCAGGCATCAGACACAGTGCGAGTGTCTGGTTATTCTAGAAACTGCTTAAAGGAGAGGCACTTCTCAGAGCTAGTAGAGCTAAGAATGCCCCCAAGTCAGGTTTGGGGGCAGATCAATCTCTAGCAATGAGGAATGCAGAAGCAAGCAGGTCATCTTTACTTCTTTTCCTCTTCTTTTACCAGAGGGGAGAAAAATGGCAGGGATGGGGGGGAGAGAAGGGGAAGGAGAAGGACTCCCCAGGTGGACCTGTTCATGTTCAGGCAGAACAGTAAATGCCAGCAGTTCTGCACCATTCAGAGTCTAGACAAGGGTTCCTTCTCAGACAATTTCTTCTCATTCTATGATTGGGGTGCTCATCTATGCCTTTCCAGTAGTGCTATCAATCCCCAGGGTCCCGTGGAAGTCAAGCAGGACAAACTTGATGTAGATGTTGCAAAATACTGTGATTCATGGTCCTTTCCTTGGACTTTGAAGCATCAAGGTGTATTAGAAGTTTCCTAAGTTATCTATATATTTTAGAAATGTGCATGTCAGTTTGCCAGCGAATGTTGTTCAAAAGCTCTTCCTAAACAATAAGACCTAGGAGCACCAAATTTCCTTAGTTTCCTCCTATTCTAACTTAAAGTAAGGTCAGGGTTTGACTGTGCCAGGAAAATGGGAAATGCTGGGTATGGGACTGTTTTCCATAACATGGAAAGGGAGAGGGCACAGAGAGGAGGAACATGATACTGATAGTGACCACTGGCAGCACAGGGGAGAGCTGTACTGCAGAGTAACCACTGGGGGCAGCTACACCACCAAGAGTGGTCAGTTGGGGCTAGGAGATGCCACTTTGCCTGCTCCCTCCCCTGTCCCCTCCTCAAAACCACACCCTGACTCCTGCACCCCCATGCTTCCAGCTCTGCCCCCTACATATCCATGGCCCTACCCTGACTCCTGAACCTCTCACACCACTAGCCCTCTACTCTGAAGGATCTGGGCAATGCCAGGTAAGTCTTCTAGTGTTAGTTACTATGTCATTTTACAATGATCACAAAGTCAAACTTGTGTAAAAACCACATCACCATCCAATTTCCTTAGACATTTTGAAGTCAATGGGATTCTCACCTGTGTCAAATTAAGCAACTACATAAATGTCTGCATGATGACAACCTAAGACAGGAACATACACTAATACAATTTATTTCTAGCAATTAAAAAATGTCAAAAGAAACAATACATACGGATTCCAGTGTTCTTTGGAGATCTTGTATAAACTACCAAACATAATTGGTAGAATTTTGTCAATGTTCTCCTCAATGAGACTAAGAATATATTCATTATTCCAGAAATACAAAGCCCTTTCTGCAACCTAAAATACACATTTCAGAATCAGAACCACAAAACAAAATAGTACTAATTAATGTAGAATGCAAATGTGGAATGTTGTTGAAAATACTATTTTAATACCTGAAAATGTGAACTTGACACACACTTGGATATCTGCTTAAATAGAGGTTCTTCTATTTTTTTGAACTGTGTTGGTTCTATTACATCTAAGATTTCTTCAATTTCACCTAAAAACATCACCTGTTTTATAAAGAAAGGTTTTTATATTTATATTTGCTATTCAGAAGGTATAAAGTTTATGTAATTATCACATAGCTAAACTGAGGACACCAGCTGAACAACATTAAAATAGAGTACATACTGACAAGTATATTACATCATCATACAGCATAGTGTGCTATGGCACACTACCTTGTGCAAGTCATCTAATTACAATTTTTCTTCTTTTTCGGTAAGGGAGCTTCTTGTTCACTTCAGTTGCTAGAATACTGTATGACAATCATCTTGTATTGTCTATTCTTCAGGGTTGTTTTTAAAAGATTATTTGAAGATAAAAACTAGAATATATTTCTTCAGCTTTCGCTGCATAGACTTACTCTTCTCTGTTCTGGATTCTTTTTACAAATGCTTCATTTCATTTCACAGAAAATCAAAGACAAGATGACACATAGGAGTTTTCAAGCACACACTTTCATATAGAATTATAACGTTTCTTTGGCAAATGAAGTCACAAAACTCCTAACTATTTTACCTGGGACAGAGCCAATTAGAAAAATGTATTTTTCACAAGACCATTTTAAAATTACATTTTAAGAATTAGACATTATTCTTCCACATGAAATTACAACGTATACTTTTTTTGTAATAAAATAAAGTAATGAAGCTTTTTATTTAATGTTTCAGCCACTGGCAAAAACCTGGTCAAACTTTCACAGTGTTCAAAGTCAGCACTCACTGCAAATGGACTGCACTCACTGTAACTACTAACATGCTTAAAAAAAAGCTTTGTTTTGAAAAATTATACTAATGCCTACCAAAGAACAGGACTTAATGAGAGCATTCCTCTCAATATGATGTTACCATAGGAATATTTAGTGATGAACATATAGAAGAGCATGTACTAATTAGTAGCGCTGCCAGATTTAAAATAAGGTAAGTTTGCACAATTTGTGGCAATTAGTACAGTGAACTTCAGTGCCTTGAGAAATCACTCTTTTATATCAATTACAAGAGAATAATTTATTAAAACATAAGTAACAAGACTAACCTCTTTCTGACTGCAAGTTTTTGGCCAAAATTTGAGCAACCCTCTGATAACCTATGATAATAAAATTTTAAAAAGTTAAACCAGAACAAGTTTCCAATATGTATTCATCTAGATTTTAATACATATTAAAATTAAATTAGAATAATTAATATTATGATTAATATTTCCCAAAACTATAGTTCAAAGGGGATTGAATCATTTTGGATCATCTGACAGGAGTTTTATCTTATGTTCAGAATACTTTAACAGCTTTACTATCAAATGTACACTGCTTCAAAAAGTTTTCTGAGCATCCAAACAGACCCACTACTGCTTGTAGCTAGACCTCCCCCTAGAAATCCATCCTTTCTGGAGCACTTGTCTCAGCAACTCAAGACCTGGAACCATATAAAACACAGTAGCTGTTGGACCATGTGCTCTCTCAAAGCTGAAAAGCTGTCAAAAAAGGTGAGGAAGAAGAATCATAGTCCAAAACACCTTTTATTCCTTTCTATTATGTGAGATACCAAAAGAGACAAACTGGAAACAGATGACTAACTGCAGAGAAAATATATACAAATAACTTTTCTGGGAGTTAACTTTCTGAAACTTGGGGTACTGCAACACAATTTCAAAATAACTAGCGCTATTCAAAAACAACAGTCCACATCTACACATCCGGAAGTTATTATGAAATAGTGTCAAAATACTGTCAAGCTGGAGGACTTCTTACTCCAACTGCTGTAACCCTCATTCTACGAGGAATAAGGGAAGTCAGAGGAAGAGCGCTCTATTTCAAAGTAAGTGCTGAGTAGATGCTCCCTATTTCAAAATAAGCTATTTTTAAATAAGATACTCAATTGATGTAGCTCAATTTGTGTAGCTTATTTCAAGATAAGCCCTGCAGGGTAGACGCACCTTGATAGAGACCCTACGAAGACTTAGTTATAAGTTACATCTTCTCCAGCTAGTTGAACTCCAAAATAGAAACTGAAGGACTATTCTAGGAAATCTTATTTTGCTTCTTAGTTGAGAGAGTGGTGCTGACTAAAAATGTAAATAGGAATTTCATGTGGACCTGAACCAATTTTACATCTTTCAGAAATGGAGATAAAGGTTGAACCTCCCAAATATGGGACACTCAGGCCTGGCAACATCTGTGGTCCAGCAGGGCGATGGATGTTGCTGAACCAAAGAACCCTGGAGGCAGGAGCAACACAGGAGCTGGGGAGCCCTGGAAGCATCTGGGGAGCCCTGCCCTAGCCAGGGAACTGCTGGTGTTAGTGGGGCCAGCTGACTGGGAGTCCCAGCCACAGAACCTCCAGTTGCAGTGGAGCTGTCAACAGCTGGGCAGCCCCAGCCAGGAATCCCAGCAAACCACCATGGGCAGAGAGGCCAGATTGACTGAGCTGCCTCTGCGGGGGAACCCCCAGCTGAAGTGGGACTGGTGGAAGCAGGTGGCCAGAATTCCCAGCATCAGTAGGGCCAGGTGGCAGCTGGGGACCTTCATCCTGGGAATTAGTGGGGCCAGACAGCATTTTGGGAGCTCCCGCCCAGTTGCAGTGGAGCTGTTGACAGCCAGCCAGCCCGCCCCAGCCAGGAATCCCGGCAAACCCCCAGCGGTAGCAGAGCCAGGGTGATCGGGCAGCCTCTGCCAGGGAAGCCCACGGCTGAAGCAGGGCTGGTGGAGGCAGGCGGCTGGAATCCCCAACGGCAGCGGGGCATTCAGACACACCGTCTGGGGAACATCCAGCAGTAACAGGTCCAGGAGCAGCCAGGTGGCCTCAGCTGGGAACCCTTAGGAACACCATGCAGCAGCAGGGCCAGCAGTGGCCAAGCAATCCCCGCAAGGAACCCTGGGAGACCCTGGAGTAGTAGGTGGGCAGCAAGATGGAGAGCTGTGCCAGGCAGTGTTAGGGCAAGGAGCCCTAAGGAGAGGAGCCCACGAACGGGGCAACAAACAGAGGAGCACTGACAGCCCCTGGTCTGGCAAACTCCCTGGTCCAGGACAACTCAGGTCTCAAGGGTGCCAGACCAGGGAGATCCAACCTGTATTTCAGGCATGAGAGTCTGACTTCAAAGAAAGGGCCCCCAATCTTCTGGTAGTCATAGAACCATAGAATACTAGAACTGGAAGGAACCTCGAGAGATCATCAAGTCCAGTCCCTTGCCCTCATGGTAGGATCAAGCACCGTCTAGATCATTCCTGAAAAATGTCTATCCAACCTGCTCTTAAATATCTACAGTGATGGAGATTCCACAACCTCCTTAGACAATTTATTTCAGTGTTTAACACCCTGACAGTTAGGAATTTTTTTTTTCCTCATGTCCAACCTAAACCTTCCTTGCTGCAATTTAAGCCCATTGCTTCTTGTCCTAGTCCCAATCAGACCAGGTTGATCATAACAGGACTGAAATGAGAGCTTGGTCTACTTGGACAATCTTCAAACAGAGTCTAATTCCCCCACTGGATTTATTCCCAGTGGCAGCCAGTTGGGAGGCTTCATGATTTTTTCCCTTGTTTTACTTGGTGACTAGCTTGCATCTCTTGTGAACTAATGTATTATACATAGCCTGGATTCTCCTACTACATTTTGAGTTTTAGAAAAGACTGATGAACTATTTGAAACAGAAATTCAGATGACCTCGTGAAGAATTAAGCCTCCTCCTAAGAAGAGGTTAACTATGAGCACATCACAGTGTTTTGTTAAAAATAAAACAAAATAATGAGGATTTTCCATTAGCAGCATGACCTCACTTTCTCAATGCAATGCTCATGCAAAGGTAGTACAGATAAAACTGTCCTATGGACTCAAAGAAAAAGTAATTTTAAGTCCCTAAAACAGACAGTACCACAGATAAAAATATGGACCAGATCACTAAGAAATACATATTTTGAGCAAATACGAACAGAGGTTTTTGAATGGAAGGATACGTTGCAGCAGTAGCAAGCATTAATTCAAATTGTAACATAAAAAGCAAAAGCAAGCATTCCAAGATGTGTGAAAAAGAGACTAAATAGGGACTAAATCCTCAGTCTCTGGCCAAACTATGGGGCTCTAGTGGAACAGTACATTCCATAGCATACTCCTTCTCTTCTTATGATAAACCATCTTCTTATGAGATGAGGAAACATGCTGTAGAAGACTATGTATTAAAAAAGGCTAATTTTCAAGTTAAACTTGGAAAAATGCCAAATTTAGCAACCACTAAATCCATAAGACCTTGGAGATGAAACAGGGCAGGTCATACATCTCATAGAACTATTCAGGTTTTCTGTAAATTCTGGCATGCACCACTGCACTGGTTCATATTTTCAACATTACCATAGGCTCTGACTTTGAAGATCCATAAAAGAAAGTGTTACTCATCTTGTGCAGTAACAGTAGTTCTTCGAGATGTGTGTCCTCATGGGTGCTCCACTCTGGGTGCTGGTGAGTCCTCACGCCAGTGACTGGAGATTTTTCGAGCAGTATCTACCGTGCCTTGCACACGCCATGGCACCCCTTTGTGCCATTGGTGTCCATTAAGTGTGCACACAGCCCCTCCGTTCCTTCTCTATCCGTGCTATTAGAGCATGGGGCTCCAAAGCAGGGGAAGGAGGGAAGGTAGTGGAGCACCCATGGGGGGGGAGGGGAGAGACACATCTCGAAGAACCACCGTTACTGTACAAGGTGAGTAAGAAGAAGTTACTCACCTTGGTGTGGTAACAATGGTTCTTCAAGATGTGTCCCCCTGTGAGTGCTTCCACTGTTGATGTCGGGCTTGTCTCGGTGCTGGAGCTTGGAGATTTTCATGAGCAGTTGCTAGCTGGACTGCACATACGCGGCACGTGCCCTTTTGATCTGTCGCGCAGTCCGGCTTCCGCCACCTCAAGTCCGCCCTGGTATCTGAAAGATATAATTGGAGAATTCGAAGCAGGGAGGTGGGCAGGTCATGGAGTACCCACTGGGACACACATCGCGAAGAACCATTGTTACTACACCAAGGCAAGTAACTTCTTCTCCTTCGAGTGGTGTCCCTGTGGGTGCTCCACTGTTGGTGAGTATGTAGCAAGTGGAAGGTGGGCCTCGGATTAATGGTCTAACTATTGTAGAGAGGATGGTAGAGGCCACTGCTGTATCTTGTGCTTGAGACTGTAGAATTGCATAATGTTTCATAAAGGTATCATTGGTGGCCCATACTGCCACCCTGCATCTCTCTCTAAGGGGAACACCACGAAGGAATGCCATTGATGCTGCCATAGCTCTTGTAGAACATGCTCTTGGAGTCTGAGGCAGTGGTTTGTTTCTTAGAGTATAACATTGTTTGATGCACGATATGATGAGGTTGGAAATTCTTTGTGATGATAGGAGTTTCCCTTTAGTACACCCGGAGACAGAAATGAGTAGGTGATCTGATTGATGGAAGGATTTTGTCCTGTCAACGTAAAAGGCTTATGTCCTGCATATGTTCTGCAGATGAAACCTTGCATCAGTAGCCATTTGGCGCAGTTTGGGATAGAAGGTAGGGAGTACAATTGGTTTATTCACATGAAATGCGGAACACACTTTGGGAATGAAAGCTGGAGGAGGGCGCAGCACCACCCTGTCCTCACTGAAAACAGCATATGGTGGAGCTGCCATTAGGGCTGCCAACTCACACTCACTCTGTGGGTAGAAGTAATCACCAATAGGAAAACAGGACTATATAGCACTTTAAAGACTGACAAGATGGTTTATTAGGTGATGAGCTTTCGTGGGCCAGACCCACTACCTTTTTTTTTTTAAAATCTGAGGTAGTGGGTCTGACCCACGAAAGCTCATCACCTAATAGACAATCTTGTTAGTCTTTAAAGTGCTACATAGTCCTGTTTTTTGTTTCAGCTACACCAGACTAACACGACTACATTTCTATCAATAGGAAAATTACTATCAGCAACATCATATAAAGCAAACAGATTGCGAGAGGTTCAAAGGGGGTGTGGACTAGAATATCCAACGCCATTTCTAGGCTCCACAGCAGCAGTGGCGGTCTTCGTAGTGGATATAGGTTGACGATACACTTACGGAATCTTCTTGTCGTAGGGTGGGAGAAGATTGAGAATCCCTCTATAGGCTGATGAAAGGCAGTGATTGCAGCCAAATACACTTTTATTGATGCCAGGACAAGGCCAGAATCTCTAAGTGCTAAGACGTAGACCAGGATACTTTCAAAGGTGTTATGCTTGGTTCTAGGTTGTGGTCAGAGCACCAAGATATGAATCTACACCATTTATACAGATAATTAGATTGGGTGGATTGTTTCCTGCTATGTAGAAAGACCTCTTTCACTTGGTCTGAACATTGTAACCCAGCGTGGTAGAACCAACAAGGAACCATGTCGTCAACTTCAGGACGTGCGGATGAGGATGGAGTAAAGTCCCTGACCTCTGAGTCAGGATTGGAAGATGGTAGGGAAGTCGAGGAGACATCCGATACAGATATGGAAACCATACCTGTCGAGGCCAGAATGGTGCAATAAGTATTACTGTGGCTCTGTCTGTACTGATCTTCTCTAGAACTCAGGAGATGAGAGATATGGGAGGGATCGCATACAGAAGAGGTCCCCTCCAAGTGCGGAGAAAGGCATCTCCTAGGGATCCCTGGCCAATGCCTTCCCTGCAACAGTATCGTTGGCATTTCCTCTTTTTGGAGGATGCAAAGAGATCTCTCTCTGGGAATCCCCATTGGTGGAAAATGGGTTGGAGATAATGGAGTTGCAGTTCCCATTCACAATCTGGGGGAAGTGTCTGCTGAGCACATCTGCCGTTATATTGTTTATTCCGGGTAAGCACGAGGCTACTAACTACAGTGACGTTGCTTCATATGCCCCAGTTCCACAACTGAACTGGTGCATAAGGACTGGGATCGAGCACCTCCCTGACAATTGATGTAAAACATTGTTGCGATATTGTCGGTCAATATCCCGACCACCTTGCCAAGTATGTGACTCTGGAAGTGTCTGCAAGCGTTGGAAACTGCTCCAAGTTCTAACAGATTGATATGATATGTGGTCTCCCACATAGACCATCTGGCCTGGATTGACATTGTGTCCACGTGGGTGCCCCATCCAATGAGGGAAGCATCTGTGATTATGTGTATCAAAGGTTGATCTCGATGGAAAGGCAACCTGCTAAGAAATTGGAAGGCTTGGTCCACCATACAAGGGATCGTAGCACATGTGGTGGTGGTGGTGGTGGGGGATACCCGCTTGTGTGCCTGTCCCTTTTGATGGGAGTAAACCGTAGCAATCCAGTGTTGTAGGCATCGAAAGTAGAGGCGTGTGCGATTGACTATGAAAGTGGTGGTGGCCATATGACCCATTAGTTGGAGGCATGTGAGTATGGAGACTGTAGGGCTGACTGTAATGGTCATAACAAGGTCCTGAATGACATGGAACCTCTGCAATGGTAAGCATGCACTTGCTGCCACGGTGTCTAGCCAGGCACCTATAAATTCTATGTCCTGTGTAGGTAGCAAAGTTGACTTCTGTACATTGAGTAAAAGCCCCAGGAGTTCGAATGTGTGTCTTGTGGCTGATATCATGCAACGTGTCTCTGATTCCGATGTGTCTTTGATCCAGCAATCATCCAGGTAAGGGAATATAATGACCTAGTGTCTGCGTAAGTATGATGCTACCACCGCCAGAGTCTTTGAAAATACTCTGGGTGCAGAATAAAGGCTGAATGGAAGCACTCAATAGTGGTACACTGGTAGTGATCCAGTCCTATTGTGAAATGAAGGAAGCGCCTGTTTGCCGGATGAATAGCTACATGAAAGTATGTGTCATGCAGGTTAAGGGCTGCAAACCAATCTCCCTTGTCCAGCGCTGGGATTATAGCTACTAGGGTAACTATTTTGAATCTTTGTTTCTGAAGGTAGCGGTTCAATCTGTGAAGATCTAAAATAGGTTTCCATCTTCCCGTCTTTTTTGGGGTGAGGAAGTAACGTGAATAAAAACCTCTGCCCTGAAAATCCTTGGGAAGGATCTCTATAGCTCCCAAGTTTAGTAGTCGCTGTACCTCTTGTCTAAGGAGACTCTTGTGCAAGGGGTCCCTGAAAAGGGACAGGGAGGGTGGGGAAGTTGGAGGTATTTTGGAGAATGGAATGGTATACCCTGAGGTTATCAGTTCATGTACCCAATGGTCTGACGCGATGGCATCCCAACAATGTCGGCAGCGATGGAAAAGTAGACCGCAGTGTGATGGTTGGTGGGAGATGGGAATATCCTGCAAGCCCTTGACCAACAGATCAAATTTGCTGCTTAGCGGCCTGGCTGTTGGTGTTGTGGTTGATCTGTGGCCGCCTGCGCTGAGGCCACTATTTGGTTCTGGACTGGTCAAAATTACGTTGGTTATATCTTTGGTATGCAAAGTCGCAATGCTTTTGGTATAGGGTATAACGCTTACGACGGTAGGGTGGTGCATACATCCCCAATGTGCATAGAGTTGTCCTGGAGTCCTTGCTTGAATGGAGGACGTCAGTACTTTCTGCAAATAGTTTCAATTTATCAAAGGGAAGATCTTCCACCTTTGATTGTCGTTCACGGGGAACTCCAGCGGATTGAAGCCAGGATGCCCTCCTCCTCCTCAAAGAGGTGGCAGTTGCTCTGGGCACTGTATCGGCCACATCCAGTGCAATCTGGAGTGCTGTTCTGGATGAAGTGTAGCCTTCCTGAACAACTGATTTTAGTATGGACCTTTTTGAGTCCAGCAGGTGTTTCATTAGGGCATTTAATTTTAGAGCTGAGTAGTTGGCTATTCTAAGGAGGAGGGTAGTGGAAGAATAGAGCTTTCTACCAAATAGGTCCATTCACTTGTTGTCCTTGTCGTTATTGGGTCTGTGTTGTGGAAGCTTGGATCTGTGCTGGACAGCATCGACGACCAGCAAATTGGGCTGTGGATGAGGGAATAGAAAATCAGCCCTTTTCTGAGGGACAAAATATCTCTTATGAGCCCTTTTGTTAATTGGGGATACTGAGGCAGGGGTCCGCCATATCTCATCCGCAGACTCCATAATGACCTCGTCTATTGGTATTGCAACTCTACCTCATTGGGAGGGCTGCAGGTTCTGAAGGAGTTTATGTTGCTTTTCTGGCACCTCTAATAATTGAATGTCTTGGGAGGTGGCCACCCTCTTGAAGAGGTCCTGAAATCGGTTGAGGTCATCAGGTGCTGAATGGTCCCCAGGTAAAGGAAAAGACGAAGACTATGGTGCTCCTGGCCATGATGAGACTGAATAGACCCATGGTGAGTGTAGTGCTGACGGTAAACAGGGCTACGGCATCATGAAATATGTCTCGATGGGGCTCTGTATCTGTAGTAAACTCGCTGGTGACTGTAGGGAGTATGGAAAGCGAGGGGAGCCCCTTGACGAAGGGGGTGGGGAGTGGGTTGCATAAGACCTATACGGTGATGGTAATAGGTCATATCTAGATCTGTAATGTCCACTGTGGCGATACACTCTGTCTCTGTGCACTCTGGTCAAGTATGGTGAGCGTGGAGAGCGCAGTGAAGACTGCGCTGAAGAGAAAGTCAATGTACTCAGGGCTTCGCTGCACTGGAGGATCGGATTTGCAAGTTACTTTCTTCGGTGCCGGAGGAGTTGGAGGACTGTATGGAGGAGAAAACTGCCTTGTTGATCTAGTAGGAGAAGAGTGCAGCACCGAAGTCTCCCATGCCGCTGTTGTCAGTGCCAAGTGTGTCCGTGTCACTGTAGTCTGCACCGGTAAAGTCAGTGCCGTGGGCTCCCATGCTGTTGCAGTCAGCACCGATGTTGGTTTTGTCGGTGCTGGTGTGGTCGGTGATGGTGTTGACGTCAGTATGTGCTTTTGTACCAGTGCCGGTGGTATCGGGGTGGCAAAGAAGGAACTGGTGGGAGCCAGGCTGCACAACAGATCAAAAGGACGTGAACAGCCCGCAGTGCGCGCCGCGCATGCGCAGTCCAGCTAGCAACTGCTCATGAAAATCTCCGAGCTGCGGCGCCAGGATGAGCCCGACACCAACAATGGAGCACCCACGGGAACATCACTCGAAGAAGAACTTTTTCTTCTTCTAGTGGTGTCCCAGTAGATACTCCACTCTGGGTGACTTCACAGCAGTTGTCGGCTTGTGGAGATGGGCTTGGAGCCCTATGTTTTTCACTGAGGATAATACTGTGTGTTCCACTGCCATAGATGATGCAATGGAAGATGGGAGAGTGTAATGTTGTGCCAAGGTGTGGTCTGATGACCATGTGGCTGCATTACAAATGTCCTCGAAGGGAACATTGTTGAGGAAGGCAGTAGAAGAAGACATGGCCCTGGTGGAATGGGCTTTGATGACCTCAGGTGGTTCTTTATTGTGGATGGTGTAGCATGTGTGGATACATGAGGAGATCCACTTAGAGATCCTCTACGAAGAGACAGCTTGTTCTTTGGATCATTCTGTGTAGGAGAGGAAGAGTTTAGGGGATGTTCGCCAGGCCATCGTCCAGTCAATGTAGAATGCAAGCGCTCTGCAGACGTTGAGGGTGTGCCAAACAGCATGCACCGGGTCAGCATGCGGCTTAGGAAAAAAGGCAGGTAAGAGTATGGGATCGTTGATGTGGAATGGGAAGAATCTTTCAGGATGAATTTAAGGTGGGGCCGGAGTGTAACTCTGTCCTTGGTGAAAACCGTGTAAGGGGGATCCACCATTAGGGTGGTGAGTTCTCCTACTCTCCTATTGGAGGTTATTGCGGCCAGGAAGGAGACTTTCATTGATAGGTATGACCAGGGGCAAGTCGCTTTGTCAAGCTCTTAACTACATGATTTAGGTCCCAGATGGGAACTGGCGGGCAAACGGATGGAAAGGTGTTTTGTAGACCCTTGAGGAATCTCCTAGTGATTGGGTGGGCAAGGAAAGAAGCGCCTTCTGTGATGCGATGGAAAGCTGCCAATAGTACTCAGAGGCAGGCCCAATTCCTTCAGGTGCAAGAGATAGTCCAGTAGGAGGGGGGGAGGGCAGTCTCTGGGTTTGTAGAGTGAGTGCATTTGAGCCACTGGGAAAATCTCTTCCATTCATAGAGGTATGTTTTCCTGGTGGACTGTCTTCTGCTGTTGATCGGTATTTCTTTCAATCTTTCTGAACAGGTTTTTTTGTCATCCTGAAACCATGAAGGAGCCAGGTGTGGGGGTGAAGTTTGTGGGGTTCTGCATAGAAAATTGTCCCGGGATTCTGGGAGAGAAGACTGCATTGAGGCGGAAAAGCGTATGGATCTGAGACTGTCATCCTGCGGAGGTAAGGATACCATGTTTGCTTTGACCATTCTGGTGCAATAAGTATCACGTGAGCTTGATATGTTCTGATCTTGATGATGACTCTTTGGAGTATGGGAAGGAGTGGGAATGCATAGAGCAGAGGATGTGTCCCAATTGATGGAGAAAGCATCCCCCAGGGAGTGCTTCCCTAAAGCTGCTCTGAAACAGTAAAGATGACACTTCTGGTTGTTTCTGGTCACGAAGAGGTTTATGTCTGGCTGACCCCATTGGCGAAACACGTAACCGAGGGCATGCCTGTCCATCTCCCACTCTTGATGATCATACAACTTGCAACTGAGGGCATGTGCTGTAACTAACACCCCTAGGAGGTAAGAAGCAACCGGGGTGATCTGGTGCTTCAGGCACCAATTCCACAATTTGAGAGCCTCCGCACATAGGGACAGGGATCGTGCACCTCCTTACCGATTGATGTAATACATGCAAGTGTTGTCCATTATAACGTTGATAGTCTCGTGAGCTATACGACGTAGGAAATGTTGGCATGCATAGTGTACCGCTCGTAATTCTAAAAGGTTGATATGGAGTGTTTGCTCTGTAAAGGACCATTTGTTTTGGGCTGTGAGGATTCTCCGATGGACACCCCATCTTAGGAGCGATGCATCGGTCATCATGGTAAGTGTGGGGGTATATTGCTGAAATGGCACTCCAGTTAATACACTGTGTGGATTCATCCACCAGTGTAGGGAGTCAAGGACCCGCAGTGGAATGGTAACGGACTTGGTAAGTAACCATGTTGAATGAGCTCTAGGACCCATCTGTCCGATGTTATCTGAGCCCACTGTTGAAAAAAAGGGGCAGAGGCAGTGATTGAATTGTGGGCAATTGGTCGGTGGTGTGACCACAAGGCTTTCTGGCTCTTGACCAAATCTTCAAATCTGCTGTTGGATGTGGATGGTTGAGTAGATACCGTTTGATGTTTCTGCTGACGTTGTGGCCTGCAACACTGAGGCCTTTATTTTCAGTGGAAATCGTACCTAGGTTGTCGTCTGTATGGCTTTCTTGCCCTCTGGTAATTGTTATATCTGGCT
Organism: Pelodiscus sinensis; assembly: GCF_049634645.1. Classification (NCBI taxonomy): domain Eukaryota; kingdom Metazoa; phylum Chordata; order Testudines; family Trionychidae; genus Pelodiscus; species Pelodiscus sinensis. The sequence continues at coordinate 147,192,785 of NC_134713.1, read as the reverse complement.
CTCTTAAATGGGGGCGTATACATCCCCAAAGTTCTCAGGGTGGTACGGGAGTCCTTCATGGAATGAAGTACTTCATCTGTTTTTGCAGCAAAGAGATTTGTTTTATCAAAGGGTAGATCTTTGACCTTCTACTGTAATTAGCTCGGGACCCCAGGTGCTTGGAGCCAAGATATTCTGTGCATCACAACAGCCGAAGCTGTGACGCGTGCAGCCATATCTGCTACAGCCATTGCGGACTGCAGAGTGATGTGAGAAATTATATGGCCTTCCTGCATGATGCTGAGGAGAATAGGCCTTCTGTGTTCTGGTAGGTGTTGAGTAAGCTCTTGCAGTTTTGAGTAGTTAGAATAGTTGTAATCCACAAGCATGGCAGTATAATTTTCTGCTCTAAGGAGCAGAGTAGGGAAGAGTACACCTTACAACCACAATGTCCATTTTTTATGGTCTTTATCATGTGGTGTTGATCTGATATTAGGCTTTATGTCTGAAGGAATCAATTACCAGGGAATTTGGTGGAGGATGTGTAAAAAGGAAGTCCATTCTTTTTGGTGTAATAAAGTATTTCCAATTCACTCTTTTGTTGGTTGGAGTGATGGATGCTGGGGTCTGCCAAATAATGTCTCCTGAATCCATAATAGCTTCGTCCATAGGGAGGGCTATTCCGGAGGAGGTAGGAGGCTGTAAGGTTCACAAAAGGCGGAACTGTTTTTCTTGTACTTCTTGTAGGGCACAGTTTTATACAAGAGCTACCCTTTTAAAAAGATCTTGGAACTTTTTTGAATCATTGTCTGGTGGTGGGGTGTTGGAAATAATTGCCTTGTCTGGTGAGGAGGATGAGTTGTGTGCGGGGACCTGTCCTCGCCCTCTGACAAAGAGTCCTCTATGTCCGCTTGGGCTGGGGAGTTAGGCTCTGCTGCCGAAGTCATAAGCTGAGGAGAACCAGGTGGTAGTTTAGATATGGTGGAAGGACCGGTGTGATGGCTCTTCCTATGAGGACGTGAGTCCCATGGTTGCCATTGCCCAGCATATGGCAGTGGCAGATAATTGTAATGGTGCATATAACATGGAGATCTATGAGCTGGGCTGTATTGTTGGGAGGAAAAATGGCTCCAAGGGTCGTTGCCCACTTCGCCTGGGGAGTGGGACAGATTCGGTGATCTAAGTGAGCACATCTAACTGTACAGAGGAGCCCGGAGATATCGGTGCTGGTGACATGCGGCTCCTGGCAAGAGTTTTGTGCCATGGGTGCTCTTGGGACGGTGCCGAGGTATGCGGTCTACTCAGTGCCGATGGTGTTGGTGGTGCCACTTGGTCAGGAGGCAGCATCTCAGTCTCTTAGATAACAAGGCCGGTGCCAACAGAACCAGTTTTGGTGCAGAGTGGTCCTTAGGGTAGTCCAGCAGTGCAGTCGATGCAGATGGTGCTGCTTGTTTCTGCTTGGGCTCCGAGTGTGCTCTCTTAGGCGGTGCCGGTATCTTGGGAGTTGCAGCACCTGATGTGCTGGGCCTATCCGAGGTGCTGACCCTCAAGGCTGTTGGTGCTGAGGATAGAGATCGGGCTGGAGACGGTCTCATTTTTGAAAGAGACGTGCCAGAAGAGGTAGAGGAACAATTTTGTCCATGCCTTTTGGCTGAGAAGCAGATTTTGGGACTGCTGGAGTATCCTTGGAAGACGGTTTGGAGACACTTTTCGTATGGTAAAGTCTTCAACCTGTTAGCTTGGTTGCAACAAGCTCTTGCCGTCAACTTAGAGCAGTGAGGGCACTTTTGTATCCAGTGCAATTCCCTAAGACCCTTTATTCACTTAGAATCTTGAAGCTGGGAGACCCCGGCATGAGGTTCAGCAAAAAGCGGCAGGCCTCTAGAGGAGAATTTTTTTTTCCCCCGATAGAAACAGTAGAAGGAGAGAAGCTCTGTCTGCTGCCAAGGACGGTAGAGAAGGAACTGAGGGGCCGTGCCGGGCGCGCGCCTAACCTACACCAATGGCACAAGAGGGTGCCATAGCACGTGCACGGTGGATACAGCTAGAAAAATCTCCGGTCACCGGCATAAGGATGCACCAGCACCCAGAGTGGAGCACCCATGGGTACACCACTTGAAGAAGAAGTCCTCATTCTAGGAAGGAAGCACCTGCTGCTGGAGAACAGAGTACCACTTCAATGAAAAGTGAATGAGAGTGATCATGATCACAGTATTAATCAGGAAAATCCCAAGTTGAGATTCATGAAAAAAGTAAGTAAGTTATATGCTGAGAACAACAGATCCCCGTGAAGACCAGTCTCAATGGCAAGCTTAGGGAATGGAAATGGGCTTCACAGTCTCATGTCCAGCCCAACCTTCAAGTTAAAAAAACCTATCTACATAAAAGCTGTTTTTAGAGCATTAGTACAAATCCCACCAGACATAGTCTATCAACCCAGGCTGGGAGGCTCACTTTTGTGAGCTGTGTGAAATTACCCCAAAAAATCTGCCATCTAGAAAGGGCTCCTTCCACAGTATCTAAACTACCACCTAGTTCTCCTCAGCTTACGACTTCAGCAGCAGAGCCTAACTCCCCAGCCCAAATGGAAATAGAGGACTCTTTATCAGAGGGCGAGGACAGGTCCCCGCGCACAACTCATCTTCCTCACCAGACAAGGCAATTATTTCCAACACCCCATCACTGGGCAATGATTCAAAAAAGTTCTAAGATCTTTTTAAAAGGGTAGCTCTTGCATAAAACCATGCTCTACAAGAAGTACAAGCAAAACAGTACTGCCTTTTGTGAACTGTAAGTCTCCTACCTCCTCCAGAATAGCTCTTCTGATGGATGAAGCTATTATGGATCCAGCAGACATTTGGCAGACCCTGGCCTTTTTCCCCTCTCCTCTCCCCTCCCCTCGCCCCGGTACTAAAAAAGGCACAAGTTCTTATAATAAAAAGTGAATAGGGATCACCCCCTGAGCAGCTCGGAGCCCTAAGCAATTGCTTTGTCTGTTTATCTCTAATGCCTGCTTTATTTAGAATATCACCAGATTTCATTGTTTCAACAAAAAGATTGCAACATTTTGTGTTTGTGTGTCTCATGATCTTCCATTCCATGAAACATTTCAATATTTTAACACTGTCCCAATTAAGGATGAAGACAAATGTTAAAATATCAGAATTTCCAGTTGGACAAAACATCCAAATTCTGATCAACCAACAGGGAATACATGGCCAAGAACACTGAGGATCTTTTCCTTGACTGAGATCAGTCACATGATTTTAGCAATTTAACTATTTTCTAGTTTATATTCCCATTTTTGTCACAAGTTATTACCTACCAACAGATATATCTGTACTTTTAAAATAAACAAATTTTTATCTTCTGGCAAGTACCCTTGATTTATAAATCCTAATTTTTCTTGAAGTGTCTACAGTTAATTATTCAAAATTAGTATTGGCTATCACTATCACTGATGTGAGAGCTGCATGGATGTGAGAGCTATCACTGATGTGAGCTGCACTGGCGTATTTTAATTCAGATAAGAAATACAAAAATAGTCAGTTGAAAAATACTTACTGGTTCTGTTAATGTTGTATCTTTTTCCAAGAACTGTACAACACAATAGGCCAGCTAAAATGTAAGTAACAGTTATTTAAATTATTTTAACTAACACTGAATATTAAAACACAACACAACATAACTAAATATCACAAATAATAGTGGAAGCACTTTAATCAGCAAAATATCTTAACGTTGGCAGATGTAGGCCTTTTCAATTTTTGTTCTTGGTGAAGGAAATAGATACATTTAACTAAAATGAAGTTATATGTATTTCAGACTATTGTATCTTTTAAAAGTCTTCAGTAGATTCAGATGCTCAGTTTCTTATTCTAGAAAAGGCTTCTTTTGTTATTAATCAGGAGATTTGATAGCTGTACTGCAGATCCAACATTTAGACAGTCTTTCCTTGACTTCATTCAGTTCTTCAATTAGAAGTATATATTAATCTGTGATACAAAGCCAGTTCCTCCTTCCTCTAACTATTGCATGTTTACACCAAAAGCTAAGAATAGGACACTTCCAGTCCACCCACTTATTAGCACTGGTCCGACATTGACAGGTACTCCCCTCCCCATTAAAAATATCTTGGTTCTGTAATTTTCACTCCAGTTTATCTGATGAACTGGGTTTTACTCATGATACTATATACTTGTTTTTGTTTTTAAAGTTACAAACTAACATGGCTACCCCTCAAACTTTCTGTTGGTGAGAAAGATAAGCTTTTTAGTTTAAGACATGGAGCTCTTCAGATCTGGGAAAAGAACTCAGTATCACAACTAACACAGCTAAATATGGGGAGTGGGAATATTTAGCATAAGTAGTTAATACATATTTGAAGGGACCATTCAAGATGAAATGATCTATTAACATCAGTCCAGGCCCCAGGAGGAAAGGAAGCAGAGGTGGTGAGTCAGCTGGGGAAAGCCAGGATTGTTACAGATTGTTGTAATAAACCCTCAGTCCAGTGTCTCCCCTATCCCTTATTCCAAGTTTCTGGAAAATTGAGGCTAGGGACACCATCTGTGCCCACTCTGACTAATAGTAATTTATGGACCTATTAGCCAGGAATTTATCTAGTTCTATTTTGAGCCCTGTGATAGCCTTGACCTTTGCAACATCCTCTGGCAAAGAGTTCCATAGGTTGGTTGTGCACTATGTGAAAAAAAAATGCTTCCTTTTGTTTAAAGCCTGCTGCCTCTTAATTTCATTTGGGAATAACACCACTTCCCTATTCATTTTCTCCAGACCAGTCACAATTTCATACACCTCTATCATATCCCCTCCCCCTTCCTCCAGTAGTTGTCTCTTTTCCAAGCTTTCAAGTCCCAATGTTATTAATCTCTTTTCACATGGAAGCCATTCTGTATCCCTAATAATTTTCAATGCTCATATATATCTCTATCTCAGATGTGGGTATCCTGTGGATTTATATAGAGGCAGTAATATGTCTCTATTATTAGCTATCCCTTTCTTAATAATTCTCAAAATTCTGCTAACTCTTTTGACTACCACTGCACCCTGAGTGGATGCTTTCAGAGAATGATTCCAATACACAAGATCTCTTTCTTGAGTGGTAACAGCTAATTTAGACCCTATCATTTTATATTTATAGTTGGGATCAGGGATGTTAGCAAGCATTTATTTTTGTAAACATGTATCCTCATAAGAGACACAGCAAGAGGGGCGTAGTCATTAGGACTAACCAATAAGCTTGGACTTATGGTTAATTATGTAAATGACTACACACTAATATCCCTAGTTGGGATTGTTTTACAATATGCATTACTTTGCATTTATCAACATGAAATTTCATCTGCAATTGTGCTGCCCAATCACCCAGTTTTGAGAGATTATTTTATCACTCTTTGCAGTCTAGCTTGGACTTAGCTATCTTGAGCAGTTTTATCTTCAAATTTTGCCACCTCACTGTTTACCCCTTTTCCCAGATCATTTATGAGTACAGCTAAATAGACCAGACTGCTGGGGGACATGACTATTTACCTCTCTCCATTCTGAAAATGGAGCACTTATTCCTACCCTATATCAGAGGGGTAGCCATGTTAGTCTGAATCTGCAAAAGTGACGAGGAGTCTGTGGTATCTTATAGACTAACAGATTTGCTGGAGCATAAGCTTTCGTGGGCAAAGACCCACTTCATCAGATGCATGATTCCTACCCTGTGTTTCCTATCTTTAAGCTATTTATTGGTCCATGAGAGGACCTTTATCTACCTGCATCTGATGAAGTGGGTCTTTGCCCATGAAAGCTTATGCTCCAATAAATCTGTTAGTCTAGAAGGTGCCACAGGACTTCTCGTTGTTCTTAAAGATTCAGACTAACACCACTACCCATCTGATACTTTCTTTACCCTAGTGCAGTGTTTCTCAAAGTGGGCCACACTAACGAGCCACTCCCGTTTTACTTACTGGCTCGGGCCACTGCTTTCTGTGGCTCCCCTTGGCTGCAAACAGTGAACTGCGAGGCTCCATGGCTACAGAGCTGTTAAGTAAACAAATAGGAGCGGCCCATTAGCAGCTTTCAAAGTGGGGCTGGAGACTTTGGTGAGGGACCCTGCCAAAGGCTTTCTGAAACATACAGTATATTCACTAGATCCCCCTTGTCTACATGTTTGTTTACTAGCATTCTTTGAGGGAGGGCAAGTGGTGAGGCATGATTTCTCTTTATAAAAAACATGTTGGCTCTTCTCCAACAAATTGTGTTCATTTATACTTCTGACAATACTGTTCTTTACTATTGTTTCAATCTCTTTCCCAGTACATGAAGTCAGGCTTACTAGCCTGTAATTGCTGGGATTACCTTTGTTGTGCTTTTTAAAAACTGGCACCATATTACCTATTCTCCAGTCATTTGGTACAGAAGTTGATTTAAATGATAGGTTACAAACTAGAGTTATAGTGCTTCAATTTCAAATTTAAGGTCCTTCAGAACTCTTCGATGAACAACATCTGGTCCTTAGGACTTATTACAGTATAGTTATCAATTTGTTCTAAAACTTCCTTGAATGACACCTCAGTCTGGGAAGGTTCCTCAATTTGCCACTAAAAAGAATAGCCCAGGGTTGGGAATCTCATTCACATTCTCAGTCATGAACATCAACACAAAGAAATCCACACGAGAAAACTACTTCCTTGACACTACAGTACAATTAAATGATGAACAAATTTCCACCATCATATACTGGAAACCTATCGACCGCTACACTTACCTTTATGCCTTTAGCTTCCATCCCAGACACATTTCTCAATCTATTGTAAATAGCCAAGCCCTAAAATACAACCAGATTTGTTCCAATCCCACAGACAGAGACAGACACCTACAGGATCTATATAGAGCATTCTTAACACTGAAATACCCACCTGGAGAAGTGAAAAAAACAGATCAACCGAGCCAAAAAAGTATCCAGACATGAACTACTTCAAGACAGGCCCAAAAGAGAAAACAGAATTCCACAACTTAAACCCCTCCAACGAATTATCAACAATCTACAACCCATCCCGGGAAATGACCCCTCGCTCTCACAGGCTTTGGGGGTGGGGGGAGGGGAAGGCCAATTCTCACTTGCAGACAACCCCCTAACTTCAAACAAATTATTTCAAGTAACCATGCAACACACCTCTATCATAATCATCCAGGAACCAACCCCTGCAATAAGCCCTGCTGCCAACTCTGCCCACACATTTACACGAGCGATTTCATCGCTGGACCCAACCACATCAGCTACCAAATCAGAGGCTCACTTAACTGCACATCCACTAATGTGATCTATGCCATGAAATGCCAGCAATGTCCCACTGCAATGTATACTGGCCAAACTGGACAGCCTCTGCGGGAAAGAATTAATGGACACAAATCAGATATCTGAAAAGGCAATGGACAAAACCCTGTTGGAGAATACTTTAATCTTCCTGGACACTCATTAATGGATCTCAAAGTTGCCGGTTTTTGTTTCAGATCAATTCCACAAGCCAAATACATAGAGAAAGGCTGCACCTTAACTTCATTCACAAGTTTAATTGTTATGCAAATGGTATGAATGGATGGCTCACACATTATCTTCCACATCTTAATGACTTTACCAACCAACCAATGAAGGTGCTAACGGTTCTTGATGTCTGTGTAGAATCTGGTGTTGGTCATCTTCCTTTCCAAGGGCAAACTAATGGTTCTTAGCAGCCTCCTATAACTATTTAGTGTTTAATGTCCTACTAGACTATTTGTTGTTTAAGTTTTCCCTGTTACAGACTAACTTGGCTACTCCTCTGAAGCTTTTGAACAAAGAATTAATTTAGTTTTTCCACAGTGTCCTTATCTTTGAGTGCTCCTTAGCATCTTGATCATCCAGTAGCCCCGCAGAATGTTTAGCAGGCTGTTTCTGATGTATTTCCAGTTGGACATCACTATGCTCTTGAATTAACTCACACAAGAAAATGACAAAAAACTAAAACACTACATCGCCTGTGGGTGAACACTTTTCACAAAGTAAACATTCTATCTGACCAAATCAGTCCTCATCAGGAAAGCTGCACAATACTTTTAAAAGATGGGAGTTAACTACATAGCTTTGCTGAAAACTAAAACATAACGGAATAGACACACTGAATAGAGACACTGGATGTATGGCTTATTACAACAATTTGTAACCCTCTAACCCTGCTGTCCCCAGCTACCTTGTCTCCTCTCTAGGGAGAAGGATTAGCAGACCAATTCACCCTGAACAGTTCTTTGAAATGTATTAACTACTTATGCTAAATCTGTTCCACCTTTTTATTTAGCGGTGACACGCTGGTTTATCAAACCTGGAGAAAAGTTCTGTTTACCTGAAATCTCATGAGCCTTCTCTCTTTACAACACTGCACACAAGATACAGAAGTCCACATTTAATGCATCCAAACAACTAATTCTGTTGTGTACTAAAACCATGCAATAATCATGTTACTATGACAAAAGTATTTTAGTGTTTGCAACCCTAAATTTGATTACAAAGATTAGAGACTGTTCCCTCTGAGTACCAAAACTGTGTATTTCCATACTTAATATGTATTAATTTCTTTTCAGTGTAGCCTTCATTCTGAATTTCTTGGGTTTGTAATTCTCAAGTCTTGGAATAATTATAATCTCTTATTTTTTTACCTCCCAATTATTTATCATACTCTCAACCTTACCTCTATTTTAACTTTTTTTAGCTGGAAATTTCTTTAGTTTTTTTTATTATTAAATGTCATAATCAACACTAAACAAGAAACTCAAAATATTACACATGAGATTTCCAATTATTTGAAGATACGTTAGCTTCAATCTTAAATTATGTTTTAAAATTTTAACTTGTAAAAGCATATTCATCAGTGCAACATAAGGCAGCCAGAGTGCATTAGATAGTTAACCCAGATTTACAACAGCTTTTCATTTCCAGAACTGTAAAAAGCAGCCAAAGTATACTGGTGAATCTGTCTTTTAATTTGCAGCTGACTTACTGGTTTAGATGCCACTATTACAAGGACTGGCACAAAAGCCCAGTCTAAGAGCTCCAATGTTCCTGTGTTTCTTATGAGCTTTGCGAATGCTCCTGCATCACTTCCCCAGCAGAGCCACTTCAGTGTGCAGCACAGCAGAAGCACTACTACTAGTAGTCTTTCTAGCACTGACGTTCAAATAAGTGCCAGACATGAAATCTTAAGAGTAGTGACTGTTTGGTATAGTACAGGCAGTCCCCGGGTTACGTACAAGATAGGGACTGTAGGTTTGTTAAGTTGAATTTGTATGTAAGTCGGAACTGGTACATATTGTAGGGGAAACTCTAGCCAAACATTTCTCCAGAGCTCAGTTTTATTCTCCCACACCTCACTTCCCCCAGTCCTTTACTCTCAAGCTGAGGTGCCTGCTGAGAAAAGCCGCTCCGCGTCTCCCTGGTCTGCTGGGAGGGGGCGCTAGCTTCGCATCTCCCTGGTCTGCTGGGGGGAAGCAGCTAGTGCGGGGTTGCCTCACCCCGTTTGTAAGTAGGGATCCGATGTAAGTCGGATCCATGTAACCCGGGGACTGTCTGTAGTCTACTAACTTGAAGTGTGCAATCCTCCAACAGAACCGTTGCATCCCAATCAGCTACAGAGGTTATTGGTTAAATTACCTCTGATGCCACAATGACCCAATTAAAGAGTTACCTCAGCTGATGCTGCCTGTAGCCTATATAAACTATTACATTCAACTATTAATAATTTAGCTTAATTACACCCAAAGGTCTCCAGATATAGTCGAAACCTAAGATTTTAGGAAATTAAACAAACAGGATTTTTTATATTAATGTCATGTAGGACAAAGGAAAGATTATTAGACACAAACTTAAAAGGAGCTAGTTTTTGCAATTAAATCTGATAATTGATTTGTTATAACTACCTGTTTTACCTCTGTATCCATGGTCTGGCAGGACCACAGATGTCCCTGAACTGGAGAGGGTCAGCAGGCTGGTCCAGCAAATTCCCACATTTGGAATTTGTCAAGTCCTGAGGGTGGGGTACCTAGTGATGTAAGTGACTAGTCGTCTATTCTATAAGTACAAGCTTATTGGATAGTTGACTAGTGATGCGACTAGTCACTTCCCCCCTGCCTCTATCAGAAAGAGGCATCAAAGGGGGGGGTCAGAAGCTGGTGCTGGGGGGAGCTGGCTTAAAAGCCAGTTGCCCCAGCACTGTCTCCTCGGGGGGCAGCGGAGGTAGAGGCACAGTGGGGAAAAGGCGCAAGCAGGGGACTGAAGCAGTCTCCGCTTGCACCGGTTCTGTTGCGATTCTGCTTTGAAATGTACAAGAGCTCCACTCCGGCACTGCAGCGAGCATGGGGCCAGCAGGAGACTCTACTGGCCCCATGCTCCCTGTGGGGCTTCCTTTTGAAATGTGCCAGGACTCTTGTACATTTCAAAGGCTCAGGCGCTGCAGGGAGCATGGGAATAGCAGGGGAGTTCCCCACTGGCCCTGCGCTCCCTGAGGGGCTTCTGCTTTTGAACTGTAGCCAGACCCCAGCAGGGCTCTTTCTACATTTCAAAGATGGAGCCACCCTTATTGACTAATTGAACAGTTGATGGAAATCCCATAGAATATTCAAGTAGTTAATTAATTTAAATTTAACATCCATAGCTGGACCAGGGAGGTTCAACCTGTATTTAAATTCACAAAGTGCTGTAAATTTGAAGATATGCCCGATTTTTCAAATATAACACAGATTGAATAAATGCAAAAACCAAATTCAACCTTAATTATGGAATTGAATCTGGCACTCTATACTTAACACTGGGCCTACATAATATGTAACAGATCCACAAAGCTATTACCTATTCCTACTTTAATATATTTTTAAATCTATAATATTTACTAGACAGAGTAGAATAGCTTTATCAGAACTAAGCCCATAAAAGAAAAAATTCATTTATCAAAAATATTCAGGATTCCTCTGCTCTTTTGTAAACAGTAATTGTAACAAAGATCTGACAACTCAAAGTATCAATATTAAATAGTGTCTGATCTGTGATAAATCAGTAGAACACAAAAGGTTTTCAAATGCATGCTGTCATGAATAGGAGCTGCAAAGGAAAGTGACTTACCCGGAGAGCGAGGAAAGGTTTAAGCAACTTTGGAAATGCACCTGAGGGAGGGGGCTTTGGGCATTCAGCCAATGAAATACAGATAAGGACTTTCAAACAGAGAGGTTTGTTTGTTTTTTTCCTTTGTTTTAGAGTCAGCAGTCGTTTTTCCCCATGCAGCAGGAGAGACGGACTCTCCAGGAACAGACTCCTTGAATTCATTCAAATATGTAAGTAGGGATAGATAAGATGTGTAAGTAAGTATAGATAGTTTGTCCAGTTTTATGGTTTTCCTTGTTTGGGGGTTTGGAAATCATGTCTGAGCTGGTTGTTTTTTCTCTTCTCTTTTGTAACTAAGGTTTACAGTCCAGGGATTCTCTCTGAGTCTATTTTAATACATGGCTTTTAACACTTAGTCATTTACTATGCTTGCAACTGTAGTCTTGTTTTAACAATGAAAGTGCTTTCTTTTTGTTTTGGTTAACCGGTATTTGTTGATTTTTGTGTCCTTAAACCAATGTGCCTAAGTGAAACCATGCTACCCAGAAGAAGCAGAACCCCATTGTTCTCTGCAGATTCGCTGTTTCCCAACTCCAAGCAAAATGGAGGTTGGGGGGGGGGGGGGGACGACGAGATTCTAAGTTGTTTCATCCCTGGAAAAGGGTTTATTTTATATTTTTAGATACACTTGGTGGTGGCAGTGATCAATCCTTTTTTTTTTTGCGCGGGGGGGGGGGGGGGGAAAGAGGGAAGGGAGGAGGAAACTCAGGGAAACTGAGACCAGACAAGTTTGTCTCTGGAAGTTAGAGTCACTTTCTTACGGACTCGGCTAGCTGGCCCCCATATCTACTCTCGAAGTGCCAAGTTGGGGAACTGAGCCATGATACATGCTATGACTATAAGCCATGTTGTTGTGCTTATCCACTATTACTAGTGCATATTAAGTATTATGCCAGAAAGAACTTTAAAAATTTCTCAATTGCTTCCACCACCCCCCAGGTATGGAAAAAATTGTAAGGTTTATATATACTTGAAATATATTCTGTTCCAAAATGTTTTAAAAAAAACCTACCTGTGCATGAAATAAAGCTAATCCCTTAGCAGTATGCATAGGAATCAACACCTTCATAAGAAACTGTTTGTGTTCTGCTTTCAATGGCAATGCAAAACCATTAATAATGCTGAAAAACATGAACAAGCACAATTATTTTATCTTAAAAAATAGGGGGACACTTCCTTTTTCTTGACAGACTGAGAATTATTGTACTCAAAGCTTACTTTTTTACATGAACTTTACAAAATATACCTATTATTTAGGGATTGGGAAGTGGGCTAGAAGCCCATACGCTCAGTTATCAGTGTCTGTAGTACAGAAGTTCAATTCTTTGTGATCGTTGGGGATAATTTAGAGTAAAATTTCCAAGATTTTTCCATTTTTAAAATCAGAAGCATCTTGCAGTCTCACTGTAGATCTTAGCAAGGCACATTAACCACAGATCTTAGTGAGGTTGACACGCTGTCCACTCACAATAATTAAAAGGTGATCTTGAAAGAGAAGAAATACAATTATACTCTATTTTACTACTGACACATAAATAAGGCCTGAAAGTTTATTTGCTTTGGTGATTTTTGTAATGGGGAGTGGGGAGGAGGTAGCAGTTTTCTTTTTACCTTATAAATTCAGGTCCTGTAACTTAAGGGTAGACACCATTGCCATATGTACGCCAATAAAATGTACCACAAAAATCATCAGGTGATGCAGCTAATCCTGCATATCGGAGCCTTACTGTAGACAATTTTACACTTCCTACAGGAGTTTTAGTTGAACCTACTCAAAAGCAAGTGTAAGTGAAGCAGTAGTAAAAATTGTTCTGACCGCTGAAGCTGTCTCTCCCTTCAGCTGTCCTTAATTTTAGCAATTATTCAGGTGGATCAATAGGAAATTTTTTGATAGATCTTTTCTGCAATAGTGAAATTTATGTCAATTGTAGAGTACCATTACAAAACTGTGAGGGAAAAGGATATTCAGTCAGACTATTTTAATACCAATAAAGCTTTAATGACTGAGGCTTTGGCTACAATGTCAATTGAGGGACAAAACGTTCATCCTTCATAGGTGTTTATCCCCCACCCCATATGACAAAAATTTTGCCTTGGCAAGTTGCAGCTGAAATGGCTTATTGTTGGCAGGAGCACTCACTCTCAGCAAAACTGCAGACAAACAGCATTTACAGTACCTGACTTTTAGAGACACAACTGTATCACTAAAAGCTTTGTAGTGTAGACAAAGCCTAACCAACATGGTAGGAGAAGAAAACCCTGTTAAAAATTAAATATCACCTTCAATTTAGGCATAATAGCTAACAATGTACTCCTGAGATACATAACTAGTCTCTTAGCAAAGCCAAGATGGAGACATACATTTTATTTTAAAAAATAATTATAAGCAAGAGAAAACAAACCCCCTTTTAAAGGCAAAAACTACCTTTCATGCTTTTCATACATCATGCCAAAGCCAAAAAAAGAGAAGCCAATTTAAAAAGAAATCCATTGCAGATCATTTTAAAGATTTACATAGACAAAGCAAACTTTTCTAATTTGATATTGATACTAGGGGGCTGTGCCCCACTGCTTACCAACCCTCCCATTTGTCAACCGCAGCCAGATTGTGGCCTCCCCTCCTACCTGAGCTGCAGCGGGGGGGGGGGGGGGGGGGGTGCCACCAGCCCTTCCTGCAGCCAGATGGGGACTGGGCCCTGATTGGATAGGGTGTCTGGCAGGGGGGAGGAGTCAAGAGCAGGAGCAGACTGGGGGCAAGTATCTGGCCAGGGACAAGGAGAAGGGAGAGAGGGCAATAGCAGGGGAGTGGGCTAGGGTGTCTCGCTGGGAGGAGAGGAGGCAGGAGTAGGGGAGAGGGCAGGAGTGGACTGGGGGCAGGACATCTGGCCATGGTGGAAGGGGCAGGAGTAGGTTGGGTGCAGGGTGTCTGGCCAGAGGTGAAAGGCAGGAGCAGGCTGGGGATGAAGAAGGGGAGAGGGTGTGAGGCACTGGAGGTGCAGGGTCTGGGCATGAGGGACTGAGGGGAAGAGGGGGGGCTTCTTTTCATTCTGGGTGCTGTTCCTAAGCTCTGGAGGCTTTCCCTGCTGTTCCAAAGGGGAAGCCACTTCTGTTCTTATTCCAGTCTTGTGACCCAAGCCCCCTCAAGATTAGCGTGCCAATGGAGGCTTGTTGCAGGGGGAATGGGGAGAAAGCCCCGTGGCTCCGCACCGGATCCAGCTTGTGGGGAAGCTGGATTCAGCACAGAGCTGCAGAGCTTCTCTCCCCCTCTCCCCGCAACATCGCTCTAATCTTGAAGGAGGGGTATGGGGGGGGAGGGACATGAGGCTGGAGCGCCAGGCAGTGGCCCAAGTGTCTGACCCGAGGCAGGCGGCAGCAGTGGTTCCCCACTGGGTAGCAGAGCCTAAGGGCCCCAGACCTGGAATTAGAAGCGGATCTGGATGGGAAGCAGAAGGGATGGGGACCAGCAGAGTTCTCTGAGTATCTTTCAGTCATCCCCCACCATAGCTGCCACTTCCCCTTCAGATTCTGCCGAGGTGCTGGGGGAGTAAGGAAAGGGGGGCGATGCAGAGTAATGTTATGTCATTCTCTCATCCAGATGGAAAATGTTATTTATTTTATATAAAAGAGAGAGAGAGAGAGAGAGAGAGAGAGAAATACAATGGCATCACTTTATAAGCATAACAATCTTCTTTGACATCCCCACAATTGGAAAGAAACAAAATACAATGTTCAATTTATATTATCAAACCAAACTTACCTTCCCAATATCTCAAGTAGTTCAGCAACACCATTGAAGTGCTCTGTTTCATATATAAACCTGTTAACAATAAGATGCAATAGTAATTAGTACACTAATAAAACGAAAATAAGAGAAAAAAATTCTAATAGTGAAACTCTTTATTAAGTGTATTTTATTTAAATTTCTAATATTTGTTTTCCTTTGTAGTTCAAAAGTCAGTTGGCTCTTTGCAGTTTATGGTATGTCTCCACAGCTAGAGTTTAGCCTAACAAAGGTACTTGAATGTAGGTAGCATGGGAAACAGTAAGGGTACGTCTAGACTACATGCCACTGCCGACAGAGGCATGTAAGATAGGTTACCCGACATAGTCAATGAAGCAGGGATTTAAATATTCCCGGCTTCATTAAAATAAAAATGGCCGCTGTGCTCTTCCGCCTCAGCTGATGGTCAGCACAGGGTGCTAGTCAAGACGCGGATCGGTCGACAGGAAACGCCTTTGTCGACCGCTCCTGTAAACTTCGTTTCACGAGGCATAAGGGCCGGCACGGCACGGAACGGTGGCCATTTTTATTTTAATGAAGCGGGGGATATTTAAATCCCCAGTTCACTAACTATGTAGAGTAGCCTATTTTACATGCCTCTGTCGGCAGAGGCATGTAGTCTAGACATACCCTAGCAGTGAAGTCAGAATGAATTAACAACCTAAATACCTACCCAGGTTCTGCATCATGCTTGTAATATCCACACTGAATCCAGCAACAGCATTGACTTCACTGTTTTTGTTACCTGTGCTAGTTGGAGTCAAGCTAGGCTTACCAATGCATAACTTTTGCTGTACTGACATCTGCTTAGAGCTCATTTTTCTTCCTTCATATTAAGCTAAATCAGGTACAATGCAATTTAAATTTGTTTAAGTAAATATATTAGGAATTTGCACCAGTGTAACTAGATTAAGTTTTACACTGTACAACTAGTGCAAGTTTTCATACATAATCAAGTCCTACAGTAAAGGCCTGATCCTGCAAGGTGCTGAGTTTTTTCAGTTCTCATTCATAAACATCTTACTGATGGAGTCTTGTTCGCTGTTTCTCGGGAGCCGAGGAAGACATGTTGTGTAGTTCATTTGTGGAGATGCATGTGGCTCCAGAGCCCAAAGGTTGAAGCATACCTGTGGCTACAAATAGGGCATGGGACGCCGGCTGTCAGGACAGGAGAGAACACAGCTCTATGTCGTCTTTCACGTGCAGCAGTGAGGCGTTGGCGGAGGTCATCCTCAAACTTTGTCACTGCTTTTCTCGTATGAGAACGCCAATTAGTCCTGTCTGCAGCAGCTAGTTCAAATTATCGAGGTTGAAGGCCTGTCCACTGCAAGTTGGTCTTCAGGTTATCCTTATACCTCTTCCTCGGGTGTCCCTGTTTGCAACTACCACGTACCAGCTCCCGTAGAAAAGCTGCCTCGGGATCCTGCTTTCGTCCATGCGGAGAACATGGCCAGACCATCGAAGCTGGATCTGGAGAATCTTGGCTTTGATGCTTGTGGACTAGTTCTATCAAGCACTTCTTAGTTAGTAATTCAGTCCTGCCAGAGTACTCGCATGATTGATCATAGGGAGCACATGTGGAACTGCTCCATCCGCTTGATGGGCCTACGGTACAGGGTCCATGTTTCACAGCCATACAGGAGAGAGGTGAGGACCACAGCATTATATACCTTGAGTTTAGCTGACAGGCAAATATCTTTGTGCTGAAGAACTTTAATATGCAATCTCCCAAGTGCCCTAACTGGCTTTCTGGATCCTCGCTGTAATCTCTTTGTCAAGGGATCCATCACTTGATATTGTGCGCCCAGGTACTTAAAGCTGTCCACTACCTTCAGTTGTGTACCATCAATAGTGATATATGGCTGTGGAGGAGCACTGTTTGGTGCAGGCTGGAAGAGGACTTCTGTCTTTCCGAGGCTAATTGTGAGACCAAATAGTTTAGATCAGGGGTTTCCAAACTTTTTGGCATGGGGACCAGTAAATCCATTCACGAGCTTTCGGAGGACCGGTAACATTCATTTGCATATTTATTAAGCAAATGATGAATATGCAAATACATTGTTTTTGGTCCCCCTAAAGCCCCCAGAACCAGCTTTAGCAAAGCTTTTGATATGTCCACCCACAACATTCTTACCAGCAAGTTAAGGGAATTTGGATTGGAAAAATGGACTGTAGTCCAATAAAAACCCTGCACCACCACATCATGTATTGAAAGGGGGCTCATTTATTTTCAGAAAGCTGACACCATCTTTGGAATTTTTTATCCATATTCTCATTCCGGATGGTGAACCAGGTTCTCTCCATTCTGACACACTAGAGTGCCTTTAAACCTCATTGTCAACAGTGGGGATATTTAAAAGGCACTGCTTTTAAATTTTTATTCAGGATCTGTGCGCGCCCTGAACTGTTCCACTCCCCACTGGCCGATTCTCCCCCCCCCCACCTCCCCCCCTCCCCACCCTGGGCCAGCTCCGCTATCCCCGCCAGCCGATTCTCTCCCAATCTCTCCTGGCAAGCCCTGCTGCCCCCGCCAGCCCTGCTTCTGCCGGCTAGTTCCCCAGCAAGCCCCGCGATCTCCCCCAGCCAGCCTCACTGCTCTTGCCAGCCGGTCCCCCCCTTTCCCTCCACGATCTCCCCTGGCCAGCCCTGCTTCTGCCAACCAGTCCCCCCCGCCTCTCCCCCCACGACCTCCCCTGGCCAGCTCCAATACTCCTGACCCCCGCCCCCCGCCAGCCCCACTTCTGCCAGCTGGTTTCCTCCCTCCCCAGCCAGCCCTGCTTCCGCTGGCCAGTTCCCCTCCCTATCTTCCCCAGGCAGCTCCACTGCCCCGACACTGCTTCCCTGCAGCCATATCCAACTCCCTGCTCCCTCCTCCACAGCCAGCAATAAGAGCTCACTATGCCTCTGCCGGGAGCCTGAAACATACGGCTGCATCCGCCCAGCCCGGCTGAGGGCTTGGGGAACCTGGCGCTGCTCAGGCAGTCCGGGAGCCCGGGACACCCTGGAAGCCATGCTGAGGCCCAGTATTTTTTTCTGCAGCCCGGTACCGCAGAAGCGGGCGAAGATTTTCCCGGCAATAGAAAGCAGCAAGGTACCTCTGTAGTTCTCGCAAATCAGCTCTTGCACCCTTATTCTTGTACAGAGCAACTATCACGGCATCACAGAGATCAGATGGCATTTCTTCCTCTTCCCAAATACTGGTCAAGACACTATGAAAAACCTTAAGTGACTCCTCATTAAACGCCTTGTACAGTTCTGCGGGAATTCCATCCTTGCTAGATGTCTTGCCACAACTCATCTGCTTGATGGCCTTTCTAACTTTGTCAATAAATGGAGGATCTCCCAGGTCTTCAAGAGTTGGCTTCTGAGGAATCTATTCCAGTGCTGACTGATGGACTGATGATGGACGATTCAGGAGCTGACTGAAATACTCTTTCCATCGGTTATTAATGCCAGCCTTATCCCTAATCAATATGGTTCTGTCTGCAGATAACAAGGGGGCAAAGCCAGACTTGGAAGGACCAAAGACTGACTTGATGGAGCTGAAGAACTCCCTTGAGTTATTTAAGACAGCATAGTGTTGCACCTCTTCAGCTTTTTTCTCCCACCACTGAGCCTGGGCCTGGAGAAACTTAAACCTGTCTTTCTTAGAGATGGAGCCTGGGTCATTCTGCCACTCCATAAATGCCTTGTTTTTCTTGGCAAGCAGGTCCTCAATAGCACTGTTGTTCTCATCAAACCAGTCTTCATGACTGCGTTTCTTGGGACCCAGCACTGACTTCGCTGTCTCCATCACCATTTCTCTAAACTGGCTCCACTTCTGAATTGGACCTCCAATCAATGGTCTGTTGGCAGTCAACTTTTCATCTGGAACTTGCGCAGATGAAAAAGCTGCTGGAGTCTGGCAATGTTAAAGGCTGTTCGAATGAGCTTTGGGCGCTTCGGGTGATGCTGAGCAATGTGTATCTTGAAAATATTGCGGACAAGCCTATGGTCAGCTCCTCGCATGGCTCTGACAAGGACATCCCGAATATCATGCTGACGAACAAGGACAATCTATCATTTCAGTTCTCATTCATAAACATCTTACTGATGGAGTCTATGTAACTGACAATCATATAAATTCCCTGTTTGCTAGTCAGCATTTACTATGATGGTTCTGCTGACTGTTTCACATAAAGCCATAAAAAAGGAGGGTCCTTAAGTTAAATATTTATCGTCTAGGCTAAATACAGAACTAGCTCTATAAATTACCTGAGGAAAATGTTGTTAATTTGTTTTCTGATGAATGCCCTTAATCCAAGGAATTTTCCATAAATTCGATGAAGGACTGTCTTTAGGAAATCACGCTCCCGTGGGTCTTCACTATCAAAAAGCTCCAACAGCTTTAAACATAAATCAGATATTAGTTTATTTTTGTAAAAAGTGTCATTTTGTTAATTCTAAGTATTATTAGAAGCAAACACTTACTTACAATTCTGTTCATATCGTCAACATTGAATGAATTAACATAATATTAACTCATTGTTCCAAAGCTTTATTTTCCTGTCCCTTAGCATTTCATCGTCTAAGAAACATATTCAAACACAACATGAAGCTTTTTATACAATGCACATCAGTTAAATAATTTCAACTGGGATTGGATGTCTTTAGAGTAATCATTTTATTAATTTTGTAGTTTCATCTAACAACTCAACATTTAGAAAGCATTGGACTGAATAGCTCAAAAAAATTGCCAACAATTCCCATAACTTGCAAAATCAAAATCAGTATTTTAGTTATCTATATACTAATGCAAGAGGTATGGGAAACAACTAGGAAGAATTCATAATGCTAGTAAATAAACAAAACTATGACATATTTGGTATCACAGAGATTTGATGTGATAATATGCATAGCTGGAATATTGGTCGAAGGGAGGAGGTGTTGCTATATATATTAAAAATGTATACATTTGGACTGAAGTGCAAACAGAAATGAGACAGACTTGTTGAGAGTCTCAGGGTAAAACACAACCATTATGTCACGGTAGCGGTCTACTATAGACCACCTAACCAAGGAAGAAAAGGGGGATAAGGCTTTTTTTGTTTATTTTGAATCAACAAAGTTATCTAAAGCACAGGACTTGGTGGTGATGGAGGACTTCAACTATCCAGACATCTGTTGGGGAAAATAACAGAGCACAGATTATTTTTTATTTCAGAAGATAAAGAAAGCTACTGGGGGCAGGCTGTTCCTTCTTATTTGTCAAAATCAAATCTAGAATGAGTTTAGAATTTGAAAATGGAAGGCAGCTTGGGTGAAAGTGATCATGAAATAAGCAAGGCAATTTCTCTTGGCTTTAATATTCACATTTACTTATCAAAAGCTACAAATGGGACACATCCAGCCTGACTTAGTGTCATTAGCACTGGTCCTACAATTGACAGAAAACTGTTTTTATTGTTATATATACTCTGGATTCTGTAATTTCCATACCAACTCATCTGATGAAGTGGGTTTTACCCATGAAAACTCATGATATATTTGTTAGTCTCTAAGGTGCCACGGGACTGCTTGTTGAAACCATAGTAAAGAATAAAATTGTTAGACATAGATGAAAATAATTTGTTGGGGGAAGTCAACATAGTCTCTGTAAAGGGAAAACATATTTTACTAATCTGCTAGAGTTTCTTGAAAGGGTCAACAAACATGTGGACAAGGGGGATCCAGTGGCTATAGTGTACTTAGATTTCCAGAAAGCCTTTGACAAGGTCCCTCACCTAAGGCTCTTAAGCAAAGTAAGTTATCATGGGATAAGAGAGAAGGTAATTTCATGGACTGATAACTGGTTAAAAAACAGGAGACAAAGGGTAGGAATAAATGGTAGGTTTTCCGAATGGAGAGTGGGGTCCCCCAAAGGTTTGTCCTGGAACCCCCACCTGTGTATGAGGCCTGGGGCCATCTGGGGCACGGATATTGCTGGGGCGTCAGAGGGGTTTTGCTCGTGAGACTTCAGGCAGGAAGCTGAAGTGCTCTGTGGGACTGGTTTGTGGCCTGTTTGGAGAGGTCACCAGTCTGGGGGCTGTAAGGAGCCCCAGATTTGAGCAATTCGCCCTGAGCGGACGCCCTCAGCTGTGCCCAGACACGGCCCAGTCCGTCACACAGGGCGACAAAAATGATGAGGGGTTTGGAATGGGTCCAATATAAAGAGAGACTAAAAAGACTTAGACTTTTCAGTTTAGAAAAGAAGAGACTAAAGGGGGATATGACAGAGGTCTATAAAATCATGACTGGTATGGAAAAAGTGAATAAGGAAAAGTTATTTACTTATTCACACAACATAAGAACTAGAGGTCACTAAATGAAATTAATAGGCATCATGTTTAAAACAAAAAGAAGGAAGTTTTTCTGCACTCAGTGCACAATCAATCTCTGGAACTCCTTGCCAGAGGATGTAGTGAAGGCTAGGACTTTAACAGGGTTCAAAAAAGAGCTAGATAGATTCTGGAGGTTAGGTCCATCAATGGCTATTAATCGGGATGGGTAGAAATAGTGTCCCTAGCCTCTGGGTGACAGGGAAGGGATCACATGAGAATTACCTGTTGTGTCTCCTCCCTCTGGGGTATCTGGTATTGGCCACTGTCAGCAGAAAGGATACTGGGCTGGATGGACCGTTGGTCTGATCTAGTATGGCCATTCTTATGTTGTTTTTAAAGTTACAGAGTAACACAGCTATCTTTTTATAAAGACTTTTTATGAAATGACAGCGTTCATGTTTCTAAGGAATGGTAGGACGGAGAATAGCAAAATAAAGACAATGGGTTTCAAGAAAGCAGACTTTAGCAGATTCATGGAACTGATAAGTAAAATACCATGGGAAGCAAGTCTAAGAGGAAAAACAAGACAGTTTTTCAAAGAGGCATTATTAAGAGCACAAGACAAAACTATTCCACTGTGTAGGAAAAATGGCAGCAGATCTCCTTGACTTAACCAAGAGATCCTAAACAATCTAAAAATTAAAACAGTTTTACTGTAAAACCTAGGTCAAATTACCAAGAATAAATATAAAAACCACCACAAGTATGTAGTTACAAAATCAGAAAGGGCAAGGTACCCCCCCCCCGCCCCCCAAAAAGGAACTGACCGGGGCCAAAAAACAAAAATAGCAGCACAACTTGGGGGATGGGGGAGGTAATTGATGGGGAGGGGGGCTGGGTTGCCTCGTGCCCCCTCCTGGAATTTGTTCATGTCCCCCAGTTTGGGAACCCATTATTTAGATAACGGCAGAAAGAGTATACTTGTAAAGTTTGCAGATGAGACCAAGTTGGAAGGGGCTGCAAGTGCTTTGGAAGATAGGAGAATAATTTTAAAAGATCTGGACAAACTGGAGAAATGGTCTGTGGTGAACAGGGTGAAATTCAATAAGGACAAATGCCAAGTACTCCACTTAGGAATGAACAACCAGTTGCACACATATAAAATGGGAAATGAGGCTCTAGGAAGGAGTTATGCAGAAAGAGATCTTAGGGGTCATAGTGGACCACAAGTTAAGTATGAATCAACATAACACTTGCAAAAAAGCAAACATTTCTGAGATCTATTAACAGGAATGTTGAAAGCAAGACATGAGAAGCAGTTATTCCACTCTGCATGGATTAGGCCTCAACTGGGAGCATTGTATCCAGTTCTGTATGCCAGAATCCAGGAAAGATGCGGACAAACTGGAGAAAGTTGAGAGAAGAACCACAGAAATAATTACGGGTCTAGAATACATGACTTATGAAGGGAGATTGAAAGAAATGGGTTTGTTTAGTCTGGAAAAGAGAAGACAAGAGGGGATAGGACAACAGTTTTCTAGAACATAAGAGATTGTTATAAGGAGGAGGGAGATGATGTAGGCGGAGTTTGTTCCTTCCATGAGTGCAGGGTACTGGACTTGATGACCTCTTGAAGCTCCTTCCAGTTCTATTTGTAAAGTCAATAGACTCTGGTCATCAGTAGAAGGGAATGAACATGTGACCTTAGGGACTAAGGCCATGGACTTGAACGAAAAGCCAGCTGACTCTCAGTTAAGGCTGTAGGGCAGATTTCACTCTCTTCTGTCAGTGGTCTCAATGCCTCTGGGTTGCATATTCTATAATAAATAGCTGGAAGGTATTATTTAAGGCCCCTGTCCTCAAAGACACACACTCAAACAGTTAAATAGGCACAAGTAGCCTAAAGATTTCAACAAAACTTTTCATGTGTTTAAAGTTAAACACACAAGTTTCTGTAAGATCAGGGCCTACTTTCTGTAAAATGAAAGATAAGAATCAAGTGCATTTTCTCAAAGCAAAGGAAAGAGTGAAGTATGGTGCTTTTATAAAGAAAGCTCTAGAACTAAAAATCTCACAGCCATCGCATTTAGGAATATTTTGTCTGGATCTGATACCAGTAGGTAATAGAAAATTATCTGTCCTAATTGATTCCTCTCATTTCAAAACAAATAGGATACATTTCACATTTATGCTTTTGTTTATACTAACTGGTTTTTTATTCAATACTTGTCAAGATTCATAAATCCTGTGTACATACAGGTAATATTTAAAGTATAATGAATTTATATTGAAGTATACTTTCAGGACATGGAGTAAACATTAGATCAGGAGAGAGTTGCTACCCTGCCTGGGTTAGCCACAGATGGAATGCAAGGCTCAACTGTCTAGCCTTGTCCCATTTTAAGACTGTCAATGGGAAACCATCAGAGACAAATTCAAGGAATCAAAACCACCTGGAGATAAAAAAGGAACACAAACAAAAAGAGAATTACTCTGCCTATGAATAAAGACAAAACACTATTTCAGCATAACAAAGAGCAGGGCAAGACACTTCGGATTCTTTTATTGAGGAGACATCTTGAGGAGCAGGGGCTGTTCTTATTAAAAAATGAATCCTAGTTCCTGTGAAGGTAGCCAGCTCTGCAACAGACTGAACTTTGGGAGATAATCTATTTTTTAGATAGGAAAGATAAATATGAAATGTAAACCCAGGTTTTCATTTTATTATTTTGTCATGTACTCTATTTCCATCACTGCCTCTTGTTTCTAGTAGAATCACTTTTCTGTCTTAAATAAATCTTCTGTTTTATTACAAGTGCTGTGTGTTATAATAAAGGAATTGTGCTTTAAGGAAAATGAATGAACTCGTGCCCCTTGGTCCATATTTGTCATCTGAAGAAGTGGGTTGTGCCCACGAAAGCACATAATACTATTTGTGCATTATTATTAGTCTTTAAGGTGCTATAGGACCATTGCTGTTTAAGATATTTTGGGGGTACTTTGAGGTAGAGAACCTAGGATTTTTGTGAATAACCAGTATCAGGTGCTGAAGATCACAAGAGAATGTTTCAAAAAAAAAAAAAACTAGAGGACTAGGATACATTTCTTGTTAGTATGCAAGGTAACGATAAGGCTGACAGAGCCCAGAAGAATCTTTGAGTAGTTGAAAGGCTGATCATGTTTTATTAGAGAACTGACAACCAGATGGGCAAGCAAGTCTCCCTCATCCTGGGGTTAACAATGTAACTATCAGTCTTGGGTGACCTGAGAATGATCACACAAGTATTAACTCATGTAGTGAGAGTGAAAAAGTCATTACAATAGGTCAGCACTGAGGATTATCTATATTTCACTGGAAAACAGTAACGTATGTATTGTTATGAAACTCAAATTTTATTCCACAAATTGAAGCTATTGTACGTTGCAATTTTTTTCTTAACAAAACTCAGTATTATCTCTATGATTTATAAGTTTCTGAATTTCCAGATTACATGTAGTTTGTGTAGATATTCTTCTACTAGTAGAACAGCTGGCAAACAAAAAGGATTCTCATGTTACAATATAAAGAACCAGTTTTATCAAAATCTGCAAAATACAAACCAATACTACAACAGCATCACTTTCAGTTAAGAGTTAACCAAGTATTAAATATAAAAATGTTACACTCACCTGCTGTACAAATTTCTGATCAATGTATCGCTTTGCAGTACTAGGCTGGAAATCTGGGCTCTCCAAAAATCTCAGGAAAAATTCATACACCAACTATAACAAACATTAAATGAAAACTCTGAAGAAGTTACCACTGCTGTTTACTAAAATAATAAAGATTCAAACTACCAAATATTTTATTACTTCTAATTATGTCAATAGGAGAAGAGGATACTGAAAATATTTTAGCATCAAGAAGGATATAATTCAAAGTGTATATAAAGTTAAAGGCTAGGACAACTATGAATACAAGACCAATGTGCACAAATAGAAAATTCCTTTTAAAAATATATACTAATAAAAGTTTGGTTCCCAAAGTTAGATATAAATTATACATTTTTTTAATCCGTATTTTTAAAAAACTGCACAAATGCATGAAAGTTTAATCTTTACTATGAATTACGCATCTGTATACTTGACATCCCAATCCAAACAGCAGAGCCTTGTTGCAGATTTTAGACCCAACATGATACAGCATATATGGAGTCTTACCCCTAAAATGTTCAGAAGAGCTGGTCCTCCCTCCCATGGGCCTTGGCAGATCCACAGGAGGGAAGGGACTAAGGGGAGCGGAAGACTTGTAATAGACCAGAGAAGTATGGAGGGTCAGAGCTTCTGCCTCACTCTTGAGATCTTGAAAAGCTCAGTATAGAAAACAGTATGCTTCAAGTCACAGCAGAAGAGAAATGAAATGCAGGATGGCAACTGCAATCAGTCTCTCCTCTCCCAGCCAGCTAGATGCACAAGACTGAGGCCTCTTTATGCAATGAGAGCTGACAGTGGAAATGTGGTTCACAGATGTAGGGTGTGGTACATAAATTTAGGCATAGTGTCATTGGAGATACGAGGCCTTGGTGATAATCAACTACCATTTTAGTGCTGTTGGGTGTACTAAAGCCCAGTCAAAATGCTCTTGTATAGCCACTATTGAGTGGGCCTTAAAAACTTTATGAGGAGTAATAATTTTGAAGTCAGACATTTTAACTACAATCTTTAAAACATCTGATGACACATGGATGGAATCCTATTGAAGACTAGTCAAATCTTTTTAGAGAACCAATACCTAAACAATTAACTAGAATTTCTAAATAAAGAGCAGAGGTGAGAGAAAAATGCTTGTAATGCACCATTATGTAATACATGATAAATGCATATGTGCCGGTATATATGTTTGTGATAATCAATTAAGGCATCTGGTAGGCCCAAGGAAGGAAATGTGCAGTATTTCTCCCAATACTTGCCTCTTCCCCCCTCCTCCCCAATTGACTGAAGTAATTTAGCAGTAAGTGTTTAAAGAGATTTGAAGCTATCCACATTATATAAAACAAAACTACAGGCAGTCCCCGGGTTACATACAAGATAGGGACTGTAGGTTTGTTCTTAAGTTGAATCTGTATGTAAGTCGGAACTGGCATCCAGATTCAGCCTGTTGAAACTGATCAGCGGCTGATTCCAGGAAGCCCGGGACAGAGCAACTCTGCCTAGGGCTTCCTGTAGTCAGCGCTGGTCAGTTTCAGCAGCGGCTGACTTGGGGACGCCTGGGGCAGAGCAGCTGGGGTGCTGCTGGGTTGCTCCAGTAGCGCCCAGAGCGGCGCTGCGGGACCAACCGGCAGCGCCCCAGCTGCTCTACCACAGACATCCGGAGAAAACCCTGGACTGCTGGGGGGGGGGGGAACATACTAGCTGTGCCCTCTCCCCCCCCCCAGCAGACCCCGGAGACGCGGGCGGGGAACCAAGACGCACTGCGGTCCCGCCGCCCAGGTCCTCCGCAGCTTTGCTCCGCTTTTCTCCCCGTCTCCCTGCTCTGTTGGTCTCCAGCAGACCAGGGAGACCGGGAGCAAAGCCGCGGAACGCGCCAGCAGCAGGACAGCCGCGGAGCATCTGGGCTGTCCGCTGCCCACGTGCTCCCCGGCTTTGCTCCCCGTCTCCCTGGTCTGTTGGTCTCCAGCAGACCAGGGAGACGGGGAGCAAAGCTGCGGAACACGCCGGCAGCGGGACAGCAGCAGCGCATTGGTCCCCAGCAGACCAGAGGCACCTGGAGCAAAGCTGGGGAGGCGGAGGGGTCCCGTGCCTCTGAGGCTTTGCCATGGCAAAGCTGGGGAGGCGCGGGACCCTTCCGCCTTCCCGGCTTTGCTCCAGGTGTCCCTGGTCTGCTGGAGACAGTCCGCAGCAGACCAGGGGCACCCGGAGCAGCTTTTCTCGCCCTGGAGGTCGAGGTGGCGAGACCGCTGCGCTCTGGGCGGTCCCAGAGAAAGCCCCGTTCGTAAGTGCGGATCCAACATAAGTCGGAGCCGCGTAACTCGGGGACTGCCTGTATATTAAAAGAACAAATACTATGAAGTCAAACATGCACAAGTTAGGAAATGATAGAATAAAGTTTGCCCATACAATTCTAATTCCACTGCCCTGTGTGCATGTATTTATGATACAGTCTAATTACATGATCACCCACTATTTTTGTGTTGGAGACACTAGAGTTTCTCAAAGAACGTTACAACAAATTTGTTATCACTGTAGAATATATTTTCCCTTAGCATTTCTTGTAAACAGCTGAACCATTTTTGTGGAAATTCCTGCCCACCTTTCCCCTTTAAAAAAAAAAAAAAATCAAGCAGACAGCTGGTATGGAATATTCCAGCTGAAACAGTTAAAGTGTGACAACATTATATGGTTTTGCAATGGGTAGTAATAAGTAACTTCAAAACATAGGTGTCATTATATGCGCTGCCTATAAAACGAGGCCAATGCTAATGGAAGCTTTGCACACGGAGCTTCCTGACTGGGGGAGGGGCACTTTTCCCTCAGCCACACCAGCATCTCCCTGTGGAGGATAGAGCAGTGAGTTTCTCCCAGCCAGTAGGGACAGTCCCTGAGACCCTGGCAGGGCACAGCAAATTAAGCAGCTGCAGAGCCATACTGCCACACAGCTTAGAAGGAACCTTGCTGGTGCGTCACATCTGGGCCCACCAACACATTTTGACCAGTTCGCTGAGTCCAGTGGGATTACAATTGCCTGCCCCCCCATCAGGATAAATCACTTGAGGGCTACCAGAGTTTTCCATTAAACATCGGTGGTTCTCCATTCCAGTCAAATAGGAGCAGCAGAAAGCAGCATGGACCACAGGGATGTGCTGCCTGCTGCTTCCCATTGCCCCCAATGGCTGGGAACGGTGAAGTGCAGCCACTAGGAACTAGGGATATTAAAGACTAGTAGATTCCCCGCCCCCCTTGCTGCCTCTATGAGATAGAGGCATCAAAGGGGGAGAGAGGAAAAGGGGTACTTCAAAGTGGCAGCTCCGCACAGCTGATCCATGGCTCAGCAGTGCTGCCCCTTTAAAACATAAAAGGGCCGTGGAGCCTGGGATCAGCTGGGGACTCCCCAGCTAACCCCGGGTTCCAAGCAGCATTTCCTCAGAACCCAGGGTCCCAGCTGACCCCAAGTTCTGGGAAAATGCCACAGGGAGCCCGGGATCAGCTGGAGAAATGACACGCAGGACCAGGGTCATCTGGGGACTCCAAAAAGCCGGAGGAGAACCCTGAACACATGAAAAGAATGTAGGTAACTCCGCTAGCTCTAAAATCTTCTGATGTCCAGGTAGTCTTACCATTTGCTGTTCCTAGGACACATATGGCTAATAAGTTAGGCTTTCAGAAAGCTCTCTTTGGAAACTCTCAAGATTATCCTGCAGAAATTCTAGAAGTCATAGAATCATAGAGCTGGAAGAGACCTCAGGAGGTCATCAAGTCCAGCCCCCTTCCCAAAGCAAGACCAATCCCAACTAAATCAACCCAGCCAGGGCTTTTGCAAGCCGAGACTTAAAAACCTCTAGGTATGGAGATTCCACCACCTACCTAGGTAACCCATTCCAGTACTTCACTACCATCCTAGTGAAATAGTTTTTCCTAATAGCAAACCTAGAAGACCTCCCCCACTGTAACTTAAGGCCATTGCTCCTTTTTCTGCCATCCGTCATTACTGAGACCAGCACTTCTCCATCCTCCATCCAGTCTACTGCTTTGTGACCTGATGTTTTCTTCCTGAAAAGATCATTAGAATATCGTAATTGTGCTTTGATTTTTGAGATTTTTTTTTTGTCCCTATGAGTGCATTATCATAGCATGCACACGTCTATACCCCCACAAATAGGGGCTGCTGCCACAGCAGCCTCTGCTCTTGGCCAGCCTGGGCCGCCATGGACATGGACTGCTTCGTGGCAGCCTCCCTTGCTCTTTCTACCCCTGCTACTGCCTTTGATACAGGTGCAGTGGGGAGGGGAAGCGAATAGTCAAGTACTCAACTCGATTACTCGCTTTCATCCCTAGAAGCAAGTCTAAGATGTTTAGGAGGACTGTGTCACCAGTTGCAGTTACAGATGTAGACTAAGCCCTAATAGTGTGTTCTATTAACTCTGAGAGTCTACATCCCAGTAGATTCACAACAGATTAAAATACACCTTGAAACCCACTTGGACAGCCTATTTTCACAGAGACTGTCACTTACCCTCTCCGCAAATAATACAAATAATCTGGAGGCCCTGAATATATCTTAGTCCTGTCAAGGTAGAAGGCAAGAGCCATTCTGAAATCCAGGGCTCGCTGAACTGCGGCGAACCCCGCTCGCCAGCCACACTGTCCGGCAATCTGCACACGCACAGATCGTTCTGCACATGAACAGATCGCCCGAACCCAGCTCTTCCAGGTTGCAATCTACTTGCCATGGGCGAGTAGATTGCATTATTTGTCGAGCCCTGCTGATATCAAGGGTATGTTGACTAGTTTCATTTTTGGAGACATGAGGCTCTAGGTAGAGTGCTGGTAAATGGATTTTTTTTATTAATATGGTATTCCAAAGAGACCTCAGGGAAGAAGTGATCATGGAGACATGGCAAATTCACCATTTACTAGCTTAAGTAGAGATAAAATTATGCTATGTAAACACCAAGCATTTCCATTTGTTTAGTCAACATTATGTATGGATTGGGATATTGAGAAAGAGTTGAAGGAGAGAAGAGGTAGTCTCTGGTACAAAAGGGGGGAGGAGTTCATCAGGGCACTGAGAATGAATTTAAGGCACCACTGGTGAGCCAGGTTCTGCACAGGGAGAAACAAGTTATATATGCCATTGAGGAACCTGGCTATACTAGTGTAGGCAAAAATATATGACAGTCTTCAATGAGTGAGTGGAAAACTATGATAGCAACCAAAAGTACTCCAACTAAGCTCACTGATAAACAGGCAGTTTAGGATTTTGGACAGTGGAACTTCTGATGCTTAAAGTGCACCAGAAAAGGAAGTGTAAGGCAAGTTTTGCAAGTATAATGTTTCTTGGTTGATACGAGAACTGACAAGACTCATCTGAACAAGTTAGCTCCAGGCTCTAAAGCCATCCTCCCAGGTTCAGGCTGAGATAAAGGTCCCAAAGTTCTATGACAAAAGATACTTGCTGAGAGAGGCACTGCCACAGACAGGCAAAGGATGTTACAGTACCACACTAGTTTTGGACAGGGCTGCACTATAAGAATAACCCTAACCTTTATGTTATAGTTTGACTAAACATACAAAACCACAGTATTACCAATGGATCGCCCAATGAATTGCAGCCTTGTCCTTGCTGGGAGCACAAAATAGGATATTTCA
This sequence comes from Pelodiscus sinensis, assembly GCF_049634645.1. Lineage (NCBI taxonomy): Eukaryota > Metazoa > Chordata > Testudines > Trionychidae > Pelodiscus > Pelodiscus sinensis. The sequence goes on along the minus strand of NC_134713.1, from coordinate 147,162,187 downwards.
TGTGTTTTGTGTTAACATTTCATATGTTCTGGGAGATCCCAGGTCTGGCAGATACGGTAAAAGACAGAATTTTTCAACTCCTAATCATGATCCTGAAGGAATTTTCTGCTTAAGGAATCTACAATTGTATTCTGTAGGTCTTGAAAATGAAATTCTGAGATTTCCCTCTGATGGATAATGTACCAGTTCCACAGCTTTAGTGAATCTGTGCATAAGGATTTGGCTCCTGTTTCACCCTGTCAGTTACAACATTACATTTGCTTCCCTGTTATCCAGCATTATTCTGATGGACTGGCCTTGTATGATGCATACCAAGTACTGACAAGCAGATTGAATAGCTGCTGGGTGGAGCGAGATCCAGTGCTGACCACATGCTCTGGCTTCTTGGAGCTGAGCTGACCCCCTCAATCACAAAAAAGAAAGGAATACTTATGTTGTGAGGATCTTTGAGAGTGGGGGTGTCTGACCTTTGATCAGTCCTTTCACTACCTGAGAAAGACCAAGACTTCGAGGTACTATGATGAGTCTGAAAAAACTTTTTGGGATGTACACAGTGTTGTCCTATGTGAAGGCACCTGAGGTGCAATCTTGAGGCATGACACATATGGAAGCCAACATGTGGCCCTAGGAGTTGTATGCAGGTCCTTGCAGTTTGCAGATTGTGTTTTATTGCTAAGATCAGACTACACAGAGTAGAAAATCTCATTGGGGAGGCAGGTGCTTAAGGAATCTTCAGAGGGTCTCTTTGGACTGGGGTCAACACAGACTTCTGCCGACTGAGACAAAGGCCCAGAGACAAACTGGGCTAGAGCCTTAGAAGCTGCAAATTGGACCACTAGAGCTGATAGATTCCTGAAAAACCAGGTATAGAAATACCGCTAAGCCTCACTAATGTAAATGAGCCACCACTGCTGAGTGGAGGTTTATAAAGACTCCAAAAGGCCATGGAGAATGCAAAGGGAAGGACTCGATACTGGTAGTGTTCTGAGTCTATTATGAAATATTTGTGGGATGGGTAGATGAAAGTAGCATCCTGGAAGGGTGATGAACCAGTCTCTCAGAATTATGGATGGGATTATAGTGGCTAGCATGAAATGCTGTGATAGGATGTGTGTGTTCGGGTTTCTAAGGTCAATGATCAGTCTTCTATGTCCTCCCCGCACTTCTTGAGGACTTGTTAAAATTGAACCCTCTTCCAAAAAACTCTAAGGGAACTGATTTAATTGTTCCAGGAGCAAAAGGGACTGAACTGCTTGTTTTAAGAGCTCTTTGTGACAGGGGTCCCTAAAAAGGGATGGGGAAGGAGAAGGGAGAGAAAGAGTCAAAGTGAATGAATAGCATATCCTGATCACTTCCAAAATCTGTGGCTGAAATAATGTTTCCACGTGGGAAAGAAGTGGATAGTCTGCCTTAAAGTGGGAATGAGTCATACAGCAAAGCATCTGGGAAACTTGATAAAACAAACCTGAGGCCCTTGATAAAACAAAAGGAAAAAATATGTAGCACTTTAAAGACTAACAAGATCGTTTATTAGGTGCTGAGTTTTTGTGGGCCAGACCCACTTCTTCAGATCATATTCTGAAAGAGAATTGGCATGACCATATATAACAAAGGAATACAATGAAGAAAGTGAACACATTATAAACTAACAAATCAGATTTTAGAACAGAAGGTGGGGCGAGGGAAGGAGGAAATAGCTTATTGTAAGTCAATGAGTGGCTAATCTGGAGTTACTAGGACTAGCAATAGGTGGGGAAGCTGTCTTTGTAATGTGTAAGGTAATTAGCATCTTTATTAAGGCCCATTTGTTACGTCGAATTTAAGCATGAATGAAAGTTCTGAAGTTTCTCTCTGTAATCTGGTGTTAAAGTCTCTTTGAAGTAAGACACACGTTGTCAGGTCTTCAAATGAATGCCCAGGTAGATTAAAATGTAGACTAACAGGTTTTTCTTTGTGAAGATGTTGGATGTCTGATTTGTGGGCATTAATTCTTTGGCGAAGTGACTGAACTGTCTGTCCAATATACATTGCAGGCACATGATGGCATAAATCACATTGCTGGATGAACAGGAATATGAGTCCTTGGATCATATAACTGACTTGATCCAATGATGGTGTCACCAGAGTGTCACAAAATTGGCAACGGGGTTTGTTGCAAGAGAAAGTTCTAGGGTTACTATTGATCTGGTGTGCTCTGTGGTTGTTAGTAAGTATCTTCCTGAGGTTAGGTGATTGTCTATAGGAGAGTATAGATCTGTCACCCTGGGCCTCTCAAAGTGTAGTATACTGTTCCACTCTAGGTTGTAGGTTATTGACAACGCGCTGGAAGGGTTTAAGTTGGGGGCTATAGTTGATGACAAGTGGTGTTCTATTGTTGGTTTTCTTGGGCCTATCTTAAAATGGATGGTTTCTGGGTACTCGTCTGGCCCTTTCAATTTGTTTTTTATTTCCCCCGTGGGTAATTGAGTTTTACGAATGCTTGATAGAAATCTTGAAGTTTTTGGTCTCTGTCAGTGGGATTGGAGCAGATATGATTGTATCTAAGGGCTTGACTACAGACGATGGATCGTATGGTGTGTCCTGGATGGAAGCTGGAGGCATGTAGGTAAGTGTAGAGAGTGGTATTGCTTTTGCCATCAGTGATTTGTACTGTGGTGTCCAGGAAATAGATCTCTAGTATTGTATGGTCCAGGATGAGATTGATGATGGGGTGTAGGTTGTTAAAATCTCTGTGGAATGCATCCAGTGTCTCTTGACCATGGGTCCAGATCATAAAGATGTCATCGATGTAGCATAAGTAAAGGCGGGTGATAGAATGTTTCCTCAAATACCGTCCTCTAAGTCAGACATAAAGATGTTAGCATACTGTGGGGCCATGCGGGTACCCATGCCTATGCCGCTGATCTAGAGGTATAAATTGTCCCCAAATTGGAGGGATGCAAGATCTCTCTAGAGTGGGAATTATGGTGCGATCTACCCCTCTTCCTATTTAATCTGGCAAGGGCAAAAGATGTCCTAACTTATAAAGGTGCTATTAGAACTGCAAGTGCTAGTGGTACAGCTTCAGATGTTGTATGGGGAGAAGAGTAGACCCCATTCGGGCTAGTAAGCTTTCCACTGAAAGGTTCTTAAGTCTAGCCTGCCTTTTTTAGACCTGCCTTAAATCCGTGCAGACCATACATTTTGACAGAATGTGGGTAGGTGTCTCTGAGGCAATGGAGACAAAGCTCCAAAGCTCATCACTCTGGGGCAAAGATTTGTGGCAAGTCTGGCAGGGCTTAAGCTCCGGAGTCTTCTGCATAAACTGGAGTGGTAAATAACTGAAAGAATGGATTCTAAAGAAAAAATGTGCCCCCTTCCAAACACAACTGGAACTAAAGAAGAAAATAACTGAACAAACAAAAGAAAAAAGAAAATGTCTATGTTAAGAAAAGTGTGAAGCTGAGAACAGTGGACATGTAACTGCTCTGTCTCAAGGTGTTGCTTTGCACAGGCCCACAAACACTGCCTTGTGTGCTCTGTACCAGAGATTACAAGGACACATATATCATAAAATGGAGTACCCACAGGAACCTCTACTGTGTATTTTGAAGAGTGCGTTTGTGGATTTGTTTGTGCAAAATAAAGTCATACTTCACGATTACCTATAGATACCAAATTTTGCATAAACAATCCTGCCACTTTTTACACTGGAACATGCTAGGTGAAAGGATTAAATAATTATTTTTGTTTTTCATCAGAAAAAAGAAGTCTTGACTGTTATGATTAGCATTCTTAAATATCTTAAATAGCATTCTAACAAAATAAAAATTGAGTCACCTGTTCAACTGTCATTTTAGTGCAAAAAAACCTTTTACTGTTACAAATCACAAAATAATTCAAATTAGTTACAGAAAGAGTAATGGAAGCTTTACGAGTTTGTGATTCAAATTTACTATGTATGGTAATTATTCAATAAAATGAATAATGTTTGAGGTTAAAATCCTACAAATTTAAAACTTATTTTACTTCTCTTTTGCAAGCACATAAAAAAAATCTATTACATATATTTAATTTCTTGAATTTTTCTACAAGTGTAATCTAGGCAAAATGAATTTTGCCCAGTCAATAATGGGCCTCACCTGCTAGCATACTATAAAGAGCAGAGTATGTCAACAGAACCATATCACTTCTATAGGGAGAAGTAGAGATCTGTTTTATGCCCGCAATTGAACTTCACAGGGAATTAATTGTAAGTTCCAATTCCTGATGGACAAAAGTCCTTCAACACAGTTGATCTATGTGTTGACAGTATATAGGAGCCATCTGTTCTAATCTCCTTTCTTTCATCAAGCCTATGACCCACTGCAATTATAGTTATTTCTCATGCAGGTAAAATTCAGAGACATTTTCCTTTCTCCTGGGGGTTAATAATTAAGAACCCTAGTCTGAATGGTCACTGCCTGGGAAATTTGTATCTTTAACTTGACTAAGAGACAAAACACTGCCTTGAACAGGTACTTTTTGTGGGTAATATTCATGGCAGTATTCTGTTATTTAACTAAAGTAGCACAATCTCAGGGGGTAGCCATACTAGTCTTTATCTTCAAATACAATGAAGAGTCCTGTGGAACATTAGAGACTAACAGATTTATTAGGCTATAAGCTTATGCCCTAATAAAGCCGTTCGTCCCTGAGGTGCCATAGGACTCCTCGTTTTTCAAGTAGCACAATTATGGATTATCGTTATATAGTCAAAAAGTGATTTATGAAATCACTGTATGATATGTAGTGGTGCACAAGGTATCATAATTATCTGTTCCCTATTGAGTTATTGCAATACATACAAAAAGAACAGGTTTTAAATACTAGGTACTTCATTGCTGAAGTTAAGTGTATGGTCACTAAATGCAATCAAAACCCTTCTGACTACAACTTTGTTTGCTTGAAGAAAATAAAACAGTAACACAAGTCAATTGTGATTAATAGAGCACTGTTACAAAAATCACGAGGTAGGTACAGGAGTGCAACAATGAAATAACTTGTTAATTGTTATCCAGCTACAACGTCTTCATTGTAGACTTGGGGAAGGGGATAGGAAGAAGAGGGAGATACTTGTCTTGATAGAGGAAACATTAAGTCTGTTGTTCCTGTTTCTCTCTCTCTTTTTTTTTTTTAAAGAAAACTAATTTTTTGATATATAGCTGTACTTCAGCTAAACCATACAGAAAAAAGGAAGTTACTCACCTTGTGCGGTAACGACTGTTCTTCGAAGTGTCTCTCCCCGTGGGTGCTCCACTGTTGGTGATGGCTGATCCCCAGAGCCGCAGTTCAGAGCTTTTCATAGGAGTTGACAGTTGGGCTTCAGACACGCAGGAGGCGCCTCGCACCGCTAACAGCTGGTGCCTCATGCGGCAGCCTGACCCTCCCTCCTTCAGTTCCTCATCTATGCCTGAGTTACTGAACACTCTGAGTAGAGGAGAGGAAGGGAGGGCCATGGAGCACCCACAGAGACACACACCTTGAAAAACAGTCGTTACGGCACAAGGCAACCTTTTCTTCTGTGGGTGATGTCCCCATAGGTGCTCCACTGTTGGTGACTATAGTGCAGTATTCCAGGAGGATGATGGGTCTTGGAGTTACTGCTGAGTGGCAGAAGATAGCACCCCTGTAGCCACTGCTGTATCAGTTGCTATTTGAAGCATGATAGCATAATGTCTAGCAAAGGAGTGGTCAGATGACCGTGTGGCCACCACGTATATGTCCTTGAGGGAGACACTTTTCAGGAAAGCAGTAGACGTTGCAGTGGCGTGCGTGGAGTGTGCTCTAAGTGGAACTAGCAAGTGACCATTCTGAAGAGAGCAACAATGTAGTACACAGGCTACTATGAACTTGGAAATGTGCTGCATTGAAATTGGAGTGCCTTGGAGTGGTTTTCAAGGGACAGGAAAAGGCATAGAGATTTATGAAACTGCTGTGTTCTATCGATGTAAAAGGCTAGAGCCCATCGAATGTCTAAGTTGTGCAGGGTAGCTTCTCTGTGAGATGCGTGAGGTTTTGGGTAGAGTGTAGGCAGGACTATGTGCTCGTTAATATGGAAGGAGGTGCTGATCTTAGGCACGAATGATAGCTGCAGTCTAAGAGTAACTTTGTCTTTTATGAATGTAGTATATGGTGGGCCCACCATGAGGGACCCTATCTCACTAACCCTCCTCACAGAGGTGATGGCAATCAAGAACACCATTTTCATAGTTAGGAGCAAGAGCAGGCAGGTGGCCATAGGTTCAAAGGGAGCCCTCATGAGACAGTCCAGGACTAAATTGAGCTCCCAGGAAGGTGCTGGGTTCTTGTGAGGGGGGATAAAGGTTGTGGAGGCCTTTGAGGAATCTCTTTGTGATTGGGTGGGCAAACACAGATGCTCCATCGATGTGCTCATGGAATGCTGTGATCGCTGCTAAGTGAACCTTGACGGACGAGATGGATAGGCCCCCATTCTTTAGATTGTGTCGATAGTCTAGGATGAGCGGATAGGGGCGATACAGGGGTCGATCTGTGACCACTGGCACCAGGACGTATACCATTTCCATTTGTGCAGGTAGGTGTTTCGAGCGGACGGCCTCCTACTATGAAGGAGGAAAATTCTCACTTGCTCTGAACATTGAGATTTGGTGCCATTGAATCACAAAGAAGCCAGGCATGAAGGTGTAGAGTGTGGGGTTGGGGGTGAAGTAGTTTGCCCGTTTTGACACAGAAGGTTACGTCGAGCTGGTAGTGGGAGAGGTGGCTCGACTGACGTGCTGAAGGTATGGAAACCAAGTCTGTCTGGACCATGATGGGGCTATTAAGATTACTCGAGCCATGTGCAATTGAATTTTCCACAGGATCCTGGGGATTTCTGGGACTGGGGGAAATGCGCAGTGCAGAGGTTTGTTCCAGACAATTAGGAAAGCATCACCCATGGATTCCCCGTCCAGCCTTGCTTGAGAGCAAAATCAGCAACACTTGGAATGGTCCCTCATTGCAAAAAGATCTATTGCCGGATAGCCCCACTTGTGGAAGAAAGACTCCATAACCATTGGGTATAGTTCCCGTTCATGGTCTGTGGTAAAACTGCAACTCAAAATATCTTCTGTGACGTTGCTGACTTCAGGTAGGCAAGATGCCTTGAGGACAACCCCACGCCAGATGCACCAGTTCCAGAGGCGGATAACTTCTGCACAAAGGGATCAAGAATGAGCACTGCCCTGCCTGTTTATGTCCTTGTGTTGTCCATTAGGATCCGTACAGTGCAATTCATAATGGCAGGAGCAAAGTGTCTGCACATGTGTCTGACCCTTTGAAGCTCAAGACTGATGTGTAACATAGCTTCATGTGATGACCATCTTCCCTGCACTTTGTGTTGTTACATGTGCGTTCCCCGTCCTATTAGTGAGGCATCTGTGGTAATTTGTCCTGATGGATCAGGCTGCAGAAAGGGAACTCCAGCGAAGAGGTTGTGGTGTGAAGTCCACCATTTGAGGGAGTCTAGTACAGGTGCTGGAATGAAGACTCGCTTCCCAATAGGATGTCATAGGAAGGTTTGGAGACAGAAGTCACCCGGTGTTGCATCGCGCAGAAATGGAGATGCGCATACTGGACAACATACATAGTAGCTGCCATGTGGCCCAGCAACTAAAGGCATGTATGTACGGTCAATGACGAGTTCATGATTAGGGAAGTCACTAAGACCTGGAGTGTGTTGAATTGTTGGTTTGTTAAGTGTGCTCTGGCCGATATAGAATCGAGGCGATCGCCGATGAATTCGATCTCTTGAATTGGTTTGCAAGTTGACTTGTGTTCGTTTATGAGGAGTCTGAGATAATCAAATAATCACCTGGTCTTGACTACCTTCTTGGCTGTCTCCGTTCGTGATGGCCCCTTGATGAGGCAAGCGTTGAGATACGGCAAAAAAGACGCCCCCTGCTGTTGAAGATAGGCTGCCACTACTGCAAGTAGTTTTGAGAAAACATGAGGGGTTGAAGATAGTGTGAAGGAGATGATGGTATATTGGAAGTGGTCATCTCTGACTGTGAAATGGACATAACGCCTGTGCGATGGATGTATTGTGATATGGAAGCACGCACCTTGTGCGAACCAGTCCCCTTTGTCCAGTGCTGGAAATATTTAAGCCAGTGTGACCATCTTGAAATGATGTTTGTGTAGGAATTTGTTTAGCCTGCAAAGATCCAAAATTGGCCTCCAACCTCCTGTCTGCTTTTGGGTGAGAAAATAGGTCAAATAGAACCCCCTTCCTTTGTAGTGTTCGGGTACCCTCTCTACTGTGCCTTTCTGAAGGAGGCAATCAATTTCTTTCCTGAGAAGGGTCTCATGAGAGGTTTCCTTGAAGAGTGACAGGGAAGGGAGGGCAGTGGGGAGAAATGATGTGAAGGGGATGGAGTATCCCATGTGGATGATCTCCAATACCCAGTGATCTGATGTTATTGAGGCCCAGTGATGGAAAAAGGGGCGTTACTGTCACTTAATGGTTGGGGAGGTCGGGCAAACCCTGGACCAATTCCTCAAATTTGCTGTTTGGTGGTCTGCAATCCAGAGGAGCGTGCTTCAGGTGGGCGCTTCCTCTGGGGTTGCTGCCTGGGTCAGTTATAGTCTCATGTTCTTTACTGGGGACAGTTGTAATAGTTGTCCCTATTTCTGTTATAAGGAATGTCTCTCTTTCTCCGGTATGGTGGTATGTACCTGCCAAGAGTGCAAAGCATGGTGTGAGAGTGCTTGCTGCTATGCAGGATCTCATCTGTATTCGCTGCAAAGAACTTCTATTTATCTTCAGAGTTTGTCTGTAACTCTTTAGGCACCCCTACTTCATGTAGCCAGGAAACTCTTCTCATCACCACAGCTGAGGCCGTCACTCTGGTTGCCGTATCCGCAACGTCTATGGCTGCTAATAGAGCAGTGCGGGCAATTGTGTCCCCCTCATAAATGATCACCTTGAGGATTGGCCTCTTGGAGTCAGGTTGCATGAGTTCAGACAGCTTAGAATAATTATCGAAATAATGGTTAGCTAATAGTGCAGAATAGTTTGCTATTTTAAGTTGCAGGTGGCTGATGAATAAGTCTTTTTGCCAAAGATGTCTAACTTCTTGTACTCCTTGTCATTGTTCGCAGATCTAACCTAGGAGGCCTTTGTACGTTGATTTGCTGCATCCACCACCAGTAAGTTCGGTTGGGGGTGGGAAAAGAGAAAGTCCAGGTTCTTGGGAGGGACAAAGTACTTTTTAAATCAGCTTTTTTGCAGGTGGGCTGTATTGAGGCGGGTGTCCGCCAAATGTCATCAGATACCTTTAACACTGCATCATCTTCCCTTGAGAGGATGGACGAATGTTCTTTAAGAGGTGATGTTGTTTCTCTTTTACTTCCTGGAGCTGGACCTCATGGCTAGTGGTTACTCTTTTTAAAAGTTCTTGGAACTGTTTTAGGTGGTCTATAGAATTTGATGCTTCTTGTGTCACAGCCTCATCGAGGGGTGAAAATGAATTGTCCTCGGATACCTGCCTTTCTTGTACAGCACTATCATCGTCTGGGATTTGACCCTCTTCCTCCTCTGAGTCTACCGATGTTGGAAGGGTATGGACTGGAGAAGCTAAGGGGAGGCAGATGTGCTCCTGGGATGGCGTCCGCAAGGCTCTCAATAGTCCCACAGTGTCCACGGGGCGGGGAGGGGACAGAAGGGGAGTAGTAGGGAGGGGATATTGCTACTCCGGGCACCAATGAGAATGGAGAGGTCTTTCACAATAATGTTGAAACTGATGAGATGTAGTTGGAGATGAGTGCTATGAAGAAAAAAACACTGCCTTCATTGTATTCAGCAACTGCAGCATTTCTCTATGTCAGTGGAGGTCCACTGTCAGATAAGGAAAGACCTGCTGAGTCAGTTAAGCCCGAGGGGCGCTCCTGATGGATGAGGAGAGCTCAGTTGAATGCTGTTATCTTCAGCTGCTAATCTCCTCATCCTGCATTTGCACAGGGTTTTAATCATGCCACATCTGTGTTCAATCCTCTGCTGGGGAAGGCTTCCCTGCAGGTGGCTGAGGAGAAGGCAGTGCTGAGGACTTGCAGGGCTGTTTGGAAAGCAGTTCCGTGCTTCCTCTCAGCACCGAATGCTGGAGCACTGGTTTGTGCGATGCCATGGTCTGCCAGCATGGCCCTTCTGGTGCTGCTGCTGAGCATGCTGACCCCAAGTTGCTGGGAGTTGCGGCAACGGCAGTGCCCCATAAGGATTTTGTTGCCAGCTTCCCTCGTGCATGCAACACGTCCCTAGTGGTCAGCCTGAGACACTGCTTCATAGGCTTGGCAGGTGAGACTGTTGCCCTGTGCTGCTTCTGCGGAAAAGGTGACACGGACCTGTGCTTTAGGTCTCTGTGTTTCATGGTTAGTTCAGGCTGGTCCAAGGGCTGCAGAGTCCTTTCAAACATGATCATGTGGAGCTGTATTTCACAGTCTTTCCTGGCCCTGGCTGTGAAGCTCCTGCAATGTTTACATTTTCAGGGGCCATGTGCCTCCCCCAAACATCTTATGTAGGAATCATGCCCATCTGACGCTGGCATGGGTTCCTTACATAGTACACACTTTTTAAAACCCTGAAGGCTGGGCATGGTGGCGTCTTATTAAGGCTTGTATGCCTCGTTTGGTCTTCTTTCATTCTTTTTTTTAATTATTAAAGAGAGAAACCCTGCTGAGGGAGTGAAGCAGCTGAGGTGGTCAGTCAGCTGGAACTGCATGTTCTTTCTGTTTGGAGTTGTGTCAATTGATCAACTATGAGCAACAGCCCATAAGGAAATGCAATTAAGTAGCAGGAAAATGTGAAGAAACAACGCCTGAGGCAAGAGAGATCAGAGCTCAGTCCGTGACCAAGGGTGGATGAAGAGGAACCGAAGGGGAGGGGGGCCAGGTCAGCGGTGCAAGGCACCTCCTACGCATGTGCAGCCCAACTGTCAACAGCTATGAAAAGCTCCGAACTGTGGCTTCAGGGATCACCCATCACCAACAGTGAAGCACCCATGGGGACATCATAGAATTATAGGGCTGGAAGAGACCTCAGCAGGTCATTGAGTCCAGCCCTCTGCCGAAAGCAGGACCAATCCCAACTAAATCATCCAAGCCAGGGCTTTGTCAAGCCGAGATTTAAAAACCTCTAGGGATGGAATTCCACCACCTCCCTAGGTAACAGAAGCCTGTTGGTGAGCATTTCAGCTTGCCTAACCACAATGACAGACCTGCAGGTAGCTGTCTTGTCACAAACCAGCTCTATAAGCCAAATACACAGAGAAGTCCTGGAATCCCAGTTCATCCACAAATTCAATTCACATGCTAATGGACTCAATCGTGATATTGGCTGGTGGGAACTCTACCTACTTAATAACCACTGAAGGTGCTAACAGCTCCCTGAGTGGTATCCTTTCCGTTTCAGGAATCTATCTATTGACACTGATTTTTATCTGCTTAGGATTAAGTACCCATTCTCCAGATACTTAATGATACTCTGTCTCCCACCCACTCCCCTTTTTTCTTTCTCTCTCCCCTCCCCTTCCCCTCTCCTATTTACTTTGAGTTTTCATATCCCCAACTCATAACTTTGCTCATCTGAAGAAGTGGGCTGTGCCCATGAAAGCTCATGATACCATCAACATGTTTCATTAGTCTATAAAGTGCTACTAGACTATTTGTTGTTTTTTTCTATAAGGGTATGTCTACACTACAGCACTAATTCGAACTAACTTAGTTTGAATTAGTTAATTCGAACTAAGCTAATTCGAATTAGCGCATCTAGACTTAAAAACTAGTTCAAATTAGCGTTTTGCTAATTCGAACTAGCATGTCTACACTGAGTGGACCCTGAACCAAGGTTAAGGATGGCCAGAAGCAGTGCCGGCAGGGCATCAGATTAGGACTTAGAGTGTGGAGCTGCTGCCTCAGGCTAGCCAAGGGCTGTGTTTAAAGGGACCCGACCCCCACCCCGGACAGACAGTTCTCAGGGGTTCCCCACTTGCAAAGCAGTCCTGGCTTGGAGGGCCCTGAGTGCCCACACTGGGCACATCACAGCACTCGGCCATCAGACCGGCTGCACTTGCCGCAGGCTGCCATCCGGAGGGTGGGGAAATCAATCAAGGGCTTCAGGAGAGCTTCCACCCCGAGGAGCCCGCAGAGCCACCCAGTCCTCCCCATCGGGGGCTCGTACTCCATTCCTCCCTCACCTCCTTCCACTTACCCCTCCCTAGCCCCCCTTCCTGATGTACAAAATAAAGGACACGTGTGTTCAAAAATAGAAACTCTCTTTATTGAACAAAACTCGGGGAGACTGGGAAAAGAAGGTGGGAGAGGGGAGGGCAACTAAAATGATCAGGGGTTTGGAACAGATCCCATATGAAGAGAGACTAAAGAGACTGGGACTTCTCAGCTTAGAAAAGAGGAGACTGAGGGGGTATATGATAGAGGCCTATAAAAGCATGAGTGGTGTGGAAAGGGTGCATAAAGAAAAGTTCTTCATTAGTTCCCATAATATAAGGACTAAAGGACACCAAATGAAATGAATGGGTAGCAGGCTTCAAACTAACAACAGAAAGTTCTTCTTCACAAAGCAAATAGTCAACCTGTGGAACTCCTTGCTGCAGGAGGCTGTGAAGGCTAGAACTAGAACAGAGTTTAAAGAGAAGTGAGATAAAGTCATGGAGGTTGGGTCTATGGAGTGGTATTAGCCAGGGGGTAGGAATGGTGTCCCTGGCTTCTGTTTGTGGAAGGCTGGAGATGGATGGCACGAGACAAATGGCTTGGTCATTGTCTTCGGTCCATCCCCTCCAGGATACCTAGTGCTGGCCACTGTCGGCAGACAGGCTACTGGGCTAGATGGACCTTTGGTCTGACCCAGTATGGCCATTCTAAGCTCAGGGTCGGGGGTCTCAGTGGACCACCTTGATTTTCATGCCAACCTGCTCCTGGGTGGCCAGGCTGGCAGCTCTCCTGCCCTAGATGGCCACTTTCCTGTGCCTAGTGCAGAGGTCGTGGATGAGGTCCACGATTTCCACACTAGACCAGGCGGGCGCCCGCCTCTTGCGGCCCCAGGCAGGCTCCTGGGAGCCGCCACCCTGGTCCCGGGAAAAGGTGGAGGGCTGGGTGGCAGCAGGTGGCTGGCTCGAGCTGTGCCAGGTGCAGGGTTGCTGGCTGGGTGCTGGCAGGCTTGCACCTGGCACGGGCACCGTAGCCAGCTCGTGCCCCTTTAATGGCTCCGGGGTCAGGAGGGGGGCAGACGAGTTTCCCTGGTGGTGCCCAGAGTGGCCACCAGGGAAAGCTGGGGAGGGCTAGCCTCCCACTAGTTTGAATTAAGTGGCTACACAGCCCTTAATTCGAACTAGTTAATTCGAACTAGGCGTTAGTCCTCGTAGAATGAGGTTTACCTAGTTCGAATTAAGCACACCGCTAGTTCGAATTAAGTTCGAACTAGCGGTTTGCATGTGTAGCGCGTATCAAAGTTAATTCGAACTAACGTCTGTTAGTTCGAATTAACTTTGTAGTGTAGACATACCCAAACAGACCAACTCGGCTGCCCTCTGAAGCTCCATTCCAATACTTCACCATCCTCCTATTTAAACAATTTTTCCTAATAGCCAACCTAGACTTGTAAGGTTCCTTGTTCTGCCATCTATCGCTACTGAGTGAGAACAGCCTCTCTCCATCCTCTTTGGAACCTCCCTTCAGGAAGTTGAAGGCTGCTATCAAATTGGCTCTCACTCTTCTCTTCTGCAGACTAAATAAGCCCAAATTCCTCATCCTCTCTTCACCCGAAGAAAAGAGGGTTACTTACCTGTACTGTTGTTCTTTGAGATATGTTGCTCATGTCCATTCGAATTAGGTGCGTGCGCTACGTGCACGGTTCCTAGAGCATTTTTCCCCCAGCGGTACCCATTGGGCTGGCATGCCGCCCCCTGGAGTGGTGCTGCGATAACAGCGCATAAGTACCCCTGCCGACCCTCCCCTCCTCAGTTCCTTCTTGCCGGAGATTCCAACAAAGGGAAGGGGGGGGGGGGGCTGGATCTAATGGACATGAGCAATACATCTTGAAGAACAACAGTTACAGGTATGTAACCCTCTTTTCTTCTTCAAGTGGTTGCTCGTGTCCATTCGAATTAGGTGAATCCCTAGCCAAAACTTGTGGAGGTAGGGTCAGAGGCACGACCCAGAAATCAATTCAAGTGACTTCCTTCTAACATACTTTTATTTGAATATGTTACAGAACTGAACTTAAAACTGCAGAACCCAGGGCTACGTCACTCCTGGCCTGCTGCGTAATGGCATGATGCACAGTGAACGTATGGACTGAGGACAATGTGGCTACCCTACAGATATCTACAATCGGGACTCGAGCCACGAACGCTGTAGAGGACCGTCATGTGAGGCGGGTCTTTGCCTGCTAACACCTAACACTCCTTTATACAGGACGACACCCAGAAAGATAGCCTCTGGGCTGACACTGGCAACCCTCTCATCCTTTCCACAAATGAAATAAAAAGTTGGGACAACTTGTGGAAGTGTCTGGTTCCGTCTATATAGAGGTTAATGCTCTCTTGGCATCAAGACAGTGGAGGGCTTGTACTTATGGCACTTTGGGTAAAGCACAGGCAGGTACTTGTCTTGGGACATATGGAAGGTGGACACTACATTCGGTCAGAAGGCTGGGTGGAGAGGTAAACTCACCCTATCTGCTGAAAAGAGTAAGTAAGGGGGCTCTATCGTCAGTGCCTTGAGACCTCCCCTTCCCCCTTGCTGAAGTGACTGCCACGATAAGTGCTACTTTAAGAGAGAGGTGCTTTAGCGAGCACATGGCCAGCGGCTCAAAGGGTGGGGACATGAGTTTGGTAAGTACTAAATTGAGGTCCCACTGGGGCACCGGTGGTTTCACATGCGGGAACATTGTATATAGACCCTTAAAGAACCTCTTAATCAACTAGTTCGCGAATAGGGATCTGTTTCCTTACCCCGTGGAAAGCTGACATAGCCGCTAGATGCACACTAATGGATGCTATGGAAAGGCCAGCCCACCTTAGCCCCAGGAGATATGCTAACACCAGAGGAGTGGGTGCCGTACTAGGATCTATACCTGTATCCGCAGCCCACCATGAAAATCTTTTCCACTTAGCTGAGTATGCCGCCCTTGTAGCAGGCTTTCTACTACTCAGCAGTACAGATCTCACAGCCTCAGAACAATTTAGTTCTGTACCAGTTAGCCATGAATAAGCCACGCCATGAAATGGAGGGATTTGATATTCGGGTGGTACAAGAGACCCTCCCCCCCACTCTTGAACGATTACATCTGGGACAGTAGAAATGGCTTGAGGCTTGACCTGGAGTATGTTCAAGAGGACCAGATAGCAGAACTGTCTGGGCCAGTCTGGAGCTATTAAGAGACTAGTGCTTTGAATCTCTTGACTCTGATGAGAACCTTGTAGATCAACAGGAATAGGGGAAACACGTAAAGAAGTCCCTTGGGCCAATCGGCTACTTTGGACCTCAACCCTTGGGTCATGAACAAGTAGTAGGATGGACACTTCTTGTTTATTTCCGTGGTGAAAAGATCCACCTGGGGACAACCCCACTTTCAGAATAGCCCCTGTAATATGTCCTTCCTTATGGACCACCTTGAGTCCCAAATGAGTGACTCAGTTTGTCTGCTAAGAGGTTCTTGTTCCCTGGTAGATACGCCAAGTTGCTTGAGAGGTGAGGAAAGAAGACTTCACACACTCTCCGAATTGCCCTCAACTCTCTGACATTTATATGTAGGTCTCCCTCCAGAGGAGTCCATAGACCCTGCGTCCTGTGAGGGTATAAGTGCACCCCGCAACCTAGGTCCGAAGCATCGGTAACTAGTCTCACAGTGGGTGTCTCGTTGAGGAACGGAACACCCTTGCACACTTCCCTTTCTTGAGTCCACCAGTGCAGTGATGGGAAGACTTCCTGTGGAAGCGACAGCACTGAGTCCCAATGTACTTGATTCTGGTTGAATGACTGAGCCAACCATGCCTGTAACTGCCTGAGTCTCAGTCTGGCATGGAGAACCACATGCATGCATGACACCTTGTGTCCCAGTAGTCTCATGCAGTTTCTTGCCATTGTAAGGGAGAGGGGAGATAGCTGAAGTCCCTGAATAATTTGTGTCAAGGTTGTGAATCTGGTTGTGGGGAGGGATGCTCTACCTGCAATGGTGTCTAGGTGTGCCCCCACGAATTGTATGTCTTGCGAGGGAGTTAACATGGACTTTTCCTCGTTTATCAAAAGTCCCAGCTCCTCAGACAGAGACTTTGTAATGTCTATGTGAAGAAGGATTAGAGCTCTTTATCGCACTCTGATGAGCTAGTCATCCAGATATGGGAATACTTGCACTCAGTGTGTTCCGAGGAAAGCCGCCATCACTGCCATGCACTTGGTGAATGTCCTGGGGATGGTGGAGAGACCGAAGGGCAAGACTGTAAACTGGAAATGCTCATGCCCTACCACGAACCTTAGGTAGCGCCTGTGCATTGGCCGTATGGTTACATGAAAATAAGTGTCTCTTAAATCGAGGGTCGCATACCATTCTCCTATATCGAACATGGGAATAATGGAGGCAAGCGTGACCATCCTGAACCTCGTTGTCTTTATGAACCGGTTGAGGTCTCTGAGGTCCAAAACAGTGGCTAAGATCACGACTGCTCTGTGGCAAACCCCAGCATCATTCCTGCCTACCCAAAAGGAGTAGAGAAGTATTTCATCCCACAAATGGGATACGAGCTGGCATACCTTCCCTGAAGGGGAGAGAACACTTAAACTACCTAAGTGCTAACTATACTATTAAATGCAAACTAAGACTAAAGAACTATTTACACTACAAAGAACTCTAATCGCTGGATTAACAAGAGAAACTCCAACAACAATCACCGGCGGTAAGAAGGAACTGAGAGACGGTGAGGGCCAGCAGGGGGTACTTATGTGCTATTATCGCGGTGCCACTCCAGCGGGCGACCTGCCGACCCGATGGGTACCGCTGGGGAAAAAATGCTCCGGGAACTGTGCACGTGGCACGCGCGCACCTAATCTGAATGCACCTGAGCAACCACTTGAAGAACCACCCACTATCAATGGTATAAAACGTGAAACTCTTAAAGATGATTGTAATAAAAAAAGGAACCCAAAATATTGCGATAATGTACATGAAACACATATACCAGGTTTTCAGCTGTGATAGGATAATAAAAATATAGGGGCTTGCTTTCAAGAATCAAAACAGCCGTAAAATCTTTCTGAAGGGCTCATGTGTGTTAGTGTGTGGCAGAAAGATGCATTTCAACTTCTTCAAAAATAATTCAATGCTTTCTTAAGTTAGAAGCAAGAATGATAAGCAGATGCAATAAATAGTTTTCAAAGAAATACCCATAGAACTACATCACCCTTTAGTTTCTACATTTCAAGAATGTTTGAAAAAGGAATCCTATACCTGTATGTGAGGCCAGGAGGCTTCAAGGGTAGGTTCATCTTCTTCTGGATCAAAATCTGGATTATCACTTGGTGGAAGGGTTCTAAAAATATTAGAACTAATCTGCAAAGAAAAACAAGTGGATTACTTGTATTGCTGCTTATCAAAATTCCAAATCCCAAACTAAATGTGTTGCCTTTATCCAATATAAAGATGAACTGGGCATTTGGGCTGTATTTTCAAGTTGTTGTATGCGGCCATGAGGACCAGAAATGTCTCTTTTTAATGAAAAACCTGAAATTTTTACATAAATTACATGACTGCAAGAGTCAGATATTTAAAGACAGACATCAAACATACATGACTTAGAATAAAAACTGAGTTAACAACACTACATTTGAATGTAAGGGAGACATGTCTACAAATATTTCCACAGGGTACACCTCCCAAATCTGGGATTCTCTCATCGGCAGCATCCGTGGTCTGGCATGTTCCTGGACGAGAGAGCCCCAGGGGCAGGAGGGCCAGCATCTGGGAGCCCGGTGCATCACTGCCAGCTTACTAGTAGTGGGGCCACAGCAGCCTGGGAGGAGAACCATCAGGGCTGTCTGTCACCCAGCAGTGCTGCCCGGGCCACAGCAGCCCAAGTGGGGAAGTCTGGCTGGGCAGCAGTTCTAGTGTTCTATTATCCAAGATGTGTCCCCCTCTGGATGCTATGCTGTAGGCATAGCTGTGCCTCTAAATGGAGATTTTTGAGCCTGCAAAGGCACTTTTCCTCCATGATGGTCAGCCTTGAGGCTACCTAGCACAGCATGGGCAAACTCTCCTCAGTTCCTTTTCTACCCCAGACTCCTTATGGAGAACTCTGAAGTGGGGGACAGGTGGTATGTGGAGCATCCATAAGGACAAGAACCATCATTAATGCACAAGATGAGTAACTTCTTCCTCGAGTAGTATCAAGTGGATGCCTCACTGTAGGGGATTCCCAAGCAGTACCTGCCACTGGAGTATGGAACTTTGGAGTGGAGTTTGTTACTACAAAGAGTAATAAGAGCTGAAGATGGCATCAGAGGTTGAATTTCCAGTGAGTGCATAAAATTCTACAAAAGTATGGGCAGAAGCCCATATTGCAGCTCTGCAGATTTCTTTAAGGAATGTGTCTGTAGTATAGACTAACCTTCTGGAATGCATATAGACTCTGGATGGAAGCAGCAGGTTGCACCCTTGATAACAATGATTAATGCAACCAGAGACTCATTTGGATAGTCTCAGAATTGAATCTTTCCCTGACCAAAAGGAAGAGTTTAGGGAACTTTCTGCAGTCCTTGACCCTGTCCAAGAAGCATGCTAGTGCTCTTCTAACCTCCAGCATATGCAGAATCGCCTTTCTGATGTTATGATGTTGTTTTCTTGGGGGGGGGAGGGGAGAAAAGGGAGGATGAAACTGGAAGATGGATTGGTTGATCCATATAAAAAGCAGGCAACTTTAGAAAGAAAGTTGGGATGTGGTCTCAAAGTTACTTTGTCTTAAAAGAAAAAAAAAAAGAACATCCATGCATGGTAGGTGTACCATTAGGGCTGTTATTTCTCCTATGTGCTTAGTGGAGGTGATGGCAATTAGAAATGGACATATGTAGGAGACAGCAAAGTTGCCATGGGCTCAAAGGGAGATCCAGTCAAAACCCTGAGGACTAGGTTAAGATCCCAGGCTGGAGCAGATGATCAATAAGTGAGAAAAGATTCCCAATTATCTTAAATAATCTATCAGCAGATGTACAAACAGAATATCCATCTATATGGTAGTGGAAAGTCATTTTTGCTGCAAAATGTA
The DNA here is from genome assembly GCF_049634645.1 of Pelodiscus sinensis. Taxonomy (NCBI): domain Eukaryota; kingdom Metazoa; phylum Chordata; order Testudines; family Trionychidae; genus Pelodiscus; species Pelodiscus sinensis. The sequence continues at coordinate 147,142,883 of NC_134713.1, read as the reverse complement.
CCTTAAAGAAGTCGAGTGATTTTTGATCTCTTGAGGTCTAAAATGTAATGTAAAATCTGAGGGAGGGAAGCTGAGGTTGGATCTGCATGCTTAGAATAACAAACTTCAATTTCTTTTCATTTTCTAGGGAAGTAAATTCAGATGCACCTCAAGAGGGTATTCTACCTGTAAGCCTTGGAACCAAGAAAGAGGGCCTGCAGATTTGAGTGAAGGATCAACCCACTGTTTTGAGGAAGCAGGCGAGGAATGGGCCAAAGAAGAACCAAAGGACATATTGCCATCTGTGCCAGGTAAAGGAACCAGACTTATCTTGGTGAGGACATGGCAATCAGAATAGCTCTCACTTTTTCACTGAATTTTGATGTCCTTCAAACTGGAGATCATCTGCAGCTCTTTGGGCATCCCAGAAAGGTGTAGCCAAGAAGTCTCCATGACAGTAGTCATGAGGAGGTCTGAATGAGCTGCTTTATCAGCTATGTCCAGTGTCCTCCATAGCATTATTATGACTATGAATTGATCCTCTCTGACACTGGCCTGAAACTGCTCCTTTGTGTCTTCAGTAAATATTCCAGAAATGCACTGAGTTTTCCATAATTAATAAAATCATACGGGCTATGACAGCATGATAATTCAAGACGCTAAACTGTAGCATTAACAATAAATGCGCTGTCCTCCCAATTCTGACTTGTATGGGGTCAATTTAGCATTATGTAGCTTGCCTCATGCATTAACTGCATCTGCTATGGTGGAGGTGGGTAACAGTTATTAAAATAGGAAGTCTGCCTCTTTGAAAGGCATGTAATATTTTTGTTGGGCTCTTTTGCTGGTTGGTGCCATGGAGACTGATGTTTGCCAGGTGACTTTGGCAGGATTTAGAAATGCCTTATTAATTGGGAGAGCAATTCTGGCGGAGCTGGTGTGCAGAATATTCACCAGCTTGTTATGTACAGGGCTCACCAAGCAGCAGCAAGCCCTGCTCACCAGCCGCGCAGAAGTGCACTCTGCATATGCGCAGCATAAAATGGCCCCGCCAGCTTAAAATCTACTCACCACGGGCAAGTAGATTGAATCATTTGTCTAGCCCTGGTTATGTATATTTGCCACCTTTTATCAGGAAATTTGCAGGACACCTCTTAGTATCCAGAAAGTTCTTAAACTCATCACCTAGTGATGGGGAGGGCATTTCAGCCACATCTGGAGAGAAGAAGTTTGCTGAAGGGGTAGTTTCTCCTTCAAGACCCTCTTCCTGTTCTGCAAAAGCTTCCTCCTTCCCTGGCTCAGGAGATCAGAGCTATAGAAGACTATAGGGCTACGTCTACAATGCAGGCTTCTTGCACAAAAACTTGCAAAGTGTCTACACTGCACACGCGTTCTTGCGCAAGTAAATTTATAGTAAAGAGTTGGAAAAGAAGACTGCTTGCGCAAGAGTTATTCCTCTCCCCGCAAAGAAACATGAATCCCTGCTTATGGAATACAAAATGAGACCTGGAATTGAGGAAAATATGGTATGACTCTGCATAGATGAATGTGCAGAGTGGACAGGCAACAGGGGTTTCTTGCACAAGAAAGCCCTATGGCTAAAATGGACATCAGAGCTTTCTTGCGCAAGAGAGCATCCACACTGCCATGGATGTTCTTGCACAAAAGCACATGGCAGTGTGGACACGCTCTTGTGCAAAATCTTTTACGTAAGAACTCTAGTGCAAAACAGTTCTTGTGCAAGAAGCCTGTAGTGTAGACATAGCCTAGGATTTTCTGGGACATTGGACAGCCATGATGTATACATTGCCTCAGGATCATAATTCAGCTATTGGAGAGAAGGGCAAAAGTCAGTGGGGTTAACCCAGGGAACTTGTGCCACAATCATGGGACAGTTCATTGGAACTGAGGGGGACTTTGAATTGTGACGGTAGGCTACAATGAGGGACCAGGAAAATGACCTCTGCCTGGTCATGGTCAGACTCGTCATCAGGTAAGGGTAGTGCTGACAGAGTATTGGTGGTATATAGCCTGGGGAAGAGAGTGGTCAGTACTGGGGCCCATGCAATAGTGCTTACAATTCTTTCCCAACTGTAAGGTCTCTAGGGAACTGGAGCTCATGCTGTACTGGAGCTTGGTACTGCAGAGAAGTGTCCATAGTACATGATCAGTACCAATGGTTAAGAAGGTACAGAGCACTCCCTAGAACCAAATACCTAGAACCAGAAGTTTTCTTGCTGCCATTCTCCTTAGTGGGTGGTACCACTGCCTCAGAGCTTGAGCCCCTGGTTTTTCCAGGCAGTGTGGCAAAACTCTTAGTGGAGACCCCTCTGGGTACTATTTTTCAGAGCTGCTGGTACCAAGGTAGCCACGCTGAGGAGCCCCTCTGGCTGGCTAACAGCTGAGACACCTTTTTAACCCAAACTTATTGCAGGAGTGGGAGAGAAAGTTCACTGGTTTTTGTTCATTACTACTACTACTGAAAGTTACACGCTCCAGGGATGATCTGGGGTCAGCACTGGAATCACCTGGAGAGTGAAGTGACTTCTCCACAAAGAGGAGTTTTAACTTCAGCTCCCAGGTCCAGGTAGCTGGTGGAAGAGAGACTGTTTCCCAGAGCCCAGACACAGTGAGTGCCTCTCCATTACAGGAATAAGCTCCTTGTAGGAGAGGCATCTCTTTAAATAGGGAGAGTCTGTTATGCTGCTGGGGGAGAAGGAACTATCATCCTCTAGGAGTGAGGAATGCAGTAGATCTTCTTTCCTTGTTTCTTATTTTTAATTCCCATGAGTAAAAAGGAAAAGTATCAAGGAGAAAAAAAGAAATAAAAACTACTACTTATGCCAACAACACAGATAAGGAAGGGAGAATTGCCTGCTCCATTCAAGGGCAAAGCTTTTGACAAGGAACTGAGGGGGAACCATGAGGAAAGGAGAACACATGGGCAAGCTCAACAGACACTACCACCAAAAATCTTTGATTAGAGGTGCAGGGGCTCAGATATATATAGAATGGAGCAACTCACAGGGACAATATTCAAAGAAACATGAATCCCTGCCTATGGAATGCAAAATGAGACCTGGAATTGAGAAAAATATGGTATGACTCTGCATAGATGAATGTGCAGACATTGCGGATATACACTTATAGAGCTGAGAAAATCTCAAACATTTTAAAGATAGTAAACAGCAGAAACAGAGGCTTCCACAGGAGACAGGCAACACTTAATTACCCAAACAGAAAACCTTTTCCATTTTTCTATGTAAATCAACCAAGTAGAAATTTATTCTGCTCTGTACCATGGTTAGGAATGGGATTTTTCTTGCACTACCTCCATTAGAAACTCTAAGTGACCTGCTATGTGTTGCAAGAGGTCTAGAAAGATCCTAAAATCAACTGTCGAGGAATATATTGCTATTGGAATAAATAATCCATTTCCTTCAGGTATCCTTCCATACAGCCATATTCCTGCAGGAGCAGTCTGAGACTGTAGATAATGAACCTCTTGAGTAGACCTATGATGTCTCACGGAAGAGGGAAATTTAATTCTAGACGTGGACAGTTGAGGAATGTTTCCTATCTGGTTGCCCCCAGAGAGCTCAAAAGACCAAGACTATGTGTTTTAAGGGTAAGAGGTTAGGGACTATATAAATGGAAACCAGGGTGGATGTTTCTCATGAAATCCCAAGGTGGAGGGAATACTCTATTGAAGATGCTTCTTGTTACATTTCTGGGTAAATCTCCCAGATCATATCTTCAGTAGATCTCCTGGAGTTTCTGATAGGAATGTTAAATATCAGTTAATTGAATAGTTGAGTAAACTCATGAAATTGTATTGGTTAGTGGACTATTCAATAGTTCCTGAGAGCAGGGCCAGCTGCCAGTGTATCAGAGGCAGCAGCGTGAGGTGCCAGGTAGGAGCTGGTCCGCAAGGGGAGCCAGATTAAAAATCAGCTCCCCTCGCAGACTGGCTGCCTTCTGAGAAGGTGGCAGCAATCCCTGTTTGGGGGGGAGGAGGGGAGGTCTGAGCTCCTGGACCCAGTATGAGCTAGGACTGAGCCGGGTTTGCCCTCCCAGCTCCTAATACCCATCAGGGGTAGGTCCTGAACCCGTCGAAAGTCAGGACTGAGCCAGGCTGCCAGCCAGCCTACTAAAAATGTACTGACAGGGAGAGGGGGACGAGAGGAATGTGCATAGTCTATAGTATTAACCTATAAGCTTTTGCTTATTGATTAATCATCTATACTATTACATCCCTAGTTTCTGATTCATCATGCTATATTTTCTGTCTTACTTTCTGGGCTCAATGCCCCTTTTCCTGACTACTTCTCAATCAACTTCTTTCATTTCATTCCCCATATAACTGTTCTCCACCCAACAGTCTTTCTGATGGCCTCTTCACTATACTTGATCCTCCTTTACCAACCTAATGCCAGTTTTCTTTACCTTAAACACTAAGCTAGAATCTCTCAGTAGTTAAGAAAAGAAAGGAAAATTCAGCTAGTTTTACAACAGGAAAGGGGGAAAAATAGATTTGACAAGGTATGCAGAATTATTCTGTAACTGGATGGTAGATCTTTACTAACGTTATTGGTCAGTCCATCAGTAATACTACAACATTTCAAAATCACAATGACTGGTTGAGGGTTTACAGATCCTTGTGTGTGAGAAAGAACTAAGAACATTTTTTCTCCTATATAAAAGTCTTCAAACTTGCTTAAAATATGAAAGATTGGTAAATTAATAAAGCTATCAGATAATCAAGATATAAATACATTAATTACTAGAGGGCGGTGCCCCCTGCTTGCTATGCCCACCAATCTCCCTCTCTGTGGGTAGGCATCCCCAATTCTCCCCCCAGCTGCCGGGAAGGGCCAGGTCAAGGTGTTGGAGGAGGGTGGGGGTGGGCCGGAGGCTGCAGCTGGCCTGGTCCTCTCCCTCTGGCATGGAGGAGGAAGAGGGGAGGAGGAAAAGCAGAGGATAGGGAGTGAGGCATGGCACACAACCCTCTCCCTTGGGCAGGGAAAAGCGCCCAGCCCTCTTCCTTTGGCCACAAGGGCACACGGCTCCAGCCTCCTGCCAGCAAGGGGCAAGGCCGGGCACTTCCCATGCACCCCCTCTCCCTGGACCACCTGCAATGCCACACATGTCCTGTACACCCACCTCCCCTCACCTGATCCAACTTCCCGTGAGGCTCTGTGGCTCCCGTGCACCCAGCCCTCACGTCTCCTGCATCCCTCTTCCCCATGTGAGCCCCTGTGGCTCCTGTGCACCCCTGCCGCCCCGCACCCAAGCCCCCACAAGGCTGTGCAGTTCCCAAATGCCATGCCAAGCCCTTGAGAAGTTGCACAGTTCCCGCGCCTCCCTTCCCCTATCCGTACCCCCGCAGCTCCCATGCGCCCCCCTCAATCCCCGAGCGGTCACATGGCTCCCACAGACTTCTTTCCCCCCCCCCAGCTCCTGAGTCCCCACGGCTTCTGCGTGCCTCCCCCTCGTGGCTCCCATTTGCCTCTCCTCCCCCATCCTGGAAAGCAGAGGAGCTGCAAGGTTCAATTTAAATTCTGGCACCCCCTCACATATGGCAGCTGCCAGAGGGATTCTCAGGGGAGGGAAGCATGTGAGGGAGGGGTTAACTGCCAACCTGTGTGGCATGGAGCCAACAAGGCAGCCACATGGCCTCTCCTCAGAGCACCAAGGTGGGGAGAAGCCACATGCCCTGGGAGCCACAAAGCTCATACTCACTGCCCCAACCCTCAGCGGGGCTGGTCAGAGCATAGGGGAGACTGTATGGCTTGCAGCTCCGTCCCTGATTGGGGCTGGCGTGCGCGGGAGGTACAGCACCTCTCAGGGGCTCAGCGTGGGTGAGGGGAGGCAGGCATGCAGGACATTGACGGTGGTCCAGAGGAAGGGAGCAAATGGGAGCTCCACGGCCTTGCCCCTCACTGGCATGGGGCTGGAGCCATGTGGCCTCCCACCTCATGACCAGAGGGAGAGGGCCTGTAGCCGTTCCCCCTCCTCCTTCCCCTGCCAGGCTAGGCCTACACTACAGTCCTTTGTTGGAAAAAGCTATGCAAATTGTGTGCCGCAATTTGCATTGCTTTTTCCAATCGCTTTTCTGGAATAGGCTTTTCCGCCATTTGGTCCCATCTAGACGGGGCCAAATGGCAGAAAAGCCTCCTCTTTTGGCAGAGCCCTTATCCCTCACAGAACAAGGTATACAGGGGCTCCAAGAAAGAGCACTTTTGCTCCTCCACAAAAAAAAAAAAAGTAGAAGAGCAAACCCATTCCTTGGACGCAGCGGAGTTTTTCCAGGATACCTCTCTCCCCCTCCTTCACATGCCGTGCCTCCCTCACCCTCCTCTGCTTTTCCTCCTCCATGCCAGAGTAAGACCCTCTGTCACTCTGTTGTCCCGCAAGAAAACCTTTTTAAAGTATATGTCAAAAATCAAAAAGTGAGAGAAACAGAGATTACTTTGAAACAAACAACACTCTTTACATAAGAGCAGAACACCTAATGTAAACACAGAGTTGTTAATGTGAATAACAATGGTAAATCTGTTTGTTCTATAGCCACAGAAATTGGTAGAAAGATCACTGCAATACACATTGGTTTACGTCTAAACCATGTAGTTACACCTCCATGATTTAAAGTAGTTACAGTGCATTTACTTTAGTAGGACCAGTTCCTTTCTATTGATTCTAACCTCGATGAAAATCTCTCCCAAAGTTTTAGACCTAGGACTCATTCTTAAGCGTCCATACATCTATTCAATTCTCAAGTCATGAAACACTAACAGAACAACTCAAAATCTTCTCATTTCCTGAACCTTGGGGGATTTTCTTCTGAAGCTTGTCCAGAAGGTAACAGTCTTTATATGTCAAGTCTAAAAATGTAGCTATACTGCATTTACTGTGCAGTATATGCACTATTTACTCCAATAAAGCAATTTTTCATATTTGACAAATTCTATGAAGCTTTCTTTAGGCTGTGAGAGTTGATCACTAATGAACTACACTAATTTTCAGGCTATGCTCTACAACTACTCTAAAAATATAAATTCAGACAGAAGCTAAGAAATTGTGTTTAGTTTTAAATATCAAATAAATATTGTTCAACTCCAGTTTTACTTACCATTTTCACTATGTCAGCATAAGCTGACTCAACAATCACACCACGAGTTGTTGAAACATATTCAACCAGTTCATTCAATGTGGCTCTCTTAATTTCTTTGCTCTTCAAGTCTGAAACAGAGTCCATGAAGTCAAATAGTATACAACACTGTTGCAACTTCTGACAAAAGAGGTCTTGCTGTTCATTTGAGGTGGCATCTGGAAGCAAAAGAAAGCATTGATTTCTAAATTTCGTATCATATCAACCATAACCGACCTCAGTATTAATAAGGAATACTAATTGAAGGTGGCAAGCAAGAAAGATCAATATCTAAAACCAAAATTGTCTGTGATACTAATATGAAATTTAACCAAGGTTTTGATATCTACAATGGGTAAGAGATTTTAAGTAGGAAATATATCAAACATAATTAATAGAGGAATTACACTTTTAAAAAAATTAATGTATTTTATAAAAATAAAAGTATTAAGCCTCCTTCCTCACAGAACTAACTCAGTCATGTGATTTGTTGCATTCCATCCACTAATTCTTTATTACATTATCTATTTAAAAATGTAAAAATCTGAAGGGCAGATACATATATGTAAAACTCTTACCCTCATAGGATGAATGCCCCAGATAACTGACACCAGTATTTCACAGAAAATATTTTATCCTGAATTTTCACATCTTAGACTAGAGAGATGTAATTAGTTAATTTATTTTACTATTTAAATTCTCCAGTTTGGACAATTTGAGACTATGTTTGTCATGACTAGGACAGTATTTTTATAAAGCATCAGTCTTTGTACACCCTTCCAGCCTGCTACAGAGCAAAATTCTTCCATTATAATGCTACAATTCAAATCTCTAGCAGAGTCATTTTAATAGTTTGAGTATTAGTTAGTTACTAAGCCAAAGAAGAAAACTTACTGGTAAATACAATTTTTTTGCTCACAACACTGTGACCTCTGACTTTTGCATACCAAGTCACAACAAAAGCAAGCATAGTTTTTCTGGTTAAATGATAAATCCATTAAATTTCACACCACGTAACTGAATTCTACAGAGGGGGAAAAATCCTTTTCTCACTAATTTTTGTTTGTATTCTGGTAACACCCATGTGCAAGAGTCCCCTCCTCTGTCAGTCAATAAAATACTATGTGCCTTGCTGTAGAATTTTCGTCCCCATTTCTTTCTCTGGGCACACATGCATACTTACAGAGAGTGTTTAAAAATGGAAAGCACCTGTAGTTATCCTACACTACTTTGATTATCTCATCAACATAGCCGTGTATGGTAGAGCTTCCATACTGGTCATGCCATATCATAAAACAGAATCAAGTCAAGAGAAGGAAAAACTACCTTGGTAACTCTGCTTCACTGAAGAGAAACTCCCTTTGCTCTTAAGGTTTTTGGCTTACTCCCTTTGCTCTTAAGGTTTTTGGCTTCTCCGTTTAGGCCAGGTGAAAGGCTTTGTCCTTGTGAGCATACACCAGTATTAGGTATCTCAGAAGCCCTAAAGCATTTCCATAGGGTTTTTTTTTTATAAGATAATTAAATTATTTCAAACTCTAATTACATACAGATAAGTTTGTACAGCAAATAAATACACTGAAAAATGAGTACATTGAAAAAATCACCCTTTAAAAGAAGCAATATCTGGAAAATACAAAATAACTGCAGAAAACGTGAAAATAGTTAAATCCACTAACGTACAAGAATGCAAATAACTCCCCCCCCCCCTCCCAACTCTAGCACAGTGCAGGAGTCATCATCCTGAAAAGACAACCTCTAAAGATGAAAAAATTCAAGTTTGACATTTTTCAGAAACAGATGTGGGATTCCTTGCTACAGATATAAATAATGATTGAAAATGTATTTAGCAGGGATAATACGGCTGATTGAAATCTTCCTATAATAAGCTATTGGAGCTCTCCTGTTTAGAATTAACACGGACTTCCAGACCTAGACCCAACTATACCGGACACAAGACATCTATATAACACAAACACACCATACAACATGTCCTCTACCAGAGATCGCATTTCCATAAAATAGTTTTTTTTTTAAACAGGGAAAAGAATACCTGCCCAACTGTCCTTTTGAACTCTGTTTTTTGCTCAAAATAGAATTCACAGGAGGATTCTTACTGGAGAAATCCCCCCGCCCTTCTTGTGAGGAACATGAAGAAAAAAAATGGAAAATTAAATGAATCATTTTGGCCAGGGAAATTGTGGACAAGTGCACAGCACTATCCCTATAAAATAAAAACTGATCCCTAACGTCACTTTCACCTTGAAAATTACCTTGCATGTAAAGCACTTAATATTAAGACAAAGCCCTCAGTTATTTTGTCAGGCACTGTCACCCATGATTCAGAAGCCTTTAATTCTGGACTCAAAATCCTGGACTCAAAATCCTATCTGAGCTTGGCAACAGGGACTACACTGTAATTATAGACACCTTTCAAAATGTCAGGAGTTGGGAAACCTGACTGGCAATACCATACCTATTGTACGGTACCTTATTTGGAATTAATTGCATTTATGCACTGATGTGGAATGAAGCATTCTAAATGTCCAAAGCAACATTCTGATCCCATCACGATGGGACTCTGCCCTCCAAAGGAGAAAAAGGAATCACTCAAAGACACATGTCCCATGACCTTGACGAAGACTTTGATACCAGAAGTACAAGTGAATTATCACACCACCTTTCATAGTGAATGGAGAAAGCAACCCTAGCAGAGTTTTCCTTAAAAGAGAAACAAGAGCACTGGTGGTATATCTTTATGTGAGTGGCAAGCCTCTGGTCACTCTTCTAAAACCAAAAAGCCTTCAGCATGTTTCTATGACAAATCTACCCATTCTGCGAGATATTTCTTGTCCATCTTGCTCAGTAGTAACCAGAATAGTCTTGTGATAGAAATATAGCTGTGTCAGTCTGGTGTAGCTGAAACAAAAAACAGGACTATGTAGCACTTTAAAGACTAACAAGATGGTTTATTAGGTGATGAGCTTTCATGGGCCAGACCGTGGAAGTAAAGTGTCACAACCATATATACCAAAGGATACAATTATAAAAATGAACACGTGAAAAGGACAAATCAAATTTCAGAACAGAAGGGAGATGGGGGGGGGGGGAGGTAAATGTCTGTGAGCTAATGATCTTAGAGGCGATACTTGGGGAAGCTATCTTTGTAATGGGTAAGATAATTAAAGTCTTTGTTCAAACTTAGGCGTAAAGTGTCGAATTTAAGCATGAATGACAGTTCAGAGGATTCTCTTTCAAGTGTAGTCTTAAAAGACCTTTGAAGCAGGGTGCAGGTAATCAAGTCATTGAGACAATGTCCTTTCTGGTTGAAATGGCAAGAAACTGTTTTTTTCTTTGTGATCTTGTCTAATATCTGTTTTGTGGGCATTGATCCTTTGGCGAAGTGTCTGAGACGTTTGTCCAATGTACATAGCATAAATTATATTTCTGCATGCGCAGAAATGTGTGTTCTTGATCTTATAACTCACTTGGTTAGGTCCAATAATGGTATCAGCAGAGTGAATATGTGGACAAAGCTGGCAACGGGGTTTGTTGCAAGGGACGGTACCAGGGTTGGTATTAGTGTGGTATGTCCTGTGGTTGTTGGTAAGAATCATCTTGAGGTTAGGTGGTTGTCTATAGGGGTATGTCTACACTACCCCCCTAGTTCGAACTAGGGGGGTAATGTATGCATACCAAACTTGCTAATGAAGCCCGGGATTTGAATTTCCCGGGCTTCATTAGCATAAAGCCGGCGCCGCCATTTTTAAAAGCCGGCTAGTGCGAACCCCGTGCCGGCACTAGGGGTTGTCCCTGTTGGTGCTCCACTGTAGGTCAATGCTGTTGCACACCTGATCAGAGATTTTCAGTAGTATTGCCCTCTGGTATGCCATGCATGCGTGGCAGACGGCACACACAGTACCACTACCACTACCACGCATGCACGGCAACCATCTCTTCAGTTCCTTCTCTTCCCCGGAAGGACAAGAACAACTCCAAAGCAGAGGGGAGGAAGGGCAGGTGGTGGAGCACCCACAGGGGACAACCATCTTGAAGAACCTCCATTATGGCACAAGTGAGTAACTTTCCTTTCT